>NC_091821.1:30339772-31079772 GCF_038994185.2 Dermacentor albipictus
CAAAACTGTTCGCAGAAACAAACACTGACGAAGCAAAAGTTGGCGAGTATTCGCGCTCATTTTTTTAGGTTCTTGAGCTTAATCGCATAGCCAGACAAGTTTACTTCGAAAATGTAGATATTGGTTCATCACTTTTTAGGTGAGACAGCAACTTAATGTTTACGATGGTTCATGTCATCTCATCTTAAAAGTCATCTTTGTCAGATGTCTTCACATGCAAAAGAAAAGAAGAAAACAAAAGCGATAAAGGCGCTGAGATGTGCAACGAAATCTTGGAGGCAGCAGGAATCACTCATCGATTGTATGCTAGATGGCAAAAAGATAGCAGTAAGATTGGTGGCGCAAAGGAAGCGATAACACGCAACAAAGCGCAATTTTAACAGCAAGTAATGCAGCCAAGTGTAGAAAGAAAATAAAGACTAAAAAAAAACACTATTTCGGAGTTTTACCTGTCAAAATCACGAGCTCATTATAAGACAAGCCGTAGTGGGGGACTCCGTATTAATTTTGACCACTTGGAGTTCCTTAACGTGCACCTAAATTTAAGTACATGCCTGCTTTTGCCTTTCACCCCATCGAAATGCGGCCATGCCCGGGATTTGATCCCGCGACCTCGTGCTTAGCAGCGCCGCAGTATAACCACTAAGCAACCACGGGGGCTCATTTAGAGATTTAATTGCCGCGGAAAATTTTAGACGAACTTGGTGGTATGTGCCACCCACTCCATGTAAAAGAGGATGCTCGTATCGTCATCATCGGCGGCGGCGGCAGTAGCAGAAGCATCAACAGCAGCAGCAACAACGACAACTACAACAACAAACAAAAACAAACAGGCAATCATACAAACAAACAAACAAACAAACAAACAGACAAACACAAACAGGCAATCACACAAATAAACAAACAAATGAACGAACAAACTCGGAGAGTTCGCCAAGGCACGTAGTGCTTGTGACTTGATAACAGAAGTTCACCGACGTGCACTAGCAGCCGTGATTGCTTAACAAGATCCTTTACGCCAGTGCCACCGCCGGCAAGAGGGACCTGAGCTTGCTGTTGTCAGTCGTTTTGAGAATCAGTTTTATTCAAAGAGAGTTTGTTTTTGTTAATCTGCAACTCATTATTTATTCCTTACAATAAGTATTCGACCACGGCAAAAGAAACCATAGAAAAACAGCAATAAGTTGTCATGCCATCTCCATCTATTTTTCAAAACACAGGTAAAAGTGTCAAAAAATATTATATTTAGCAATGATGAGAAGTCTACGATAGATTTATATACAGGGTGTTTCAGCAAAGTCTTTCGAAAATCCTAAAAGGTTGCCTGCGGCAGACAGCACAACTCTAGTTCATGAGATGGTTTACTCGAAGCGCCGGGCACTGCTTGCACAACAAATTGAAATGCATAATCGACTAATTAACAAAAATCACTAATTTAGTTTTTAACTAATTATCTTGTGGCCCGTATTGTAGTTTAAAATTCTAGCTGTGGAGTTGGCAAGGCGGATCCACTTCGAACGAATTCTCAGTATGACACCAGTTTCGAGATATCAATTCCCGAATTTGCGGAGAAATGCATTGGCGTTCCAGTTACTTTTGTGCTTGAATGCATAAAACGACGTTTGACATAACATTTTGATAACGATCCACTTCAACGACGGTATCGCCAAAGAAGATCGTTTCAGACTACGTCTCCTGGTGGTGGTGTCACCGTCCGGGGGTCTGCCTGGCGTGCCCCGTGAGCGGTTTTCGCCTGTGCATCTCTTATATACGCTGTTGCAAAGGTATTTAAGAAAGGGTGTTTCACCAAACTTGCATCAACTCGGTGTCTCAAAGGTAGGCAATCAACAGCCGCAAAACGTTTTGAGAACCCGCGTGTGGATGACTCCTTCTCCTGTAGACTGTGAAGTAAAACCATTTTTTTCTCTTCGAACTTCGGACGCAAAGTGACGAAGTGTTCGACACCACCGACCTCACCACATAAAGCAGAAAGCGCGGAATTGGATTATCTAGTCTTACACAACCACGCATGTGTGTACAGGCAAAGCCTGTTCCAGCTCGATACAGGAGGGCACAGCCTATTGGCCAGTAATTTCTTTGACCACACAGGGTTACTCTTTCGTTTCAATAATGGGGCACTTCAGTAGAAATTGCAGCTGGCAACAGCTAATTTAGGAGCGCGACAGCGTGGATGCGCATATATAGTCCTCGTGCCTTCCGCATCAGGCCATTCCTTGTAGCTCCCGCTTCAGTGAGAGATCATTGTAAAACGGAGTAACGAAAACAATAAATAGAAAATAAAAAAATAAGAAAAGAAGACAAAAGAAACGGGCACAATTCAGAAATGCCGCCGAATCACATGCTAGGTGTACAATAAACTCTCACTTGAGTGAACTTCAAGGGACCCAAGGAAATAGTTGATTTAATTGAAAGTTCACTACACTGAATATTCACTAGAATATAGAACAGCATAGGGCTCGGCAGATATTGAGTCAAAAGTGTGGCGTGCAATTCATGCAATATACAGGTTGTTCCACATAACATAACAAGGTCAGCTGCAGCGAGACTGGCACGCGACAGGGCGTTATGCCTGGTGTAGGTATCTGAGCGTGCGACTCTTATCACATGACAGTGCAAATGCAAGCTGCTGGCCGAGCGTTGCCGACCTTGTTCATCCTTCCCACGCTTGAGAGAAGCACAATAACAGTGCGCGAGCGCCCCGTCACGTGGTATTCTTTCATATTTCATGGTTTTTTTTTTTGGAACGCGAAAAAAAAAAAGGACCTCATGCCATATATCGTGTTGGAAACAATTTGTTGAGAGGTTTCTCAAGGTGCTCTAAAACATTGCGTATCACACTTGGGGTCTGCAGTCAATACTTAAAAAAATAGATTAATTAAGCATAACTAATCCGTTAGTTAAGGGTAAAATAAAAAATAGACTGAGCAACTCAGGCGAGTGCCAATATTGGCATTCGGTTCAACTCGCGTCCGGAGTACCTTTCATTTTTAAAACTTTAGCTCAAGTTATATGGGACAACCTGCATACGAAGTGCATAACAGTTCCGTTGCTGCCTATATTGTTTTGAAGAAAAAAAAATCTGTAGTTTCCATTTGCACTGGTGCTCTTAAAGCGCAACAAGTAACAAAGCTGTCCAGAGAGTCAATGCTTTTGTGCACTTCCTCTGGCACAGCTTCTTGCTGAGGCAAGAAGTCTTGTAACTTCCCAAGGCATCCTGTAGCCTCGGTTAGACTTAACGTATCCAGCTTTTCTGGCCACCAGGGCTTAGTTCGCGTGAGTGCCACCACGTGGCGTACTGACCTTAAATTGCTCAAGCTTCCCGTGGTGACGCGTGATGACGTCAAGAAAACATAAATAAAATAATTAACAGCGATCTCTCCGCATTCAACTACGCCACAATGCTTGTTCCGCCGGCGTTATCAGTGTTCTTCATGAAGCGTAGCCGCTGGTTGCCTGGAAATGACATCATCCTAAGAGCGTTTAGTCGCGACGAGCGATGATTGATTCTGGGCTTTCGATACGGTTCTTTTTCTTCTTCTTTTTCTTTTCCTTTTCTGCATTTTGATGCTAGGGAGTAAACAAGCTAGAGTAACCGTCAGAAACACTCCATGGCAGCCTTTCTTCAGTAAGCACACATTCTTAACGTCCGAACATCTGACAGCGTCTACGAGAGACGCCGTCGTGGACGGCTTTTGATTTTCACCTATCGATTTCATTAATGTGCCCCCAATTATTTCCTTAGCGACTTTGCTATCTGCACTCATGGGCTACCGCAGCAGCTGCAAATCGAGATGTGCTGTAGTACCTTGACACAAAAGTCACGACACAAGAATTGAGCAAATAGTCTGTGTCGTCGTCCGTTAGCATGCTATGGCCGAAGCTGCTCGCAATATTATGTCGCCTTTTGTGGCCACCAGGCCAGGCACACCCTTGGGTATGGCATATACAGCACTTGCAGTTAGTTCCCAAAGTATTCTCCTATCCACGTGCGTGAAGGAAGACCACTATTTAAAGTTATTGTGCAATAATATGTGCGGGATTTGTCTGTTCTCCATATTGTCTACCATGACGCCGTTTGGCTTTTATAGTATAGCAGCAATGTAGACTAGCAGGTATCGAACGCCATAAAGGCTACCCACATACCCAAAGACCTCGCGCACAACTACTGACACTTACTTGTATTCAAGAGAGAGAGAAAGCAAGGACAGGAAAGGCAGGGAGGTCAACCAGAAGAGCACCTGGTTTGCTACCCTACACTGGGGGTGAGGGAAAGGGGAATAGAAAGAGGAAAGAAAGGAGAGAGTAAGTACTGAGTGCCTATGGGGAGGGACACTATACACAGGGACAATATAAACGGTCTTTGAACGGTACACTTCAAGTACGAATCGCTTTTCGTCCCAGTGACGGGTGCGGCCGTGGTCCGAGTATCTTTGACTCATTGAATGGTCTTGAGTTCAGTCGGTGTAAAGTTGGCCGCAGAGAGAGGCGTAGGCACAGGCAGGCACAGGCAGGCACAGGCAGGCAGCACAGGCAGGCAAAGAAGGTGCAGTTGCCGCAGGATGAAGTTACCAATAAATGGAAAATATACCGGGAGAAAAAGTCTATGCCTCAAATACTGGTGCAAGCAAAGATAAAAGGTGAAAGTGAACCTTGGTCGTCAGAAATATGTATGAAAAAGAAAGCCGCACCTAGATTATTTTGGAACCACATAAAATTATTAGGCAGAAAGTCAACAACAATAGAACAACATATCCTAGATGAAGATGGAAACAAATTGAAAGGGAAAGCGGCACTAAATTACATCCGAAAAATAACAGCCGAATCTTTCCAAGGGGATGACGATGTTGTGTTTGAAGAAAAAGAGAGCACGAAGGAGAACCAGACGGAAAAGGAGCTGGTGCTGGCAAATTTCAACTGGAAGAAAGCTGAAGAGAAAATTCCTAAACTCCCAGCCACAGGGCTAGGCGAGGTTCCCGTTAGGCTGAATAATGAACTAAGACCAAAAAGTAAGGAAGCTCTGGCGAAAACAGGGGAAAAAAAACTTTAAAAGATAGAAGAATACCAGACAGTTGGCGACAAAGTAGAATGAATTTAATTTATAGAGGTAAGAGGGAGAAACATAGAAGTCACTCGTATAGACCATTGAGCATTACATCGGTAATGTACAGGTTAGCAATACAGGCAATCAAACTAAATCTGGTTTACGGAAGCGAAGATCTTGGGAGCCTGGCCTCACAGTTCATTGGCCCAGAAAGCCGTTCGAGCACTTTTTCGCTACCTGAGGGCAACAGACTTGAGTTCCCGAATATAGACATCCTACACTTAAGTTGTCTCTCTTCCTCTTTCACTCCCCATTCCCCTCCCCACGTGTAGGGTAGCAAACTGGACTCAGTGTGGTTAACCTCCCTGCCTTTCCGTCTTCCCTAATCTCTCTCTCTCAAACTAAATCTGCAAGCATGGGCAGAGAATAAGGGCACTTTAGGAGAACTTCAGAGTGGCTTCAAAATAGGTAGGCGTTTCGATGATAACTTATTTGTTCTTACTCTGTTTATTGAAATATCAAGAGTAGAAAGCAAACCATTGCCTGGGGCCTTTTTAGACATTACAGGAGCGTATGACAGCGCAGACCACAACGTTTTGTGTCATATTCTGGAAAGCGAAGGCTTAGATGATGATTGCCTACAGCTTTTGAGAGAGATTTACCTAGAGAATACCGTTTGCATTGGATGGAAAGGGATGAGGAGCGAGGAGAAAATTGATATCAACAATGGACTGAGTCAGGGGTACGCTTTATCCCCAGTGCTGTTTATGGGCTACATGGTGAGGATGGAGAGGGCGCTAGAAGGAAGTAATATCGGGTTTAATCTCTCATACAGACAGGCGGGTACAGTAGTAGAGCAGCAGCTCCCAGGTCTGTTTTATGCGAACGACATTGTGTTGCTAGCTAAGAAGCAAAGTGATTTGCAACGTCTGGCTAATATCTGTGGGCAGGAAGGCAAGAATTTTGGTTTGAAATTTAGCATTAGCAAATTAGGTCTTAATGTATTCAATGAAAACAGTGGACAGACAGTGGCAGTACAGGGCCAGAAAATACCTTGGGTAAAATAATATAAATACCTTGGTAAATGGATAAGCGAAGGCAATATATATATATATATATATATATATATATATATATATATATATATATATATATATATATATATATATATACATACATACATATATATATATATATATATATATATATATATATATATATATATATATATATATATATATATATATATATATATATATATATATATATATGTATGTAAACACAGCAAAAAACAACAGTAAAGGGTAAGAGAAATGCAGCCATAATGAAGCAGAGAGCGCTATGGGGATATAATAGGTACGAGGTGCTGCGGGGTATGTGGAAAGGTGTAGTGGTTCCAGGACTTACTTTAGGAAATGCGGTTGTTTGCTTCAAATCAGGGGTACAATCGGGACTCGATGGGAAGCAAAGGTCAGTGGGTCGCCTCGCATTGGGCGCTAATGGGAAGACTACAAAGAAAGCTGTGCAGGGTGATATGGGCTGAACTAGTTTTGAAGTGAGGGAAGCTCACAGTAAAATTCATTATGCAGAGCGACTGAGGAATATGGAAGAAGGTAGATGGGCTGGGAGAGTTTTGAGGTATCTGTACAGGAAAAACATTGATTTACAGTGGAGGAAAAGAACTAGGAAGCTTATGAGTAAGTATGCGGCCTTTAGGTTGGGCAACACAGCAACAAAGAACGTCAAGCTGAAAATCAGAGAGGCTGAACTAATCTCATGGGTGGCGGCAATGGAAATGAAACCTTGCATGAGTAACTACTTAATAGGAAAAAAATGAAATCAGGAGGGAAACAATTTATGATAACTCAAATAAAAAGTAATGATAGCTCATTACTTTTCGAAGCGAGATCAGCATGCCTTAGAACGCGCACCTATCAAGCGAGATATAAGAAGGGAGAAGAAGCATGTGCTTGCTGCGGTAAAAGTAGGGAAACGATGCAGCATGTTTTATTATAATTTGAGGACATCCGCCCAGCGGTTGATTTTGGCACCAGTGGCCTCCTTAAAGCCCTTGGATTCAGCGAGAACAGGGGAAAAGTAAACATGTCCGCAATAGAGATTAGTAAGAGGCGATTGAAAGATTGTTGGAAGAACAGTAGGAAAACGACAAAAAACGTAGACGTAAGGGTGGGGTCAGAAAAGTTCGCAAGGGTGGGGTCAGAAAATTTGTCTGTGAGAGTTCATAGTTACTTTTCTTTTTAACTTGGGTAGGACATTAGGCAGTATAATAGCAAGAGCTTGGTGGCGCAACCCACCACCCCGTTCCAAAGGGACGCTCATAACATCCGTCCGTCCGTCCGTCCGTCCGTCCGTCCATCCATCCATCCATCCATCCATCCATCCATCCGTCCGTCCGTCCGTCCGTCCGTCCGTCCGTCCGTCCGTCCGTCCGTCCGTCCATCCATCCGTCCGTCCGTCCGTCCGTCCGTCCGTCCGTCCGTCCGTCCGTCCGTCCGTCCGTCCGTCCATCCATCCATCCATCCATCCATCCATCCATCCATCCATCCATCCATCCATCCATCCATCCATCCATCCATCGAGTAGTCCTTATCACCATCATCCCCGTCAACTAGATCATCCCGGCATTCCGTGCGTTCGTCTTTCTTACTTTCCCACTATAATTTCTGCCTTCAGGAGCATTCTTGTTGCCAAGGCGCGAATGGTCTATCCAGTTTACTACAGACCAACAGGTCTGTTTTTTCAGCCTGTTCATTATTTGCGCTCTCCACAGCTATACTGTGGAGATACATCCTTTTTACTACACTGCAAAAATAAATGAGCTTGTATTCGAATTATATTCTCTAATAATGTTGTAATCTTGCTATCATTGTCGTACCTAATCTACACAGAGTACTCAGGCACCCTTTAATGAAATGCGTTCAATTTTTGCCTACCCGCCATGGTTGCTTAGGGGCTATGATGTTGGGCTGCTAAGCACGAGGTCGCGGGATCGAATCCCGGCCACGGCGGCCGCATTTCGATGGGGGCGAAATGCGAAAACACCCGTGTACTTAGATTTAGGTGCACGTTAAAGAACCCCAGGTGGTCCAAATTTCCGGAGCCCTCCACTACGGCGTGCCTCATAATCAGAAAGTGGTTTTGGCACGTAAAACCCCACAAATAAAAGAAGAAGAACTCGTTCCATTGAAAACGCCCTAGCTTCATGCCGCGGCCGCTTGGGGCACTAGTTGGTACGTGTCTAGAAAAGCTGGATATGAGGATTTTAATCTGCCTCTGTCATTGCATCTTCCTCATTATAGTCTTGTTCTTCGGGACGAACACTGGAAAGAATTATGAGATCCGATAGTTCAGCCCCGGTAACGAGCTCTCACTGTCACAGTGTACATAGTCTTCTAACGAGGTGTTGCCAGGGTTCAGTGATCAAGTTCGTTGACCTGACATGTACGCTTATTCAGAAATTTGTTTAACTGAATGATTTTTGCATAGAAGGCATAGGAAAACCGCCGGGATTTTCTAAATGTTCGTTATTGTGAAATATTTGTTAAACCGATGTTTATACAACTGAAAGTTTGCTGTATATACCTGGAGCGCCCTAGAGACGCCGAGTGCGCGAACGCCAGTTAGCACAGCTTCTCAGCGACCGCTGCTCCAACGGCGCCGTGATCCCAGGGCGGCCTTTTTACGAGCACCGGTCGGCGAAGAACCGAGCACGCATCCTTGCTGCAGTATACGTAGATACATAAATGTATAAGTGTATAAACAGGCACGCCCAAACTAGCGCTCTCTACGAGACCAAGCTGACGCTCGAACGGGGCACACAATAGCGTATCGTGTCGTATGGCAGCATAGCCCGTGTAGCTATATTCGTCAGGCGGCCGAGTGGCGGTGGACCACCGCTCGCCGATGCTGCTCGCGTAATTCCCTTCGTTACACTCTGCCGTCGCGTTCCTCCGCGTCAGGCGATAACGAAGAGCCCGCACAATAGGACGAGATCGTGACTAGTCACGAACGCTCTCTTGAAGCGACTGGCTGCGCGAAGCTGGCGGCGAACATTGCAACGCTGCCCAGCAATTTGGTCACGGAAACAGCCGTTCGTCACGGGGTCATATCATTCTTGGCGCCGACATTTCCTGCCCTGCTTAACTCGTTATATTCTTTATTGAAATCGCGCATGTGATCGTAAGCTTCCGAAGGACGTGGGAAGCCGAGTTCCTTCCAAGCGTGTTCTTGTTCTCAGCTCAAAATAAGGCGACCCTTTAGCGTGGTCTTTTTTTAATTAATGTATTTAAGGAAAGGTTGGTGCCTATGTGCGGCACCGGCTACTCCTCTTCTCTTACATGATACTTATCGTCGGAAAGTTGTCAACAATCGCAAATCTGGACTAATAAGCACATGAACGAACATTCACGTACTAAGTCTCAGTACTGAAATATAAATAAATGTTCGCGCAACAGAAGAATTCACATAGCATAAGTACTCACAGAACCAAAATTTTCACACGCTACACATTACTTCACACAGCATAAATGTTCACACAGAAGATGTTGCGCACTTGAATGCCGCACTCTAAAAACAACAAATACAAATGCTATATGAAAATGAAGAAAAAACATGGAAAAGGCGGCAGATGGAAATTAAAGACGATGAGCAAAACGAGAACAAGGTGAAAGCAGGAGCCATCGTTTTGACAAGTTGACTTGTCTTCTTCAAGGCGACATATGCTTTCCTCGCCACAGTATATATAGGTGGGGTTCTTCTAAAGAGGAGAAGGCGTAAGGCGGGTGGATGTGGCAACGAGCGAAGGTGTGTTAGCGGCGAGGGCGTCGAATTGGGGAATAAAGGAGTGCTGTGCACAAGGCCAGGTGCACGGCTGTCTGTCAATCACGTGTCAATGCCCGTGTGTTAGCTGGCATGTCAACGGAGTGCACAGCAGCTCTCGACCTGTTTCGCTGGTGGTCGTGGGCTATCGTGTCTCTGAAAGATATACTAGAAAGAGCGGCATAGCCGGTGCTCCTGGGGGAAAAAAGGGGGAAAACGAAAAAAAATCTAAAGAAAATACTTAAATGCAATTTTAATAAACTAAGCAACCAAACAAAATGTTGTTGCCTATAGGTTGCAATTTAGCATAGCGAATAGATTCTAAAGCTCCCTTTGAAACGTTTATGCTTATTGGTTGCGACGTCTTGAACTTATGGATAAGGTATGTTTCTCTGTATTTTCTTTCTCGTTCGGAATGGAAATTTGACTGTAAGATGTAGAGTTTAAGCTCATCGAAGTTATGACCTGGTCGGTTGAATTGCACGGCGAAGGATTTGGAAAGTTTTAGAGCTGTGTCCTCGCGATATCCGTTTAATCTGACGTTCATTGATTGTCCCGTTTCACCGATATATTGTTTCTTACAGAAGGAACATTCAAGGATATAAATCACATCCGAACCTGTACAAGTAAAGCTAGATTTGATTTCGTGTGCATATCTATTTGCGGTGCTTTTAATTTTAATGTCACCTTGAAGGTGCCTGCAGGTTTTGCACCTGGGGCGAGAATATGCTTTCATTGCGGGGGAATGATGTTGGCCGACTTTTGCGTGCACTAACATGTCTAAGGTTCCTGTTGAGGTGATAAGTAACCCTTGGTACATCCAGGAACGCTTTTCTCAGACGCTCGTTACTTAATAATACTGGGTGGCATTTTTGTAGGATGTTGTTTATGTTTGTGAGTGCATTAGAATATTTTGTTATAAAAGCTGGTGGTCTGTCAGATTCTGGTGTAGGCTGTTTCTTCGCTAATTCCGACTGTCGCTCCAATCATGACGCGACATCATATGCTCTATCGAGAGCAACTTGTGGGTAGTTTTTTTCTCCTAGCGTTGTTTTAACGTCATTTAGGTGGTGGATATAATCGTGGTCTTCACTGCAGATTCTTCTCATTCGTTTCGCTTGTCCGAAAATTCATTGCTTGCAGTGTCGCGGGTGATGACTGTTGTAGTCTAAATATTGCTGGCTATCGGTAGGTTTCCGTTTAAAGTGTCGTTCTCAGTTTCCCGTTTTCCGTTTCCTATGTAGACTGTCGTTTCGAGGAAGTTGATGTGACTAGGAGAGTGGTGAGCAGTAAATTTAATACTCGGGTGAAAGCGAATGAAATGACTAATTAAGTCGGTTAACGCGTTTGTGCGGTGTTCCCATATTATAAGTATGTGGTTAATGTAATGAAGATAGGTGTGAGGTTTTAAAGATTAGGATTTCAACACGCCTGCTTCAAGTTCTACCACGAAAATGTTCGCATACGTGGGAGCGAATGGTGTTCCCATGCTAGTGTCGAAAGTTCGCAGGTAGGGAATAGAATAGAATTCGAAATATTTGAGCGTGAGCACTAACCTAGGGAGCGACAGGCATACTTCAGGAGCGTACGCTTCGGCATTAGTTGCGAGTGATTTAGAAACGGATTCGATTGCTTCCCTCATGGGTATGTTAGAGTAAAGGGCAGAAACATCCAAAGTGACTAGAATGGCGCGGTACGAAATGAATTGGTTGGTGTTGAAGCCGTCGATAGTTCGAAGGAAGTGTGGCGTATCTTGAACAAAAGATGGGAGATGAAAATATATTTTGTTCAAGACACGGTGATGTGGTCGTACTGTCAGTAGCGTGCAGGCTCGGCTCAGCTTGCGGCTGGATATGGCGAAAACCACCATCTCGACGAGGGATGCTCGAGAACGGCATCGGGGTCGAGCGGTTGCGGTAGTATCGGGCGACGAAGCAAATAGATCTGTAATCCGGTGTGCGCTACTCTGCCATGTTGCGAGAACCTCGAGGGAACCATTGATTTTGAGTATGCACGAGCGAAGGACGTTGAGTTGGCCGGGAACTGGCCACGATGCAAACTGACTGAAAGCCGACATTCACGAGTTCTTGGCGCACAACAGCCCGAGCAAGTAGAAACATAGGAGCGCATGTATCATTGACAGGTGGATACAGAGCCGTGGGACACATGGCTTCCCGCTCACGGCGCACAATCTTCGTCAGCTGCTCTGAAGGCTGCTCCTGCCGCGGTGAGAAGTCCTATCGATCATCACAAGACGATGTTGTAGCCGTATTGGGACGCCGTGCAAATGGCTGTTAGATACGACGGCTTTTCACCTGTTCGCAACGCTCGCACTCCGCGATAATGTGATTAACTGAAGTACAGTTCTTACAAATCAGTAAATTGAAGGCGTCATCGGTGGTACCTTTTAAGACATGCCTGACTTTTTTAGACTGCGGCATTTAAGCGTCGGCATTGTGGCAGAGTGCCAGCACGTCTTGTATATAGGCGACTTAGCCTTCGGTGAACGTTTGAACTCGTGATGCCAACTCTTTCTTGGCGACGGCCTTCCGACCCAGTTGCTTACCGAAGAGATCTCGCAGCTTCTGCTTGCAAGTATCCCATTCAAGTTCTTCGTGGTTTTGAAACCACACTCACGCAGTCCCCGCCATGTAAAAAGAATGTACGTCAGCATCACCGTGCGATCCCATGTGGTTGTGCCTGCTCAGCCGCTCATATATGTCCAGCCAGTCGTCGACGTCGACGCCATCGGTTCCGCAGAAGGTTCCTGGAACACGCGGATGCGTGAGTCCGACAGTCGACGCAGTCGACGCAGGCATTGCCGAACTAGGCACCGTCTCCTGCGAAATTGGTGTAGAACCGAACCTCCGTTCCGAGTCGTAGACCTGCACCTCCACCAAATGTTACGAAGAGGACGCCCGAGGCACAAATGTATGTACAAGTATTTACATGGGGAAATGTTTGTGGTAATCGCGCAGGTTGATACAAAAGTCACAGCTCCAAGAGACAGTCTACCACCTCCTCTTCGTCTCCCTCTTGCGCGCACGGCCCTGTCGAAATGCGCCGTAACAATATCTTGGCTCTAAATGCCACAGAGATTCTCAACCTTATGCGAACAAATGGCCGCACTGACACCTTGCAATGGATACCTGCATAGCACAGAACCGTAGACTTTTAGAGACCCACCACGTGAGCCCGACTTTGGCGAAATTTCTGAAAATCCGGAAGCAGAAAATGAAAGTAATGAAGTCAATAATGACGTAACACAAAAGAAGGTCGCATGATATCTAGCCGGCTGTAGAACTGATTGCTGGGCGAGTTGGTACGAATTCATAGTAAAATATTTAGTGCGCACAATTGACAAGGACACAGTGAAGGAGGAAACACGCTGTGGACAAGGACAAGGACACACTCACTGTGTCCTTATCAATTGTGCGCACTACATATTTTACTATGAAATCTTACCGGCTAATTAATGTAAAACAGATGCCTCCGAGTTGGGTTAGTGCGTTGCGTTTGCCTAAAGCTATACTTAAGAACACCAACGCCGAGGTGCGAGTGCCACTAAGAGACACCTGAGTCAAAGATTAGGGTCACCTACCATTTTGTTTTTGTGTCTTTCGATGCTTTGCGCTACATATTACCCTCGAGGGCTGCTATTAGTGTGTTATATGCGCTGATAATGACATGGCTATAGGGAACGTTTTCTCAGGAGATGATCAGGCTGGGGAGAAGCACTCTCCAGATGTGCGCGCATTATCGCACGGACTAAAGAATGTAGGCTAGGGGTGCGGAGTGCAAACTGTATTCTCGGCCCCGAAAAATATTCAAGCGCCTGCACCATGGTAGGAAGAAGGAGCGAAACTACCCTTTCCGCATGTCAAGGCAGATGTCAAGAGAATCGCACTTTTTCGTACGTTTCTTGTAATACAGATACCCTTGCGGTGCGAAAAATATTACGTAGGGCAAAGTGGAAGGTGCGTCAACACACGCCTTCGAGAACATGAACTGTCCCTGGAAAACGCAGCTCTGTCACTCCTGGCTGTACATTGCTGAGCGCATGAATGCACCCCAGCGTTTTCCAGCGAACGGACCCTGTCGAGGGTACGGGAACAAACGAACCGTGGGATAGCGGAAAAGTTTTGTATTAGAAAAGTAAACGAATAATGCACAAGCCAACCATCAATAGCACTCACAGGTCAGGTTTTGTTTCTGTGTAGCATGATACATTGAACACCGAGGTATGGAAAATATATTGCGACACATACAGATTTTTCGTTTGCCCTGTCATTCCGCCTTGATCTAACTATATTGACATGCGTACATCGGTAAACTATTTATTTGTAGCATCTTGCAGAAGAAACCATCTGTGAGTCTGCGCATGTGTTGTGTGCTTCAATTCTCACTTGTACACGTTTTTTCTTCGCGCTGTAATAACACGAATTCGTACCAACTCGCCCGACTTTCAGTAATTTTAATCGAATTGACCATGTTTTAGGACTGTGCTACAGTGACTGCAGTGACTGGAAGGTTAGTGCTACTGGCACAGCGTCTCATTCTGTAGCCTTCCATGATATTTGTTATCATGTTAACATGAATGTAGGCTTCAGTTATATGTTGTATAACTGTCTTCATTGCTGCGAATATTTTTTGATAACATGCATACATTTACTTGCAGTTGTGTTGTTGCTAGTTGTTATATGATGCGGTATGAAATTCATAACGCATCGTATAAGTTTCGTGTGCTCAATCTTTTTCGTTTCAGAGGAATGAGATGCAACTAGAAATAACGTACTTTAAAAGGAAGAGCACCCAAGGGACCTCATTTTTGTTAATCATAATCATATGAAGCCAACTAAAGAAGGTTACCTTCAAGCTCTAGTCAGTTAATAGGTTGTATTACAAGTTCTACTCTCTGCAGAGATAAAGTTTTATTATAAGTGGGGAGTCGTTTTTGTAGCCTGCAATTGGTTTTGTCTAGTTAGGTATTCTTTAACATGTCTCTCTTCATGTCTTGGTGTTGATTATCTTGGAAAAATCATTACTTATAGATAACCTATTTTTTTTTTGCCGCTGATGTGGGGTTGCTACATGTTATCAACTAGTACTTACAAAGTCTATTGAAAAGCTATCAAAGGTCTTTGTTATTGATAAATATTTGACGTGTTCTGTGAAAACTTGCTGGCTGAGGAGTTCTATAGAGATTTATACAGAACCAGTGGCACCCACGACGATAATAGAAGAGAAAATGGTCTAGAGAAATTTGAAATCCTACAAGTAACGCCGGAAGAAGTAAAGAAAGCCTTGGGAGCTATGCAAACGGGGAAGGCAGCTGGGGAGGATCAGGTAACAGCAGATTTGTTGAAGGATGGTGGGCAGATCGTTTTATAAAAATTGGCCACGCTGTATACGCAATGCTTCATGACTTCGAGCGTACCGGAATCTTGGAAAAACGCTAGCAAAATATTAATCCATAAGAAAGGAGACGCCAATGACTTGAAAAATTATAGACGGATCAGCTTACTGTCCTTTGCCGACAAAGTAATTATTAAAGTAATTGCAAATAGAATCAGGAACACCTTAGACTTCGGTCAACCAAAGGACAAGGAAGGATTCCGTAAAGGCTACTCAACAATAGACCATATTCACACTATCAATCAGGTGATAGATAAATGTGTGGAATATAACCAACCTTTATATATAGCTTTCATTGATAACGAGAAAGCGTTTGGTTCAGTCGAAACCTCAGCAGTCATGGAGGCATTGCGGAATCAGGGTGTAGACGAGCCGGATGTAAAAATACTAAAAGATATCTACAGCGGCTGCACAGCCACCGCAGTCCTCCATAAAGAAAGTAACAAAATCCCAATAAAGAAAGGCGTCAGGCAGGGAGATACGATCTCTTCAATGCTATTCACAACGTGCTTACAGGAGGTATTCAGAGACCTGGATTGGGAAGAATTGGCGATAAGAGTTAATGAAGAATACCTTAGTAACTTGCGATTCGCTTATGATATTGCCTTGTTTAGTAACTCAAGGGACCCACTGCAATGCATGCTCACTGACCTGGAGAGGCAAAGCCAAAGGGTGGGTCTAAAAATCGATCCGCAGAAAACTAAAGTAATGTTTAACAGTCTCGGAAGAGATCAGCAGTTTACGATAGGTAGCGAGGCACTGGAAGTGGTAAGGGAATACATCTACTTAGGACAGGTAGTGACTGCGGATCCGAATCATGAGACTGAAATAATCAGAAGAATAAGAATGGGCTGGGGTGCGTTCGGCAAGCATTCTCAGATCATGAACGGCAGGCTGCCATTATCCCTCAAGAGAAAAGTATATAACAGCTGTGTCTTACCAGTACGCAAGTACGGGGCAGAAACCTGGAGGCTTACCAACAGGGTACTACTTAAATTGAGGACGACTCAACGAACTATGGAAAGAAGAATGATGGGTGTAACGTTAAGTGATAAGATAAGAGCAGATTGGGTGAGAGAACAAACGCGAGTTAATGACATCTTAGCTGAAATCAAGTAAAAGAAATGGGCATGTGCAGGACATGTAATGAGGAGGGAAGATAACCGATGGTCATTAAGGGTTACGGACTGGATTCCAAGGAAAGGGAAGCGTAGCAAGGGGCGGCAGAAAGTTAGGTGGGCGGCTGAGATTAAGAAATTTGCAGGGAAAACATGGCCACAATAAGTACATGACCGGGGTAGTTGGAGAAGTATGGGAGAGGCCTTTGCCCTGAAGTGGGCGTAGCCAGGATGATGATGATGATGATGATGATGATGATGTGAAAACTTGGAGGCATTTTTTACTTGGTTCGAGTTTATCATGCCTATAGTACAAAAGTTTTTGCTATTATGATTATTTTTGGAGCATTTCTTCCTTGTTCTAGATTTCCGAGCTTCTGTATTCGTGAACGACTGTGTGCATATTTACATTGTCGGTGGTGTAATATTTATCATATTGGTGTAAGAGGGGAGTTGAAGAATAATATTGCAGAAGACAAAGATAATGATGAATAGCCGAGCAAGGGAACAAGAGTCCAAAATCGTCAGTCAGCCTCTAGAGTCTGTGAAGGAGTACATTTACCTAGGTCAATTAATCACAGGGAAGCCTGATCATGAGAAAGAAATTCACAAAAGAATAAAAATGGGTTGGAGCGCACGGCAGACATTGTCAGCTCCTGACTGGAAGCTTACTATTATCATTGAAGAGGAAGGTGTTCGATCAGTGCATTTTACCGGTGCTGACATATGGGGCAGAAACTTGGAAAATGACAAAGAAGCTTGAGAAGACGTTAAGGGCCGCGGAAAGAGGGATGGAACGAAGAATGCTAGGTACAACGTTAAGAAACAGAAAGAGAGCGGTTCGGATCAGAGGGAAAACGGGTATAGCCGATATCTTAATGGGCATTAAGAGAAAGTAATGGAGCTGGGCAAGACATGTAATGCGTAGGCTAGACAACGGGTGGACCACTAGGGTTGCATAATGGGTGTCAGGAATGCTCGTGTTTCGACCCTCTTTTTTGTCCGTGTTTTTAGTGCACGCTATAAGTAATAATAATGCAAATGTACCGACTCGCCGAGCTTGGTACCGTACTACGAGGGAAGGGATGCGCAGTCGAGGACGGCAGAAGACTAACTAGATGGGGCGATGAAATCGGAAAATTGCAGGCGCTAGTTAGAATTGGTTGGTGCAGGACAGGGGTAATTGGAGATCGCAGGAAAAGGCCTTCGTCCTGCAGTGGACGTAAAATAGGATGATGATGATGATGATGATTATTATTATGATGATGATGATGATGATGATTTACTGTAAGTGTTGTGAATTGGAAAATAACGCCATACTTCATCAATATCTGTGCGGGCATCTACTTGTGACGGTGCAAGAACTTCCTTTCGCGCGTGTTGTGGCAAAAAATAGGGAAGTGACTATCGATGGGGCGGCGAATTGGCGATAAGTCATGCTGCTGTGCAGGCGCATGCTGATAGTGAGAGTGCTGGGCTCTTTCTCATATTTGTTACGTGGCGAAGTCAGGATTTATTGACCACGGCGGCTGCACCATTATGGATCGTTATCACGATCTCTCTAGCTCTGGCTCGTAAGATGACCAGCCATCAAACCAAATAATTTATTCTATACCACCTGAGGCCACCACAACCAAAACCGCCGGACAGTTCTTTTCAACAAAGTTTATATTCTTCTTCTAAACCAAAACTGGTAGATCAAACTACCCTCGAGTGGGAAGAGTGGGAATGGCCCGGTACTATTGGTCGTAGAGTTTTTGCAAATGCTATCAAAAGTATCGGTAGTATATACAGTAACTCTACTTGCTCGTTAGCTGCAACGCTACGTGTCTTAATTTCGCCGCTCCAATCACTGTTACTCGCCCTGAACTTTTTCGGTCGTCACTGCACAAAAAAGTAAATGTAAGCTGCAGAAACAAGAGCAGTACACTGAACCGTATTCTTCACGACGGTTTGAAAACGTCTTAAAACGGATTTTGACAGTCGTTTTGGTGAGATTCCTTAGATAATTGGAAACCCCTTCTCTAGACGGGGTTTTCTGCGACTTCTTTAAAACCAGATTTCGACTATCTATAATATGGATTCAAGCCTGACATTAGATATATGCGTCTTTTAGAGTATGAGCTTCTTTTCCGCGTGTTCATTTGGACGTTTTCATTGTGTCGGATGACAGTGCAAAAAGCATGGTGTATCGATTTTGTGCTACCTGGGTTTTTATTCCAATTATTGCTCGTTTGCTTTTCTTAAACACAGCAGATCGCTCTTGGACGCATGCTTCACTAAAACGAACTGTCACTTCTGGGAACACTCTCTACGGTGCTCTAGATTCGTTTAAATCGGCATTTACTACACTACATTGCGACGCGTATGTATATTCCTTGCTGTACTTTCGTAGTTCTAATAGTATTCAACCGCTTTTAAAAGCAAAAAAAATATGAACGGGCCTAGTGAGTGCTGAAGCAGACCGCACCAAGTCTTCACGCGAGTAGAACGTGTACATTTAAACGAGCCTTTCATGCTCAAAGGTGCAGGCAATTATTTAGTATTTGGTGCTTATGAGAGGTGTTCGCCAGCATTTGCAAACTGATTCAGCGGCTGTATTCTCAATCGGCCACATTCGGGGGCGCTTTTCCTTTTGCGGGCCATAACGTCTAGAGAGACGCCCCATTGAACCGACGAATATTCGACCAAAGCGCTTGGACACTACGCGATGGGAGAGAATGCTCATTTAAGATGTGTTTTTCCTTTTGTCACTCAGACTTCATCTGGCTTATGTTATCTACGAAGGTAGAAAGTAATACTCTCAAACTGATCGATGAAGAATGTGTGCTCAGAATGTTTCTATTGACTGCATAACAAAAGAAAAGCCAATGATGCGCAAAAAAAAAGAAGCTTTAGATACGCGAATAACGGTTCTCAGAGCCGTAGTTCAACCGAGAGTGTTGCAGAAGCCTTATGAAAAAAAAAACAAGTGAAGCAAACAAATGTATAGGGTAGCAAGGACGGAAATTGGTAGCTACCTCTGCGAAATTGGAAGCTTTCAGCTGTCAGTAAGGTGTCACCAAGGTCTGGCCCTGCGGTCGGACCTCCATGGAGCATCGAAACAAGGTCAGAGCAAAGCTGAAGTCATCGACAAAGTATTCACAAGGCAACTTCAGAATCAAAAGGAGAAAGAAGTAGCAGTGCATGGCCTGCAATACGTGAGTTCACAAATGCTAAGGCCTGAAGCTGGGTGACATTAGAGTGATGAGCATAACTCAAGTTCATCGACTGAACCGTGGTCCAACAATGCAATTTGAAAAGGAATGTGCGCACGAAAATTCTGTCAAGACGCAACCTGTGAAGCAAGAGAATACCAGCTATATTTACGCTGAAAGTTCAAACGAGGAGGAATGCTTTGGGAGGCGGATACACTTCTTATACGAGCGTTATACGAGCTTCTTATCCGAAAATTTTCAGTGTTTGAAAGGAGGCTGTGGAGGTCGAGGCGGGAAGCAACAGGGAAAGATAGATTTAAAGACGGCCACAATCGAGACACACTCAAGGTTGCCGGTATCACACCCACTTTGCTAAAGAAGACCAGAGCGTTTGATCAAGCAATTACACATAATGAGAACGACGTGAACAGCACAAGTGGAAAGGCAATGAAGATTGAAATTACACGTGGTGATAGGTGTATTCTGTCTTTTTTTTTAGGAAGATGGTTCAAGTAATCTGCGAAAACGATCGTTCTACTTCCCAAGTTTTACGAGACTGTAGCTTTTATTTCCGACAGACTAATCTGTACTACGTGGTATGTGCCCATATTAAAGAAGTACACATTTCGATTTTTTGTGTGTTTGTTTTGAGCGTGAAAGAAGCGTGAGTTAAGAGATTGAAAACAAAACTTCACGGTACGAGTGAATGTCGAGCTTTTGTTAATGCGCAAGAGAATAATTATGTAAGGTCTGAGTAGCAATAATGTACGATTAAGCAACACATTACTCGCCGTCAAAATAAGTTGTCCTGCTAACCTGGTCTGCCACATTACTCCGCAGAATGAACACTCGGACAGAGAGTGCAACAAAATCAACAAGCCTCACTGTCTCTTAAATATCCAGGTAAAGAGCACATAAAGCGTGACACAGGAGGAACAAGCGTATTAAACACAACAGCTAATAATGTAATGCTATTCGGAATTATTTTACAAATGATTACAGGCGCAGAACTATTACGTCGATCGCCAAAACGTACAGCAGATGCTGAGCATGCTTTCACAGAACATGATGCGGGCACGCGTGTTAATTACAGTATATTGTCACTGGTGGCAAGTCAGGAATGTTAAGCATAGTGCGGTCGCCGACATGGCCCCGTATTTCTGCTACGCTGGTGCTTGGCTGACGCCAACATGGATAGACAAGAAGCCCATCGCTAGTTCTGCTGGTCGTCGTCGGGGATGCCTCACCGAGTCAGGTCCTGAGACACCATTCTTGGGTGATACCAGGTGCTGGAGGGGGATATAGAACAGCACGTAAAGGCCTCTATCTACATTGTCGGAGTGCAGCGCTAACAAGTATAGTGGTCTGGCGCTTCGAAGTTCGTTTGTAAGCTTGAACGGCGCGTGAAGTCGGGTGCTTTTTTTTTTGCGCGGTCGCTTTTTACAGGGCCATGCTTCTTTTACTTCTTTGTCTCTTTTGTTCCTTGATTGATGAACGATGTGACTCACTGGCATTTTCCTTGTCACCTATAAGAATGCCGTCTGCTGTTACGGTTGACGTGTAGAACCCCGGGCAAAAAAGGATGCTTGAACACCATACCTCATCGAAACGAAGGGAGGATTCCCAATTTGTTGTGGTTGTCTCGAGTGGTTACCGGTCTGGCAGGTCCCCCGCAGTACTTATAGGCCCCTTCGTGTGTGTGCATGCCTTAGCGAAACGAAGAATGGATTCCTAATTTGCTATCTAGTTTAGCAGAATGCGTTGTTGGGCAAGCTGGTTCATTGTATTTGGAAAGCAAAAAAAGGAGAAGGACAGGCGCAATTGCGCCTGTCTTGTCTTGTTCATTGCGATCGTCTACAAAGCGCATCCAATCTTTCCAAGTAATTTGCTATGGTTGTCTCGGGGGGTTGCCGGTCTGGCTGGCGCCCCGCAGTGCTTACAGGCCCCTTTGTGTGCGACGTTAGAAGAACCCTTTCCACGAACGGTCCAACTCTAAAGAGACGGCCTTTTTCGCGAATCAACGACGCCTAGAAGAGAGGGGATCAGTCGCCCATCCACAATCAGTCCTCCATCCACAACCAGACGCCCTTTCCGTGAACCAACGACGCACGAAAAAAAAAGGGATTCGCCGCCTGTCCCCGATCAACACACCGTGGGTTGCCACCTGCGGGGGCGGGCTCGTGAACGTCACCAGGGACAGGGATCAGCAGCCCATGCACAACGAGACTCAGTGCATGTCACGTGATGTTGACGTGAGCAAGATCCCGCCAAAGATTTTAGGGGGCCTATTTAAGGGGCCCGCAATGTACTTTTTCCCTTCATTCTCCTTCTTCTCATCTTTCACCAACCATTGAATAAACCGTGCAAGTTTCGCACTAGAAATCGTCTCGTCCCTGCCTGATCGCTATGGTCTACCGAATGCCGCCAGCCCGCCGACAACGCCACGTTACCCAATAGTAACGTCGGTCGAACCTCGATAAACAGGCGTCGCAACAACTGGTCGGCAGCGGTGAGGTACGCTACCCTGGAGAGCGTAACACTGCACAATGTCCAATAAATATATCTGACATTACCATCTTTGAGAGGCTCGTAACGAGAAATCTGAGTGTGTCACATCTGGGCATCTCAGCTAACACCATGCACAAATGGGCTATACAAGGACATCACAATGGAGTGTGAGCTTACATTTTGAGTTGTTCCTTTATTCTCTAAACGTCGCAACCAATTAAGGAGTCAAAAGGGTGAATATTTTTAATGAACTAGTTTAAACAGTCACAAGGGCTACTCAAACATGTTTGCCACAATAAGAGTCGATGAGTGTCATTCAGATAACTCACATATGGAATACGTGCGAAGAGGTGAATCCGAATTTTGTCATAATCACCAGCTGAGCAAGACACATTTCTTAGTTGGCCTGTGTTGACCTCTGGCTAATACAGATTGTTTTCACGTATTGGGAGTGTCCATAGAGGTGTTTCACCGCTCTCCGATTCTCTAACTCGCCTGTTGGTTGGCTCTAGAGTTGCTCCACGTATTGGCGAGTCTTGGTTAGGTCTTACTGGCAGTTTATGCTCACATACGTAGCCGCATAATGTATCTGTGAGAGTGTTAACAACAGCTAGCTGGTATTGACGATGGCCGCGGATGGGTCAGTGAAACCGCAAATTGCAGAGCTCGATTACAGCCCTGCTGCCCCAGAAGAAATATGGCCCGTAGTCTGCCGACACGCGAAGCGCCAGTCTCTCAGCTACTAATTTTCATGTCATGGTGAAATAGGCTTTCTTTCAGACTTTTCGACTTACACCCGCGCTCCAAGCAAAAGTGACGTCGTGATATGCAACGCTATAGAGTCTAACGGAGATTTAACCAGTCTTACTTTTTTACTAAGAGAGCAGTGAAGTGCGAGAGATTGGGTTTGCCGTGTCCGCCCGTCGCGTTAATCTATCCTGTCCAGCTATCCACTGGGTTATGCTCCCTACGAGATTTTCGTCATCGGCGACACAAAACAATGGTATGGGTACATCGCCAGGCCAGCTAGTCATCCCCGTATGACCGTTGCCACAGCTGAAGAAAAATGGAACTTCTTGACAACCGCCTCCACTGGCTACTAAGGAAATGCTATTGAGGAAATGCAACCCATGCTACTGAGGAAATGTGCATTTGGTAACCGAGCGCTCTAATACCCTGTTGCGGGGTAGAGCACTGTTGTTGCTCTACCCCGCAACAACAGTGCTGGGCAATTAGTGCAAGGTTTCGCGTGCCACACAGAACCTCAGATCAGTGGCGTCTGGGCACGCATTTCGGAGTAATATGTGGGCGAGAATTACGTTACTACGTGCATCGCATAAAGAATTTGTTCTTGATAAGATGGCGGTGTGCGTGCGTGCTATTCTTTGTTGCCATGGTCACGAAAACAGCGTTAGTGGCAAAAAAAAAGAGGCGTACATAACTACGGCGATAACAATGCCCTAGCATAATCCATGCCCACAATAGAGGATCCACCGAAAGTAACGTTGTTGGGGGAAAACAACGTCGAAAGCACCGACAACGTCAATTCTAACAATGACGTGTCAGCGACAGCGCCCCGTAGTTCACACATTAGCTCACCATATACGCAGGCGTCAAGCGCCCTACCCAGTAGCACTGCAAATGTAGCGAGAAAATGAAATCGCTCAAACCTCTTAGGTGGCACTGTGTCATTCCCCTCCTGACATCAGTAGTATATAGCAGAAGTTCTGGCCTCAGAATTTATTGAAGGTCCCAGGCAGAACCTTCAAAACTAGTCATCAAATCATAAATGCATGGAGCCTTTAACGAAGCAACTGCCTCCTCACCTGCGGCATAGATATTGATCTACAGAAACACTCCACTTAAAAAGTGTAAGGAAACTTCAAATTTCACGCTGTGGTCACGACACGCGGGTAAGTGCTTGGACACTGTGCTACTGAACAATGCAAACAAAGAATTTAGACTTTTTTACACAAATAAAACCAAAATAAACGTGATGCATCAAGATTACCTGAATCAAATGTATGTAAAGATAAAAAAAAATTGAACCACGAAAAAAAAATTGCTTAAGCCTTTCGCCAAACAACTGTGAATAAAATGTTCTTAAAGCTATTCATTTTGGCAGTGACTACAGTGACGGGGCCCGGCACTTTAACATCTGTACTACAGTGACGGGGCCCGGTACTTTAACATACGCGTGCACTACAGTGACGGGGCCCGGCACTTTAACATCTGTACTACAGTGACGGGGCCCGGCACTTTAACATATACACTACAGTGACGGGGCCCGTCTCCTTAACCACAGACGGGACCGGCACTTTACGTCAACACTGTAGCGACGTCAATGGCCGCACTTCTTTCAAACATTCTATGCAAACAACTTCGAGCACTTCACGGCAGGCAGTGAACTTTATTAAGGTCCTGAGGAGCGACTCCGAAACCCCCTTATGAGGGAGGGGGCCACCGCGAGCCGTTCCGACGTTGGGAAGGGCAGGCCGTGCCTGACCGCCTCCTCCCACTCTTCTTCTGTGGTGAGATGACCGTGGTCCCACGAGGGACACCGCCAGAGCATGTGTTCTAAAGTGCAGAATGGATCTCCGCAATCCGGACACCTGCCCCGCACGGACGCGGCGTTAGGTTGCCCCTGTGATCCACCACGGCCGCCGCGAGCCGGTCGGACGAACCGTATGGGCGACGTCGACGAACGCGACCGATCGTGGATCGTCGGCGACGGATCCGAGAAGTGCGGCCACTCGGGCCCGGCGTGTGCCTACATTGCGTTGCGGGTGCACGTTGCGCGGGAACGGCGAGACCGTGACGGCATCCCGCGACCACGCGTCGAGCACGCACCGCCTTTCCCTGACGGGTTAAGTCCAGCGCCTCCAGGATCCGCCTCCCCGCAGGCGAGGAAGCGAGCCTGGCAACCTGGACTAACTTCTGTGACCCAACCTCATCGAAAGTGTTGTGGACCTCCAGCTGCATGAGCTTCTCGGTGCTGGCGCCTATGGGGATGCCAAGCACTTCACAGACCGCGGTATTTTATTCCAGTACTGTCCACAACACCACGTGAATTTCACGATGTCAGCAACTTCCGTGCAGTAATCGAATACATTGATTGCACACATACGGATCGAACGACCGCAATGGGTACTTGTCCACGAATTTACAATCTTTTGCGTATGCACTGTAACACGTATCGTATGATGATTATAATAAAGAAAGAAAGTTCACTCTAATGGAAGGCGAACGGTAAAAACACATTTAAAAAGGCACGGCCCATGTTCCTGCTTGTGTAGCACCAGACAATGAATATTCTACTGAATTAAGAAAAAGAAGCAGCGGGTAATTGCTCGCTTAGAAGACCGATAAACATGCAGTTCGATGAAATTTGAGAAATAATGATATTGAAGCTTCCAAGACTTTAGAAGAAAAGAAAAAGAAAATTAAGACTTAATCATCGCGACGGAACACCACAAGTCGCTGTAGGCGTCGAAGACCCAGCTCTGACAGTGTCCATGCAACAATGGTAGCTTGCGTACTGTCAAATGCCCATATGCTGCGGCATAAACCTCACGGCACGGTGTGAAAACGTGCTCGGAGCGAAAGCGAAGCATTGCGCGAGGACATGCATGCAGACGCGAAGTCGGTCACCGCGAACCCGTGCGATCGCTGCATTGCAGCTTCATTCTTTTATGCTACATTTATTTACACAGACAGTCATCCCACTATAAGAACATATTTCACATAGTTTTCTCAGCGATTGCTTACGTTTCACGCAAACCGGTTCGGTGGAATCGATTGCGGCGACCGCTCGCAGTGTCCCAGCTTACTGTACGTAGTAGGCAAAGAGATAGCGTGTGCAAACCATTCTGTGCTTTCTGTTTGTTCAACATGATTATTTTAAAGGTAGAATACTGCCATTTCGAGAGTACTTGCAAAATTGTTCAGGAGGGCTGCCGCGTAGTATGTTTATTTAACCTTTATTTAACGCCGACGCATATGAGGCGCTTTCGACAGATGGCGACTCCGTAAGTCGTCCTCGCCCCCAATACCGACATCTTTATAGTGACGGCCCCGTCGGTGTAGTGTTGTTGTTAAAGCGACGGGCCCCGTCACCGTAGCGTGGATGTTAAAGTACCGGGCCCCGTCACTGTAGTACAGATGTTAAAGTGCCGGGCCCCGTCACTGTAGTCACTGCCATTCATTTTAAATAAAAAATGTTAGGCGACCCTAGTCTTTGACTTAGGTGTCTTTTACTCGCACTAGCACCTCGGCGTTGCTGTTCTTTAGGTTAACTTTAGGTGAACGTAACGCATGAACCGAACTCGAAGGCAACTGTTTTCCATTATTTAGCCAGTTAAATATCGTGCCACGTTCTTGTGTGTGACGTCATTACTTCCGGTTTCCACTTCCGGGTTTTCAGGAATTTCGTGAAAGTTGTGCTCATGTGGCGGGTTTCTAAAGTCTACGATGCTGTGCTTTGGTGGGCGGTAATCAGTCATTTCTATTTAATTATAATTATTCGAGACACTTCAGTAACTCAACTTGTAACTAAACTTATGCTTTGATATTATATCTACATTGAAACCGATAAATTTTGTACTGTACTATCTTTCTTTTTTTATTTATATTGAATATCCTCCCCGGTCATCTCAGGGGTGAGCCGGAATTGCTGCGCAAGAAACAAGAACGCCACTCGATGCTCGTGCCATTAATAAGTGTAGACCTACTTTAGCAAGGGGGGACTCAGACTGCTACAGTCTGTCCATGCACCTAATTCGAGTTCGACAACACCCATTACTCTGTCTTACAGAAAGGAAGTTGCGTACATCTCAAAGAAGGCCAGAACTTATCAAATCCCAACTGTTATTTGTGTACCATCAGATAATTATAATAACCTTTAAAATATGGTACCTAATATTTTTTTAATTAATTCTTCGAATTATCAGGTTTTATATGGCGACACCCTTCCCCACTAACAAACCACCCGATAACCGCTGGGTTCTTGTCCAGTTCCCTGTAGTGGCTGAAAGCAATTATTTGAGGAAGAAGCAGGCAAACAAAACAAACGAACCGATAAAATACTGATTCATGACAAATCCCCTGAGTGGGTTTCACCATTTCACTAGAGAACAAGAAGACCAAGATGCCGGTCTTCACCGTGAGAGAAGGCTGCTGTCGCAGCAAATGAGTTCTGAGAAGATGGAATCGCTGGAGCCTGCTGCCTTGTTTCTTCATCCCCATTCAACCACCGCTGCTTTCCGCTTCTACATTGCCATTTTCGTGCTGAGTACAGCATGATAAACATTCTCCGGCAAACCTCTCTGCTTTATCCCGAGAAATTATTTCACAGTGTAATGTAGGAGTTGGAAACTTGGCCGGCATAGTGCAATGCTATGTACAGGCAAAGTCAAAAGTTCTCGGCATTTGGGACGTGAGAATAGGCGGAATATTTGTGCGCCTGAGCCCACAGCCTGTACTTAAAGTGTCGCTTGCAGAAGCGTGCGCTACGTGCAAGTGTACGCGACCAATATAGTGATGTACTGCTTTAATAGCTGGACGCCAAAAACTGGGTTGCAATTCGACTTTCTCGTGGCACCCTCATTCCGCGAACTTTTGATCCTGTTGGTTCATGGTCGTGCGACATAGAGAAGTTTCTGTTTGTATCACACCTTCGTTATGTTTAATGTGTATCAAGGAAATTTGCGCTTCAAATTGGCACATGGGCGGCGTCAAATAATGCGCTCTCGAGCTGGTCATGACCCCTTGCAACCGTCGCCAGTCCCGGATGACCTTGCGAACAGCTGGGTGAATTGAAGTGAAGGCGTGTATGGTATCGACGCATGATATAGGAAACGTAGCGCCAACGGAGAGTGGCATTGAGGCCTTTTCACGTCCATTGTTGTTTCCTCTACTCTTCTAGCTAAAGTTTGCAGCTATGTAAAAAAATAATACTTATAATATAGGGTAAAAGAGTTATGCATCGATAGCTTGCTTACGCAACTATCGCGTTAACAAAAAATATATATGTAAATTTCGCATCCTCTCCGCCTTGCCGCAACGGCGGGAAAACGTGAGCCCGTTCTTCTCTTCCTTTACGCAAACTAGGAATGCGAGATGTTGCTGAAAGCAATTCTATCGGTTTGGCGATACTTTGTCGATATTTTTGCGCGTTCTGTATACAGAGAAGCGATTTTCTTCCCGAAATAGGGCATTATTGATTTTCTGTCAGTAGATCGCAGAATATTTTTCGTCTGAGCCGTATAACCTCTTGGAAAAGGCATCAGACGCAGCTCGCGCTCCTCGAGACCGCTAGGATTTTTTCACTCTATTTTGAAATATCCTGAGACTGAGTTTTATATCGTGCACCTTAGTTCTAGATAAGAAAGTATGCTTATGCATTATTAGAACCGCTGAATGGCACCCATTTCAGGAGAAAGATAATTCCGTTCAAATGAGATCTTGTTAATCCTTCTAAACTACATTTATTGTTTTCACTTCCATAAGTTCTATGCTGCAACAACGTTTACAAGTGCTGACATCGTCTCCATCTTGAGTGAATTCCCCAAAAAAGTAGTTTAGAATTTTCGTACGAAATGCATGAGAATTACATGCGTGGGTTGTACACAAAAGCTCCAGGCTGATGCTTAACGTTCAGAAACGCACTTGGTAGAAGGCAGGGGCTGATCGCTCCCTCTTGTTTGGTTGGGCTCACGATGAAACTTTGCCTAGGCGCTGGCAATGCATTTCACGTTAGTTAACCTAAGTTGTAATTTTTTTCTCCTGTGCATGCGCATGAGTGAGTGAAAACGAGATATCGGCATCGTGTGTACTGCAGGATACTGCATTTCTTTTTCCTATAGAATAAAAAAAATTCTCCTCTTTCCCATTGTCTTTCAAAAGGAACCTCTGCAACAGTCTTCATGGGCACTTGTTGCACACAGCGCTCATCCAATCGCACTGACAGCAGCGAAACAGGTCACTGACCAATATCGAAAATGAAGTGGCGTTTTGATGTTGATTTGATGTGTGGTGTTTTGTGGAGCAAGGGCCAGATTTGGCCAAAGAGCGCCATGACAAATGGTAGTGTTAACGATGTATTATGGAAGATGTGACTTGGCTGTAAAGTGGCCTAAAAAATAGTTGCTGTAAAGTGCGTAAAATCTACGTGCTATAAAATTATGGCGATGAAAAATGGCGAAGACTGTGAAGATTAAAATCCATCGTAAAAGAATGATGCATTGTTTAAATTATGCGAGACGTTAAATTTCTTACAGCACTACAGCCTCGCCAGAGCCCTTGAACCGCAAGGGCCTAGAGGCATGTGCTATTTAAAATAATTATCGCAGCGGCATCCTCTGGAGAGAGGAAGCGCTACGAACGTATGGGGCTAATAACATGCAACACAACATCTTTCAAAAAACCTATGACGGCGTTGGTGTCAAAGAGTGGTTCTGGACCAAGTAACATAGCAGGATGAAGGGGGATGTGGTGCCTGTACGCTAAGAGAAAATGTTTTTTTCTTTCGGGTTCGGCTTCCCGACACTCCAGTAGGACGTGGAGGACGGTCAGCCTCTCCCCGCACCTACCACAGGTTGGAGGCTCGTTTCCCGTGAGTAAGAAGTTATGTGTTCCAAAAGTGTGTCCTATTCTAAGACGGCAGAATAGGACATCTGTCCTGCGGGATTTTGTTACAGGAGGCCAGAAACCTAATTGTGGCTTTATCACGTGCAGTTTGTTATTTACTTCTGCGTCCCACTTACGTTGCCAGTGGTTTCGCAGTTTCCTTCTTAAAAAAGGCTTCAGGTCCGTGACAGGCACCGAAGCAGTAGGACTGACTGTATGCAATGAAATTGATGTGGCCATCTGGTCTGCTAGAACGTTACCCTCGATGCCCCTATGTCCAGGTACCCAGCATATAATGACATGCTGGTTAGACATATACGCTCTACAGAGGACGGAATAGAGCTCAGTAATTACGGGGTTTCTGTGTTTACAGTGCGACTTCAAGGCTTTTACGACGCTTAAGGAGTCTGTAAATAAAATTGTTTTTTGAATATTTGATTTTCTGATATGTTTCACAGCCGACAATAGTGCATGGGCCTCAGCCGTAAATATGCTTGTTTCAGGGTGCAGTACACCGGATTCCGAGAAGGATGGGCCAATGGCTGCGTATGACACCCCGGCATGCGACTTAGAAGCGTCTGTATAAAACTCTGTGCACGAGTACTTGTACTGGAGCTCCAAGAAGTGCATTTTGATATGTGTCTCTGGTGCATGTTTTGTGACCTGTACAAAGGATGTGTCACACTCTATCAGCTGCCACTCCCAGGGCGGTACTAGCTTAGCTGGAGGCATTAGGCGTTGTTCGAGAACTGGGACATCCATTTCCCTGCTAAGTTCCCTTGCACGCAGTGAGAAAGGAAGTCTCATAGAGGGTCTGTTATGAAAAAGTGTTTCACATGTCAAGTCGTTAACGGTTGTGAAACACGGATGTTCCTTATTAGAGCGCACTTTCAGAAAATGGTTGAAGCTGATGTAAGTTCTCCGAAAATGGAGTGACCACTCATCGGACTCAACATACAGACTTTCAACAGGGCTTGTTCTAAATGCGCCAGTGGCCAGACGGATTCCCAGATGGTGTACGGGGTCTAACATCTTTAGCGCGCTCGGGGCAGCAGAGTGATATACTGCGGCTCCATAGTCTATTCGTGACCGAACTAGGCTCCTGTAAAGATTCAACAGGCACTTCCTGTCGCTACCCCATGATGTGTGGGATAGGATTTTAAGTAGGTTCATTGTTTTTAGACATTTTTCTTTAAGATGTTTTATGTGAGGAATGAAAGTGAGCCTAGAGTCAAGAATAACACCAAGGAATTTGTGTTCTTTGCTGACAGGAATTTGTTGTCCGCCCAGTTCTACACAAGGATCTGGGAGCAGGCCTCTCTTTCTCGTGAAGAGAACACAAGAACTTTTATGGGGGTTGACCTTAAATCCGTTTTCGTCTGCCCACTTGGAAACCTTGTTCAAGCCCTGCTGTACCTGTCTTTCGCATACTGTGAGGTTGCAGGATTTGAAGCCTATTTGTATATCGTCTACGTATACAGAGTAAAAAATGGCAGGTGGTAGTGAAGCACGTAGCGTGTTCATCTTGACGATAAAGAGAGTGCAGCTGAGCACGCCTCCCTGGGGTACACCAGTTTCCTGCGTAAAGGGACGTGAGAGTTCATTGCCGACTTTTACCCGGAAGGTACGGTTTGACAAATAGCTTTCAATTGTGTTCAGCATATTTCCACGGATGCCAATTTCCGACAGGTCTCGCAAGATCCCGTAACGCCATGCCGTGTCATATGCCTTCTCCATATCGAGGAATATCGATAGAAAAAACTGTTTATGTATATAGGCATCACGGATATTTCCTTCCATGCGCACAAGATGATCGGTTGTGGACCGCCCTTCTCGGAATCCACACTGATAAGGATCGAGTATATTGTTGAGCTCAAGGAAATGTATAAGTCTGCGATTAATCATTTTTTCAAAAAGCTTACACAGACAATTAGTTAGAGCTATCGGACGGTAACTTGCCGCCAAGGAAGGGTCTTTTCCCTGCTTTAGAACAGGAACCACAATCGCTTCTTTCCATGTGGATGGGAGGTATCCCGAAGCCCAAATAGTATTGTATAGTGTAAGAAGTGTAACTTGTGCGTCAGTATGTAGGTGTCTGATCATGTCATACATGACTCTGTCTGGTCCCGGTGCAGTACTTTTACATGTGTTCAAGGCAGCTCTCAACTCGGCAATACCGAAAGGCCGATTATACGGTTCATTCTGCCTAGACTTTCGTATGATTGGCTTACGCTCTACTATTTCTTTATGTTTAAGAAAGGATTGGGAATAGTGCGTTGAGCTCGACACTCGCTCAAAGTGCTCCCCAAGTGAGTCTGCCTGGTCTTTTAGTGTATCGCCTTGTGTGTTTACTAGAGGTAGTGAATATGTTTGTCGCCCTCTTATCCTAATTACCTTGTTCCAGACTTCGGCCTCATCTGTATAGGAATTTATACTCGATAAAAACTTCTCCCAACTTCCTCTTCTAGCCTGTCGGCGGGTTCTCCTGCCCTGGGTCTTTATTTTCTTAAAGTTAATAAGATTCTCCGCAGTGGGAGACGCTCGTAGCAACCCCCACGCTTTGTTCTGTTTTTTACGAGCGATCCTACAATCGTCGTTCCACCACGGGACACGCCGTTTGTATGCCAAGCCATTTATTTCTGATATGCATTTAGATGCAATATCTATAATGAAGGCTGTGAGATACTGCACAGCAGCATCAATTCCTAAAGAAGACATGTCATTCCATGAGATACTAGTTAAGTTTCGGAACTTCTCCCAGTCGGCTGTATCGATCTTCCACCTAGGAGCCTGTGGTAGACATTCTTTTTCTTTATGTGTTTTTAGCAGTATGGGGAAGTGGTCGCTTCCGTAAAGATTGTTGGTAACTTCCCATTCGAGTTCGAGTAGTATAGACGCGGAGACTATACTAAGATCTATTGACGAAAAGGTTCTGTTTGCAAGAGAGTAATATGTGGGTTCTTTCTTATTTAGTAGGCACGCACCGGACGAAAAAAGGAACTGTTCAACGAGACGGCCTCGCGCATCGATACGAGAGTCTCCCCACAGGCTGCTGTGGCATTGAGATCGCCAAGAACAACATAGGGCTCTGGCAATTGATCTATCAAGGACTGAAATTCATGTTTGTTTAGTTGGTAATGCGGGGGTATGTAAAGCGAGCAAATAGTGATGAGTTTGTTTAGTAGGACAGCTCGAACCGCCACTGCTTCAAGGGGCGTTTGTAGCTGTAAAGGTTGGCAAGCTATACTTCTATGAGTGACTACGGCAACACCGCCCGATGATGCGACGGCATCATCGCGATCTTTGCGAAAAGTTAGATACTGTCGAAGAAAGTTTGTGTGTTTGTTTTTTAAATGTGTTTCCTGTAAACACAGCACTTTTGGATTGTGTTTTTGTATAAGTTCCTGCACATCATCAAGGTTTCTGAGAAGACCTCTGACGTTCCATTGAATTATTTGTGTATCCATATTGGAGGTCAGTAGCTGCTGTGTGTACAGAAAGAGAAGTAGTGATTATGGAAATTACAATGATTAAATTACAGAGCCCTTTCGAGGCCCTGTAGCGGGAGTTTTGCCCTTCCTGGAGCGTTCGAGGGAGCCTCGCCGCTCCTTATGCGCTAGGTGCCCCTTGAGGATAGGTGTTGTGTCCATTGCCTCTTGTGAGGCGCCGGACACGTGCTCTTGCGAGCGAGAAGTTTTCAGAGAGAGTCCCGCCTTGGAGGGCAAGACCCCAGCGCCCACCAGCGCGGAGGTCGATGGGGCTCCCTGAGGAATTTGGCTGCGCCGGCTGTTGCCAGCGCTGGAAGGGGCCGGGGAGAGTGGGGCAGCCTCGGCTGCGCTCACCTTCGGGGTGGGTGGCCCCGTCTGCTGGGTAGACGGAGCAGCGCTAGCTGCAACCGCCGCGGGGGCAGATGGCGTGACTGCCGACTCACTGCTTGTGGGTCGGACAGCCACCGGAGGCCGTTGTGACGCTGCCCCCTGACGCGCCACTTCGGCAAAGCTTTTCTTTGGCAGGTATGCTACCCGCCTTCGTGCCTCTTTGAACGATATATTATCTTTTACTTTTATGGTTACAATTTCTTTTTCCTTCTTCCAGGATGGGCACGACCGCGAGTACGCGGCGTGCTCCCCATCACAGTTTACACAGTGGAGAGCGTTCTCACAAGTTTCAGTGGTGTGTTCTGTGGCACTGCATTTAGCACAAGTTTGGCGGCCGCGGCAGCTCTGCGAGCTGTGGCCGAAGCGCAGACATTTGAAACATCGGAGTGGATTGGGCACGTAAGGCCTACCACGGAGCATGATGTACCCGGCCTCGATTGACTCGGGCAAGATACTTGATCCAAAAGTAATTATTAGGTGCCTCGTCTGAATCTCTTTACCATCCCGCCTCATCTTTATTCTTCTGACGTTGATCACATTTTGTTCGCTGAAGCCCTCCAGGAGTTCCGCTTCAGTCAGCTCAAGTAAATCATCATCTGACACAACACCACGGGTGGTGTTCATTGTACGGTGTGGGGTTACTGTTATGGGGGTCTCGCCAAATGACACTAGTTGCGGTAGTTTCTCGTATTGTTTTAGATCGCGGAGCTCCAAGAGGATGTCGCCGCTTGCCATCCTCGACACCTTGTAACCTGGACCAAAAGCATCAGTCAGGGATTTTGAAACAAGGAATGGTGAAATGTTTCGGGCTACTTTGTTTGGCTTTTCAGCATGAATAACGTGAAAGCGGGGAAAATTCTGGATTTGACGTCCAAAAAACTTGAAGACATCTTCGGTGCGCCCTCGTTTCTGAGGGCGATCAGCAAGGGAAGGGAAAGAAGTTTCCATGAAAAATTGTATATGTTCGGCAACAGCGCCGACCGCCCACCACGGAGCCCAACGAGGGGACGCGGCAGAGCTTGCATACAAGTCTGCACGACGCCAGTCGTACGCCGTCACTATAACCGAATATGGTGTACCCAAGGTTGGATAGGCACACAGGGTTAACCCTTGCCGCCAGGAGAAAGGAAGTAAAAAGAAGAGAGAAGGAGACAGGAAAGGTCAAAAAGTGAGAGATAAAGACGAAGATTTGAGGAGGGAGAGACAGGAAAAGGCGACTGCCGATGTCCTCCAGGTGGGTCAGTCTGGAGGTGCCGTCTATGTGAAGCAGAGGCCAAAGGGGTGTGTTGCCTCCGCCGGGGGGCCTTAAAGGTCCAAACACCCAGCATCGGCTCAACCCCCAGGATCCCCCTTTCCCCAGACACGGCTAAGCCGCGCACGGCTACACGCGGGAGGGTCCAACCCTCGTGTGCTCGGGTACGTGGTGGCGCAACACACCAAACGCCTGCTTACGCAAACGCCCCTGCGGGGGTTTTGATGTTCGTACACCGGGCTTGAAGCAAGAAGCAGTGTAATAATTTCGAAATATTGTTTTATTTTTGACACGGGTAAGTTTTATGCTTCGTTGCTATAGTGCCGCAATTACCTTACTAGACTATACTACGTGAACGCTTGACTGCACAACCTCGCACTTAGTCGATCATAAATGAAACGTGCAATTTCCTGGGCGCAATGGCTTCCTTGCTCTGTGAAATATGTGAAGTAGGGCCACAGATAGGGCCACCTATCCCAAAATCACAAGTGGGAAAATCAACGAAGACAAAAAAGATAATAAAAACACAAAACACTGGGCTGGTGGGGACGGTATGCAAAAATGTCTTTCCAATGGGCTCTGAGATTTCAGGGCATATAAAGGAAGCCCAAGCGCCCGAGCCTAACCCGGAGCGCACCCCTACAGTGTCTTTCATGAACAAGGTGTTTATGTAGGCTTTTTACTTAAAACCCCATCAAGGATCATTGAATGCGATTTGAATAAACGTATATACATTCTTTCGCATGCACCACCATAGCGACGTTTTGTCTGCGATTGCATGCAGAAAGCTTTCAGCCAACTTTGACTAGAAAGAAGCGTGTTTTGTCTTGCGCTAAAGTATAGGTTAGTACGCGACAGCAGCAGTGTCGGGTGATGAGGTCGGGGAGCCGCACGTAGGCGGGTATCGTGCAAATGATTCGCAACTACAGGGGCCAGGTCTAGCAACGGGAGGAGAAGAGGCTGTTGTGCGCGACGCTTGGTGACACGACAAATATGTTTGTGCTCGATGGTGCTTGGCTGCTTTTGCACAGCTGAGGAGTGTGGCAGTAGGCTGCTACTGAATAGGAACTGCAGGGCAGGGACTCAGCGATTTACTCATCAATAGTGCCACGGAATTTAGGAGTCAAAGAGAAGGACGACTGCTGTTGCTGTGGCTGCGGGCGCTGAGCGAACGGCATGAGAAATAGCTGACGAGCCGCCTCCTGAAGCACGAAAGCTTTGATTCGCTTAAACAACGATGAGCGGTGTGGGACGACTACATGACGCGCGGGATGACCACTAGCCACGCCATGGTCAAAGATTACTGCTTTGATCATTTCGTCTAAAATTTTGGTTGATATTTCACCCTTCAGAGAGAGTGCGAAGGCTCTTAGGAAGATGTATCAGAAAGGCGTCATCGTCGATAAGCTTTATTACATGTTTAATTTTATTGTTTGGTCCTTGTTCAACTTAGCAATGCAGAAGGCCGTGTCAGTAATCCATTGTTGCCATTGCGGCACCCATGCTTCGAAGAACAAAGTAGGCCTGGAGCGCGCCGACCGCAAGAAAAGCGAATTATATATATATATATATATATATATATATATATATATATATATATATATATATATATATATATTACGAGCGCCGTTTTCTGCCGCTCCACCAACGAAGCAGGTAATAGAGGGGTGCTGTGCACACGGCCGTTGCCCCGCCGGCGGACACCAGGCCGTCTCCATTGTCTTGTGCACAGCACTCCTTTATTGTCAATTCTACACCCTCGTCGCTAGCACACATTCGGTCGTTGCCGCACCCACCCGCCTTACACCCTCACCCCTTTCGAAGAACCCTACATATATATACTGTGCCGAGGATGGCTTATGTCGCCTTGAAAAAGACAAGTCCACTTGTCGAAAGGTTTGCTGCCGCTTTTACCATGTTCTCGTTTTGCTCATCGTCTTGAATTTCCATCTCCCCAGTTCCCCGTGTTTTCCCTTGACTGAGATATGTAAATCTTCACTAGGTATAGTAACGCCTATGTCGTAGATGGCAGAACGTGGGAACACACTCTGATGGTCCCGTTCAAGCCACTCGTACTGCAAAAGCGGTCTAGTGCGACTGGACACATATATACGGCGAGGATGTTCTAGCAGGGGAGGTAATTCTTATAATCGCAATTTAATTCGGCACCACTTAAATCAGGAACTTTTCGACAGGGTTCTTATTCACATGCCGGTATTGTCCGAGGGAACCACTGGCAGGAACAGTGTGGTCACAGCTCGCGTTCTTCACTCAGGGCGACATCTCGAGCCTCCTTCTCATTGCCTTGCGGCTGAGCGTAAACCCGAAGCAACGCTAAAGCTGCAGAAGGAAATCTTGATGCAGCATACAATATTTTAGAAAGGTCTGTAGATGTTTACTAATATTTAGAGATGGGTGGATATCAAGTTTTTCGGATATGAATAGCAAGCATCGAGTATTCAATCGAATATTGAATAGTCATACACAAACACAAATATATATAACAGTCACAATCATTTTGGTAAAACTGAGTACCACGCTTGAACACACTAGTGAAAAAGATACGGCCAAGTATCACGGACAATTAGGATAAGTTTTAAACAGAGAATCACTAACTATCAGTACAAAAATTCCACGGATAGCCGTTCATCATCTTTAGAGCCCGGTTCCAAACATGATTTCCAAGAATAAATGGAAGCTGTATGATGATGAATGGATGGTTGTTCAAAAATGACCAGAAGTAGAGAAAAAAAAAGGAAAGAAGTTTCTGGAGGACTTCGATGCCGTAAAAACATCTAAATTCACCCGTGCCAACGAAAAAAAAAATGACCGGTTGTAGCTGAAAGATAAAATCACAGAACATGACTAGACTGCAAGAATGTAAGATACAGACTAGAAAAGAAAAATCACGGGTTCTCATGTAGACTTCCTACGCGAAATCGAAAACCAAATTTGCATCAACCATTTTGCTTCTGTATTGCTTCGAAAACTCTTGTCGCTGTTACAATTCTGATAATTTGCGACACTTTGCTTAGCAGACCGAGCACAGTAACCCGAGTTTAACAGTCGGTTAATGCAAAATATTTGGTTAGTTTCGGCGCTATAAAATGCCGAATTGTTCATTTCCTAATACGAATAATAATAGTTCGTGAGTAATACTCGATTGGTATTCAATACTTTGAATATTCGACCACCTCTACTCATATTGTTTGGACATCAAATTATTTTTATCGGGAGCAACCTTCTAAAGCATGAATTAAAAATAATTACTAAAGTTTACGCGAAAGAAATATGAAAATTTTATTACCAAACAACCAAGGGCGGCCAGCAGGAAGTTGGAAAAAGAACACACCGCAAAAAAAGACACGGACACGAGAGAGCGACTTGCACACAGCGCTTCCTTTGTAGTACAAAATTTCTAGCCGTTTCATTTCTGATGCAACGGGCCCTTTTTTCTGTTCTGTGCCGCCCCCCAGCAGCGCTTTGTCTGTGTCGCTATCTCATGTCCTTGTGTTTTTTGCGCACTGTTCTTTTTCCAATGAATCACCAGCAAGCCCAAACTTCCAAGCTAAGTCAGCAGGAGGTGTCGTTTTTCCCTCTTTTACCAATCTGAAACGTCCACTCACATCGTTTCTATATATATATCACTAAAGGCCATGACTAGCAGCCCACCAGAATTATTAGCAAAATGTATGAAAGACTGAGTTGAATTAACCGGGTCTCGGCTAGCAAAGAAATTTTTGAATTGTTCGAGCCTGTTGGGGAAACAATGAAAGGTTACTCGGACTTCAATGTTATGGACGCGTGAAACAATCGCACGATATTTTTGCCAGGGCACGTGGTCAAATAAAGCTCTTTCGCTACGATAGTTCATCATCATCATCATCATCATCATCATCATCAGCCTATTGTATGTCCACTGCAGGACGAACACCTGTCTCTGCGATCTCCAATTACGCCTGTCCTGCAGCAACCGATTACAACATGCGCCTGCGAATTTCCTATTTTCATCGCCCCACTTAGCCATCTGTCGTCCTCAATTGCGCTTCCCTTTTCCTTTAGTACGGTAGCTAGCTGGGCGAGTTGGTACATCTGCATTATTGTTACTTATAGCGCGCACTAAAAACTCGGACAAAAAAGAGTGACGAAACACGAGCGTTCTTGGCACCCATTCTGTAACCCTATAGTGGTTAGTGGTTTAGTTTAGTTAGTGGTATAGTGGTTAGACTACGCATTACATGACCTGCCCAGCTCCATTTTCTTCTCTTAATGTCAAGTAAACTCTCAGCCCTCCCCGTTTGCACTGTGATCCACACCGCTATCTTCCTGTCTCTTAAGGTTATGCTTAACATTCTTCGTTCCATCGCTCTTTGCGCGGTTCTGAACTTGTTCTCAAGCTTCTTTGTCAGTCTACAAGTTTCTGCCGTATATGTTAGCACCGGTAAAGTGCACTGATTGTACACCTTTCTTTTCAATAATAATGGCAGGCTTCCAGTTCGGATCTGACAATGTCTGCCGGATGCGCTCCCACACTTTTTTATTCTTTATTAAATTTGCTTCTCAGGATCAGGGTCCCCCGTGAGTAATTGACCTAGGTAAGCGTATTCCTTCGCAGACTCTAGAGGCCGACTGGCGATCTTGAACTCTTGTTCTCTTATCGAGGTATTCATCATTATCTTAGTTTTCAGCATATTAATCTTTAACCACACTCTTACACTCTCTCAATCATTTGTTGTAACTCGTCCGCAGTGTTACTGAACGCGACAATATCATCTGCAAACCAAAGGCTGTTTGGATATTCGCTGTTTATCCTCACTCCTAAGCCGTCCCAATTAAATAGCTTGTATACTTCTTCCAAGCACGCAGTGAATAGCATCGGAGAGATCGTGTCTCTGTCACGGCTTGTCACCCGTTCGCCGTCGGTGCGAAGTCGTCGACGGGGTATACAAACCGGTTGGTCGTTCCGTACTCAAGCGAACACAGTGAAAGAGTCACAGTCGGGAGATAAAGAGAAAAAAATATTTGTAGACGGACAAGCACACACAATTTCAACGAAAGAAAAAAACACAAGAACACTAACACACATGCACTTAATCTAGATCAATGACGAAGACAGAAGAAATACAGCGAACAGGTAACAGTAAATATAGAAATTAACACTACACCAAAGACACTTAACGGTGGTCAACTAAACAGAGTTCAAAAGAAAATAAATTATGGCAAATGCATGGCCGGGCAGCAGCAGCAAGTCCATAAAGCGTGGAGTCGACGGCAGAGCTTTCCCGAAGAACGCTCGCAAGCCGATCTCGTTGCGGTGGATGCGATTGCTGGGCTGGGTTTTCCGGGAGTCTAGGTCTGAGCAGGTTGAGCTAACTTGGGAGGAACTACCGTGAGCTTCGTTGCAGACATTGGTTTGTCGTCTCTTACGTCAACTCGTAACTCGCAGTTCAAACGTGGCTAGGTGGCCCAGGCGATAAGGAGGAGGAGAAACATTTATTAAAAATAATAAAGCACAACCAGGTGTCTTTCTGCTTGTGCGGGAGGCGCCCTTAGTCCAGGGCTCATCCGGCTCTTGCGCACCAGTTGCTGCTGGTTACGAGGGCCGAACTAGTCAGCACGGCCTCCCACTGCTCGGGTGTGGGGTTGGGTATTTGCGGGGCCGCCTTCACGTTGGGGCACGCCCGTGTGGTGTGATATAGGGAGGCGTAATCATTACAAATGGGACATTTGTATGAATGAAGTGTAGGGTGTATTGCGTGTAGTCTACTTAAAGGGGGTATGTATTGGTTTGTAGTTGTCGCCATGTTACGGCGTCTTCACGTGGGAGGGTCTTGTGTGGAGGTGGGTATTGTCGTATGTTCGATCTGTGGTGTTGTAGTATGGCGTTGTATTGTAAAGGTACGGGCTCCATGGATGCGGCCGTATCCCTCTCTTGTGGCGCCCGGGAGGCGTGAGCTCGGGCTACAGCGTGCGCACGCTGATTTCCACGGAGGGACTCGTGTCCTGGAGTCCACACTATTTCAACGTTCGGGAATTGGGAGGCTTGTTTGAGGAGTCGGTGGGCGATTGAAGATATTCTGCCTCTCGCGTAGCTACGGCGAGCTGCCTGGGAGTCAGTAATAATTGTGACGTACTCGTTGGTCAGACTAGCGGTGATGGCCAAGGCGATGGCTGGCTCCTCCATTACGAGGGTGCTGGCAGTGCGGACCGTCATCGAGACCACCTCTTGTAGGTTAAAGTCGACAAGGCTGGCCGTCATGGCTGCTTTTTGGGGGTACTGCGCGGCATCTGTGTATAGTGTGGTGGGAAGACTACCATATTTTGTCTGTAGAGTTTTTGCGCGAGCTTGGCGACGATCGGCATGATGTTCCGGGCGCATGCTTCTGGGGATACGGGCTACCTTGATGTGCTCCCGGAAGTTGGGGGCCAGATGGATTGCTTGTTCGTGGCCTTTGCCGTCTGTGGGTTAGCCTAGGCGTGCTAGGACAGTTCTTCCTGTTGGTGTGAGGGCTAGGCGTTCTCGTTGGCTTGTGAAGTGGGCGTTTATAATTTCTCTTATTGTGTTATGGACTCCTAGGGCTTCAAGCTTGAGTGTCGCGGTTCCCGGTGGTAGGCCGAGCGCTTGCTTGTAGGCTTTCCGAAGAAGTACGTCTAACTGATTGATCTCCTTGGGAGTGAGGGGCAAGTACGGGGCGGCGTAGGCAATGCGGCTGATTATCAGGGCCTGGACGAGCTGTAATATGTCGTCTTCTTTCAGTCCGTATTGTCTGGTGGTGATGCAGCTGACCATTCGCATGATTTGGAAGGTGGTCTGCTTGAGACGTTGGATGTTGTGGGGGCCTCCGCCGTCCTGCTGTATGTGGAGGCCGAGAATGCGGACGCGGTTTACTGTGGGTATTTCTTTGTCGTCGATGGTGAGTGTGATGTGAGTGGACGGCACTAGCTCCGTGACGCTTCTCAGCAGATTGTAGGCTGAGTTTCTAGACCGCTCGGTACCGCTGGGTCTAAAACCTGCGTTTAAATAACTCCTCCGTTCCGTAGTTCCATGTGTTATGGAATGACAGATATTGGTGAAGATCCAATCAAGTTCACGCAGTTGTATCCCGGCTCCTCTCAAGGTCATGGCCGTGCCCGTTTTAATTAAGATTGAGGGAACGGGTGATTCCCCCCTGCTGTTAGAGGTCGCGCACTTGTATTGCACCACATAAGCACACCCATGAGTCCGTGGCGGGCCTCTATTGTTCGTTTACAAACACAGCAGAAACGATTGCAGCCGGCCATACGGCGCTGTCGGAACACATGCACTGTCAGCAATTCATGGACACAGGATTGCACAGAGACACCACATATTTCGGAGTATTCGGCCCCTGTCTTCTTAGCAAACTTCTCCATGCACGCGCGGGGCACAGAATACACAGGGGTTGCTACAAAAAGCCGTCGGGGCGTTACGGTCGCGCCAACAACAACAAAAAATAATCTCAAAACCTGCCTCCGACCTATTCGGCCGCTGGCCAGAGTGGCCGGCAATAACCGTCTTGCTCTTCGGTTCCTATTCCTACGACCTTTTGCCACCCGTTACTCTGTGCTTCGCCGAATCAAATAATGCCGCACCGTGACAGTCTCCTTGCCTGACCCCTTTCCTTATAGGTATCCTTCTACTTTTCTTGTGGAGAATTAAGGAAGCTGTGGAATTTCTGTAGATATTTTGCAAGATATTTACGTAAGCCTCATGCACTCTTTGATTACATAATGCCTGTATGACTGCTGGTCTCTGCTGAATGAAATGCCTTTTTGTAATCTATGAAAGTCATATAGAGAAGCTGATTGTTCTCGGCGGATTTGTCGATTACTTTATTGATGACATAGACGTGATCCATTTTAGAGTATCCTTTCCTGAAGCCAGCCTGTTCGCTTGGTTGACCGAAGTCCAGTGTTGCCCTTATTTTATCGGAAATTATATTGGTGAATACTTTACATAATACTTCACAAGAACAAATTCCAGGCAAATCTGATGCTGGACATATATGAGTGAAGACGCCGGCCAATAGCAAAAAGCACTCGCGAACGAAAATTTTTGTGAATTTGGCCCCACTTTTGGAAAGCGAAGTGAGCACGTATTCTATGACGTGAATAACAGCAGAGTAGTTAACGCATTGGGGATCCAGGTTCAATCTGTGAAACTCGTGTATATCCTTGGACCATGCATAAAACATCTGTATAAATCTGTCGGGCGGAACTTATCCGAGTAATCTGCAGACCAGAAATCCATCCTACTTGTATCTTTTGGAGGCTAAGAAAAGTGCCTTTTGCAATACTTATTCTTTCGAGGATTGTTCGTAATATAAGCTAATCACAGTGCCCATTCACGCAATCTAAATCGAATGAACGGTTGTTTTTTCATCAATAGGCATACACAGGGTGCCTAGTTATTGCATCGGGCTACAGTCCTGGGGGACCGAGATTCGATCCTTCCATCAAGCAAGTAATCGAAATGTTTTTAAATGTGTGCTAGTCGACAAGACAGCAGCAGCAATGGTCACGAACGTCCGGGAGGTTGTGCGAAGAAAGCTTCGCCTCAAGAAAGGGTGTGCTTCCTACGCAAATTCTGCTTGCACAGGAGGTCTGTGCGCCTTGGCGGACGCAATTCTGGCGAACAATTGAGGTCAACAAAGACGTACTTAAGAATTAATTACATGCTTTTACTTCAATGCCAGCGTACTGGAAGACAGCTTGATTTTGTGTCATACTTTTAAAGCGTTTATGTACCTAAATAGTTACCAACTTTGACGCTCACCACGCTAATTTCGCATACAGAAACGGAATTCTCGACGAACACTTTTCATACAAAGACGATACAGTGCACTTCTCAGATGTTTTTGATGCAATCAATCATAATGTCCTTCTATGTTAGCTTGATCATTGCGGAATTCGGGGCGCAGCTCATTTATTAATCAAAGTTCATCTAAAACATTGTTCGGAATTTGTGGGGACCGCAGTCCTCTCCTCTTTCACAAAACCAGTCACATCCGGTGATGCACAGGTAAGTAATCTAGAACCCTCTTTTTCCCGTCTATGTAAATGAAATTGCTCGCATTAACCAGACAGATAAATAGATCATTCATGCAAACTATATTATTTTATTCTCACTGGCCCTTAACTTGCTGACCTAATACACCGCGACAAGAGAAAATTAATTAAAAATTAAATTATGGGGTTTTACGTGCCAAAACCACTTTCTGATTATGAGGCACGCCGTAGTGTGGGACTCCGGAAATTTCGACCACCTGGGGTTCTTTAACGTGCACCTATATCTAAGTACACGGGTGTTTTCGCATTTCGCCCCCATCGAAATGCGGCCACCGTGGCCGGGATTCGATCCCTTGACCTTGTGCTCAGCAGCCTAACACCATAGCCACTGAGCAACCACGGCGGGTAAGAGAAAATTAGTCCAACTAATTGACTGGGCATGGCATAATCATTTAACCATTAGTGTTAGTACAACTATAATACTGCTCTTCAATTCACAAAATACTCGCTTCGAAATAACACCGATAATAGAAGATAATGGACGCTGGATTTTTAAAGATAACGAGCAGTTCAATGAGTAGTGAAGTTTACCAAGTAAAGCTAAACGTTACCGTTGGCGTAATGGACTTGATAGCCTCATTGAACATGGAGTGAACTTAGCCGAGTGACAGAGTTTACTTCCAGGGTGTTTCAGTGAACACTATGAACTTCTTTTTAAATTGCTTGTGGCATGTAGCACAATTGTAGTCCACGAGATAGTCTACCCGAAGAGCCGGACATTACTTGCACAAAAATTTGAAATGCCCAATCAACTGATTTACGAAAATTCGCTATTTAAGTTTTAACTAATTACTTTATGGCACAATTGCAATTTACCAATTCTAGCAGGTGAGACTGCAATGCATATTCACTTGAAAATAATTGTGGGACGACACCATTTATGAGATATATGGCGTGAAACTTGCGGCAAAACTACACTGTAGTTCCTCTTATTTGCTTAGCAAAACGTCGTCTTATGCATTGAAGCTCTAAAATGGAACGCCAATGCATTTCTCCGCAAAGTTCGGGAATTATTATCTCGACACTGGTGCCATCCTGAGAATTCGTTCCAAGTGGATCTGCCTTACGAACACCCCGGTTAGAATTTGTTAATTGCAATATAGGTCATAAGGATATTAGGTAAAAACAAAACTGGTGAATTTTAGGTAATTATTTGATTATGTATTTCAATGTTTTGTGCAAGGGATGTTGCTCCTCTTTAAGTAGACCAGCTCGTGAACTAGAGTTGCGCTAACTTAACTAAATAACTTAACTAAATAATTTTGAAAGTGTTCGCTGAACCCACGGTATGTGTGCTGCGATGAACAGCTTAGATGTATACATCTTTATCTCCGTGCGGTATAAATAGACGCTCGGGCAGAGCGATTGCCGGCATGTATATTCAAGGCTAGATCTAGATGCAGATCTTTGGGGCATACTGGCACGTACCCACTCTGGGGATTGGTCAATAATGGGGCAGGTCGAAGTAAAATGCCAAATGAGAGTGCAACGTTGTATACTGGCAAAGTTAGAATCGAAAGATAGAGATTGGAGTGCCTGAATGCTTTTTTTTTTTGCAAATATGAAAGCTCTATCATAGGCATAAAAATAAAATACTTCAAATTCAACTTGGGTGAAAGAAAAGAAGGCTTATATTTTGTATTAGGATTTAAATCTCATTGATCGAAAACGAAATCTTGGATGGCAGCGCTAACCTTATCGTCGCTGTCTATCCGCTCGTAGCTTGCATCATCCTCTTTCTCCTCCTCTTCCTCGAAGGATTAAAGTTTAATAAAAATTTATGCGTATACTTGTAGAAAATATAATATGGAATGAGCACGGCAATTATTAATTAGAAAACTATCTGGAATAACCTGACACTCACCCTCACTCTTCTGACAGCTTCCCCAGTTGATAAGTTCGTTGCTGTAAAACTCGCTCTTTTTTTTGATGAATGGCGGAATTCTACGGTTGCCACCTGCAGTAGAAAACATGGATGTGTATTGGTATTGTACTACTGAGCACGAGGTTGCGGGATCGAATCCCGGCCTCGGCGGCTGCATTTCGATGGCGGTATTGTTGAAATTTCCGGAGTCCTCCACTACGGCGTGCCTCATAATCAGAAAGGGGTTTTGGCACGTAAAACCATATAATCTATTTTTTTTTCATGCAAGCTACAAAGGACATATATTTGATTGCACTGTGCCGGTAAGTGTCAATAAATTCTCTGAAAGAAATGTAAATGATCTTAATGCTGTTATTTCCGAAGCGCTACGAAACATGTCTGTCATTGACGAATTTCCCAATTCGACCGTTTTTATTAACATGCACGATGTGTTTTATACTTTTTTCAAATATTCAACACTTTCTCGTATTCAAATGGTATCGCCACGCCCGTTACATGGCGGCCACTACAGTTTGTCGCGTTTGTACATCACGAGGTCACGATCCCTCAAGCTGCTAGCGCAGTTTTTTCCTTGTTCCCTAGTGCTACTCGCAACAGTTTTGTTGCATACAGAATTGATTAAATTTGCTTGAGAAGGCGTCGCGAAGAAAAGAGCCTGCTTGAAGCAGAAACAAAGAACATCGAAGGTGTGATTTTGCGATGACCAATGATAGCGACCAGTAACATTCATTGCATTGATGGAAGAGGTGGCCGCGAAATTTCATTTTCGCATGCATGTTTCTCTACTGTTCCTTATCTTGATGCTTTTTTCTTATTGGTCCATGCTTGTGGCACCTGTAACCATGTCATAACCTTTTTATTGCTTCTATATTGTTGCGCCCCATCGCCCCGCTTTGCTTTCTCGTCACTGTGTAAAAAAAAAAATCCCTGCCACATTTACTCCTGTCAATATACGAGCGGTATGATTCGGTGAACATACTTCTGTTTCATTAACGCATTGTGAACCGGAGTATGAACTGCTCCACTGCTCATATCCTTTAAAATGCATGAGATGCTGCCACCAGGCTAAAAATTATATGACCTACGAGAACTTAAAGATTACATTCCAATGTAGCCATGCACGAGAGGTGGAGGTTGATGGTTCCAATATACACAAACGTTCAGAGTTCGAGATATCATGGTAGGTAAGCAAAACTTGCTTCTTTGTTGGTCTTGTGCAACTACATCTGATAAATGGTCAGTGGCACACATTAAAGACATTGCATAGAGGAACAGGAGAAAGCGTTTAATTGCGAAGCGCATGGAATGGGCCCCTCCACATTTTCGTTCGCTACTGCTCGTCCAACACTCCTTTATGCGTTTCACAAGGAGCGCCCGTTATGCTCGTTCTTTCGTCTTTAGTAACGCGAAGACAGAGATTCGGTGTAGGTGTCCGTACTGCTTTTCACGGCCAATCTCGCAGCCCACGGGCACTTCCATAGCATGTGCTTGTCCGGATATTGTCCGCACTGGCTGAAAGAGGACGTTTTATGTTTGCCGTTCATGTAGTGCAGGTATTGTCGTGCTATAGTAGTGATGGCTGGGCTCTTCCAATAATGCTGTCGTCTTTCCTGCCAGTCGTAGGTAGAGGACTAAACGAAAGCGTGGGATGCCCTACGTGGGGTCTTTCAGTATAGTTGCCGGAGTACTTTGTGCTGCTATTTTCGCTTCAAGATCGAGATAGTGTGGCAATGTAATGAGAACAGACGAGAGCTGTGTCGGCAAGATACCAATTACGACTGATTCCGGTCCCTCGAAAAAATGTGGTCAGTGCAAAACGAAGTGACAAAACAATACCAAGGAGAACTACAGAGCTATGGCGCTGTAGTGAAATAGATGAGCGAGCTGGTGAACATTCGCAGACAGTCGAAAATTAGAAGCGCGAAGTAATACGAACGGATAAAAGGAAGTCGACAGGGCAAGCGATAACTCTCACGTAAAGATTTTATTGAAGACAGCTGCCGATATATTAGGCAAAAAAGTAGAACAAGAAGTTAAACTAGAGGGAAGCGGTAGAAGGCTCCGACCGACTTGTGTAGAAGAAACTCAAGTGAAGCAGAATTTTTACTTGGCTGAACTAAAGACAGTTCTCGCTCGCGAACGACTGCAGACGGACACAAATATTTCAGCATTTTCTTAGGAGTGCCACGTGAGGGATATCGGTCGTAAAAGATGCTAACACGCATTCGGTATTTTTGAGACTGCACAGTCATCCTAGTTAGTTCGCTGAACCATCAAAATTTTGTCATCAAGTATTATTTTCTTTGTAGGATTTAATGCGCCGAAACTGCACAATGGGTTGTGAGGAACGCTGTAGTGGGGGACTACGGATTAATTTTGACCACATTTGGTTCTTTGAGGCTACCTAAATCTAAGTAGGCCCGCAAGCGTTTTTGCATTTCACCCCTATTGAAATGAGGTTGCTGCATCACTGAATTTGCAAATGCTCTTTGAAGTTTAGTTACAGACACGTAGAAACAGTTTAGTCGTTATAGCATATATCCATCTTGCTTCTCCACCCTGCACTATGTCCCACAGTAACGCACTCTGGAAAAATGGCCAAGTAACGTAATCTTAAGACGTATTTATGCAGTTACAAGAAAAGAAAGATCCCCCATGAGTTATCTATAGGATGGTGTATTATTCAAAGAACGTTTCAACAGCTTTCCCGTACCCGCCCTCCAATAAACAAAATTACAGATGACCCCAAAACAGAGGAACACGCTAACGATAGTTTCTCGGCTCAGTATATAGTTCAGGGTCTCGAACTGAACCCGAACCGAAAACCAGAACCAAACCAGAATTTTATTCTGCACAGAACCCGTACCCGAATCAATATTCTTAAAACGTGACTGTACCAAAATGAACCTGAACTAAAAAGAAAATAATAGCGGTTTCCCGTTCGGCATGAAACGGTTGAAGCATATAGTGTGATCAATGGCATATATGGGGGCTCAATAAATGAGCGATTCTTCGAAATATTTACTTCTTCAGTTGGCACACCGCCCTAGCGGATTCTTACAACTACCTAGCTACGTTGTGTTGTTGAATGGGAATACACCTAGGCAGAGATGCTTGCACTTCCAAACTCGGCCGTGCTAGTTCTGTACTACGGCATAAACTTTGTTTCAGGGCCTCTGGAGAATCACCGTTTCTGTTGAAGCGCCCAATTTGACCGTTATAGGTTAGCTTGCTAGTATTAGTAGACAAACCGTAAAACTCACACAAAGGATACACGGAGAGCCAAAATGACGGTGTTCTCGAGAAGGTAAACTAAGAAAACCTACGAGTTCATCGGTATGGCTTCTTGTAGTAGTAACACTGCTGTCGTATTTAATATTATTGCCGTCACCATCTCAGTGCGCGGCAACTGCGCTCAACGGAACGGGAAACGCGCTTTTTTGTTGAGTGCCACGGCTAAACGTGACTTTGGCGCTTCCAAAGCGATTTCAATGCTCTTCGACTTTTCAAATCTTTGCCGGGGAACAACGTGTGATTTGCAATTTTTTGTCTGCGCTTAGTCAGCGCAAGACCCTGCGTGACATACAGTTGCGTAAGAACACCGTGGTATTTAGCACAAACCATTGTTTTTCAGCATTCAGAAAGATTAATGGGCTCATCGGCTTTTATTTTTTCTTAAAAGCAGGAACCTGAGCGAGATGTCAAATTCCAACTTCTTTATTTGCTTCAGACTAGAAGTTTGGAATTGCAATTTATGTAATACAATCTGAATGTCGTGATCTCCCCGGAAAAGAAGAGCGCACAGAAAGTCTGCAGTTATTATTATTATTGAAAATTTTTGATGAAAAGCGAAGGAGTGTTTGGGGAGTAGATGGTTGGAGTAGCCCTCTAGTTCAGGGCCTCGCTGGCTTTAGCCGGCCCCTTGGCCTGATCCAGGAAAGCCAGCTGCTTCCCCAGGTCCGAGCTGAATAGTTGTGCCTCCCACTGCTCCGGCTTTTGGATTTTCTCTGGGGGTAACTGTCTGTTAAGTGTCTGTGGCTTTTGTGTCCAACCCCATAATACATGATGTAAAGTGGGGCTACCCTCGAACCACGTGTATTTAACTTTAGGATACCAGTCAGGGCACATGACTTTTAGTCTCTTAAGGTGCGAATAAACACCCTCCGGTATTTCTCTAACATCTATGGCGTCCTCCCCGCTTAGCTCTCTGTAGGGAGGGGCGTATTTTTGACGGTTGAGACGCTGGTGAGCCAGAATTTCCCTAGTGCATTCGGGGCTTCTGCCGAATTGGTCTTTGCGTTTTTCGTTTGGAGGGGTGATACCGGATTTGGCTTTCCGGCTACCGCTCAGTAAGTCATACCTCCAGCTAGTGCGTACGCCCGTTCATTCCCTTCCGGACCCGCGCATACCAGGCACCAAACCAGTCGGTGGTTGTGTGTGCGTGTGGGTTATAATAAGTTTAATAAGTTTTTCTTTTTTCAAATAGAGATGGCAGGCCTCGTGTGAGTCCAGTATTATTTCGAGCTCTTGCCCTCCTGCTCGGTGCTGCTTATTGCCACGACTCTTGCCGCGGTTTCCACAGTAGTGGCTGATGGAGCTAGAAGCCAGGCACCCACCACCTTGATGTTGTTGTCTGTGATGGCTACCGTGTATCTGTCTTTCCTCTTGTTGCTTCCGTGGTTGCCGTAGCAGCCGAACTCGTATGGGGCCGCATCCACGTAGAGTCTTTCCTCGTCTAGTGGTTCGTCATACTGTTTCCTGAACCACTTGACTCTAGCTTGCCGTCGAGCCATGTGGTACTCAGGATGCATGTTCTTTGGTATGGGTGCCACCGAGATCATTTTCCTGGCCGATGCTCACTTCCTCCAACACTTCTCCCAATTGTTGGGGGTGGGGAGGAATTCCGACTATCGTGAGAATTACCCTGCCCGTGTGGGTTTGGCTTAGCCGTTGCCTCTGCGAAATGAGAACTGCTTCCTTGAGTTCTGCATAAGTGTTGTCTAATCCAAGTGCGATCAACTTCTTTGTTGACGTGCACTTGGGTAACCTTATAAGCACTCCTATTTAGGGCGTCTACTTGTCTTCGTTCTAACCGAGTGAGTGGCACGGTAGGCTGTACGTGACTCTGCTGATGAGTGGGGCTTGAACGAGTCGGAGCGCGTCCTTCTCTTTCATCCTCTGTTCGGTATATGTGAGTCCATGAATCATTTTCCTTTTATTGTCTGTTGTGTGCCGCAGCATTTTGATCGTGTGTGATGCCGTGCAATCGGTTTGGACCCAAGACGCTAGTATTGGGGCATTGAAGACTGCACAGCTGTGCGTTCCCATCCACCTTTACTCTGACTTCGCTTCTTTTCTTGTAGCATTTGGGGTGGACGCGTATAACTCCGGATTTCTCCGGTGCGCAGCTAAGCCCGCTTTTCCTGACGAAATCCCATACGACCTCTGCGGTTTGCTATAGTGTTTCTTCCTTTCCCCCCGGTGACCTGTGCGTGACGCAGAGAGTGATGCCAGCGTAGAAGGTGCAACCCAACCGCGGAATGGCATCCAGTCTCCTGGCCAGACCACACATCACTAGGTTGAAGAGGACTGGCGAAATTATCGCTCCCTGGGGTTTTCTTTTGTTGAGCATCGGGAATTGGCTCGACCTCCTTTGGCCAATCCCAATCGTTGCCGTTCTTTCGGTTAGGAGCATTTCACGTTGTTATTATTATTATTATTATTATTATTATTATTATTATTATTATTATGTGATTTGAAAACATATATACGCATGGCTGGAAAGGGAAAGCGAGGAGCAGGCTGGCAACTGCCACCAGAAGGGGCATAACGCCTGCCTACTCATCAGAAAGGAGGAGACAGAAACATAAATAGAAGATAGGAAGAAGGGGTTGAATGTGCGTTCTCCGCAATCAGCAATTTCCAATTATTGCATAACCGCCTCGCGCGAGGCATTGTCGAAGGCACACTTTAGATGGAGCGCCAATATTACGTGCTCGTTCCCCTAGGCTATCTTTTCCAGCACCTCCTCCTTTAGCAGGAGAAAAGCATTCTTTGTCGACAGACCTGCTCTGAAGCCGATCATTGTATTTGCTAAGAGATTGTGGTTTTCCATGTAGTACTGGAGCCTGGTTTGTACCACCCTCACGAAGATCTTGCCCATGCACGACATGGGCGAGATGGGTCTCAGTGCCTCGAGAGACGGGGTCTTTCCAGGTATGGGGATGGTGATGATTTGGCATCTTTCCATTCCGACGGAACGGTTCCCTCGTACAGGTAGCTCTCGTACAGGTAGCTACAGCTATAAAGAAAACAACGAAAACAAAATCGTTGTAACTAGCTCATTTTTTAAATTTTAGTAATATTAATTTTTTTTCCTTGCGTTATACACCACGCAATGAAAGTATTTATTTTGTTTTTGAGGACATTGGTGCCTGTACCCTGTACACCAATGCTTGACCATGCCGCATGGCAAAATGTCATTACGCCATTTCGTTTGTTCATCTGTGCGCTCCGGGTGCTATGCCAGTTATTGCTGCCATGACAAGCGTGACGTTCTTTTTGACGTATTCGCCTTCGTCACTCATCTCGAAGCAGTATTTTCATGCAAGCCTATCGCACCGTGGATAGGCACACATCCACGATTTCAGGGCACACAAAAACAACTCGCAGTCATCCGCCCACCGGTCAAATAACGGGCACCCACGCACATGAAAGAACGAAAAAAAAAACTTTTTAAGCGTTTTTTGTAGAGTGGCGATCGATTCGCCCCCATTATACTTTTCTAGCTGTAGCACTCGTGCTGCTTGATTCTTAGTCGTTAATTTGTATGGTGACAGAGGGCATGACGCTGGTGATCATGGTCGTCATCATAGTGGTGATCGTTTCTTGGATCATTGCTTGGATTTATGCAGTTGTTGTCATTATATTCGCTTGGGGTGTAGGTTTTTGTGTCGTCGGATTGACAATCGCAGTTGTCTGCTTGGGTGTGGCCTCTTTTTCATAGCCTCACTTGTTAGTGCTATTGGAGCTTTCTGTATCGTTTCTAGCTTCTTAATTTTCGCTATGAGCTTTGCCTCTAGGCTTCTAATTGTATTAAGCGACGGTTGTTGCTATTCTTTTAGTTGTTCCTTGAGTTTTCTATGCTATTTCAATCTGGTTTCATATTACGGATAGCTACTCTGTGTGGGGCTGCCCTGAATCAGGTGAGACAAATCCTTGCCCAGCTCACCTGATTTTGCTTTCCGGTGGCTGGTGCCGGCTGTCCCCCGCTTTTCTTGGTTGCCTTCTTTTTGCCGTTTCCGTGGATCGTTGTCTTGGAGTCCTTCGAAAGGATTTTCGTCTTGATCTCGACCATTATTGAGATCGCGATTCTTCTTCCTGAGAGGACGTCTCGTTGGAGCTGAACCACTTCGGGCGCCGTGGTTTTGACGCAAGCCTTGAGCCTCGCCATCCTACCCGTGTTGGAAATCCATTTCAGTCTCTTGGGACTGACTACACGAGGTGGTCTGGAGGTCAAGAGAGAGACAAAAGGAAGGAAAGACATGGAGGTTAGCCAGTGTAAATACTGGTTGGCTACCCTGTGCTGAGGAAAGGGGTAAAGGGAATAAAAGGAAAAAAATAAAATGAAAAAAGGACCTCCCGACCGAGGGCTCGGGAGGTCAGTCCGGCCACCTCGACCACGCGGCTTACTTAGCGGTGCACTCGTGTCCCGCCGGTGATATATCTCGCACCCTGCACGTAGGCACAGCTGTGTTGATGGCTTATAGGGGTATACTACCTCATCTAGGCGTCCATATAGTAGACACATTTGGGTAGCGAACCTCCGGAAAAACTTATGAGGGGGGTTGTGGAGTCGCCCAGCTTCCTAGCCTTCTCGATCACCATTCCCTGGGTTCGCACCCATAGATTTGTACTGAGGTATGCCATGGTCGTTTTTGATGGTATGTCTTGTGCCACCCCTCGGTAGCACTCTTCGGGGTCGGCCACGTAAGTGCTGAAAGAATGCATCTTTCCCCGAAGTTCTAGATGCGTAATCTTTCGTAGCATGTCCGCAAACTCCAAATCTGATGGGGACGGGATGCTGACGCTTGATCCAGTTTTTGGCCGTAGTAGGAAGTCTATTCCTGTGGTCTTGGCGACGCGTTTGTGGTCGGATCTTCGCCCGTTAGAGTTAGCTGCAGGTGTCTACACACCTGTAGAATTGCAACTGATAGCTCCGGACTCATGAGGTCTTTGACCACTAAGCCCTTGTGCCGTCTTAAAACGATTTTTATATCGCGTCCTGGTAGGAGTGCCAGCAGCTTACGTTTAACAAGGTGCTTTTTGCTGCGCCTGCTGCAGGTTTCTCGCAGTTGAGGTGCCTCTGCCGTTGCTCGATCCTCCACCCCTTTCGCCACCGTTGCCTCCGCTCGCTGTGCTATTCGTGGTCGCACTGCCGCTTGCCGAGGTTGCTGATCCACTTTTCTTAGCCTTGTTTTGATTTATATTCTTTTTAGCCGACGCTACTGTCTGCCATCCGTCTCCAGACCAGGTGCGTTCAATAACGCCTGAAGGGTAGTCGTCCTCCGCCTCGTCTCCGACGTTTTCTCACTCGTCTCTTCCGGGGTGAAAAATTGAAATTGCCGAGGTAGATTGTCGAAAATATATCGTCTCTGTATTCTCCATCGTCCGGTCCCTCACGACGTCCATAGATGTTTTCGTGGCTTTAAAAGACACTTGGATGCCTAAGTCTAACCACGCCTAGGCTTAGCTCTTAGGGGGAAAAAAAGGATCCAGAATGGAAGTGCGCGGCCGCTCTTCGCGTTGTTGGCATCTCCACGACCGGTTCTACGCTGCCTCCTCAAGACCAATTTTTATAGTTTCATTTGAAGACTGTGAGGTGCAGGAATAGGTCTTGCAGTCTACAGGGGGAAAGACTGATGCAAATCGAGACATGCGCACAAACAGCCGTCGAGTATGTCTCGTCTTAGGCGACCTATGAATTCGTTGTCTCGATTTAGGCAGGGCAATTTATTATTTGACATATCTCAACACATCTGGATTCCTTCAAAACGATACGCGGTGCTGTAGTATTGCCTTTAGCACTTTCAACGAACACTCCAATCTATAAACGCATCTTGTACGTGCCCTTCCTCATTTCCATTGCTTTAGTTGCCATCATCTACCAGATGTGATCGCATTGTGTGACATCTCACATCGCATGGTATAAAATAATGTAAACAAGCCTTTGTAGCCGAACAGACTCTGCGAAACTTTTTATTTCACAATTTTGCTTTGATTGCGAGTATTCGACATTCGACTGTCGTTTTTTCTCGAATATTCGTATTCCATTCGATTAGAAAATTTCGCTATTCGAACGCCCCCAGAAATTTGTACAACGGCCACGGGCCAGGGAATGGATTCCTTTCATTTCCTGACAAGATCTGCGAACGCGCCATGCGGACAAGTCAATAGCACTCTGCAGCATGTCACTATTGTAGGACAGGACAAAGTTTACTCGTCCGAACCATTTCAAAATTTTATTTATCCGAACCGAAACTCAACCGGAACGAAATCGGAGCGCGTTGTAACTGAACCAGAAACAGTATTCTTATCTTTTTTTGTGTTCGACACCCTGATTTTTAATTATCTAACTAATCATATCACGAATGAATAATAAACCGAAACACATAGTACGCTCTGTTCGCATAGCGTTAATCATTGTTTCAATTAAAAGCTAAATTGTGGGGTTTCACGTGCCAAAACAATAGTGTTTATAAAGCACGCCATAGTCCGTAATAAGTTTGACCCCGTGTTGTTCTTTAACGTTCCCCTTATGCAAAAGAAAGTGTTGTAGTATCCCGGGTATATTGAAGATTAACCACCGATATTTCCCTACCCAATAATAATAATAATAATAAAATCTAACTTGACGAGACAGGCATCCACGTGATGTTTATTAACGGGCATTTATTTTAGGGACACCCTTTAAGGTCAATATTTGGAGTCACCCGAAGAATAATGCGTCCATCTAATCTTCCGGCCGTTTGATACACGTCCTGCGGATGAAACGATTTTTAATTGCTTAGTTTACTTGTTGAAGGGTTTTAACAGTGCTTATGAAGGACGCCATTTAGTTGATGGCTCCGAATTAATTTCGACCACTTGGGATTCTTTAAGGTGCACCCGAAACACGGCACAACGAAGAGCACTTAGGATTCCCTTCCCGATCCGATTGTGGCTGCCATGTATGAGAGTCGAACCCATGACCTCGTGCCAAGCAGGGCAACACCATAGCCACAGAGTCAACCCGGCGAGTGACGAAATGCTCAGTGGAAACATCGATGTTAGCAATGGGAAAGCGAAAGAGACACCGTAGAAACTGAAATTCAGAAGTGAAACACGTGTAATGTTAGACTCCGAAATGCAAGAAAATTACGAAATTGCTTCTGCCAAGTGCAACCAAATTAAATCACAGTTCACCGGTCGTGAACCAGAAATAAAAGACCACGCATGCTTTTACCTGCATACAAGGAACTTATATTCTATTGTCACATGATGTGCGGTGTATTCTATTTTTGATCGATTGTCCTTACCCCCCCCCCTTCTCAGTCGTGAGGGCTTTTAGGGGTATTTTGTATAAAATATAAATGAATATGAATCTAGCTACGTCATGGACCTCTAATTTACAGCGAAGAACGGGAATGCCAGTTACAATTCTGAGCTTTTAAATGCTGCAAGTCTAGGGCGGATGAACCAAACCTCTTGGGTGCTGCGGTGCGAGCATGAGTTCTGAAAACGTTGGGCCTTCATTTTCTCTGATAATAACCAACCGGTCACTATCGGCCAAATAAATGCAGATTGCTTAACTGATGTACTTTGTAGTGTCCCTTTGAGCAGACTGTCGAGCCGAAGCTTTCTTTTTCCTTCCGGTTCAGTTTCGGTTCAATATCGGAGCGAAAAAAAGTTGGGCAGCATGTTACACTCCTGTAAAACATGAAAGCGAAAGCCTGCTGCACACGTGGCAATGTATTAAGTTATACGATGGGAAGGGTCAGGCTTCTTGCAAGGCATAACGAACTGCAGTGAGAAGTAAACGTATGGCACTGTAGGTCGAGCTTCTCAACGTCGCATGCAAGCAGCTAATGCACTACCTAAGGGTTCTATCGTTCTTTTCTTTTGTTCTCTCTTTCTTTCCACCTTTCTTTTCTTCTTTGTTCTATCGTTCGTTCATTCTTCCTTTCGTTCCTTTTTTCGTTCCGTCTTTCGTTCCTTTTTTTGTTCGTTCTTTCTCTTTCCTTCGTTCTTTTTTTCTTTCGTTTTCTTCATTCATATTCAGCCATTACATATTTGCTTGCTTACGGGGGTGTGAGCCATTAATGATGATAATGTTACGCGAACAAAGGATTAAGAATTGGAGACTATTTACTAAGTATATTTACAAAGGATAACTGCAGCACTGGTCAGCTCAGCCGACAGCTCGAGAGCCAAAGAGTGTTCGTCGTCTTCGTCGGGGCGCCCGCATGCATAGTCCAAAAGAAACACGCAATATGCATGTATAATTATCCCCGGTGGCAGAAGCACCGTCCCGGTGCGTCTAAATATCGGCGATAACAGGAGAGTAATATGGTTTGAGGCGGGCGACATGCACAACGTCAGTGGAATTCGGCGCAGATGAGGCACTGGTACTGACTGGGGTGATTTTGTACGTAACTGGAGTCACGGCACGCAGCACTCGATATGGGCCTGTGTGCCGAGACAGGAGTTTTTCTGACAGGCCAACGTGCCCAGTCGGGTTCCACAGGAGGTCCAGAGATCCAGGCAAAAAGTGGACGTCTCTGTGTTGGCGATCGTACAAACGGCGTTGCTTCTCTTGGGAGGTCAGAAGGCGAGCCCGGGCAATTTCGCGTGCTTGGGCTGCCCTGGGGATGGCGTGAAGTGCTTACTCGCTGGTCTCCGCAGCGGCGTATGGAAGGGATGCGTCCAGTGGCAATGTGGGTTCTCGGTCAAAAAAAAAAAAAAAACAGAAAGAACGGGAAATAACCAGCAGTGTCGTGACGCGAAGAATTATATGCAAAAGTGACATAGGGCAGGGCAAGGTCCCAATCAGTATGGTCCGACGAAGCATACTTTGCAAGCATGCCTGTTAATGTGCGATTCAGACGCTCTCTGAGACAATTAGTCTGTGGATGGTAAGACGTAGCCAGCTTGTGCTTGGTTGAGCAGGACTGCAGGATGTCGCCGTTGACTTTAGAAACAAATGTCCGACCACGGTCAGTGAGCAGTTGGTGTGGAGCACCATGCTGCATAATCACGTCGTGTAAAAGAATATTGGCGACAGCTGTGTCGCAGCTTGTTGGAAGCACTCTGGTGATGGCATAGCACGGGGCGTGATCTGTCGCGACAGCAACCCACTTGTTGCCAGACGTGGATAGAGGGAAAGGGCCAAGTAAGTCAAAGCCAACGCGAAAAAACGGCTCCGAAGGACTGTCGAGTGGTTGAAGGCACCCGGCAGGGAGCATCGATGGTGTTTTTCGGCGCTGGCATTTCACACATGCCGCAACGTATTTCCGGACGGAGCGGGCAAGGCCTGGCCAGAAGAAGCGTCGGCGAATCCGGTCATGGGTGCGGGGAGACGCCAACGTGACCTGCCGTTGGTAAATCCTGAAGTTTTTGGAGAACAGCTGATCAGAGGTGCTTAGGAATGGCAAGGAGTAAGGCAGGACCGTCGGGGCGTACATTGTGGCGGTATGATACACCATGCTGGAGTATAAACAGGCAAATGGACGAATCAGAAGGCGAAGATTCTAAGCCATCAATGATGGCGTGGAAGGTGGCATCCCGGCGTTGCTCGTTGGCAACGTGGAGCAGTTGAGAGACGGAGAAACCGCAAGCGTCGTCATCGAGGTCAGGGTCGGTGGGAGGTTTGTCCACTGAATAGCATGATAAATAGTCTGCGTCTTGATGCAATCGGCATGACTTGTTCACTACTGCATATGAATATTCTTGCAGCCGCAGTGCCCAGCATCCAAGCCGGCTGGTAGGATCCTTGAGTGAGAAAAGTCAGCAGAGCGCGTGGTGGTCCGTGATGACAGGGAAGTGCGTGCCATTCAAGTACGGGCGGAATTTGGAAACCGCCCAACGAGAGCCAGGTATTCACGATCTGTAACGAACAGTTGCGCTCCGCGGCTGTGAGGAGGTGGCTTGGGTAGGCGATAACACGATCTTGACCTTGTTGGCGCTGGGCTAAGACGGCTCCGATACCGTGACCACTGGCACCTCTGTAGGAGAGGACGGGTCAAAGTGGGCCAGTAAAGGTGGCATGGTGAGATTGTTGGTGAAGTGGACAAACGCGGCAGTTTCAGCTGGGCCCCACATAAAGGGCACGTCCTTCTTCAGAAGATCAGTATGTGGTAGGGCAATCGCTGCGAAGTCTTTAACGAAGCGTTGGAAGTAGGAGCAGAGTCCAAGAAAACGTCGGATGTCTTTCACAGACTGAGGTACAAGAAAAGACGTGACAGCATGAATTTTCGTCGGGTCTTGTTGAATACTGGACTGAGCGTCGACGAGGTGGCCCAACCCTGCAATCTCCCGATGACCGAAGTGACACTTCCAATAATTTTTTATTTTGTATTTTCAATACAAAATAATACACCTGCCACCCTCTCTATCGAGACCATAGCAGGTGGGCATATTGTTACAATGTAAGCGTTGATACAACATTATTCATAGAACATGTGAATACAAAGTACAATAAACTAGATACGCGACATGTAGCTACACAGTACAGTCTGAAGAAATACAGAATGCAAAAAAAGGTAGACATCGTTTCATGCATATAATTAGTGAAGTCAGCTATAACAATAAAACAGATGTTATAAATACAATAAATTGTCATTCAATACAATCTCGTGAAATATAAATGCAACACAACCATTACAACCTAACAGTGCATGACGTAATACAATCTAACATAACATAACATAAGAGATAGATCTAAACAATGAAAAAAAGCAAATTTGCATAAGACTAAAATATTTCTAGCAGTTATTCCTTATTCTTTTCTATCATGTTACTAAAAATTGAAGGCGAGTCTAGGAGGAGGAGGAGGGATAGAGATAAGAAGAAGGTAGGGAGGCTAACCAGAATCACGTCCGGTTGGCTACCCTACACCGGGAGAGCGAGAAAGGGGGAAAACAAAGATAACAGGGAGAGAGCGGAGGGAAGGAAAGAAGGAAATTGCAGTGAGTTCGCTGACGTGTGTGGTCTTACAGAAATTGCAATTAGAGTCACAAATGGTCGCACAAGCCCGTCGTCCTTAAGAAGCACAAAAGTGCCTTCACAGCTTTTTGGGCCGACGGGCGATTGGGGCGGTGTTCCAGCAGCACCTGCACAGAAAGCGGCCGATGGTCCAGTTTTTGAAAAGCCCTGGCAAGTTCTTGTCTCTCAGGGGTGTATCGTGGACAGTGGCACAGCAGGTGGTCGATGTTTTCTTCCGTGCCACAGACCTCGCATGCTCCACTGTCAGTCACTCCAATCAATGTAGAGTATGCCTTTGTGAACGCAACTCCTAACCAAAGGCGACAGAGAAGCGTAGCTTCACGTCGAGGAAGTCCGAGTGGAGGCCGGAGTTGCAGGGAGGGGTTTAGTCGATGCAGTCGTGTAAGTCGTAAGTTTGGCGAGTTCCACTCGGTCAGTGTGAGACTGCGTGCCAAGTGTCGAAGCTGCCTAGCGGCGTCTGTCCTCGAAAGCGGAATCGGAACGCTCTGCTCTTCATGATGTGCTGTACGAGCAGCGTTATCGGCGGAGTCATTGCCACTGATTCCACAATGGCCAGGTACCCATTGAAAAATGACCTCGTGACCTTTTTGTTGGACATCATGGTAAAGTTTCGCGATTTCGTATGTCAGTTGGTCATGGCATCCGTGTCGAAGAACTGACTGCGTGCACTGTAATGCCGGTTTGGAATCACAGAACACAGCCCATTTTCTAGCTCTTTCAGATTCAATGAATTCCAGTGCTTGACGCAGGGCCGTTAGTTCCGCTGCCGTTGAGGTCGTGACATGCGATGTCTTGAAGCGCAGTGTCATTCCTCGCGTTGGTACCACCACGGCACCACCGGAACTGCACGACGTAGTTGATCCATCGGTATAGATGTGGACGTGGTTTCTGTACTTTTCATGCAGAAGAAGTAAGCTCAGCTGTTTTAGAGCAGGGGCCGGTAGATCTGTCTTCTTCTGTAGTCCTGGAATCATTAGATGCACTTGTGGACGGCTCAAACACCACGGAGGAAACGCTGGCTTGGCCGCAGGTGCGTACTCTGAAGTAAACGACGCACGATGTGCACTGACAATGCCGCTAAATGTCGAGCAGGGCCTTGCAGCAGTGAGGCTCGCCAAGTGGTGGGAAGGGGTCCTAGCATAATGCCTGAGATGCATACGCATTGTCTCAACGGTAATGTGCGTTTTGATTGGGTAATCCTGCGCAAGGGCAATGGTTTCAGCCGTTGATGCACTGCGTGGTAAGCCAAGACATATCTTAAGGGCTTGGGCTTGAATGCTCTGTATCGTACGCAGGTTAGACTTGCAGGTGTTGGATATTGCAGGCAGGCTGTATCGCAGGAATCCAACGAACAACGCCATGTACAGCTGTAACATAGCGTGTACAGATACTCCCCAACTTTTTCCAGCAAGGAACCTGAACAGGTGGCAGATAGCAGTCAGCCGCTTTTTCACGTAATTGACGTGCGGAGTCCAAGACAGGTCTCTGTCAATTACGACTCCCAAGAATCTGTGACTTCTGCTGTATGGTATAAGTTGTCCGTTAATAGATACGCCGTAACCAGACATTGGCTTCCTCGTGAATGCCACCATTGCGCACTTTCCGCATGAAATTTCGAGTCCCTGTTCACTAAGGTAGCAAGATGTCATTGTGGCAGCCTTCTGAAGCCGAGCGCGAAGCTGAGGTCGTGTCACGCTTGATGTCCAAATGCAGATGTCGTCCGCATAGATGGAAAGTCGTACGGTGCTTGGCAAGTTGTCAACTAATCCACAGAGGGTGAGATTGAAGAGAGTCGGGCTAAGCACTCCGCCTTGAGGGACTCCTCGGCTACCGTAATGCTCGGATGTCGGGCCATTTTCTGTGTCTACATAGAATGGTCTCCTCTGTAAGTAGTTGCACACCCACATATACATCTTACCACCAAGCCCGACGGCTTCTAACGTGCTAAAGATGGCTTCGTGGGTGACATTATCATAAGCCCCTTTAACGTCTAGAAACAGAGCAGCAGATAGTCGCTTACAGGCCTTTTGGTGTTGTACAAATGTTATCAAGTCAACAACGTTGTCTGTTGACAAACGGCCACGTCTGAATTCGGCCATAGCATCTGGGTAGATTTCATAGTACTCTAAGTACCATTCTAGACGTGTTAAAATCATTCTTTCCATTGTTTTTCCGACACAGCTGGCAAGTGCTATCGGACGGTATGAGGAAATGTCCAAAGGCGACTTGCCAGCTTTCAGAAGTGGAATGAGGCGAGTTGACTTCCATTCTTGCGGAACCGTACCCTTCTGCCAGGAGTCGTTGTACAGGAGCAAGAGTGCCTTCCGAGCTTGGTCTCCTAGGTTACACAGGGCACGGTATGTAATGCCGTCAGGTCCTGGCGCTGAAGAGCGCCTGCACAAAGCCAGGGCAGCTTCTAGTTCGTCCATAGAAAAAGGGCATTCCATGCGGGGATCACGTGAGAACGGTGGGTGGTCGAGCGTTCCCGTACCCGTTCCATCGGAATTTGCTTCGCCAGCAATCTTTCTGCAGAAAGATTGAGCGACATCAATATCTCTACATTGTAGAGATATTGTAGAGTCTATATCAGCTATTGCTGAGTCGAGGTGGTTCCACTCCCTAACAGCAGTAGGGAAAAAAGTATCTAAATGTGTCCGTTTTACAAGGGTACTCAACTAACATTTTATTATGCTTATGGCGTGAAATACGGGAAGTAGAGAAAGTAATGTATTTTGAAGAATTTATGTTAAAGCGGTTGTGCAACAGGTTGTGTATGAATTTTAGCCGAGGTTGCTGTGCTCTGTTTACCAGTGTGTCCATTCCGGATGAAGCCAGGAGTTCTGTGGGAGAGTCAGTGGTTTTGTACTTGTTGTGAATAAACCGTATTGCTTTCCTTTGAACTTTTTCCACTTCCGCTATGTTTGTCTTTGTGTGAGGAAACCAAACAGTGTTGGCGTATTCTAGTACTGGCCGCACAAAGGTTTTATAGCATAGCAGTTTGATATGACTGGGAGCAGATTTCAGGGACCTTTTAACGAAGAAAAGCTTACGGGTGGCTGCTGAAGTGATGTTGCCAATGTGCTTGTTCCACTTCAAGTCAGATGCTAGAGTCAGTCCAAGATACTTGTGTTGCTGAACATTAGTTAGGGGTGTACCATTGAGAAGTTAGGTGAATTCTGACTTAATCTTCTTTGCTGTTACTATCATTGTCACTGATTTCTTGATGTTAATAGACATTTGCCATTGTTCACACCAGGCATTTATCTCGTTAAGGCATCTGTTCAAAGTAAGGTGATCTTCATAACTTCTTATTTCTTTATATATAATGCAATCATCTGCAAAAAGCTTTATGCTGCATGCTATGTTACCGACGATATCATTGATGTAAATTAAAAATAGAAAAAAGGCCCCAAGACCGAGCCCTGGGGAACGCCAGATGTGACAGGCACTGTATCAGATGATGCTTCATCATGGAAAATGAACTGTGAGCGTTGTGATAAAAATCCCTAGTCCAGGCTGTAATGCTTCCATTTCCAATAATTGACTCCAATTTTGCAATTAGCTTGTTGTCACACACACAGTCGAATGCTTTGCTAAAATCTAGAAATATTACATCTGTTTGACCGTGGTTGTCAATAGTCTGTGCTAGGTCATGTATAACTTCAGTCAATTGTGTTACTGTTCACATCCCATGCCGAAATCCATGCTGACTGGCTGTTAGTATGCCATTCTCTTCAAAATATGTTGTTAGGTGTTTTAAAATTATATGCTCTAGTATCTTGCACGATGTACTAGTTAGTGATATCGGTCTGTAGTTGGAAGGAGAGTTTGTGTCACCTGATTTATGGATTGGTGTTATCTTTGCTTTCTTCCAGTCATCTGGCATACGTCCGGTTGAAAGTGATATGCGATAGATAATGCCAAGATACCTGCTGCACCATTCTGCGTATCCCTTTAAGAATTCGTTCGGGATGTCGTCAGGGCCACTAGATTTTTTCGTGTCTAATCCGAGTAGGAGGTTAAAGATTCCCGAGTCAGTTATGTTTAGTGAGTCGATAGTGAAACCTGTAGGAATTATTCGGGGTACAAACCCGTTATCTGCAGTAAACACCGATTGAAAGTACTTGTTGTATGCATTAGTTTGAGAAACTTTTTCATCGTGGGGTCGTTCTGGCGTGATTACTTAATTGGAACCCGGCCTTGCGGAAGACTTGATGAACAGCTGATAAGCGCTCAAGGTGTTTCTCGAACGTAGGCAAAAATACGAGAACGTCGTCGAGATAGCAGAGGCATGTTGACCATTTGAACGCTTGAAGCAAAAAGTCCATCATACGTACGAACGTTGCTGCGGCGTTGCATAGACCGAATATGTCGCTCAGACCGAATATATACTTCCCACCTAGAAATAAGAAATCTCATTTCATTTGGATGGCTCTCTCTGCCTCATCTTTAGCCAGCTCTTTAATATTCGAGGTTTAGTTAGCAGGACTTGTTGATTACTCATGGTGTTTCTTCGCTTTAGCCTGTACTTTGGTTTTTTGTTCATTTTTTTTTTCGTCTGGAAAGATTCGCCGCATGGCAAGGCATATGAGGAAAAAGTTAAAAAAAAGCATTAGTTTTAGGCTTGACACTCAAAACGGCGAAAGCGGTGATCGGTCCTATCTTGTGCACCACCGAGATGCGACGCCTACAATGCCACTGGAGGCGCTCCTCATCACCTCAGCGTTGTGAGACGCCTGGTCTAGTTTCCAGGGCACTGTTCTTTTCTAGGACATGATCCTAACAACGACCTTACGAGTACATATAGTCATAACGTCTAAGAGCACATGTATCGGTGAGGACATATGTATTTGGATGAATAAACAAAGGTATGAATATATATTTGCATAACTTATAGTCTGCACCTATGTGCGCCACAATGAAGCACATAGCTATTAATCCATCACAATGATCGAAACTATAGTTTACCTAAGAATTGCCTTAAGACCGCCTCTACGGAGCATAATAAACCACATGTGACCGTGCTCTTACCTTTTAATATCTGGTCTGTGAAACCTACTAACTGCTTTGCAAAGCTAACACTTATTAATCTGAATTATCGAAGGTAGCAAACATATAAAAATGTTGTAGTAATGTGTGGTGAATAAGTAACGACATCAATTATTACCTTTTCACTATATTTTTAAGAGTTCACGCATAGAAGTACTCATTTAAGACGCACTGCCTGCAACGTCGCCGATTATGGCACGTGACTTTGGTAAGTCACTCAGTACTGTACGCGTAAAACCGTCCCCTCTAGTGCGTCGTGCTGGAAAAGTAGAAGACAAAAAGAAAAAAAACATGAGAAAAGCTAGGAAGCAGCTCTCAAGATGTAAACGTGAGGCAGTGCCTCGGCTTCCGTACGGGAGAAATAGACAATGTCTTTGTTGGCAGTGAAGGTCGCCTCCTGGCGGGTACGGCTACACGGCATTTTCATTTGTATCTCATATATAAACGTTCCATAGACGGAACTTTACAACTGCCCGCGTATAGCGAAAATTTCCAATGGGGCCTTGCGTGGAGATGTGCGTAACGGGCCCTAAAGGGCCAGTAAGGTGGGAATTTTGTCTTGATTCTATGTTCTATTCCTTTTGATTGTCTCGCCTCCCCCCCCCCCCCCGCCCTTCAATAGATGATTTCCTTATCATTTTTTTAGCTATAGCGTTTTTATTTATTTATTTATTTATTTATTTATTTATTTATTTATTTATTTATTTATTTATTTATTTATTTATTGCCACTGTTGTCCCCTCTATGGGGATTTTATCGGGGTGGTTTACAAAATTCAATAGTCATCAAAATTTGCACAAACCGTCAAGCAATGCAGGTCTCACGTAAATCTGATGACGCAACAAAATATGCAGTGACGTCACTCTACACCAGATACAAATGTATTTATGTGGTTATCTCCTGCACTGGGGAGACAACGGTGGGGATGTATATATTCCTCGAGAAAGTGCAGCGAAGTATAGTGCTTAGTAGAAGTTACAAGCAAAGACGGCCGCTCCGCCAACACAGTGTGCTCTCGCGGAAATTCTCGTGATTTAGCGGTGCCTACAGTCGACTACGAAGATTCCAGAAGCAGCGATTCTGACGATGCTGCCGGAAATGTTGATTGACCAGCGAAATTGACCACAAACGAAAACGACGTTAAGGTGACTTAACACTCGCTAATTTTAGTGATTTTATCCCTAAGTTACCGACAGTGCTAACGGGAGTAAAAATCGGCTCGGCTGCATCAGGGACACAGCCGCAGTGGGGTACGTGAAACTTATTGGGATTGCATCTGAGGCTGTGTGTATGGGCCCTGTAGCGTACAGAAATGACGTAATCAAAAACACAAGTGAAATTTATTCACACATTACGAAGCTTACATGCTTAACTTATGATACAGCGAGTGAGGTCCTACAGCCTAATCTTGCAATCGTGCTCGCTCCATATTCTTAGTAGTTTCGCCACGGTCAAAGGTGGTGGTTGCGAAATCGCATCCGTCTGTCTTGGTAAGCGAATCTCTTCACAACATTTCTGGACCCTACGTGTCGAACGAGGGGCCGCCATATTCGGATTATCAGATTTCTGCAATAGACTGCGCATTTGTAATCTTTATAGGGCCTGAAGAAAACATATATGAGTTTTGTGGATTACGGTCTATTATGGCCGAGTGAGCTCTTTCAAACGCGACCACACCCGCTCGGATTGACAAACGCACTGCCGAGTTATGGCTCTGTGAAAGCCAAGCCGGAGGCTAAATTTAGCTCCAATTGCGCCATATTGCCGCTGCTGCTGATGATGATGATGATTTATTGGGACCCCCTTTGAAAGGGGGTGGGGACAGATCGTCACCTAGCCTGCTCCAGTTGCTCATGCATGCTATCAATACGTTTTCTTCTAGTATTCTTGTATAGATATTTTTAATCTTCTGTATCTACATTGTACCGATGCCTATGCCTGTAATGGATCCGGACGCATCGGTCTCTTCCCTGTTTTTTCCCACCAGTACTCTCAACGTCTCTTGCTTATCTCGAATGCTGGCCGGTATATACTTGCGTCTACTTTAAATCCAAGCGCTACGTTACGCATGGGTCTCGGGGAGTGAATCCCTTCGCATTGTATTAGAATGGGCTGAGTGGTCTTCGAATTTTTGCTGCAGCATACACATGCCTCATCTTGTTGCGAATATTTGTTCTGGTATGTTTTTGTCCTCAGGCAACAACCTCGAGCCTTAAATAGAAGGGCACTTACCGTCAATCGTTACCCGCCTACGGTGGGTAACGATTGCACAATCTTCGCATTTCTCGTGTGGTGCCCAAAAATTGAGCTACCGCAGCGCCGTTTTCCCGTCCACTTTTTTTGGGTATTTATGTTTCGTTATAGAACCCTGGGAGTGTTAGCCAGCACCAGCACTCACAGAAGGTTATGGAATTGTTCCCCACCTGCGGCAAGCTGTTCTTTCATCCACTTTCATTTCCATTAATTTATAGTTTTCTTATTTCATTTATTAAGCAGAAGTAACTTCCCCTATAGGTACGTACGGATAGGTATGTGGCGAGGACACTATAGAGCTCCTGCAGGAACGGTGGCAAAGGCGAGAGAGAAAAAAGAAATCGGTAGTATGTTACACTCCTGTAACACGTGAAGGCGAAAGCCTGCTGCACACGTGTGTATGCATTACGCTATCTGATCGGAGTGGTCAGACTTCTTGCAAGACAACGAGCCGCAGTGTGAAGTAAATGTTATACGCTGTAGGTCGCTTTCCTCAACGACACATGCGAACACCTTGCACTATCTAAAGGTTATTTCTTTCTTTCAATCTTTCTTTCTTTAATTCTCTTTTCCTTTGTTTTTTCATTCACTCTTCATTTCGTTCTTTCTTTTTTTTTCCTTTCGGTTTTCATCTTGAGGCATTGCATCTTTGCTTGCTTACGGGGGTATGAGCCATTCCTCATGTTGATGCTTCCTTTCTTTCCTTCCTTCTTTTTTTCTTTCGTGTCTTCAGCTATAGTCAGCCATTGAATCTTTCCTTGCTTGCGGGAATATGAGCCGATCCAGATGATGTTTTTTGTTTCGTGTACGAGCCATTACTGATAATGATATTTTTGAACCGCTCGACTAAACTACCACGTTCTAGCAGGACCCCTCTTCCTGTATCTGCGTGCACAAAAATTATACAGCCAACCAGGTTGATTTGGAACTCAATACTGATTATTCCTATGTGATGGTCACCCTTCTTTCGCTTAAGAAACAAAACGCACAATTACATATACTCAACATCTATTGTTCTCCCAAGCTCAAAAATGTAACTTTCGCAGCCCTCTTCAGTCGCGCCCTGAAGGCTGCGGGCAGGGACCTCCTGGTGATCGTGGGCGATTTCAACGCTCACAGCACACTCTGGGGGTACATGCGTGAAGAAAAGCGCGGGCGCAAGCTAGCGGAACTTGCGTCCACGCTGGGCCTGACTCTTCACACCGACCCTGCACATCCAACGCGGGTGGGTAACTCCGTGACTCGGGACACGTGTCCGGACCTTACCTTCACCAAAAACATTAGACACGCAGAATGGGCCAACAGCGAGGAAACCCTCGGCAGTGACCACTGCATACTCAACACAACCGTCAGAAGCAAACCATTGGCAAGATCCCACGCCCAAGCCCGCCTACCCGACTGGACCAAGTTCCGGCAAAACTACACCAATTCGGCCCCTATCCACGAACAAGGTTACCACGCGTGGTCACAAGAATTGGTTGCGCACCTTCGTTTGGCGGAAACTCAAGTTCAACTATCGGAGGCCACGCCGGAGGTCGACAACCACCTCCTGCACCTATGGGAGGCGCGGCACAGCCTCGCCCATAGGTGGCGCCGCCAAAAACACAATCGGAGGCTCAAAATTCGCATCGCCGAGCTCACCCAACAAGCAGCAGAGTACGCGGCCCAGCTCGCCGACTCGAATTGGGTGGACCGATGCAACACGGCCGCTAGACAAATGTCTAGCCGGAGCACCTGGCGTCTCTTTCGCGCCTTGATCGATCCGACTCAAACCAGAGCCGAGACACAAGAACATCTCCAACGGGCTATCCATAGCTTTGACGGAGACATCTCAAAATTAGCATGCAAACTACGCGATCAATACCTTTGTATACAACAGGACCCCCGAGGGCCAGCGTACTCGTATGCAGGTTCCGAGAACGCGGAGCTGGACCAACCATTCCAGCTCCACGACCTGAAGGCGGCCCTCACTAAAATGAAGCGAGAAACGGCGCCGGGAAGAGACAAAATAACAGTGGAACTACTTGCCAACCTTCCCGACCCGGCCTACGAGGCGCTCCTCGCATACATAAACTCAATCTGGCTCGGTGAGGCAATCCTCCCAATCGAATGGAAGACCGCCCTGGTCACTTTCATTCCGAAAGCCGGCAAAGCCATAACCACAGACAACCTCCGCCCAATCGCCCTCACGTCTTGTGTGGGAAAGCTGATGGAGACTATGGTGCGAGATAGGCTGTCCGAGTTTCTGGAAAACCAAAACGTTTTCTCAGACACCATGTTCGGGTTCCGCCCGCACCGGTCCGCGCAAGATGTTCTGCTTCAACTAGACCGCGAAATTCTAAATCCCGTCGAATATTCCCTCAATGACAAGGCAGTACTCGCCCTCGATTTGAAGGGGGCTTTCGACAATGTCACACACGACGTAATTCTGACACGCCTCTCCCAAACCAACTGTGGACACAACACGTTTCAGTACGTTAAACAATTTCTCTCCGACCGGCAATCGTACTTCCGGATACAAGATGAAGAACACGGCCCATACCAATTAGGCACCAGAGGTACCCCGCAGGGCGCGGTCCTCTCACCCCTACTATTCAATTTGGCAATGCTGAAACTCCCGGCTCAGCTGGAGAATGTATAAGGCATACAGCTCACGCTGTATGCCGACGACATCGCCATCTGGGCTAAACATGGATCGGTAAGAGACATTGAAGCCAACCTGTAGCAAGCGGCGGAGATCGTGGATGCCTACGCCCGCCGCTGCGGCCTTCAATGCTCCCCGGCCAAATCGCAATTTGTGCACATTCGCCCCTCGCCGAAGTGCACTACCAAAATCGAACTGTCCTTACCAAATGGACCCATCACAGAATACGATCAGATCAGAGTACTGGGTCTCTTTATTAATAAACACCACCGAGTCGACACAACACTGGCCAAACTGCGCAAGGTGGGGGACCAGGTGGGCCGCATTGTTTGCCGGGTTTCCAATAAACGCGGGGGGTTACGGTGCAAAGACGCTTTGCGGCTGGCGCATGCATTCGTAACCAGTCGAGTGTTGTACTCGACTCCTTACCTCCACCTTCGCAGGTTCGACGAGAACGCCCTCGAGGTGATTCTCCGTAAAATTTACAAGCGTGCTCTCGACTTCCCGATCAACACATCCAACCAGCGCCTCCTCGGCCTGGGAATCGTCAACACCTTCGCGGAACTCCGAGAAGCACACTTGACAAACCACTACACAAGACTATCAAAGACGCCGTCGGGTCGCCGCCTTCTTGCCCGACTACACATCCACCATCCAACACTACACAGATTTCCGGGACGGAAATCTGGAGATACGCCCTGCACGTGCGCCCTCTTCCGGCCAACATGACACGAGACGACCATAGTGGCCGGCGCCTCGCGCGCGCGGAAGCGTTGGCACGTCACTATGGGAACAAGCACGGAGTATTCTACGTTGACGCCTCCGGCCCACACCATGGGGGTTGGTTTACGGCCGCCGTCGTCCACCAAAACACCGCGGTGAACGGCCTTACGTTCAAAGCACAAGACATAACACATGCGGAAGAGGTGGCCATCGCGCTCGTCGCCGCAGATCAGGACTCGCGGGTCATTATTAGCGACTCACGAGGGGCCTGCAGGAACATTGAAAGGGGCTTTATTCCCTACTTGGCGTACCGCTTACTTCAAGGCAGCAATTATCTCGGGGTCCCCGCGCCCCGCACGATAGTATGGACTCCCGCGCACGAGGGTCTCGAGGGCAACGAAGCGGCCGACGCCGCTGCCCGCGCGCTCACTCTCCGGGCATCGCCTTCGCCTCCCGTCGCTGCGGACTCCGACCCCAATCCGGTATTTACCTTCAAGGAAATCACCCAACACTACCAATACGGCCATGCAATCTTTCCTAAGCCCTGTAAGGCCTCACGAAGGCGGATGAGCGTTTACTCTTTCGCCTCTATACTAAAACGCTGTTGTGCCCGGCAATCCAAAAACATTTCGACCCTGCGTGCACAGGGAAGTGCCCGCACTGTGAGGAAAAATCTTCGGACATTTTCCACATGGTGTGGGCATGCCAATCAACCCCTCACCTTTCCCCTATACCCAACCCTACCCGGGAGGAGTGGGAGGTGGGCCTGCTCGGCTGCTCCGACCTGGCGAGCCAGAAGGCCCTGGTCGGCCGTGCCCGAGCCGCGGCTACAGCCAATGGGTTCCTGTAATGAGGTGCCCACCTAGTCTCTATAAGGAACGGCCCCTTAAGGACTTATCCACACGCTCCCTGTAAATACTTCAAACAATAAAGTTTTTCAGTCAGTCAGTCTATCAGTCAGTAAACGGCGCTTTCTTCAGGTATGAGGAAATGCAACGAGGCACTTAAGGCTTTCCCCTTAAAACGCTCATTAGCCTTCTAGCACACACTGGGTTAGGCGTAGAGTTTCATACAATAATTGCTAGAGGGAACTCTGGTGGTATTGTCTGCGGGAGCTGCAAGCGGGATGGATCAGCTAGCATGGAACTGAAGATTGGTACATATATTTGCCTAAACTTCGTCCTTCTGGCTTCAAATGGCTTCGTGACTCTGTAAGCTCCTTATAGTACTGTGTTATGCGAAATAAACGGGCACCATTAAAATTGTCCGACGCCACAATTCGACCACAGCATGTCTAGCACAGAAGCCCGTTATTTAAATCATTACGCCACAGGCGCATGGCATCGACCAGCGGCATAGAGCACCCTTATGAATATTTCGCGGGCAAGCAAGCGCGTTGTGATAGATGCTTGGCGCGTTTCGATTTGGCCACCTGCACAGGCTGAACCACCGCAATTAGTAGGAATTATGCATGCTCTTAGGGTCACAGGGGCATTTATACAAGTATAGATTGCTTTGAAATTCAGGACAATGAAGGCAGATAAAACATAATAATCAAAGCCACAAGAACGTTTCAAGCCACATGCATGCAGGTCGCACAAATCCTCAAGCTAACCATCATTCCATGGTGGCTGAGCCATCGCAGTACCAAAGTTATGTCTACTAATTACTGTAGGGAACTTAATGGGTTTAGAGGCCATTTGAAAAAAGCTACCGTCGTCTACCCAACGCCACCTAGATATCAGAAAACCTGGACACTGTGCTTTATGTCGTCCTGCGACTCAGAGTTTCATATATTAATTACTAGAGGGAACTCTGGCGCTAGTGTCGGTGGGAGCTGCAATCGAGGTGGTTCAGCCAGCATGGGAATTACGGGAAGTACGTGGATTTGCCTAAACATCTTCTGGCTCCAAACGGCTTCGTAAACTCGTAATTTTAAACAAAGTACTGTGTAATAAATAATCAAATGAAGACTTTAAAAACTGCCCCACGGCAGAATTCGAACACAGGACCTCTAGTAAAGAGGGCCGATATTGAAACCATTACATCACGGCTCAGACGACCAACACGTGTGGCTGTCCTGAAAGTTCAGGCGAAGATCGAGAAAGTGAAGAGACCTCTCTACCGGCAACTCACGAGTAGTTTGAAGGAGAACTAAGCACTTCTGGAACGTTTCTAATGTTTTCTTTGTTTCCATAATGAAGGCATCAGAGGAGCAGTCAATGAAAATAAAAAAAATCATCAACGTATCTAAATATCTTAACTGCAGTGCCTTGCACTTGTAGTGACATTTCATGGTCTAAACAGCTTAAAAACAGGTCACTAAGAATGGGAGCAATGCAAGAGTAAATACAAACTCCGCTCTTCTGCAAGAAACATTGGTTATCCCTAGTGATGAAGGTGGAATTAAGATAAAGCTGTAAAAGTTCTAAAAACTGACTGCAAGACATGCCGGTCTCATTCTAGAAGGAAAGAGCACCATACTCATCAATACATTGCTCAACGCAAGACAGTACGCTTTTGTGCGGCAAAGACTAATAGAGGTCCTTCAGATCGATAGAAAACGCCTGAAGGCCATGGTCAGCATGTAATGTAAAAAAAAAATCAATCAATGTCTAAGCTCTTAATGAGGAAAGGATCGCTCACAGGCGGAAGGCCCAATTTATGTTGTCAAAAAAAAAAACAACCCCACGGCTTTTGCCAAGTATCAATTTCTGACACAATCACCTGTAACGGGACACCGGGTTTATGTGTTTTGGCACTGACGAAAACTTGTAGATGATCTCGCTTGCTATTTTGGAAGGCCTTGGTCAATTTTTGTAGATTAAGCCTGTTGCACGTGCGCTTTGCCACAGCCTTTACTTTAGCCAGCGACACCTCCTTATGACAGTTAAGCATAGCACTGATGGCTTCTAGAGCCTTGGCGTTAAAGTCCTCAGCAGGTAACACAGCAAACCCGCCTTCTTTATCGGCAGGAATTACACACAGCGAATTGTCTGCGAGTGACGAGGCCACCCGATTCACCGAAATCTTCGCCTTCGGTTGCTTGCATCTTTGTAGTACTCGACACCTTCCGATACGATGCAGCCTACCACGTGGCCTGGGACAAGCCTTGAGACATCTCGAACGTATTTGACGTAGTAGTTCTGCAGAAACCCGCAAGGTGGAGAGAAGTAATTACTAAAGGGAAAATCGGACATCCACCCGTTCGTAGCAATTGCTACAAAGGAAACCCATACGGGTTCCTCGAAAGAAAAAAAATTCGTCCGGACCAGGGCGAATTTTTCTTCAACTCTAAGGCTTTTCTTTTGAGGAACCTGTATAGGTTTCCTTTGTAGCAATTGCTACGAAAGGGTGAATGTCCGACTTTCCCTTTATTCATTACTTCTCTCCACCTTGCGGGTTTCCGCAGAACTACTACGTCAAACTTCTGCCTTTGCTTCGTGTTTTCGACAAATTCGACTTCGCCCTGCCATCTGCTAGAGCGGCTGCCCCGGAAAGGCGGTGGTCCCGGGTTCGAGTTCCGGACCAGGACGAATTTTTCTTCAACTCTGAGGCTTTTCTTTCGAGGAGCACGGATGGGTTTGCTTTGTAGCAATTGCTACGAATGGGTGGATGTCCGATTTTCCCTTTATTCATCTCGAACGTAGGAAAGAAGTTCTCTGGGGGGCCTTTTGGTTTGGACGGCAACCTTCGTCCGGAGAGATAGGGCCTTTCGAACCTTTTCAGGCAAAGCTACAGACTCGGGAACATAGACGAGGTTCTGCGGGGCCGACAGCCTCTGTTTTGGCTGTTGTTCTCGGAGTCTACGTAGTCGTTGCTGCCATAGGTATTCAGGTGTCTGGTCCGCCAACCGAAAGTGCTCGCGATGCAGACAGTTAGCTGTGAGACGCCCTGCGCCGCTCTGAAGTTGTACCGAAAGGGACTTTCTGCAGAATCGCGTTTGGTGGTTCCACTCGGAACGTAGGATCTTGCAAACTCTAGTGAAGAAGAAAACCTCCGAAAAGGGAAACCAAGTCCGGAGGAGTGGTCTTCATGTGTAGACAATAGGAGAGCGTCCGTGCTTTGCAAATAATGGCGGCAATGAGGGAAACAGTGGCACAGGGATCACGAAGAGCACGAAGAACACGTGTTGGTAGTATAATCCGCGAGCCAACAAGCCACTTCTGCCATATACGTCCGCACATTCTAAGCTTGTTAAGCCGGCCATTATCAGTTTGGGCTTCGAGAATGTTCTTAGCAAGTCTTGCTGCCATGTAGTGGACGTAAGCTTAAAAAGCAAACTCGACGTTTGTCCTTGGCAGGATATCCTAAGGAGGTGCAAGAATCTGTCGCGGAACGAATTTTAAGAGAAGCGCGATGCAGCTCGCAAAAGTTTTTTATTTTTTTATTGATATGATATAAGGAGACGTTGGCGCGCAATTTAAGGCGCCGGCTACTCCTTATCTCTTGGGTGGTTCCATCATACATCATTCAGGGTTCACGGTTGCATGTCAAATAATCTTTTAACACAAGCACCAGTACTTATAAAGCAACGTTTCCACAGGAAGACTATGGCAAATCTCTCCACACCTATGTAGTCGAAAGTATCAAAAGTATACAAACGATACTGTCGCCTAATAACACATATTCTAGTCAGCGAGTCAGCGGGTACATACAATATACATGGCAAATGTCTCCACACTTATGTAGTCGAAAGGCTCAAAAGTACAAACGATACTGTCGCCTAATAACACATTGTCTAGTCAGCGGGTGGTATATACATCGTGTAAATATATTAGCACATATAGTCACAACAGAGCAGTCAACATAACATAATTCCCAAACAGATGGATATATAGAGTGACATTGAAATGAACAGAACAATGAAAGCACTAATAACGTCCAACAATGCCGCTGTCTTCAAAAAAAGTCTTTATTGCTTTTAAAGCGCTCTTCTGCAAGGCCATTGTTGGCCAAGGGCCCAAAAGTTTCCTTAGACTGAAAGGTCTGCGGTCTAATTTACTTAGCGCTGACTTAAGTCGGCATCTTGGTGTGTCGTGATGTGGGCAATCTAGAAGGAGGTGATATATATCTTCATCTACAAATCCACAATCACATTCGGGGGTTTCCGCTCAGCCAATTATGTGTAAGAATTGCTTTGTGTAAGCAGTGCCTAGCCTTAATCGATGAATAAGCGCTTCCATAGTTCTATCTAATTACAATAAAAATTGGAACTCAATAAATTTATCAATATGATATAAGTCAGAGCTCTTAGAATTCTGGTCAAATCAAGTATTTCTAGACATGTTGAAAGACGTTGTCCTTATAATGCAGCGTAATTCATTCTTTGATATTGGGATCGGAGCCGTATCATCTTTCAGGTGCGCTTGTCGTGCTGCTTCATCGGCTGCTGTGTTGCCAGGAATGTTGCAATGCCCTGGTATCCACTGGACTGCTATTGCATGTTTCGCTTCGCTTGCCTTTGTGAGGTTTTTAAGTGTTTCATATATTATACTGTCGCTGAATGTTTTCCCTTTTGTGCTGCAGAGTGATGTTAGAGCCGCTTGTGAATCGCTGAAAATTGCCCATTTCTGCGCTTCTGTTACTGACAATATAAATTTTACCGCACATAGGATTACGAACAGTTCAGCCGTTGTGGACGCAGTCGCACGAGATAAATGATTCTTGTTTGTTGAGGTGTGGTATAATGAATGATGAAGTTGAAGAGGTTGCTGTACTGGAGCCGTCTGTATAGACGTGTGTGTATCCTGAATACCGCATATATATCTGGTATAGTGCTAGTTGTTGAGCAGCTTGAATGAACATGTCTCTTTTGCTGAATATCCCTTCTACTGACAATTCGATTTTTGGAACTGTAAGCAGCCATGGAGGATATTCGATGTCTGAGTTGCAAAATTCATTTCCTGGCAATATGTGAAGATTTTTTTGAATTTCTATATGAACATAACTTCTATCTCGTTTCATTATGTCTAGAGCCAATGGGTGGTTCTTATGCTGAGTTTGAAGACGGAAATAATGCCGGCATGTTTCTGTAGTTCGTATAACTGGAAATGGTGATTGGCGAACCTCAGCTATTACAAGAGAACTCGAAGTCGCTCGTGGAACTCCTAGACATAGGCGTAGTCCTCTAGCTAAAAGTCTTTGAAGTCTCTCTTCTGACGTGTGGGAAAGTCCGTGTAAGATGGGCGCGGAATATGCAATTTTTTGTCGTATTAATGCATTGTAAACAGTCAGCATGGACGATACCGATCCGCTCCATGATGTGCCTGCAAGTCTGCGAAGTGCAGTCACTATGGCATTGACCTCATTTTCGAGTTTTTTTAAGTGGGGTGCCCAGGATAGCTGCCTATCAAGTATTATGCCAAGAAATCGATGCTGTGTGACAATCATTAGAGGGTGTCCTTCCAGATTAAGAGTGAAATTTACTGCCTCCGAGTGAAAGGCAATACAGCAGTATTTGCGTGTGATAGTACCATTCCTCTTTCTCTCAAAAATTGGTTGATATTTATGCCGTCTTGCAATGCCATCTGGAGTAGTTGAGCATTAGACCCAGATGTCCAAATACACACATCATCTGCATACAGTGAAAACTTTACCTGTGATGGCAGTCTTCGCGTTAAATCAGCCATGACGCAGTTAAAAAGGAAGTGGCTGAGTACGCTTCCCTGTGGTACTCCCTGTTTGACAATATGTTCAGCACTCTTTCCTTCACCCGTCTGAATAAATATTTTGCGACCTGATAAAAATTCAGAAATCCATCGCAAGGACCTGCCAGACAGACCAAGTTCCAGCATGCTTAGCAGAACATGAACGTGACTAACGGTGTCAAATGCCCTCTTGGTTTCTAGGAATACTGCTACAGTCATGTTTCCACGTGCACGCTCGTGCTCCACACAGGTTACTATATCTAATATTGCATCAGTTGTGCATCTATGTTTTCTAAAACCTACTAAGTAGCTGGACAACACCTCCGTTTCACAACACCACCCTTGAAGTCGCACGTCAATCATTTTCTCCATTACTTTGCACAAACAACTTGTCAAACTAACGGCGCGGAAGGATTCAAGGCACAAGGGCATCTTACCAGGTTTTAAAATTGGTATGATTCGAGCGACTTTCCAAGAGTCAGGTACAGTTTCCTCTATCCATAAGTTATTATAGATGACTAAGAGCGCATTTGTACCTGTCGGTCCGAGGTTTCTTAGCATATGGTACGTAATGCCGTCCGGCCCAGCAGCGGAATTTTGGCGACATGATGCAATTGCACATTGGAGCTCGCTTAATGTGAAAGTGTGATCTAATTGAGGATGTTGGGCCCAGTAGCAAGCAGTAATTTTTCGCTTAGCGAACTCTACTGAAATATCAAATTCTGCACATTGTGATGAAAAAGCAGATCTGGAAATAGGCTCACAAAATTTATCTGCAACTATTATTTCGCACGTGTCCCGGGCTACAGCGAGATCACGAAATGGGAAGCTGTGTGTTACAGGTCCGCTTAAAGAACGAATTACTAGAAAAATTCGTGGGACAGCCGTGTGAGGAGACAGCGTGCCGCAGGAATCGCGCCAGCGCCGTTTGCCTAAGCTTTCCATTCGTCTGCGCATTACATTGTGTATTTTCTGAGCGTTTCTCTATGCTTCTAAACTTCCGCTCCATCGGTAAGCTCTTTCGGATCGGCGTCAGATGGCTCTTAGGTGTTCATATTCTCCGTCAACTGCAGCATAATCTTTTGGTATTGGGAGCTTCTTTGTGCATATGCTCATATTATCCTGCAAAAATTCTGTAAATTTTTCCACTGTTGCATGTTGGCTAATTTGATCCGTTAGGCTGTACCGAAAAGCTTGCCAGTTTGTTAGTCTGCTGTAACGCCTGATATCATAGTGCATGTTCATGTTTGTAACGCTAGCAGTACGATGATAATTGTTAAGAATGAATCGGACCAATCGATTTTGCACACTTTCAAGGATATTTATTAGAGTAGCATACCCAGGGTCCCATATCGAGCATGCGTATTCGAGGTTAGGTCTGACATAAGTAACGTAGAATTATTGTTTTAGTTCCCGACTCCACCCCGGATGCGGGAGCCGCCGGGGACCTTCTCCGTAGGCGTCGCCGCCGCTGGGAGGCGGCTATCAGAAGTTCAGAGCTGGCAGACCAGCTCAGGGCCGTCCGGCAAGCCGAAGATGCCGCTCGAGTCTAAGGACTTCGAGCCGTCACCTGAGGCCACCACAGCAAGAACTGCCGGACTATTCTTTATTAAAGTTTCTTCTTCTTCTTCTTCTTCTTCTTCTTCTTCTTCTTCTTCTTCTTCTTCGGTGGAGTTAAAGAAAAGTTACGTCTGAGGTAGCCAAGCATGCGGTTAGCTTTCGACGTAATGATTTCAATGCATCTTTTCAATGAAAGATTGCTAGTAATATGTACACCAAAGATATTTGTACGAGACTACTGGGTCAAGGGGAGTATTATTAACTACGTAGGCTGGGCAAGCTGACTGGTTAAGGAAAATTCCAATTGTTTTGCATTTAGAAGTGTTTAGTTTCATTAGCCGAAGCATGGACCATGCAGTACTGTTATTGGGATCATGCTTGAGTGTTAAAGTATTGTTAGGGCTTTCAATCTTTTGGTATATAACACAGTCGTCAGCAAATAGAAAAATGGAACTTGCGATTTAGTTAGGAAGATCATTAATATAAATTAAAAAAGTAAGGGTGCTAAAACAGAGCCTTGAGGTACCCCTGAACCGACCGGAACTTCAGGAGAATCATTATCATGAATGCTCACATGTTCTGTACGGTTAGAAAGAAACTGTCGAATCCAAGTGTCGAATCCAAGCGTCAAAGTTAGTTTTATTACGCGTATAATCTCTGGTAAGTTTAAAGCGCTTGCTCTCTTTAGCGGTCGGTACAGAGATAGAAAAATGTATCACATTTTTCCCGGAGCCCGGGAAAAATAACTATAACTAACTTGCCCGGAGCCCGTGCAAGTGAGTTATTGGTGATACGATTTCAGGTGATGACGTTAGTATCAGATCTAGTAAGGATGATGTCGTAGAAGTAACACGTGTAGGAAGACGGGCAATAGTTGCGATAAGTTGAAATCCAAGCATGTGCTAAGGAAGCTACTAGTTTCGGCGGAAGCAGGTTCTGCAAGCGGACATAAATGAGACCATTGGATTGATGGAAAATTAAAATCGCCTAGAAGAAAAACTGATATACCGGGAAATCGGGCTGAAATTTGGCTTAGGGAATCATGAATTGCCTCGCAAAAAGGGCTGTTGGAGTTAGGCGGGCGGTAGCAAATTCCAGAAACCATTGACGAGGGGGAAATGCCAAAACGCTTGTTTATTTCGACTTAGGCGGACGTTAAAGGACCCTAGTTGGTAAAATTTCACCCGGAATTCCCCCACGTCGCTGTGCCTCGTAATCATATCTTGATTTAAAACTCCAGAATTTACTTCATTTTATACACTCCCTTGCGAGTTAAAAAATTAAGTTCATCTTCATCGATCTAACATTGGCGCAATGCAAATGTGTTCCACCTATTTCATGGCTTTTATCCTTGGGGTTCCACTACGCCATATGTTCAACCGTTAAATATGCATTTGGTTATGCGGCGACATATACCGGATGTCCCAGCCAATGTTAACCATGGTGTTAAGAAATAACTTGTACAAAATACGATAGTGAGACCTATGGCGTTTGAATATTTTCTGGTGGTCATCAATACTATCGAGTAGTTTTTATTCTGTATATGACCATGGACGTGCTGATACGATTCAAGTTAGATAACCTGCAAGCAGTTGATCTTGATCTGAACGAATTGTTTAAATGCACTAATGAAAATGGCTTTAAGCGAATTCTCAATAAAAGCTCCTATGTTATCACAAGAGACGTCTCTTTGCAGATCCCGATCTAGAACACCATGGGCAGTCGATAGCCTTCAACACAACACGCAACTCTAGGCATTATACCAGACGCAAAACTTTCATCCCATGCCAACTATCTGAAGAAGAAATGCTTAAATAATAATGAACACTCCAAATTTTGCCGCGTTACTGCATAGAGTAGTGATAGTAAGGGCCTCACTCTCTGCAAGAGCCTCATAGGTACACGAATAAACTACTGAGCCATAAATTATCAGTCTGCTATGCCAGCGCCCTCAAAATGCTAGATTTTGATCCCCATTTCGGCATCCGCCTCGCCCCAGGCGCCTTCAGTACAAGTCCTGTGGCAAGCTTTCACGCATAATCAAATGAGTGGTCACTGAATGTGTAGAGGTCACGCTCTAGTTCTACATGTTTCCTTAAAGTACATTTGAACCGTGGGCATACCTTTTTTTCAACCGTAAGCGTGGCAACCTGTGCCACACTGTTTTATAGGCGACCGCTTATCATATTCACCGCAAATAAAGACGGGGACAGCGGAAGTGGTACCGCATATTCACAGGGTCACCTACAATCTAAGGAAGGTGTCAGGCAGGTTGGAGTCCCGCTTGTCTTTTCAGCCCCTTTACAGTCGGCGCGGCTCTGCCCTCGCACCTCCCGTGATCTTAAAGGAAGGCAAGGCTGTGGCAAGAACCATACCAAGCCGTATGCAAAATGCAATGTAGGTGTTGTTTACGAAATCCCCCTTAGATTTAGGTGCACGTTAAAGAACCCCAGGTGGTCAAAATTTCCGCAGTCCTCCACTACGGCGTGCCTCATAATCAGAAAGTGGTTTTGGCACGTAAAACCCCAAATATTATTATTAAATCCCCCTGGCGTGTGGCAAGTCCTACATAGGGCAGACGGGACGGCGCCTGAATGATCGGGCCAGTGAACATGAACAAAAGTTAACGAAAGATCAATTGGCGCACTTGCCTGCGTACTGCAATGCCTGCCTCTGTGCACCACTGTTAAAGGAGATGAAGATTCTGGGGAGAAGCTAGGGCGAGACTGCACGCGAACTGATGGAGGCATATCGCATAAAAAAGAAAGGGCAAGACTGTGTTAGTGACGCTTCCATTAGGTTGTTTCAATCAGAGATAGTTTTTTTTTATAATTGGTTGCCCCACTAGGCCGATGAGTGATCTTATTTGCTACGTTATGCGAATGATCTATTTATCTATATAGTTCCATGGGTTGCCGTGAATAAACCAGTTGAAAGTTACCGCCCGTGTCGTTTTTGTGTACTCTTCCGCTGTCCCCGTCTTTATTTGCGGTCATATGATATGCTGTAAACACCAACTAGGGCAAACTGAAGTTCTTCATAATCAACCGTCAGCGAGAGAATACTGCTCACTACATGCAAAGAAACTCGGTGAAGTAATTGGCGTTCTACTAATTGAAAATAATCTAACGGCTTCAGCGAAGCTGATACCGCTATGGCAGTGGCATCTTGTGGAAAGTTACGCATCGTCTGTCGAAGTGAAAATGCGCGCTCCAGAGGTATACATCCAAATGAACTTTCTAGAGCTTGAGCCAAAGTATACTTCTGCCCGCCATTTCACATTAATGCGTCAAACTCGCATACCGTCGTTTCTTATGCAGTACTCTGCGTATCCCTCTGGGAATCTGACGATCTGAACCTGCAGACAAGTATCTGCATGCCTGAGGCACTTGCTTTATTCACAGCACTCAAATTCATCAAGAAATTAAATCTACAAAAAGCAATCATATAATGACTCTTTAAGCGTCGTTAAGGCTTTAATGTCACTACAAAAGCATAATAATTCTCTTATTAAAGACATTTTTTCGCTCCTATGCACTACTTATGGACCTAACCAAAGTTTAAGTATTTCGGTTGCATGGACACGGAACCATTGAGGGTAATCTGCTTGCCGATGAACTCGCCATATTCATAGCAACGAAACCTAGCAACTCTACCACAGCGGTCCTTGCCATAGATTTGAAGCCTTTCTTACGAAAAAAAAACAGGAAGAAGAGGAGACGTTGGCCTGGTTAGCCTGTCTCTAGCCTGCTATTCACCGATATAAGCGGAAGCGTGCGATACAGGGAAATGTAGGTGGCAGGTAATTCTGATATGCTACAATTAGCTACTATACACTGCATACATGTTGTGCAATACGCGGATACGCGCTATAGACGCACGCAGGAGTAATCTTGTCCACACAAAACGTTATCACGCAAACACATATTTCGCACTGTCTTCACGTCTCACAAGTCCTAGAGACTCGTCTCTATAGGAGCTCGAGCTGGCACGCGCGGGCGCAGCTTGAGTCTAGCTGCAACACGAGCCATTGGGAGTGCATCTAAGGGTACTGATGAGGCACAGGAATCGTCCACTGATAAACGTCACAAGCATATGGCCTGACGCTGCCTACTCAGAAACAGTGTTGTCGCAACAAGGTCTACTGCCGTCGGACTATTGCTACTATTGCCAGTAACTACTATTGCCAGTACTATTACTATTGCCAGTAACGTTTGTCGTGCTTTCAGGAGTTATATACGCATATTGTGAACTGATTGAACGAGTCTAAAAGCTGTAAAATTGCCTTCTCAGTGTGTCCTGGGATTAAAACAAATGGAAGTTCCGTTTGTGAGTAGGAGAGCATCTTGATCCGTGTGATAAGCTCGTTTGCATCCGATGACTGGCGCTTGATTCCTACAATCGCTGAAAAACAGTAAAAGTAAAGATATTGACGACCTCCAAATATTGCCAGCGAAGTACACATCGCACATACTTGCACCGATATTAGAATACATAATAAACTTGGCATTTTCCTCAGGAACATTCCCGAAAAAGCTTCAGGTAGCCAAGGTTACCATAAATTTTAAAGGAGGAGACGAAAATAATTTCTCCAACTACCGACCTATATCGATCTTACCAGTTTTTTCGAAATGTTTTGAAAAGCTTTTATTAGTGCGCATTACAAGCTTTATTAACAAGCACAAAGTCATATCACCTTCCCAGTTTGGTTTTGTCGCAGGAAAATCAACAGAAACAGCATTATTAACCATGAAGGAAATTATATTAGAGTCATTTGAAAGAAAAGAACTAACTCTCGGGGTTTTCGTGGATTTTTCCAAAGTATTCGACTCCATAAATCACAACCTATTATTCCTTAAACTTGAACACTATGGATTTCGCGGCACATTCCTTCAGCTTTTAATAACATATTTAGAGCACCGCCAGCAACGGGTTGTAATTAACAATTCTTCTTCGCACTTTAGATCCATTCATTCTGGGGTGCCGCAAGGCAGTATTCTCGGACCTACACTCTTTAACATCTATATCAACGACATTGTGAATATTGACAACAGCGCTAAATGTATAATGTATGCAGATGATGTCAGCACATTTTTTAGGGCTAAAACACTTAATAACTTGACATTAAACGCTAATGAAACTCTGCGCAAACTGGTCGAATGGAGTACTAAATCTTTATTGAAAATTAATGCTACCAAAACCAAAGCTGTACTTTTTAGACCTAAGAACAAACCACTAGAACACTTACCTACACTAACGCTTGGTTTTCAAAGCATTGAAATAGCGGAGTCAGTAAAGTGTCTGGGTGTGACACGGCAGTGCAATCTTTCATGGGACATACACATCGACAATCTGGTTAAAAAACTTGCAAAATGCACAGGCATGTTATACAGAGTCCGCTCTCTACTACCTCTGAGTGTTAGACTTTTAGTTTATAATGCACTATTTTTATCTAACCTTTCATATTGTCATCTGGTGTGGGGTACAACAACATGGTCAAATACATATAGGTTACAGAAAATACAAAAAAAGGTCATTCGTATCATTGCGAATGCCCCATTTACTGCTCACACTCAACCTCTTTTCGCATCATTAAAAGTAACACCAATTAATGACCTATATAATTTATTGCTAAGTAAACGATATGAAAGAAAACGGAAAAATCATGACACATTCTTTGATGACACAGCTAACTTACGGCCCAAAGCTAATTACTACACAACACGTAACAACGACGTCTGGCATGTGCCATCCTTTCGTACTAATTACGGTCGTCAAATGCTCCAACATATAATACCAACATTTCTTAATCGGCGCAATGAGCACTGAAAACCTTACGATACGGGTGTTTTTTACTACGCGCCTCCTTCCTCTCTTTTTTCTTCTCTTATTGTTATTCTTCATTTTGCATTCTTAGTGTTCCTGAGCGTATCGTGTTAATTCTGCCGCCTTCATTTATTAATTTGTTATTTCAAGAAGATGTTCACTAATATTTATTGAATATGATGTTTACCTATGCACTGTAGTCTTTTTTTATTACTATTGTTCTGTCCATGTTCTGTTGCTGCCGGTTTTTATGTACGGGGGTGCGCCCCTCTGTCAAGCCAGTTATAGGCTTTTTGGGTGCACCCCTAACATCCCTGATGTTGAAATAAAGGTATTTGTATTTGTATTTGATTGTGCTCGCAGTTCGCAGTGTTCGTGGTAGGCCCGGGCTTGGGAACGTAGCAGGCACCCACACACTTCGGTGAAGCGCGCGAAGTGAATAACAACAAATCGGACAAAGTTCTGTTGCTTCCAACAGGTTGCCTAAATTTAGCGAGGGTTTTGTTTTCAGCAAAGTCACTTCTATTGGTGAAAATAATGACTCGGAAACGAAATTGAACCAGTTGTAAGGGAATTTAGATGCGCGCACAGTGCCATAAAACACACTAGCGGCACTGTGCGCAGGTCAAATGCTTCAAAGCTGGAACGAGCATTGTTTGCAGTTGCTTCTAAATTATTTGCGAGCAAATAAACTGAAACTGACAAGTCACCGCATTGAATGAGAAAACAGCATATCCTTTAAACCACTTAACTAAAGCGTACCATTAACACGATATGTCGCCTCGCTTCTCCTGAGAGGCTGCTGCTGTCTGAACAGCATTTGCAGCACGTGCTTCCCGGCCCTTCGTTAAAGGGCCTGGGTGAGGCATTAGGGCTATTCGGAAACTGTTGCGAGGAAGTTTCTTTTTATAGAGATTAGCATTGTCAGTTTACTTTGGTCACTTTATGTCGGTCTGTCTGGTCTGGTCCAGTCTGGTCTCGTCATTTTTGCGCCGTTCTTGAACGATAATAAAACCCTTAAAATTTCTCTGGAGCTGGGCAGAATCGAAACCGCGTCACAGGTGTTCTTCAAGCACACGGAGCGGGTATGTTTCCCGCGAAACAACACAAAATACCTAAACATCTCGAGTGCTGCAAATATACCCTTTCAAACTCCTATCCTATCTATCCTTTCAAACTCCTATCCGAAAGCAAAGCTTTCCGAGTCATCCTCTCCCGGTTTGTGGCGCGTCTGCTTGGTCGGCTTGTTGCCGAGTAAGGTGCATGGGCCGGTTCTGTAGGCAGTGCAGTTGAAGACGTGGCTGATCCCGAAGACAGTATAATACGCGGTTGCGTCTATCACACGGGTGACGCTGTGTCATGCTGCGTCTATTTCCCGGTAAGGCAAGAGAGAGAGAGAAAACATTTATTCGGGCCATCGAGGTGGTTGCTCTTGAGGTCGAGTGGGTGTTGTCCTCATTCCAGGACTCCACTGGCCATGGCTGCTCGACGTACTTGCTGGACGAGAGCTTCTTGTCCCACCAGGGTATCGCCGGTCAGCTGTACCTCCCACCGCTCAAATGACGTGCTAGGAGTCTTTAAGTGTTGAGGTTTGCCCTCGCACCCCCACGAGATGTGAAAGAGTGTAGGGCGTGTGTAGCCGCACCAGGGGCAGATGCCGCGATATGTATGTGGGAACATTTTTCTGTATCTGGGTAGGTTTGGAAATGTGTTGGTCTGTATAAGTCGGAGAGCTACGGCATCTTCAGTGCTGAGCTTTTTGTGAGGCGGAGGTAAGGCAAGAAATCGCTGCGCTGCAAAACGCGCTCCAGAAGATGAACAGTCTCGGCATCAGCGGCAGTGCTCGCGCACCAGCTCACGAATTCCTTTATGCTTCTACAGGTCATCTTGTTAAGCAAGTTCTCCTCAGAAGACCACCCGATCTTGGCTGAATCAACGGCACGCGTCATGAAGGAAGCTACCTTGTTAAGCAACATCTTCACAGAAGACCACCAGGTGGTGCTCGCTTCTCCCGGCATCGCTTCTTAATGGCCATCTTCATCCGCTGTCGACCAGTTTTGGCAGTAGTGGCAGTGCTCGCGCACCAGCTCACGCATTCCTTCCTGCTTCCACAGGTTGGTTATGACAGCATTTGTCGTTTTCATTGTTTTCCTATTACTCTCGCTGCTGCCAAGAACTGTTTTATGCTACTTGTGTCCTTGCATTAAGTTTTTAGTGTTTTTTAGTTGAGCGCTGTTAGACATGCCCACCTGTGCTGAGCTCGCTAAGAGAATTGATGAACTTGAATCAAGACTTCTTAATGAATCGGATCGTATGACCGATCGCATTGTTGACAAGATTTTCGTTAACATGAAGACATCTGGGGTTGACGTGCTGGAGCTAAAGAAGTACGTGGACAGCCTTGAGTTCAGTCTAAAGTTTCTGAACGATCTGGTTGACAAGCTGCACAGTGAAAAAGCCTCACTTGTAGCAGAAAACAAAGCCCTGAGAACTGTTCACTTTCCCGCAGGGTATTCGAGCTCGACCAGTACTCTCGCATTATCAACATCAAAATCAGGGGTATCCCTTGTTCTCCGGGCGAGGACTGTGTGGCAGTTTTGGAGACAGTGGGCAGGAAAATTGGTTGTCCCGTGACTTCCGCTGATATCGATGTTGCTCATCGAGTCGCTACTATAGACAACGGTAAGAAAAACTTAATTGCTAGATTCTATTCTCGAACGAAAAAGAATGATTGCATCAGCAAGGTACGAAAGGCAAGGCTCTGCCTGAATGACATCGGCAAATATGACAGCAACTTTCCCATATTTGTTAATGACCACTTGACACCACAAAATAAGGCACTCTTTTCCAAAGCACTGGTGCTAAAAAAGCCAACAACTAGAAGTACTTGTGGATGGATAATTGTCAGATTAAGGATAGAAAGACAAATGAAAGCCGTGTTTGTCGCATTGCTGATGAGTCTAACCTTCCTGTTTTCTACTAACTGCCTGTATTCTGACTCTTAAATGTCATTACCATCCACCATGGATTCTTACCTGTCAACATCTGCGCTGAATAAATTCATGTCGCACGACTACCATTCAATTATTCAGTTCAATGCTAGAAGTCACCGCAAGCATTTAGGTGATATTGAGAACCTGTTATCGACACTTAACAACACCTTTTCAATAATATGTGTGTCTGAAACCTGGCTTAGTAATGATGACAAGGACCTATCCTGCTTTAACTCATACACCTCTGAGCATTCTCACAGAGAGACAAGTAACCACGGTGGTTCAGCTATATTTGTGTCATCTAACATTCCATATAAACGACGGCCTGACTTGGAGTTGAATATTACTAACTGTGAATATGTGTGTGTTGAAGTTGCTTCCCCCGTCTTCAGTATAGACGAAAAGAACTTAGTGTTTGGCTGCATTTATCGCTCACCTTCTTCTCTAGTTACTGGCTTCTGTAGCGCGCTTAATCAAACCATGGAAAAAATATCATGCGCTAATTGTAACGCAGTAATCATGGGCGATATCAACATTAACCCCATCGATACCAATTCATCTAATTCATCTAGTTATTCAAGCATCTTCCATTGTTTTGGATATGAATGTTTAATTTCTCTCCCTACTCGTTGTCCTAACATTGCTGATGGCACCTTAATTGATCACGCATTATCGAACTTAACAGATACACCTGAGGCTGGCATTGTTACCACCGATATTACCGATCACTATCCTATCGTTCTACACCTCCGCAATCGCTCAGCCTTATCTAACACGTCATTCTACAGAGTTGTACTCGACAAAGAGATGTTCCTTGCTAGCGCAACTAAAACTGACTAGTTGGAAGTTATATCATCTAATGAAGCTGAAAAATTGTTTTCGCAGTTTTTAACCACACTTTCATCGCATTTCAACTCCCACTCTCATAAAATAAAATGCAGAAAAAAAGGTATCGTTGCCACAGAATCCATGGCTTACAGATAGTCTTCTGTAAGCAATGCACGGTCTCGTTAAAATGTGCATAAAAAAACAAAGAAGCAACCTTTCAATACTAAGCTACTTGCCCGTTACAAAAAATTTTCCAACTCACTTTCTGCACAGCTTAGAAGTGTGAAGAGGAATTATAACGAACAAAAAATTATAGAATGTGGTAATAACACAAGAAAAAAGTGGGAAATAGTTAATACTTTTTTTAAACCGTAACTCTCAGAACGTCATTTCTAGCATCATTCACAATGACATGGAACACATTAATTCGCTAGATATTGCAAACGCATTTTGTGGTGCTTCCTTCAATAACACTTCTGATTCCGCTTTATGCTCTAACATGTCCTTTAAATGCTTACCTCATCCATTTTTCATGTTTCCGACAACACCTGGTGAAGAAATTTTAGTAATTAGAAGCCCTAAAGCCACTAGTGCTGGTCTAGATAATATTAACGCTTACCACATTAAATTATCGCGCAACATATCGCTAACGTCCTCTCAGCTATCATTAACCTGATTTTTAAAACCGGTGTTTTTCCACGTCAACTCAAACGAGGTCGAGTCATTTCCGTTTTAAAAAAGGTGGTCGCATGCTTACACGAAATTATAGACCCATTTGCGTTCTTCCATTTTTTAATAAAGTTATTGAAAAACTTATTGAAAAGCATTTAACAAAATATTTAGATAAATTTGGTATTCTTTCCCCTTTTCAGTTTGGCTTTCGTTCAGGCTTTTCAACTAATCTGGCACTTATACCTTTTTCTGATTATTTCATAAAAGCAACTGACGAAGGTAAATTTGCAGCCTCGATATTCGTTGGCCTATCCAAGGCCTTCGACACAATTAATCACACAATACTTTGTGCTAAACTTGGAGCCATCGGAACAACTGGTCCGCCTCTACTTCTAACCCGCAGTTACTCAAAAGATAGAAAAGAAGTCGTTAACATTTCTGGGTACTATTCTAAAGGAGCTACTATTAACATTAGTGTACCACAGGGATCCATATAAGGTCCTCTACTTTTCCTAATCTATATTAATGATCTGCCTAGTTGCCTCTCCTCATCGAAGTGTATTCTGTACGCTGTTGATACTACTATATTTAGCTGTAACAATTGTATATCAACGCTAACACGTGAGCTCAACCAAGGTCTCGTGAAAATTTGCACATGGTGTGAACTTAACAACCTACAGATTAACCATACAAATAAGACCAATTTTGTTGTCTTTGCCACACATTAGCGATCGCCTGAGCTCCTTCCGTCTATTTCCATTAACAATCACCTAATCACTGCAGTAGATCATTGCACCTATTTAAATGTGGAATTTGACCATCATCTTAAATTTCACCTTCACATAGCTATAGTTAAAAAAATGGCATGTGGAATACGCGTTTAAATCAAAGCACGACCACATTTCTCATTTTCTACTATCACGTCACTTTATTATGATTTTGTTCATTCTCATATTAGCTATAACGTTGAATCATGGGGAAACACTTATAACAGTCACCTAACTTCGTTGCAAGTCATTCATAACCGAGCTATTCGACTAATAACATTTTCACCTCGTAGCATTAGCGCGAATCACCTGTTACATGCACATAATATTTTGAATACGACTGACCTTGTTAAATGTAACCCTGCTATATATATATGTTTAGGGCATTAAACAATATTATTCCAGTAACCATCATACCAAAGACGTCCCTTCCTAATACAAATAATACTAGATTTGCAGAAAATATGAACTTCATTTTACCCTTATTTCGCACCACTATGGTAAGCCGCCATTACACTTTTCAGCTTTATCTCTGTGGAACACATTACCATTCCCTTTAACATTTTTCAAAGCTCACAGATTTCGTACAGAGCTTAAGCATTTTGTTTTAGCTTCCTTCTTCCCATTTGACTTTCCCATTTGAGTATAGTATGAGTTGTATTATTAACTTTCACTTTGTTTCTCTATTTCTCTCCCGCATTTTTTTTTACTTTCTTTCTTCTTAAGCTATTTTTGTAGTTTCACCTTTCCGAAGGTGAAATCCGAAGCCTTGTTATTGTTTAATACATTCATATGCTGCTTTTCCCTTCATTTATGTTTCGTCTCCTAAAACCTTTATTCGTAAATTTTACATGTTGCCATTGTTGTTTGTATTATTAATTCTAGTCATCATGCACAGGAGGCCCCATTTCAATTTCTAACTACGGGACCTCCTTCTGCATACACATATGCTGTAATTATCCCCATTTTTGTCATGAATAAACTGATTCTGATAGCATTTTATTAATAATTCCAATCCTTGAACTGGAGTGCTCGAATAGGCAGACATCACTCTTGCAATAAAATGAAATGTGTAATCACAAAGTTTTACAAAAATTTTACAGTGAAGTTATTAACTAATTGTTTTACGACAAATTGCAATTTATGAATTGTAGCCGATGAGTTAGCAAAAGTACATCCCCTTGGAACGAATTGTAAGGAATGCACCGGTTTCGAGGTATGCGCTTTCAAATTTGCGGTAAACATGCGTGGTAATTCCGCTTACTTGTTTAAAAAAAACGCCATTTTATGCGTTCAAGTAGAAGTATTGAAATTTTTTTGATTTCTTTCCTTTGAATGCACATAAACAGTGCGCAATAACAGGTTGAGCCAATAATTGAAGCTAGTGTAGGCCCGCGTTCGTATATATTTCTTTGCAGAAAAAAAAAGAAAAAAATGAACAAACACATGGAAGGCAATGTAAGCTATAGCACTTGAAATCAGCATGTATGTAACTGACGAGAATTTTTAGAGGGCGTGAAACAAAGGCAGTACTATTGTAGCACAACGCCAACATAACGCAAATATTTAGTGAAACAATAGAACTACCATGCATAAAGACGATATACATGAAAGAACAGGCACGTACCCAGGATTTTTTTTCGCGGGAGGCCCACCGCCTCCATCATCATCATCATCACCATCATCATCAGCCTGTTTTATGTCCACTGCTGGATGAAGGCCTCTCCCTGCGATCTCCAATTACCCCTGTCCTGCGCCAACCGATTACAACTAGCGCCCGCGAATTTCCTAATTTCATCGCTCCACCTAGTGTTTTGTCGTCCTCGATTGCGTTTCCCTTCTCTTGATACCCATTCTGTAACCCTAATGGTCCAACGGTTATCTAACCGGCGCATTACGTGACCTGCCCAGCTACATTTTTTCCTCTTGATGTCAATTAGAATATCGTCTATACGCGTTCGCTCTCTGATCCAAACCACTCTCTTTCTCTCTTAACGTTATGCCTAGCAATATTCGTTCGATCGCTCTTTGCGTGGTCCTTAACTTGCTCTCAAGTCTCTGCCCCATATGCACTGCCAAAATGCACTGGGAAATGCATTGGCAAATGCATTGGCACTGGACATATTGCACTGGCAAAATGCACTGATTGCACACCTTACTTTTCAATAATAATGGTAAGCTTCCTGTCAGGAGCTGGCAATGTCTGCCGTATGCGATCCAACCTATTTTTATTCTTCTGTGAATTTCCTTCTCATGATCAGGGTTCCCTCTGATTAATTGACCTAGGTAGACGTACTCCTTCACAGTCTCTAGTGGCCGACTGGCAATCCTGATCTCTTGTTCCTTTGCCCGGCTATTTATCATTATCTTCATCTTCTGCATAATAATATTAAAACCCACTCTTACACTCTCTCTGTTAAGGTCTCTAATCATTTGTTGTAACTCGTGTGCATTGTTGTTGAATAGAACAATGTCCTCGGCAAACCGAAGGTTGCTGAGATATTTGCCGTCGATCTTTACTCCTAAGCCTTCCCAGTTTATTAGCTTGAATTCTTCTAAGCACGCAGAAAATAGCTTTGGAGAAATTGTGTCTCCCTGTCTGACCCCTTTCTCTGTAGGTATCTCCCTGCTTTTCTTGTGTAGAATTAAGCTAGCTGTAGAACCTAGTAGATATTCTAACGCGAAAGACGAGTCATTAAGACGAGAAACTATTTGCAGATTATATTTACAACAACGGTTGCAGCCCTGACCGGTTAGATTCACAGCGCGAGCCAGTTCGTTTGGAGAGATGGCGCCTACGCGCCTCGTTCAAACAAACAAATACCTCAGGCATGTAGCAATATTTTCCAAGCTTTTTACGTAAGCGTTCTGCACTCCTTGATTACGTAGTGCCTCTACGATTGCTTGTATCTCTACTGAATCAAATGCCTTTTCGTAATCTATATAAGCCACATAGAGAGGCTTATTGTACTCTGCAGATTTCGCGATAACCTGGTTGATGACATGGATGTGATCCATTTTAAATTATCTCTTCCTGAAGCCAGCCTGTTCCCTTGGTTGACAAAATCCAGTATTAACCTTATTCTTTTGGAGATTATTTCGGTAAATATTTTATATAATACTTGGAGCAAGCTAATGGTCCCATAATTCGTTCAATTCTTTAACGTCTCCTTTTTTGTGGATTAGTATAATGTCTGCCAGTTTTCTGGGACCCCTGCAGTCGATAGACACTTCGTATAAAGAGCCGCCAGTTTTCCAAGCATTATGTCTCCTCCATCTTTGATTAAATCGACTGTTATTCCACCTTATCCTCCCGCTCTTCATCGTTTCATGTCTTGCGGGGCCCTTCTGACCTCATCGTTAGTTATAGGAGAGTTTCTGTGTCCTGTTCATTACTGTTTCTAAGTGACCTACCGTGACTCCTCTCGGTTCTGTATACAGGTCTGCTTTGAATTTTTCCGCTGCTTTTACTATATCTTCGAGATAGCTGATGATATAATTCTTCTTATCTTTTTGTGCATACATCATGGTTTGTTCTATGCCAGGTTTCTTTTTTACTGATTTCAGGCTGCGTTCATTTTTTACGGCTTCTTCAGTCTTTCTCATGTTATAGTTTCGAATATCAGTTATTTTCGCCTTGATGATCAGTTTTGACAGTTCCTCGAATTGCGTAACGCTGTGCGGCCGCCAGTCCCATACAAGCGCATAGAGTGCAGGACTCTGCAATTCTAGACGTACTGCACTCACTGCGAAAGGTTAGAACAACACCCGCATAAGCACAGCAGAGAAGTGACTACGTGAGGCGGTTGGACCGATAACTGTAGAAGCGTCATTCAAAACAATTAATTGTTCTCCACTTCCGGCATTTTCTCTACTTCCTTTTTAAATAAAAAGATGTTGATCCATAAATATTCTCATAAACAATGGTTAACTTTTTTATTATTCGCTTTTGCTTGCAGTTTGGTTGTTGCCTTGGCTTTTTCCCAACTCCTTGCGATTTTTGTTTCCAGTTGCCAATTTTGCACGAAAATGCTGTACACTTAGGGAAAAACAGAGGAGGTAATGGACGACAGTCATCTTGCTTATGGGTGTAAGGGTTACTGCAGGGTTTCATGATGGACGCTCTTTCACATTATTTTATTTCCCACCTTATCTAACCCATATCACGTGTGTATGGTTCCGGGCATATGCCAGCGTCGCGGCGAGCCGTAACTCAAGGAAACGATGAAGCAAAGGGATAAGTTAAACGCAATTGGCGTTTTCTCCGGCCGCAACTCGTTCCATGAGAGTACAGACCAGCTGAGTAACAGCCGCATCCCTCTCCTGGTCCCAGGACCAGCCTAAACAAAGAAGGTTGTACTAACAAAAGCAACAGCTATGCGCGTGACGGTTGAATAGATGGTGACAGCTGAACGCATCTCGAGTTAATCGCGTGGGTGCGGAATGTACGAGAAAACTGTCCTTCACATTACAAGAGATGCCGATAACTACCGCCATCTAAAAGGAGTGAAAAATGCAGCATAATGCTGACCGATAAACAGCTGCGAAGTCTCAACATTGATCTGGCGGCGCTTTAGGAATGTGTGAGGAGTGGTGGCGTGGGTGGGGAGGGGGGGGGGTATGCCACTTGATTTCGGGGGGGGGGGGGCGGGCCCCCCTGGGTCCCCTCCTGGGTACGTGCCTGTGCAAGAAACAAAATGATCAAGAATATCCTTTTATCGTCGTGTGCAATGGTAGCTGATTCAATCTTTAGTAGATGCAATGTTATTCGCTATTTTTATTTCCAGTGACACCCATTTCCCGATTTTCGCTCTGTGGTACTGAAGAAGCGTTGGCCGTAGGTGTTCCGAATTATTGGTAAAATAAATTTTACATTGATTGGCTTTCTAGTGCTCTTGTTTCGGAAAATGAACAGGTTTATCGGAAACTGGCGATTGTTTCGAAGCAGTCTGAAGATTGGTCTGTATGTGCCGCCGGAGAGGGTGTGAACGGCCTTTGGAGACCACAAACTAATAAAGAAACAGGCTATTTACCCCTTTTCATATTGCCCCTTGTAGAGTTGTTTTGTTTCGCCATTCACTCAGTGTACGATGAGCGGCACAACCACAAAGAAGCAGTAGGTGCTTATGGTTGAACGCGCTATGAATGAGTAGCTTACGGCAGCCGGAGTACGGGAATGTTTCTACCACGGAGCGGCGTCCTTCAGATTCGGAAGAAGCAAGATTGGTCATAATGTTCTTCCATTTAGAAACAGCGCGCTTACTGCGCCGCACCTTGTTCGCTGATATTACTGCGCGGTGCTTCAGTGCTGTGGAGTAACTTTTCATTGATTAGGGAAACGAAAGAATAGAACGAAATGACTAAACAAGGAAATTGTTCCCAATCTGTGTAATTGGTATAATTTACTTCTTTTTATTTTCACGGCCTTGACTACGGAGACCACTGCCATGAAACGCACTTAGCCGCGAGGATGATTGTCAATTGTCTTAAGTTTGCTCCTCTCTAGACTCCCAATTTCCCCAAACTTTGATGCCAAGGCCCCTCCCTTTAGTATCTGTCTAATCGTCCATTTCACAAAGGTGCGCTTCCAGACAGTTTCAGAATTATCTCGACAAAGCTTCGTTGATGCGTATAGACGAGCATGACAGTTCTGCTGGAGTCACGATAATAAGTAAAGGAAAACAAAGCCAGGTCGTTGGGGAAATGGCGGCGGGAAAGGGGGACTTCTTTGGGAATCGCCGCGTGTACGGCGCGCGCGCAGTTCTTTTGTCGCGAACACGACAGATGGCGCTGGTTTCTGGCCTCGCTCCGCAAGTCCGGCGCGGGCGCGGGTGTTTCAGCAAAGCGCACCGGAGCACCGGCCCGAGTCGCTTCACTCCTCGTCGAGACTTCTGCGAGTAAGGCGTCCGCAAAAGTTTGTGCCGGAACTATTCCGCCCCGCTCGGGAATTGAAAGCGTTTCTCGCTGCCACCGGCTGTCTCTCTCTGGCCCTCCGTTGCCGCGTTCTGCTCATGCTTGAACCACCGCTTTTATGATAAGAAGCGCGACTACTTTGGTCTGTAATTGGTGAAACTTCTGTTTTTTTTTTTTATGTCGCGTGCGACTCTTCGGCAAGGTGATGACGGTAGCGCTCGTTGCACGCACGCGTTACCGATGACGACGCGTCGTACGCTCATTTGAAACGTGAGCTAGGGAAACGTGGTCAGGGATAGACGACGCGGCATAGAACGCGGAAACAGAGAGAGAGATACGCGAAGTGGACAAAAAGAAATTGCGCGCGTTGTTCCCATTTATCAGAGGTCAGGTTTCGTGGCAAGCGATTTGAACTGGCTGTGTTGGTACACCTCCTCCGCGCACGTGTTAGTGGCGCTTCTGGCTTCTTCCCAGGAACATTCTGTCCTGAGCAGCAGAACCAGTAGAGGCCCGTGAAGTCGTTCGTGGCGGCGTCATATCGTGGTCAGGACAGTAGTTGCCCGTGACGCGGGGCTTCGACCTGATGGAGTCCAACTGCTCTTTGGACCTGTGGGCGGAGCCTATGGACGTGTTCAATTTCAGCAACACCTCGTTCCTGGATTTGGATGAGCTGGACTCGACGTTCACGTGGAAAGAATACTTAAAGATGAGTGTCTACCTAGTTACCATCGTGGCCGCCCTGGTGGGCAACTTCGCGGTCATCGTGACCGTGGTGACCAACCGCGTGATGCGCACCACCATCAACTACTACCTGCTCAACCTCGCGGTGGCCGACACACTCATATGCATCTTCTGCATGTGGGTGCACTTCGTCAACAGCCTGTCCACATTCTACGTGCTCGGATCCTTCATGTGCCGCTTCGAGGGCTTCGCAAAGAGTGAGCATTGTTCTCAGTTTACATCACTCGTTTTCGCGATGACGGTCAAATGAACGCGAGCTTCAGTGCGAGGGTTGGCTGCTGAAGAGCGTAGACTATTAAGAAAAGGCACCTGAGCACTCTGCGACTGAATACAGGAAGCTGAACTTTTTCTACGAATGTTAACCTGACACGTTGCCCTGTGCGCGTATAGGAAGTATGCTTTCGGCGTGCACACGGCGGCATCTCCTTTTATTATTGCTTTTGCCTGTCGCTAGCGTCTGCTTATGAATGAGCGTAGCAAAGTAACAAAGTAGCAACTTTCTCGCTCTTGACCCAGTAGGAGGAACACTAATGACTGTGTGTGCTTTTTTTTTTCTTTTGCACCACTTAAAATGGCACGACGCGTTCAACATGTATGGCGTACCCGCGTCCGCGTAAACTGCCCTGTCAGGAACAGTGACCGGGCCGTCTGCACGGGCGCAGTTAATTGGAAACAAGGAATGTACAAATTCAACAAAGTGAATCAAACGACTGATAATGCAACCTTTTATTTTTTTGTGGAGAGAAAGATTTAATTACAAAACAAAGTTTGACGAAGTTGCACTTACGTGTAAACTTTGTTAGTCTTGAGCTTAATTGACTAGGTCGCACGGAACGCCAGGAAGTTCGCTTTGCGCATATAGCATTTATTTGACGCAGTGGCAGCCAAAGATAATAAACGTCTGAGAAAAAAAAACAGTTGACAATTCTGTTATAATTCCGAACAGATAACGATAGAGAAATTTCACCTTTTCTGCGCTGCAAAAAAAAAGGGGTAACCTGTGCCAAGTGCGATGTCTGCAATGCAAGGGATTTGTTTGACAGGGACACGTGTTACAGTCAACCTTGGCTCCATTTTGCTAAGATAAATATTTCACCATGTGCCAAACATTTAGGAATTTTTACGCCACTCGGTCGGCCTCGTGGACTGTTGGTAACTGATATAAATGTTGACAAGCTAAAATAAACGCTCTCATAGAACATACAAGACTTGGAGTTCCGAATCGGTTCCCTGTCCCAAAGAGGAGCAGGGTTGGGGGAAGATGCTTGTTGTTGTATTGGCTACGAGCGAAATTCAGGCCCAGAGCATTTGGAAGGTGCCATTAAACAACATACATAATTATGGAAGAGTTTTGCAGTTATGTACGAAGCATATGGAGTGTCTCTAATATCCGTTGTACCTATACTCAATGTAGTCTTCAATTTTTTAGAGATTGTACATTTCGTGTATATAACGTTGTGTTGATACTTTGCCAAAGATGTCCTAGAATTGATTTATATGATCAAAATTATTTATTTTCTCTAGAAGCGTAAGAATTATTGCGTATCCAGCCCCTTATTCGAGGAGTCAGCATCTCTATTCATCGATCAATTAATTTCTCTCTCCCTCTCTTGCCGATGTGTGTGTCTTTGGTGTAATTCAAGCCCAGCTACAACTTGTTTATGATTCGGGTGTGCAGGTGTGCACCTTCGAACGACTTAACTAATCACGTATAACAAGTGAGTGAGTGAAAGAACTTCATTTCAGTCCAGAGAAGACGCAGGGAAGACCGCGCTACCAGGCTAGTCCCACGTAGGGACCACCAAGCCGAGTTTTAATTTAATTTAATTGTGGGGTTTTACATGCCAAAACCACTATCTGATTATGAGGCGCGTCGTAGTGGGGGACTCCAGAAATTTGGACCACCTGGGCTTCTTTAACGTGCACCTAAATCTAAGTACGCGGGCGTTTTCGCATTTCGCCCCCATCGATATGCGGCCACCGCGGCCGGGACTCGATCCCGCGATCTCGTGCTTAGCAGCCTTGGCACGGCGGGTGCCAAGCCGAGTTTCACATGTGTGTCTGCTCGTTCACTTGTTAAATTATGCTGACGTAGCACCGAGAGCCCGCAGAATATCTTCATTGACCAATCTTATCGTCATTTCGTTTCATTCGTTCACACGACACTTCATCGGGATTAGAGGTAAGAGCGAGAACTCTTCGGAATGACATTGACAGCAATTTTTATATGCTGCGAAGAATGTCTTTCTCCCTAAGGCAACAAACTGCAAATACCACTTTACGGATATTCCGTCTGTCGAGACTTCCAATTTTCTCAGGTCTGTTAATGTCCAATCTCAACTCAAACACAAAATTATGTGAAATACAAATTTATTTTCTGACGCTTTCCTGACACGTATTGCGTAAACATGTCGCGTTTCCATTACGGAGGGAGCGGCACGTTTACAGCAGCCCTATAGTGTTGCAAAAGATTACGATATTGAGCAGTGTATGTAAACTGTACAACTATACTAAAGAAAGAAAGAATCAACAAAAAGATACAGAATGGCTCCGGTAGCATCGCTTTCGGTAGCATCGTCAAGTGTAGATGTACAAGGTACTCCGAGAAATGAAATAAACGTCACGCGAAATGTCTCGAACATATATCCTTTTTCTATTTTAACTAATCTAGGTGAGGAATGTCTACACAGACAGATATTCACTGCGACCAAGCGGACCTTTACTAAAGAAAAAAAAAACACCGCAACGTGAAGTTTAGAGTGACATCTTTGGACAGCAGACAGCCGATGGCTGAGGGTTATGTGATATAAAATGAAACAAACGCTCCATATAAGAACGGCGGAAATAATATAAGAGGATGGCGGCCGTAAAGGTTTTTATAGGTTCTGCGGGTAAAATGAAGTGGAGGAAGAAGCGATAAACTTGCCATAAAAGGCGCGCCAGATCACAATGCGCCATGAATAAACCAAGCGTTCCCGGTATCGGCCAATAACCAGTGGGCGAGAATGCAGGTCTGACCGGTACGATGTGGTCGGAGCCAGGAGTCAAACTGAACTTTCAAAATGTGATCTTCTAAAGCAGGCGACGCCTTATGCAGAAAACGTAGTGCAATAGCGGCAGTGCAGTAGTGAAGTAGACACGTTGATACGAGAAAAAATTCAGTTGGATTTAAAGCGAAGCTTTCTTCAAAAACCCTCCCAAAATTTTCTGAACGTGGGTGCTGCTGCTCACTTGTCAAATAGCTCAAACGAAGCACAGCACTACCATCTTTACTACACCTGAAGGTGTCCTGGATGCTGACCTTGTTCCTTGTTTTACATTGGATTGCCAAGTAATAAAACAAATTGCACTTAACTATACACATTGCAACAAATATATGTGCTTGTAGATGTCATCAAGAGCACAGTTTCTTTACTAAAGCAAACCTTTCTATGTCTACTTTCCTAGTTTTTGGGGTTTGGGGCGTCCGCTTGGTCGGTTTTTCCCAGAATAAACGGAAGTATACTATGGCACTATCTCCAGGATTGGCGTTCTCTAGTAGGCGCGAAGACCCTGGATAGTGCCATAGCAATGCCAATTCCAGACACAGTTTGAAGCGAGGTCACGTGGTTCCCGGGGGGGGGGGGGGGGGCTCTCCGTATCGTGCCGTTTTCACTGGCATGCGTGTAATCGCTATGGGGCAAAACGCTGTGCAGAATATAATCAGTTGCATGCCGATTCTTTAACGGCTTCACGAAAGCTTCGCCTCTCAGATTCCAACATGTGGGTTGGATGTGCATATATATTTTTCTCATACTGGCTCTATACCAATCGCTCTGTGAACTGTCCAACTGGCTTGCAGTAGACAAGCTGTATTCTCCTTGTTCCTTGCATGATAGTAGGACGCGTAGTGCTAAAGAACACACATCTGAGGATGAAGGGAAAGGTGCCAGTCCTTCTGTTCAGTCATTATCTGAGACATGAAAAAAGTGAAATCGAAGGACAGGAAAGAATGACATCCATTGCTATTTGTAAGTTATCCCAGACTAGGTGTTGTCAATTTTTATCTCTTCTTCAATTATTAATTTAATTTTGTGCACATGTTGTCATTTAGAAAATCAATCAATGAATGAATCAATCAAGCAGTGCCATCCAGAAAAACGACGCAACGATGACTGGCACTTTTTTCATCGGGAACACTGGCACGCTGAAGCTCCCATTTTTCGTAAAAAATGATGGACGTTTCATGCAATGCCAAGCCAACTGGAGATGCACTGCTAAAAAATAAAAAGAAACCAAATAAAGCACGTTGTTTGTTTACATTCTCTCTATCGTAATTCTTTATATGTGTGAAATTTCACAAACACGCATATAACCATTTAGCAAATGCGTTGACCATGAGTTTGTTGTGTGTGCATGCAGAATTATTATCATCGGCTATTAACCACCATTGCACGACATATGGAGCACGTCGATTGCTCGACTGTTTCATTTAACCGTCCTGGCATTGCTACGAACGACGTGCTGGAACACAACGCCCTCAGAAACAAAGTAAACATTTGTACGTATAGAATGCCAGCTCCTTAAACCATATATTATCAGCACTGGCCGACGCTGACCACTATGTCTTGTACTGCCTTTCATGTGCGGTGCTACGAAGGAAGATTGCAGCACTCTCCGATGCGATACTCCTCTGTAGCCGCGCCAGTGCAACGGATGGACTAACCATGCGCAAGCAGCAGATGCACAAAGCTCTTGATGTTCATCTCCTATGATAGACCGAACACAATACTTCAAGTCAGCCGGTGGCAGGAAGAAAAAAAAAGAGAAAAAAAAGCCAACGAATCTCTGTGACAATGGTAAAAGCATAGGCACTCGCAAAGATGCAGGTGAAGGAACAGACTGATTGAAAGGCTGCAGTGAAAAGCTTCTTCTATGTATATGTGCGGGGGAATCTTGTGTAAAGTGCGTCCAAAGGTAAACCCGTATTAGCCAGCATAACTATAGTCTCCGTGTGACTTGCTATTCTAATGTAAAATGCGCTGCACACGAATTGTGGATCCCGGGTTCTGCAAATTCCAACGTTTTGATCTGTCATTTATCACAGCGCTTAAGGAAAAGTTAACAAAAACTTACCCATCATGCAAAATAACACATAATAATAACTATGACTATGACCTGCAACAATATCTTACCTGCACGTTATATAGACGGCGCAGTGAACATGCTCAAGAACATTTTCAACTTGAGCTGGGCCACACAAGGGCGAATAAGCGCAAGCTAAATACTGTTACGAAAGATGTTCATTTGCACGGTGAAACGAAATCCAGGAGGACGGCCCAGGGAAGGACCAACCGGTGCGGTGTACATCCGAGCTCACGCGGCCCAATCTACTTTTTTCTCTGCAGCTCAGTCGCGCAGTGCTGCGATATTTTGCCCGGGGCCAGACGAATATCGCCGAGCGAGCTAAAGGGACCTGTGATTGCACTGCTTGAGTCTGGCCACGTGAACAACTTGCGTTGCGCGCCAACACCGATTACTTGCCGTCACTTTTGCGACAACATATAGTTCACATGACTCAAGCGAGTAAGTATAAATAATGGTTCAGAGTAAGTAGCGAGAAATTTGCGGTACAATCCCTTTTTTTTGCGAACAGTTGTCCACAACCAAACAGTCACCGGTAGTAAAGCTGACTGGGATATGCCGGGCATCGTAGCGACTCTTGTTGTGGCCTTGTGAGGACAAAGTCCTAATATGCGCCAATCGACGTGTTTCTTCAGCACGACAGAGTGTCTGGGTACTTGAATGATTTTATTTTCTTACACCTTTCTTTACATTGTTGTTTCCGCTATGAGAACAGGAGTATCCGTCAGCATTATAAGGTGACTACGTCTTTCTTTTGTTTTCATTTCATTTAAAAAATATAGTGTCCAGAAAGCTCTGGGGAGTGCGTGCGCACATCAGAAGGAACGCCGCATATCCAGTAACTTGATACTTGGCAGTACTGTTGTACGCGCATGTAACACAAGGTAAGACGGCGTCCCAAATTTCGTGTTTAACGTGACGAACAGTCTGGGTCAAAAAACTTGAAGCCGCCATGAACGGCAGGGGAACGGCTGCGCGCCGCTGCTCGCTTGCTCCGAGGATAAAGAGGGCGAGGAAGCATGTCTCTTACTCTCAAGAGTCCTGTGATAACAGCGCTCGTGAATAACTAGTGCGGGGAGTTCGGCGCAAACGCGACGGTAGCGAAGCGGAAGCCACCTTACCGGCTATCTTGACGAGACGTTAATTTGAGGGATCGCCAGTCGTTTGTGCGCAGGCGCGAGAGAGAAATTTCGGGGGCTTTCGCTCCTTGAATATATGGCTCTGCCTAGGCACTACGGAGGAGGTTTCTTAGCGCGTGTTGCGTGCGTTTGTCCCCTAGACGTGCCGGCATTGGGCAGTGGGGTTGAGTTTGTTTACGCTCAGCCGCTCACTGCCGGCGCGGTGCGGCTGTGGGCACCCCATTTGGTGATCGCTGTGTCTGGAGGGGCAAGGTTGTGACTGGTGTTGTACAAGTCGCGAGTCGTCGCATTTTTCGTCACGACGATAGATTGGATTTTTTACAAGCACTACTCCAGGAGGGAGCATGTAACAAGCCAACGGAGGCCTCAGGAGAGCATCTGAGGTTATAATAAAGCAAGCGGCGGAGGATCTCCAGGGCATCCATGGGGTAGCGGGGGGATCAAAGCTAGAAGCAGGGTGGCCCGTGGGTTGGGGCCGCGGAGGCCGAAGCGTGCCAGGGGGTGTTCGTATAAAAAGTTGGCTGTCTGCGATAGTGGACAGCCGATCTTATGCACCCCACGCGCAGGCCTCGGCGAGCCCCAATCCACGGACCCCTCCCGTGGATTGGGGAGGGGTCCGTACGGGGGCTAGCAACCCGTACGAGGGCCCCATACGGAACCCGTACGAGGGCTAGCAGAGTTCACAGGCACAAACATTGCAGTCTGACGGCGCAAACACATTTTGCGACACAGGGAGAACGTCCGCGGGTATTATCTGTCGTTGGAGTTCGCGTGTTGCGGCGATGAGAAATCGCGCCAATGCCACGATTCATTGCCCCCCACTCGCGTAAGAAATCAATTCTTAAAATAACGTCATGCGTTGCACTTGCAAGCACAGAAAATTCACTCCTAAATGGCTGGTCTTTTACAAGAATTGAAGCAGAACAAACTTCAAGTTGGCGTAACATTTCCCCGCCAACCCAGCGATAGGTAGCGTTCCGATCCCAAGAAAACGTGACTTTTTGTCCAAGGCGATTTTTGAAAGACGGGCTCATAATAGAAACTGCAGTCCCGGTATCAACTTAAGCAAACGTACATTGTCCACTGAAACACAAACTTTGTTTTTAGACATTATTGCACAAAGGGGGCATGATGAAGGTGAGTGTATTGCGGCCTCAGTCCCATCGGTCACACCAGCTAGCTTCCCAGCGGCGGCGGCGAAAACGAGCGACCACGCGGTGACGTAGAGCGCCGTTGTCGTGTCGGTGTGAGGCTGCGCTCGGAAATGGGGCAGTCGCTGCGGTTCGCGCGTCCCGGCTGCAGCCGTTGGAAGGAACTGGGATACGGCCAGGGCTCGTTAGCGGGCACACGGGGTGTGTAGGCATTAAACAGTGTTGCTCGCTGCTGGCGGTGGTGGCAATACCTAGCAATGTGTCCAAGCACACCACAGCTATAGCAAATGCGGGAGTCACGGCTTGTTACGGGTGACGCGGGTGTCATGGGTGAAAACGAACTCGCAGGCTGGTTGTAGGCGGGAGGATCCCGAGGAACAAATCGTTGTGGGGTATCTTGCCGGCGTCCCAGACTTGTCGGTTGCGGTCGCAGGTTCCTGCTTTCCGGACGATCAGCATAGGCCGTCCAAGGCTCTCGTCAATGCTGACGCGCCCAGGTGGCCGGTGGCACATGAGAGCGCTTGTTAAAGGCACACTGATGCCACACATGAACGTCGTCAACAACTTTAAGGTACGCGAGCTCTTCTTTAACCATTTGCCGCATTATCGATGAGATGTCTTCATGGGCTGCGGCGAACACACTTGCAGTTGTGGTGACATTGTCCAAGCGTCCGAACTTTGGAAAAATCCTTCTCATTTTCAGCGCCTCAAACGTCCGGCAGTGTTTCCCAGCTTCGAACAGTTTTGAACAGTTTCCCAGTTTCGAACCCAATTTCAAACACCGCAGCTCGCAAGGGTGGTTCTATATTCGTGTTTGTCTTTGTGTTCGTCCCCTGTATGTTTATCAGCCTAGTGCGCACATGCCTGCAGGAGTCTTATCCCCGTCGTTGCTCCTTGCAGAGCATGCCGCGTGCGGTCAACCTCTTATCCGAGTGTTTCTTCAAATCAAATGGAGTACTAATGTCTTCCTCCGTTATAAGAAAATTATAAGCGCATTCAGCGATTCCTTTAAGGAGATGTCCTACTCTGTCTTCCTCGGACACGGTGGCGCTCATGATTCCGCATAGTTTCAAAACAGCCTCTATGTAGGTTGCACAAGTTTCGTCGGGTAACTTAGCTCGTCGGGAAAGTGTCTGCTCAGCCTTCTTTTTCTTAGAGATCGGGTCGCCGAAGCACATTGTGAGTTCTTCAAAATTGTTCCAGCTTGTCAGTACGTTCTCGTTATTTTCAAAAGAAAAAAGCGCGTTTCCGGCAAGAACAAAAAAAGACACGTTATTGACCTGTTTCGCAGTGTTCAAGTGGCTGTGCCGACTCACTCTTTTGTGGTGTTTCAACTGGTCGTCGGCGTCTTCGTTCACCTTCCCCGAATATATGGTGGTTGCCGCCGCGGTCTCCAGTAGCCAGCCTGCTCTGCGTGATTGTGGTCGGGTTCGATGTCACTATGGTCTTCGTGGCTTTCTCCGGAATCGGTCATGTCCGCTACTTGTGGTTGTAAATCGGTCAAGTGTCTACACTGTTGCACAGTCGGTAGAGCTGAGCCGTCCCGGATCGTTCAGGATTTATTCCACCAAAGATGTTACGAAAGATGTTTATTTACACGGTGAAACGAGATGCAGGAGGAAGACACAGGAAAGGACCCGCCGGTGCGCAGTACAGCCGAGCTCACGCGCCACACTCTACTTCTTCTTTCTCTGACTCAGTCGCGCAGTGCTCAGGCAATACATTAATACTGAGTACCACGGTAATTAACCGCCTAAAGCTTGGACAAAGGCTCAGGAAGATAGGCGACTTAAATACCAATCGATGTGGCTAATGGAGATCTTATTCTCTCCGCTCATGCAAACCATTTGCCACGGAATAGACGGCCGCCTTCTCCGCTTCTCAAAAGATGAATGAGCCATGAGATTCTGTCAGATAAATGGTTCCAGCATATATATATATTTTTTTTCGTCACTGGAGTACCTGGCCAGACGTAATCGAATTTCTCAACGCAGAAGGCGAGAGAAAAAAAGCCGTGTATGAAGAAAATGAATAAGGGGTTGCCTGAGACTGCAAATCAAAGTGAGCGAAACGAAATTATTAAGCTGTCACGGCTTAGAGGTCTGAACAATGGATCAATTTGCGAGAAATATCCTAGACAATAATGCTTTCTTTTTACTTGCACGCCAACTGACAGCCGCATTCGTACCAACTGCTGCAAGCGCTCTATGGTCCATTGATAAGTCTTCACGTGAGCTTTCCGGCAGGCGTGCTCATATTATCTACGTAGTAAGCGCCGTCTTACAGCCCTGTCTTATAGCGCCGCTTTATATCCCACGTTTCTACACTTGTAGCTCAACTCTAGGAGAGTGGAAGAGCCGTTAGAAAGGACGCTTAACATCACTGAATAATGTTACGAATGTTGAAAATTTCGAATTCTATCCCAAGTCAATGGTTATACGTATCCATGTTGGACGGACAGATGGCTTGAGATGGCGCATGTAAAAAGAAAACCACGGGTAGCCTATTTCAGCTAACGGCCTTCAACTTACAAATAGGATCACTGCTGAGAGAATGCTAACACGAGAGAGTCCTGTGTCTTGCACTCGAGAGAAATGCGCTGCTTGATAGCGAAGTATTGTGTATTTTGTTTGCTTTACAAATTATGTTGCATTGTACGCCGCATGGGCATCACTGACATTCTTGGTGGCACGTTTATGAGGTGTTTCTTTTCTTATGTCTTTTACACTTCCGCATATAGACCTTAGTTACTTGGAGAAACGGGTCTTGTTTGAAAGCAACTGAAAGGACCTCATTTCGGAAGTCGTAAACTAGCTGATACAGCGTCGCCGTCGAGCGAAGTAAAATTAACAGAGCGTTAGACGATGCCACTCCGTAACGGATGTTGACAAAAGATAGGCGCTCTTGAAGTTTGCCATCCTACTTTCGTTGTCACTTCTATCGCCGTGCTATCAGCCGATTTCCGACGTTTGCCTTCCAAGTGCGTTTCGGAAACTTTTGGACTTCCTGTGTAGATTGCTGTCACCCCCTTCGTTATTCCCCTTTACAACGATGCAAGAACTACAAATTATTGTATAGTTAAAACATCTGCTGCTTCAAATACAAAAGACTCATACTACAGCCCCTCCCCGGCTTCGACCACCATACGAACACTTAAAAATTATTCCAAATAGCAAAGTGACTTTTCTGGCATCGTTCAAAGCGGCTACAAGCCATTCTTATGATCATTCCAAGCGATCGCTTTTCTTTCTCTGTGCGCTCCAAGCTATATATTGCTACAAGCCTCCTAAACACATCCTGCGTGTAGGCGGCGTCCCCAGTAGAATGAAGTTTATCCAAAACCAACTAAAGGAAGAGTCAGAGGCATGAGTGTGTACTTTACGTCGACCTGTGCAAAAGAACAAATTAAATAATTTTCATAATACAAATAAACGCACGGGTGGAATAAAGACAAATGCAGGAGCAAATGAAAGAGGCCACAAGTATAAGGACAGAATGTTTCACGTTGCCGTTTGCAAGATCAATCTGTCTTCTCACTTGGCATGTAGGATCTCAGCGCGGTGTTTCAGGTCCACATTTTCTTGGTTATGCTCTGCCTGCGTAGGCAAGTCACAATAACGCGCATCGTGGGCGATCCCCCAATATTCTGCTTCCAATACCAGTCCTACGATATGCGTGCCTGCGAGGCTGCGACGCATGTTGCCATTACGGACGTGGTCAACAATAACCCCGTGAGCAAAGGCTCCATTTATGACTGATACTGACAGTCAGCAGCAAAAATTGATTCTTGCGGCACTGGGGTAGTTGCGCTGCTTAATAACTAATAATGTTTTCCTCGAAGCCGCTATTAGGTTGCGAGTGGCAACATGTATAATGGATGTCTCCGAACCTATTTTGACCATGCAGCTGTAGCTGAATAACATGAATTAAAAAAAATTATATTACATCTTTTTCTCCTTCGTTTATTCGTTCACTACGCTCCCGTCAAAATGCACCCTATTATTAAGCCCGCAAATTCCCTCGTAGCGCTAATGCTTTGTCTATTCCTTCCATGTCCCATGCTTTGTACACTATTTATCCACTACGCCATCGCCACTGAGACACTAGGACATGCGATCGTGTTGCTCTAGGAGCAAGCTATGAAGCTGCATGCACTACACTCCTAAACAAATGTACACCCTTTAGGTCGTATCTTGCGACACAACGATAATCGTCATCGGTCTTCCTTGCGTTTCCTTTCCTGAAAGTAGTGCGCTCGCTACTTTCATGTCGAGAATGCTCCGCCATGCTGATGACACGCATACCATTCGTGACTTGGAAGAACCGGGCTCATAGCCTTAAAGAGAGGAAATGCGGACAAAACAGAGGACGATTATCGTTGTGTGGCAAGATACAACCTAAAGGGTGTAATTTTGTTTAAGAGTGTAGGCTAAACACGTCTGATGTGTCCATGCAAGGTGGTACCTAAAGACCACTATAGTAAAGCTGTGTGTCGGGAGAATACAATCATGAGCTGTATAACTTGCGTGACAGTATCACCGACAGCGGCACGGCTGCCTTTACCGCCTGCGGAAAAGCAACCGCTATACGCCGCTGTACGCGCAACCGCAAGCCACCCGACGGCCTCAAGCACGAAGTACTTTGCAAAATGAAAGTTATAAATGTTGGAGGGGAAGGAATGTGGTAACGTGAAGCGCATGCTACTGCGCAGGTATTGTCGACTGCGTGACGTCACGCTTCGTCATAAAATGCATGCGCCTTGTGAACAAAGATGTTCATTGAGCGTGGCCACAGCCGCCAAAGCCGCTTATTGAATTGGATGCGTGTGGAATGATTCTACCTCGCAAGCTACCAAGCAGTGACCTTCTATGCTGGTCACAGCGCGAGCGTCAGAGGAAGAAATGTTATTTTGTCTCTCCCTGCATCATATATGAAGTGGGGAAACCTGGAGTTCCGCCTTAACCGACTGCACTGCATGGTCCACACGCTAATCTATAATTCTGACTTTATACAAGGAAATGGCGACTCGACAAAGTGCACTGACCACACGTGAATCATCTGAAAGTATCGAAGATGACCGAAAATAAGAGCGATTTATCTGCTTTACAGTGCCATCGTCTGGTGGAGCTAGCGTTTTCGGGAACGCGACAGCATCGAAGCACTCATTCCCTTAAGTACCAAAGCGGCATAGACTGGAAGTGCAACTTGAACTTGCTCTACTCAGGTCTTCAGGAAGCGACAGAGAGTGTCGATAAAACATATTGGAAAGCAAACTGCTGTATTCCAGCAAACTCTAACAAAAAAATATACGTTTAACGCTAAGAGACCGGAAGACAGTCGTGCGGATTAGAGAGCAAACGAGAGTATGCGACATTCTAGTTGACATTAGAGAAAAAAAAATGGAGCTGGACAGGTCATGCAATGCATATTGCGTATAACTGATGGTCCATCAGAATTACAGAACAGGGGCCAAGAAAAGGGAAACGCAGTCGAGGACGACAAGTAATTAGGTGGTGTGATGAATAAAGGAAATTCTGAGGCATAAGCGGTCAGTTGAGGCAAGACAGGGATAACTGGTGATTGCTAGCAGAGGCCTTCGTCCTGCAGTAGGCATAAGTAGCCTGATGACGATGGCGAAACTGCAATGTAAGAGCTGAAGTGCAGACTCCAAGTCCAGGAGTGTCGTTACGTCTTCTGAAGAATGTCCTTGGTTTTCGTAGGGCAGTAGCCGGGATAAAATACTCTAGCATCCCGCTGCAAAGTACTTCGTTTGAGCATTTCCCATGCCTTATTCCACCATATCTCCAACCCCGAAATCAGCTTATCCCTTGGCCCCACGTTTCATTTGAATCGATTAGGTCATCCTCATAAAGTTGGTGCGCAGCTGTGCAATACTAACTTCTTATAGTGGTTCATACACCGGACTTCCTAAGAATGGAATCGCCTTCTCGCAGAGACAGCCACTATCGAGGACAATTATCTCTTCAAAAATGCCCCAGACAGCATTGCACACCTCGAAGGCATGCTGCTTTTTTTTTTCCTCATTTACTGTTACTTTTTGTCTTTGTTACCTTTTTGCTTCTCTCTATTGTCCACGGCCTTGACGATATTATGAATAAATAAATAAATAAATAAATAAATAAATAAATAAATAAATAAATAAATAAATAAATAAATAATCTTTGACAAAGCCGCGCCATCTATATCATGCTAGCTCCAGTGGTTTTTGGTTTTCGCATCATATACGAAAACACAAAGGTGAATATTCTGTTGTCATCCTTTTGCTTTCCTCTGTACTGCGGTGAAGGCATAATGCCTTACAGCGAGCACCAAATCGTGCAACAACGCGTACTGCCGAATTATTCAATGTTAATTGGCAAATTATCATCGTGATGATGATCTGTTATCTTGCCTCGAGGCAAGGTATATAGCACAGCGCGATAACTGCGTGTCCCGTCCTCCGCTGGTGGTGGCGAGCAGCCGACCGACCCTATCCTGCGGTTTCCTTGCACAATGCAAGTAGTTGAGGATAGGTGAGTCAAGGTACTCCGCGCAGTCGAGACCTGACACTAGTTCAGCCCGGTCGACTGAGCGTCATCGCGAGGCGGCTCAGAGAAATGTTGTTCCGGCGAGCTGACTCGAGCCGCGCTTTTGACGGGCTCATGTAAACGTTCTGTATACACGCCGGCTTGCCTGCTTAATATGAGTACTGTTCGACCATACATTTCTGCGGAATCAAGGGAAGTAGACTCATTTCAAAAACGTGAAAAATGACGGCAGTGGGAGGGATATCGCACGCATGCGCTTTTAGCGAGCGCTACCATGCACATGTGCCTACGAATCCGGTCAAAACGCGCGCACCCTAGCCCAAATAAGCGTTCCAAACAAAACTTGACCTATACCAATGCCATCCGAACTCGCCTCACTGCAGCAGTGTACACTTGAGAACTAGGATGCGCTAACTACGGGGCTATCGCGTGACTATAGTGTTTGGTATTAGCATGTGCAATGCTTTGCGCTGCACACAGGCTCTTAGGCCGCAACAGGTAACACTGCAGCGGACGAGAATGAAGTTCTGCGCATCTTGTAGAAATTATTCTTGCGAACTACATTGCGGTGTAATGGTGCGCGATCGTTTGTCGTAATGGTCGTGAAAACAGCATTGATCGGCACAAACGAGGCGTACATGGCAACGGTGATTATGCATGTGGTTTAAAGATGGCATATACACAGAATGTACAGGCGCCAATAATCACAGTTGTCGGAGGAGGAAGAGGAAAAACGTTATGTTGATCAAATGTTACAGTTCTCTGAATTACTGGGTTCTTTCTTCTTCCGGACAGCGTAAAGTGGCCGTAAACGATAGACAGTTGTCAGAAAACAACGTCGAAAACATGCACGATGTCAACGACGTCGTAGCAACGTCACAAAGTGTGTTTTTTTTACCTAGTATAGCCAGTGGTGTAGTGAGACATTTCTTTCGGGTTAGGGGAGGGGAAGAAAGGCAGGAGGTGGCCGGAATGACCACGCGTTACCACTGAAAAGTGTGTGTGGGGGTGGGCGGGAGGGAGTAGGTGCACGAGGTTGGTGTGCCACTTCCTGGCTACGCCACTGCATTGTAGGTAGCACGATTCACATATATCCACAAATGTAAAAGAAAAAAAAAACAAAAAAAGAAACAAAACGCATTTGTTACGCGCAAATTTCGTAGGAGGGGCTGCGTCATTTCATTCGTGACATTCGTTGTATAAGGACTTACGGCCTCATAGGCGGATACTACAACAGCCGGGGCCTTCGAGCAGCTCACCGTGGCTGAAAACTATAACATGCAGATAAATGTTATGCATACCTGCCATGCCATCATATGTTATGTGTTGCTCCAATGCAACCCACTACATGCTTAGAAGAAAAATTCAAGCTATTAGACTGGGAGGCTTAGGAGTAAGAATCAGCGGTGAATATCTCAGCAGCCTTCGGTTTTCAGATGACACTGTCCTGTTCAGCAACACTCGGGACGAATAACAACAAATGATCGAGGACTTTAACCAATAAAGTGTAACAGTGGGGTTGAAGACTAATATGCACAAGGCAGAAATGATGTTCAATAGCCTGGCATGGTAACAAGAATTCAGGATCGCCACTCAACCTCCAGACTTTTTACAGTAGTAAGGTTGTCTAGGTCACTTACTCACTGGGAACCTTGATCATGAGAAGGAAATTTACAGAAGAATATAAATCGGTTGGAGTGCATTCAGCTGGCACTACAAAATCTTGAATGGAAGCTTAGCACTGTCGCTGAAAAGAAACGTGTACAATCACTGCATTCTATCGGTGCTAACACATGGGGCAGAAACTTGGAGGTTAACAAAGAAGCTCGACAACAAGGAGCGCGCAAAGAGCGATGGAACGAAAAATGTTAGGCGTAACGTTAAAAGACAGGAAGAGAGCGGTGTGGTTAAGAGAGCAAACGGGGATAGCCGATATTCTAGTTAACATTAAGAGGAAAAAAATGGAGCTGGGCCGGCCATGTAATGCGTAGGGGAGATAACCGGGAGACTATTAGAGTTACAGATTGGGTGCCAAGGGAAGGGAAGCGCAGTCGAGGATGGCAGAAAACTAGGTGGGGTGATGAAATTTGGAAATATGCCGGTGCAAGTTGGAATCAGATAGCGCAAGACAGGGGTAATTGGAGATCGCAGAAAGAGGCCTTCATCCTGCAGTGGACATAAATATGGGATGATGGTTATGGTGGGGAAGATGATGATACCTATAACAATCCTACATAATGATTCCATATATCATAGAGTTTAATGCGGAATACAATTATTTACCAGAACGATATTTCATTTTTACATATTCTTCTTGCATTGATCGCATTATTATTCAGCCGCATCGTCTGGTGAACAGTGCCAAAGCATAAGCTCAAGGCCGCGGCATCCAGAACTGCGGACACCACCCGCTTCTGACGATTCTACCGTCGGCTCGCTTTCATAAATACAGTTTATTCCTCCTTTCTTTCTTTATGATATGCACTCAAAGAAGCTTAAGGGGCACCGGCTACTCCTCATAGCAAGACAAACTGAAAATTGAAAGCACAAGAAGTATTGAAAAACACTGAATGCAATCTAAGAGCTCGAATATTCATTCAATGTTCCCCACGCGATTAACAATATGCCACAAAATTGTGTACACGAACATACGTCACCGTGCACTGTTCTCCAAACAATTGGAACTATACGTACACAAGAGAGTCGTAGAACACGCGCAAAAGTTCACAGCTTTACAGACGAACGGGCCAAAGCAGCTACTGATTAACATTACACACTAACTACATATAACCAACCTAAACGTGTCAGAGACATCTACGAGCTGTTTTGTTTAGACATTTGCAGCAGTAGACTCTGACACGAAGATTTAGCACGAACCCAAGATCTTGCGGAAGAACATATTTTTAAAGCAAGGAGACGCTCTATTCTGCAACCATGCATTTTTTTTCTAGTGTGAATGACAGACCACCTAACAACATTATATATAATCCCTCAGTCTTCCAGTCGCAATGTCGTGTCGTGGATGCTTGAAAAGGAGATAGTGAACTTCTCCGTCTGGCGTGGACGTAAGTTCACTGTGAACTAGAAGCCCATGTAAGTCTGTGCAAACAGTGTGCACGGCGTACGTGCTGTAGCATGCTTTTGCAGGCGATATAATAAATATTTCGTCCACTACAATAAAAATTATGTGGGCATAGTCCAGGGGTGCGATCGTAGATGGTTGTTCGGCACGTTCGTTCGGGGACCGGCGCACGCAATTGGTCTACTCCGCGCCGACGTTGCCAGCCGCGGGGCGCGGCCACGTTTTTGGTGACGTCAAAATGACGACACGCTTCTGTCAATCATCCTCCCACCGAGCATTTCGTCTGCTAGCCGCCGAACCCGGCGGGAATTGGGAAGTTTGGAGCGATCATCGCTCGTTACGAGACCGGCTTCGCATGGCGCATCTGGTGGATTGGATTGGATCCAAACTGTGGCTTTGACAGCTGATTAGCACGATCGGATCCAATCCATAGTTTATTTTGAGAAAAATGGCGCTTGCGTTGGGAACTTCGGTGTTTGCGCTGGCGTTGCGCGAGAAGGAAGGATAGCGGGTGGCATTGCGAATCGCGTTTGAAGAAATGGCAGAAAGCGAATTCCGGCGTTGCTTTCGTTTCTCGAATCAAATACTGCGTTCGTTGTACGACTAAGTCGACCCCATCATCGGTGCCAGCGAGCCACTGGAGTGTTGTTGTTGTCTCTTAAAAAGTGCGCCACTGCTCCCGTCGTTTCTTTTCTCTTTATTTGTTCTTGCTGTGCGTGACACCACCTAGGGACGACGCAGGGAAACTAATAGTTATAAATTGTAGTATTCACACTTACTATTTCACACTTACTACTACTACCGCGGTCGAAATTTCCGGAGTCCTCCACTACTGCGTGCCTCACAATCAAAGTGGTTTTGGCACGTACAACCCCATAATTATGTAGCAGCTGACACCGCGGTCGGGCGTAGCCTTCTCCACCTAATGGCACCCTGCCACTACTCCCCCCTCGGAAGCGCAGATGATATCGTCCACGCGGCTGCAGATTCCTAGGCCGCCGGCCGCTCTGCCCATGTGCAGGCCGTCTCCCCTCCACTCTTCCTCCGCTCTCCGCCTCATAGTTCCGCTGCACCATATTCCTTCCTAATCGCCTTTCTTTCATCTCCCGCTTTTTTCCGCGTTCGTTCTAATTCTTCACGGCGCTCGTTCGCTTGGTTACGCCGACGCCATCGGACAACGCCAACGCTTGCCACAGAAACTGGCGCCTAAGAGCTGCGCTCTAAAAGGAAATCATGACGAATGATGACAGCTGTATATCTTTTCATCTGTGTTGTCTGGCAGCCAGGCACGTACCCAGGATTCTTTTTCGGAGGGGGCCCACCACCATCATCATCATCATCATCATCATCATCATCATCATCATCATCATCATCATCAGCCTGTTATATGTCTACTGCAGGACGAAGGCCTCTCCCTGCGATCTCCAATTACCCCTGTCCTGCCGCCAACCGATTCCAACTAGCACCCGCGAATTTCCTAATTTCATCGCAGCATCTATAGTTTTCTGCCGTCTCCTACTGCGCTTCCCTTCTCTTGGTACCCATTCTGTAACCCTAACGGTCCAACGGTTATCTAACCGGCGCATTACATGACCTGCCCAGCTACATTTTTTCATCTTGATGTCAATTAGAATATCCTCTATACCCGTTAGCTCTCTGATCCAAACCGCTCTCTTTTTCTCTCTTAACGTTATCCCTAGTAATTTTCGTTCGATCGCTCTTTGCGCGGTTCTTAACTTGATCTCAAGTCTCTGCCCCATATGTCAGCACTGGCAAAATGCACTGAGTGCACACCTTACTTTTCAATAATAATGGTAAGCTTCCAGTCAGGAGCTGGCAATGTCTGCCGTATGCGATCCAACCTATTTTTATTCTTCTGTGAATTTCCTTCTCATGATCAGGGTTCCCTGTGATTAATTGACCTAGATAAACGAACTCCTTCACAGTCTCTAGTGGCCGACTGGCGATCCTGATGTCTTGTTCCTTTGCCCGACTATTTATCATTATCTTCGCCTTCTGCATATTAATTTTCAACCCCACTCTTACACTCTCTCAGTTGAGGTCTCCAATCATTTGTTGTAACTCGTCTGCATTGTTGTTGAATAGAACGATGTCATCGGCAAAGCGAAGGTTGCTGAGATATTTGCCGTCGATCTTTACTCCTAAGCCTTCCCAGTTTAATAGCTTGAATTCTTCTAAGCACGCAGTGAACAGCTTTGGAGAAATTGTGTCTCCCTGTCTGACCCCTTTCTCTATAGGTATCTCCCTGCTTTTCTTGTGTAGAATTAAGGTAGCTGTAGAACTTCTGTAGATATTCTTACGCGAAGGACGAGTCAGTAAGACGAGAAACTATTTACAGATTACATTTACAGCAACGGTTACAGCGCTGACCGCTTAGATTCACAGCGCGAGCCCAGTTCGTTCTTCCTCCTCTTTTCTGGAGTGATGGCGCCCACGCGCCTCGTTCAAGCAAACAAATACCACACGCATGTAGCAATATTTTCCAAGCTTTTTAAGTGAGCGTTCTGTACTCGTTGATTACGTAGTGCCTCTATGACTGCTGGTATCTCTACTGAATCAAATGCCTTTTCGTAATCTATATAAGCCACGTAGAGAGGCTTATTGTACTCTGCAGATTTCGCGATAACCTCAGTGATGACATGGATGTGATCCATTGTAAAGTGTCTCTTCCTGAAGCCAGCCTGTTCCCTTGGTTGACAAAATCCAGTGTTGCCCTTATTCTATTGGAGATGATTTTGGTAAATATATTATTTAATACTGGGAGCAAGCTGATGGTCCTATAATCTTTCGAATCTTTAACGTCTCCTTTTTTGTGGATTAGTATAATGTCTGCATTCTTCCAGTTTTCTGGGACCCTTGCAGTCGATAGACACTTCGTATAAAGAGCCTCCAGTTTTCCAAGCATTATGTCTCCGCCATCTTTGATTAAATCGACTGTTATTCCACCTTCTCCTCCCGCTCTTCATCGTTTCATTTCTTGCAGGGCCCTTCTGACCTCATCGCTGGTTATAGGAGAGTTTCTGCATCCTGTTCATTACTGTTTCTAAGTGAGGTATCGTGTCTCCTCTGAGTACTGTATACAGGTCAGCTTAGAATTTTTCCGCTGCTTTTACTATATCTTCGAGATTGCTGATGATATTATCTTTTAGCGTATACATCATGGTTTGTCCCAAGCCAGGTTTCTTTTTTGCTGATTTCAGGCTGCGTTCATTTTTTACAGCTTCTTCAGTCTTTCTCATGTTATAGTTTTGAATATCAGTTATTCTCGCCATTTTGATCAGTTTTGACAGTTCCGCGAATTGCGTAACGCTGTGCGGCCGCCAGTCCCACACAACCGCGTAGAGCGCAGGACTCTGCGATTCCATATGTACTGCGCTCACCGCGCAAGGTTAGAGAAACACCCACATAAGCACAGCAGAGAAGTGGCTACGTGAGGCGGTTCGACCGATAACTGTAGAAGCGTCATTCAAAGCAAGTAATTGTTCTCCACTTCCGGCAGCGTTTTCTCTACTTCCTTTTTAAATAAAAAGATGTTAATCCATAAATATTCTCATAAACAGCGGTTAACTTTTTTTATTATTCGATTTTCCTTGCAGTTTGGTTGTTGCTTTGGTTCTCTCCCTTAGTAGATCGCTTATTTCTCAACTCCTTGCGATTTTTGTTTCCAGTTGCCAATTTTGCACGAAAAGTGCTTTACAATTAGGGAAAAACAGACGAGATAACGGGCGACACTCATCTTGCTTATAGGTTTAAGGGTTATTGCAGGGTTTCATGATGGAGGCACTTTCACATTATTTTATTTCCCACCTTATATAAACAATATCACGTGTATATGGTTGCGGGCATCTGCCAGCCTTGCGGCGAGCCGTAACTCAAGGAAATAATGAAACAAAAAAAAGTTAAACGCAATTGGCGTTTTCTCCGGCCGCAACTCGTTCCACGAGAGTACAGACCAGCTCAGTAACAGCCGCATCCCTTTCCTGGTCCCAGGATCAGCCTAAACAAAGAAGGTTGAACTAACAAAAGCAACAGCTATGCGTGTGACGGTTGAATAGATGGTGACAACTGAACGCATCTCGAGTTAATCGCACGGGTGCGGAATCTATGAGAAAACTGTCCTGCACATTACAAGAGATGTCGATAACTAACGCCATCTAAAAGGAGTGAAAAAGGCAGCATAATGTTGACCGATTAATAGCTGCCAAGTCTCAACATTGATCTGGCGGCGCTTTAGGAATGTGTGAGGAGTGGTGGCGTGGGTGGGAAGGGGGGAGGGGGGTATGCCACTTAATTTCGGGGGGGGGGGGCCCGGGCCCCCCCGGGCCCCCCCCTGGGTACGTGCCTGCTGGCAGCCTGCATGACGCAAAGGACAATGCGATGGCCGTCAAGACTTGCTTGAAAAGCTTGGGGCAGAAGCATGTTAGGAAACCAAAAGCTGTGAAAACGACAAATAAATCAAGAAAACACGCTGTGAATTCAGCGCCGTTAGACTTGTAAGAGAAAACGCCGAAGAAACTTCAGATAGGGGTACTGGTCCTGACTTGAAAGCGCTTTGAGTGGAACCCGAGTACAACGAACCGACTTTATTTGAAAGGAACATTCGTTAAAAGCGCCTACCTGGTTTGTTGTTGCCGTGAGGAGGAGACGTGGAGTTCACCTTAGGAGTCGTTTTCTGGTTTGGTGTGTAACATTATTCGCAGAAAGGGAAGCACTCCGCTTCGACGGTGCTCTCGTTTAATCATACTTCACGTATGAGGTTCTTTCAGTAGTGAAGGCGCATGTGCTATTTACCGAACACAGGTCACCTTTTTGCCGGAAAGTTTTGCTAATCGTAAAAAGTACTTGACAGAAGAGCCACGAAGAGTCTTCTGAAACGCGCTTTCAGGAGTGCAGAGGTATCACAGAAAATGACGGCGCTTCTGACAGTGCTGTGTGCGCTCTGGTGTCGGGATAAGCGATATGAGCTACATTTTGTTTTCGTGTAAACAAGAACATATGTATGTTGTCACGTAGTTGTGACGGTGAAGAACACAGTAAGAAAACCATGTATCACAAAACTAACTCTTTATTAGGCGAGCTTGTGGTCCTAAAAGCAACTGACATTGAAAAGCTAGATAGCGGTCGGGACCGTCGACGATAGTCGAAAATTTGTTCAGCGCGTCAAGCACATCGGCATTTATACATGACTCATCGAAGGTTCCAGCGCAATTCCTGGTGCCCGCATGTCTTCCATAAACTACAACCCAATTCGCGTCGTGCATGAAATCAGATTACACAAGGTTCAGTGACAAAAGGCAAGAGATGTAACTATCGATAACATTCGAGAAACGTCCCATACATGCAAGCGTGTCCTGCGTCGAGCGATTACGTTTATCTGTTAGCCGGTGAGAAGCGGCCACCGGAGAAAGAATAAGCAAGTACACGTGTCAATATCACGGGTTCGACCACTTATACGTGGTCCACACAGCGATTTGCAAAAAACGCTACTGAACAGTGAATTGTTTTGGAATACGCTCACGTACTTCTCGTTCCTGAACTAAACGGCGTTTCTTTTTCTTTTTTTTCTCTTTATACACCGTATTCTGAAAAATGTTGCTAAAAAAAGAATGAGCCTGGTAAAAGGGCCATTTCTCAAGTGGTTCAGTGCTGCTCCACCGAACTCAGTGTGAATACATATAGACTCCTTACATAATACAGACAACTCTGTGCCCACATGGGGTTTTCCGCCACCATTCTGAAGGGTATAGACGTACGCGTGAGCCCAGGACGCGAACAAGAAGTCTGTTGGGCGCGCAGGTTTCGCTACAGGCCGGAACGACCGTTTGCTCCTATTTCACACTAATTATAACAATTAAGTGCTGCTAAAAGGAATGTGCACTGCGCGTACATGAACACTCGTCAGTTTTTCACATTCGTGAGCTACAGCGCCGTCTGAAGCTGCGTACCACTCGCCTAAAGCCGTGTAGGTGACAGCAGCCATGTTTTTTGAGATACGGATGGCATGACGGGCAACGGTGGCTGCGACAAACTGACCCAGTGGTGTGGCCGAATACTCTAGCGCTTACGAAACCACTTCGGCCATGAGAGACATAATTCCCTACAATTACTAGAAGGAACTCTGGCTCTGCGATCGTTCAGCCACCATGGTAGCTTGTCCATGCATCCGTGGTGTAATGGCTCCAATATCGAGCTTCTGTGCTTGAGGTCCTGCGTTCGAATCCTACCGTCGGACAATTTCAATCATGTTTATTTATTTGTTGATAACGCAGTACTATTTTTAAAGATGATCAATTTGCAATGTCACGAAGCCATTTTAAAGCCAGAAGGGCGAAGTTTAGGCAAATCCAGATAATTTCCTCTATGTTGTTTGTTGGCTTCTTATGATGGGACTAATAAAAATTGGGCCCTTCGGTTTCCTTTCTTCTCGTTATCATGGACGCCACGAGTGCGGCCGGAATGTACATATATAGTGACTGTGGCAATAAAACATGTAGCATGAGAACATCGAGCGCAGTAAGATTTCGAGTTCAAGGGAGTCGGCTGTGCTGTCAAGCACTGACTGAAAATTTTGACTGACCATTCACGCTGGTCATTCGCTAATGCTACGGCTCAAACTTAATAACTAAGCACAATCAACAAGCGTCCGTGCACTCGATTTCCAACCAGTGATAGCTCCACAATTTCACATTCTTGCTTATATTATTACCTTGTCATCGCCGTCGTTGTGCGTAGAGTGCAGCATCATCTATAAAGGTGACCGAGTAGAGGTTGGGAGTAATGGTATCTTGGCTCCTTGATTTTGCAGCATCGTACTGATAAACTCGAGAAATTGCAGGGGCTTAATTGAAGGGTTTAGTCAACTAGGTCTCCCCTCGCTCGGACGAGAAATAAAGTAAATATGATGATGATGATAAACTAAAGGACTGCCGCAGATTGAAAGCGAAAACAGCTTAAGGAGTTAGATTGTAGGCCGCGCAACCTGCACAATAGAAGATAAGTCATTAAACATTCAGGAGCGTCTGGTAGAGACACGTGAACGAAGGTTAGGTTTGAGTGAACAAATTTAGCCAGCAGCGTCAAAAATTGGTTAAGGAAAGTGCGCGCTACCGTCCTATGAAAGGAGAGACGATTCTCAACACGTATTCTCGCCGGCTTGAGAGGATAGCTATGGGTAAGTACCGTAGTAAGGGAGCCGCAGCTTTCAGTCCTTCGTCGGATCGGACGAACCACTGAGGTAGAATTCCGGCCCCACTGAAGCTGCATTCACGCAGCCGTTCCTACGTATAGATCCAGTTTACGATTGGTCGTCGGTTGAGTGCTATTGATCTGCCAGTGAAAGGCGAGACGGTATAGCTGCCAATCCCATACCTTTTCTACGTGCGAACGGCATTGTGAATGTGCCCAGAGATTTTTTTTGGCATATGATTATACAAGCTATACAAGCTGCTCAGCATAGATGGCACAAAGCTTCTAGCAATGGTTTGGGCGTTGCAATACTTGAGGGCTCGCTGAGTAGCATTGGGCTTGTTGAGCTATAATAATAAACTTGGCGAAGCCTCTGAATGGAGAGAAAACGAGCCTGACATATGAGATGAGGTTGTAGTTAACGGATTCTGTAGTAGCGCACGCTTAAAGATTCAGCAAAATAATGAGTGTGACTAATGGGATCATAGATAGGGTCTACTGTTTCCTGTCTTACGTTTGTCACTTTCAGTTGTCTGTGACAGGATCTCGGGCGGGAATTTCACCCGGGATCGTATTAACAAAGTACTTCATACGTTAAAGTGGTTCATAAGAAGGGGCACAGGCCTGTCGCGATAGTGGACTGGCCGGCACTTGCATTAGCGAAATCAGCTGGCCAGTGACAAAATGTTCTTGGGAAAAAAATTCATCGTGAATTCGAGCCCTGGTTCTGAGTGACCCTTCATGACTATCGTTTCCGCCTGGATTGCAATATTGTCTTCCATGTTTGTTTTTATCTTTCCAACAGGCAGCAATTTTCAAAGCCGACTGACCAGCGATAATTGCTTAGAGCTATGGCGTCTTCGTCCCGCGGCACTGCGCCTCAGAAAAGTCGTTTTTCACGTCACCCTAAGATACGCACATCACATCCGTAAAAAGTAGCGCTGACTTTGAAAACGTCGGACATATCATCATCATCATCATCATCAGCCTGGTTACGCCCACTGCAGGGCAAAGGCCTCTCCCATATTTCTCCAACAACCCCGGTCATGTACTAATTGTGGCCATGCCGGCCCTGCAAACTTCTTAATCTCATCCGCCCACCTAACTTTCTGCTGTCCCCTGCTACGCTTCCCTTCCCTTGGAATCCAGTCCGTAACCCTTAATGACCATCGGTTATCTTCCCTCCTCATTACATGTCCTGCCCATGCCCATTTCTTTTTCTTGATTTCAACTAAGATGTCATTAACTCGCGTTTGTTCTCTCACCCAATCTGCTCTTTTCTTATCCCTTAACGTTACACCTATCATTCTTCTTTCCATAGCTCGTTGCGTCGTCCTCAATTTGAGTAGAACCCTTTTCGTAAGCCTCCAGGTTTCTGCCCCGTAGGTGAGTACTGGTAAGACACAGCTATTATATACTTTTCTCTTGAGGGATAATGGCAACCTGCTGTTCATGATCTGAGAATGCCTGCCAAACGCACCCCAGCCCATTCTTATTCTTCTGATTATTTCTGTCTCATGATCCGGATCCGCAGTCACTACCTGCCCTAAGTAGATGTATTCCCTTACGACTTCCAGTGCCTCGCTGCCTATTGTAAACTGCTGTTCTCTTCCGAGACTGTTAAAGATTACTTTAGTTTTCTGCAGATTAATTTTTAGACCCACTCTTCTGCTTTGCCTCTCCAGGTCAGTGAGCATGCATTGCAGTTGGTCCCCTGAGTTACTAAGCAAGGCAATATCATCAGCGAATCGCGAGTTACTAAGGTATTCTCCATTAACTTTTATCCCCATTTCTTCCCAATCCAGGTCTCTGAATACCTCCTGTAAACACGCTGTGAATAGCATTGGAGAGATCGTATCTCCCTGCCTGACGCCTTTCTTTATTGGGATTTTGTTGCTTTCTTTATGGAGGACTATGTTGGCTGTGGAGCCGCTGTAGATGTTTTTCAGTATTTTTACATATGGCTCGTCTACCCCCTGATTCCGTAATGCCTCCATGACTGCTGAGGTTTCGACAGAATCAAATGCTTTCTCGTAATCAATGAAAGCTATATATAAGGGTTGGTTATATTCTGCACATTTCTCTATCACCTGATTGATAGTGTGAATATGATCTATTGTTGAGTAGCCTTTACGGAATCCTGCCTGGTCCTTTGCTTGACAGAAGTCTAAGGTGTTCCTGATTCTATTTGCGATTACCTTAGTAAATAGTTTGTAGGCAACGGACAGTAAGCTGATTGGTCTATAATTTTTCAAGTCTTTGGCGTCCCCTTTCTTATGGATTAGGATTATGTTAGCATTTTTCCAAAATTCCGGTACGCTCGACGTTATGAGGCATTGCGTATACAGGGTGGCCAGTTTCTCTAGAACAATCTGCCCACCATCCTTCAACAAATCTGCTGTTACCTGATCCTCCCCAGCTGCCTTCCCCCTTTGCATATCTCCCAAGGCTTTCTTTACTTCTTCCGGCGTTACCTGTGGGATTTCGAATTCCTCCAGACTATTTTCGCTTCCATTATCGTCGTGGGTGGCACTGGTACTGTACAAATCTCTATAGAACTCCTCAGCCACTTGTACTATCTCATCCATATTAGTAACGATATTGCCGGCTTTGTCTCTTAACGCATACATCTGATTCTTGCCAATTCCTAGTTTCTTCTTCACTGTTTTTAGGCTTCCTCCGTTCCTGAGAGCATGTTCAATTCTATCCATATTATACGTCCTTATGTCAGCTGTCTTACGCTTGTTGATTAACTTCGAAAGTTCTGCCAGTTCTATTCTAGCTGTAGGGTTAGAGGCTTTCATACATGTATATACATATACATGTATATATTAGCAGCCACAAAATTTTGTTCGATCGGCTGTGTATGTCCACGGGTGTTGGTCGGTGACGGTATCTCTTTAATCGGCACAAAAGCTTTCCCACCGCCAACGTTTTCTGAAGTTGTGTGCGTTCCTGTTTGATACTGTTAAATTAGAAAAGTTAATTCTTTAACGTGCACCCAAGGCATGGTACACCGGCGTTTTTGCCTTTCGCCCTGATCGAAATGTAGCCGCCGTAACCGCGACCTAGGGCTCAGCAGCCCAACTCCAAAGACACTACGTCACCACCTGCGGGTTGTATGATACTGTCATCGTGTCTACTTCAGTGGACTACGCATACCGTCTTGTCTAGAACGCAGTGTTCATTGCTCGTGCAGCGACTAGTCGGAAGTGGACTTCGGCCTTCATATTTTGGAGCGGTTTAAATCATGTCATTAGAACATTCATTTTCTTTTTCACAGTGGGAGTCATAAAGCCTCTACGTAACACCGTCTCCACGTATGCCTGGAATGCCTGGAACCTAGCTTAAGCGAATCCGAGCTATAGTAAAAGGAGCGGACTGCGGTAAACGGTTATAGCTCTAAAGATCCTCGCAATGTTTTTTACACATGTGGTAATGATAGTTTTTTTACTGAAAAGGGACCATAGGATTATGGTCCAACAATTCTTTATTTATCATTTTAACTAAGAGTAGAGGGGCCGATATGGCTATGCACGCTAAAGGAAGATGGGCTTTCGGGTCACATTTTAGCTCTAAATTTCAATTTGAAATCGCTGACTTTAATAGAGCCTTCGGCTGGTCGTTTCCGAGCGTTCGGGATCGCTCTCGCAAGCAGCCTTGTCTTCGTCTAGTCGGAAGAGAGCCATGTCTGGCGTTGAGCTGACTCTTTTCGATCGCTCTCCTTCCTCGTCGAGCGCTCTTATTTGCGCCTGAGAGCGCCGACATCTAGGTGCACGTTAAAAAAAGCGCAAATGGTAAAAAAAGGAAAAAAAATACGGAAAAATTTTGAGCTGAGCACTGCGGCGTCTCTCGTAGCCTTTGTGTTGCTGTGAAATGTTGGAATTTTTCAGACAATTTACAACTATCTCAACTATTCAAGAAATTTTCGCAAAATTGTATACTGTACTTTTCTTAATTTGAAAAAAATAAATTAGTGTGCGGCAGAGGTTCGCATCAATGGTGATGCACGCTACTTCTACTCTCTTAGGCAAACGATACTTATGAAAAATTGGCCGGGTAAACGAGACAAAGTAAAAAAAATAAAGAGAGGCACAGTACGTAACAAAGACAGGCTGGCTAAAACAGACACAGAAAAAGATACAATATCAACATTACAGGTAAATAGACGCTCGAAAGCGCCAATGCAGGATTCACATAAAATTAAGATTGGCGCATGGTGCTTCACAACACAGAATTTGCACGTCAAGTAATGCAATTTAAGAATATAGAACAGTCACTTGTAAGTCACTTGTATTTCGAGGGAGTGCAGTCTACCATACAATATAACATACAAGCTTACAGCACAGATTATAGCGAAGTCAAGATCACGGGCACTTCGAAAATACAACAAAAAGCCGCGCATAACCACAGAACATAATTATTACACTCTAGTAATTACCTGCAATTCTTGTCCTTTCCAAAACTTATTTTAAAGCGTCAACTACGTGGTTTCGCACTTACTTTTTTGGGTATGGCCAAAATATTTTTTTCCAATGAGAGTTGTCTAGAGCACATAATTTATCTCGTATTTCTTTTTAATGCGGAACATGTACTTCAGGTTCAATATCTTCTGATTTCGAGTAAGACCTAATCGCACCTGCGACTCGTCATATTCTATGTAAAAGAACACTTTGTGTACGCTGTGCGTCAATGTAATCTGTATGTTACTGTTTTGAGAGAACGTGTAACCGCTACTTAAGTACTGTAACCACTACTGAAAACGGTGCGTTTTACATTCAGCCTCCAAAAGCGCACCTTGCGATCATTTCGTTATAAGGGCAATCATTATCCTTAATAGCGGATGCAAGGACGCCTACCAGTGCCGGTCAATCTAGAAAAACCCTCTCACGTAAGAACAATTTTGCCAGTATTCATGACCCAGCACGCTTTGAATGATTATCCAGCCACGTTTTTACCACTAGTGCAGGCAGAAGTTTCTCTGACACTCACTTCTGCCCAAGGTACAGTGAAACACTGGATTTTCTATTTTGCGACATTTAACACGTATCTTTAAATTGGGAATCCGCCATGTTGCCCGTGCAGTGGCTTCGAAATTTAGAAGACATCATGAAAAAGTGGCAGCCATGTACGTTTCCGTATGCAATCCAATAATTGGGCACGTTTTCTACAGAGGTGTTATGGTTTTTGAGTAAATCCCACATCATTTTCGCATGAATGGCACTGAAGCAGCTGCACAAAGAACAATTCGGCAGGTGTTATTCAGCGCTCTCGGACACTTCCCGTACACAGGTCCGAAGCACAAAGATAAAGTGACGGGCATTGTTCTTTTACGGATACAGAACGTACCATTGTTGAGAGTGCGTGGGACAGCGTAATGCGAGAGTACAAGGTCAAAGACGTGAGGCCTCATGCGGCGAGCATCAACACCTGGTTGAACAAAAAATAGAACGAGACGCACACTCATAAAGGGAAATGCCGCCAGACGACCTTGTCAGTAGACTCATGCACCGGCTGGAGGTTTGAGGACGCTAAAAAGAGAATGATACAGTTCAGAATGGCTTTTCTTCTCGTTGCCCAAGAGGCCACACGTTTACAAGCTGTCTCCAGACTGCGTCGTATATATGTGTGGTCGCTCTGCTGCTTAGTTTGTTTCGTTAGACTCTTAATAGAAAACAGGGTTGCACTCTGATGCAATAACACACATGAAAGCTAGTTTAAAGATGTGTTTATTGGTAGCTGGTCCTAGTTTCCATTACTAGCAAGAATATTTACACACGTCTTACAACTCGCCTTGCATACACGCTCTGTACGTTCGCAAGTTTTTCCGGGTAGATTGGTTTCCCGCGTGGCTATACGAAAACCCTGCGAAACTTGGTTTGCTTATGTACTACATACGTCATCACACTAAGCGCAACAACAGGCTCAAACTCATCGCAGATTAAATCGCCACTATGGCCATAAGTGGCACTGGCTAACACTCCCAATGTTAGATCTTTAAAAAAATAAAATTGTGGGGTTTTACGTGCCAAAACCACTTTCTGATTAGGAGGCACGCCGTAGTGGAGAACTCCGGAAGTGTCGACCACCTGGGGTTCTTTAACGTGCACCTAAATCTGAGCACGCGGGTGTTTTCGCCCCCATAAAAATGCGGCTGCCGTGACCGGCATACGTTTCAGCGACCTCGTGCTCAGCAGCCCAACACCATAGCCACTAAGCAACCGCGGTAGGTCCGATGTTAGATCTTGTATACACGTGTGCCCTAAATTACCTTGAATGGGGACGTGGGAACATCCGTCGCCCTAGCTCAAATGGTAGAGCACGGTACTCGTAATGCGGAAGAAGGAGGTTCGGCCGACGGCAAGTTGTTCTTTCGTCCACTTTAATTTCCCTTTACCTTATCATTTCTACATTTCAATGAAAACAACAAATAAGTTTCCCTGTGCTTTCCCTGGCTTCCTTATTCATTGGCTTCATTCGGTTTTGACCCAAAAAATGTGTGTCCTTCTGTTCTCCTTGTTCGCGTGAATAACTAAAGACGTAGGCAGCGTCAACCAGGTGTATCCCGGTTAGCTTTTCGCCATACGTGATTTATCGTTCGGTACTTGGATGCTAAACCAACGTTAAGAGCAGAAAATCATGTAGAACAATTGGTCGTGCCTCGAACCGAACACCTGACCTCTCGATTCTGAGACCGGCGCGCTTCAGGAATGCCCGCATGCGCGATGCATTCCATTGAGAGCTTAGATGCCCCGTCACGTATAGAGAAAGTGGGAGGTGACAATGAGACGCGTCGGTAATTCCACTGGGAGTGAGATATATCCGGGCAATTTATGCGCAGTGTACGCTGAGGTTATGTTTCTCGCAGAAGATGCATGCAGCAGTGCGTACTTGTGAGCCCTTACTTGGCTACTTGGCAGCACACAAGTTTGAACTCACGAATTAACTAACTTAAGAGCATGGGCTGCAGCTAATGAACTGTTGAATGAAGTTAGTGAAGTATCACACATGCACACACACGCTTGCGCGCGCGCAGCGTGTTGCTATTAATTATGTAGATATGAAGATTAAGTTATATGAATAAACTACGGCTGGAACTTGCATGTGGTGCACTGTGCAAGTCCTTCCATTCTGCTTGCAAGTTTACAATAAGTTTTGGCGATCAATTACCTGTGGGGTATGCATTCTGAATAACGGAACATCTTTTGAGCAATGGGAACGGATAAAAATATTGCATTATCTCCCGGTTAGGAGAACGCTAAAAACTAACTAAAAACTAAACTAAAAACTAACTCTTGAATTACACCATAATTGTTTTTCTGCCAATCCAATATCTTTTATCAGATCTGATGATTGGTCATGACCTGGTTGGTCTGCTGCTGTAGCTAAGGAATCGCCGGCTAATGGGGCCAACGAATATAAATGAAATGACGTTGGAGCAGTCGTGGCATCACACGGTGGATACACGCCGACTGCATCAGAACCGAGAATGATTACGCAATGGCAATAACAGCGGAACGCACGTTCGCTACGAGAATGTGATTGAAGTTCAGTCACGAGAAAGCTTTACCAAATAACACTAGGAACTGTAATGAAACGTAACGTGAGAAAGCTCTCTCTGGTTGTAAAGCCAAGAGGTTCACTGGTTCACGTGTCACTGTGCAAAGGGGATATGTATTGAAGGGAGGAGGAGTGCTGTAGAAAAGAAAAAAAAATGCGACCGTTATATAAACGAAAAAGAAAAGAATGTAAAAGAACCAGAATATACACGACACTGGTCATCGTTATGTCATTCCTGATATACGATACGTGGAAAACGTGGAAACGTGGATACGTGGAAATTTTCGTGTATTTGATCAATACGTATCGTATGAACGGAAGAAAATTACGCGGCAATCTGGCCCTGCTTTTCCAGCCCAGAAACTTTATACACGTCTCCCAGTTGTGATCACAAGTTTCAATAGCCGTCTGATATCGGTTACTATTCTCTTTATGGATGCTACGAGTTTGAAAGCAATGTTTTTGATTTATTGCACAACGCCACTATTTTCTTAGCGCAAACTTCTATATTTTTTGGCCAACCGCGTTGGGAGAAGCAGTTTGCGTATGCGCCCTTACGTCTATACGCGACAAGTTTGGTTCGACACAGTCGCACTGCTGTCTCGCTTCCTAGTGTTTTTTATATTTTTTCGACGTTTTGTCGAACCTTAACCTTAATATTAAGCCTTACTTTGCTCGATCTAATAAATTTAAATACAGCTTTTTCCCGCGTACTATTGAATTCTGGAACTTAATTCCCGGAACAATTAGGTCATTGTCATTAAACGATTTCCTCTTAAAAGTTAACCACACCTGATTTTATGTATTTTCTTGTTGTTACAGTGTATTTACTCATTCTAGTTTTTGTACTGACTGACAGTGTTGCTGTTATTTTGAGTTTCATTTTTGTCATCTGCCTCATTTCTTGTGAATTTTTAATATTTTATTGTTTACCTGTTTTTTGTATGACTTTTTTTTTGTCTAAACCACTCCTGCAATAGCCCCATATAGGGGCTGCAGTATGTACAAATAAATAAAAAATGGCTGTGGCTTAGCTAAGGTTAAGCCCCGGATGCGAAGCATACTAGCGTTTATTTTAGTTGTTGAACCACTGTTTAGCCTGGTGAACTGCTGTTGCTTGGCTATATTTGGTTCGGCTAGACGAAGAAACAACTCATGCAGGCGAGCGCATGAGCTGAGACCTGGCTATGTGGCTACGCGGCCGCAAGCGAGCGCACGAGTTGAGCCTCCGCTTTTGCAGCTGTTACGACGTCATATGGTAGCTACGCGGCCGCGCGCGGCGCAGCAAGGAAGAGCGTGGTTGTGCGGCTAGTATGCTTCGCATAATAAATAAATAATAAAATAGATTTGCCGAAGACTTTGGACGACTCGCCAAGATACCTTCCCTACCGGAGGCCGGAGGGGGGGGGGGGGGGGGGCTCAGCCTCCCGTGACTTCGATAGGAGCCTACAGAGGAGCCCGATCTGGTAGCGGCGAGAGCTGCTTCATTACTACGCCTGACCTAACACCGGGCCAGAGTCCACCGACTGACCCTGAGAGCACCCGTGAATGTAAGCGATACAAGGCTACAGAAACAGACGACGACTCTATGCTTATTGATGATTGTAATATAGCTGACATCACAGATCTGTACGATGAAGGCTTCAGACTTGTGCGTCACCGCAAGGAGAGGACCATCGGAATCCCAGTGAAAATTACCCCTGCCACGGAAGGAGCCAACCTGAAAAAAGGAAATCCCATTGTTCTGTCTACATAAATTGAGAAAATTCTTGGTGCATCGCCAGTTAGGAGCCGATTTACTGCTCAAGGAGCGCTGCTTCTTGATGTACAGACAGAGGAGCATGTGAATTCCCTTCTTAGTTCCAAGTCAATTTCAGGTACTGCAATCTCAGCACGAGTGCCCAATTCGTACCTGCAAAACACGTGCATTATTAGAGGAGTAGCGAAGTGGTACACTGACGAAAAACTGTTGGTATACCTAAAGCCACAAGGTGCTTACCATGCAAGGAGAGTCACGCGACGCGTTCAAATTTCCGAATCTGATTGGCAGTCCAGGCGAACGAGCTCCGTGGTTCTTACGTTCGCTCCAAATACAGACCGTCCAGAGAAGATCAACTTTGGCTGCACAAGACACGAGGCCATTGACTACGTTGAGACACCACCTCGGTGCTTCAAGTGTAAGCGCTATGGACATGTGGCCAAGTACTTCCGTGGTGAGCAGTGGTGTAAGAGATGTGGAGGACCGCATTATTTCAAAACATGCGCGTGCAGCGAGAACTTTCTATGTGCCAACTGTAGTGGTGGTCATCCAGCTAGTTATAGCAAGTGTCCTATGCGGGCAGCGGCAATAAAGCGAAAGAAAACGTTTATCTTGGGGCAAACAGGAAAAGATCAGAAAAATACAACGAAGAAAAAGACGGAGAGTCGCAGAGAGTAGGACGAAATCAAATGGAGCTCAAAGAGTGAAACTTACTTCCCAAGCCTGAAACCTTCTCCAGAAATCCAGGACACAGTGGTGCCATCGCGCAGCGGACCGGCTAAAACAGTCAAATCAATGAACAGAGGCCCCGTAGACGAGTAGAGTGCTGAACAACCGGAACAGCGAAGTTATGTGTCTGCACTGCAGCGACCCCAATCGCGTTGCGATGAAAAAACACCACAGGAGGCCTGTCAGCAGGTGCTACGTGCTCTCTTCAAGAACTTGCGATCACACATAGAGGAGATGCCGGCGAGCTCGATGAAGGACATGCTCGAAGTAGTCCTGGCTCTCAAGTCAGTGATTCTAAGCTCTGTCTCTTCTTAAAGCACCTATCAATATGGATGCGGTCAGGACGCAATGTTCACCATCTCGCCCAAAAGTGCCACTTATTATGCAATGGAGCTGTGCGGGCCTTGCGTGCCATTTACCTGAACTGTCGCTTTTCTTACGCAACATGCCTGTGGAAATATTGGCCCTGTCCGAGGCTGGTCTTCCAAGTTCCAGATCAATTGCTGGTTATGCCGCACATGGAAACCACAGTATTCCGACATTTACGGACGGAAGTGCCATGCTATATGTCAGACGTGAAATACCACATTACGTTCTACCAGTTCAAGACCTTTGCAGCAGTGCTTTGGAAGTCACTGCTGTACAAGTGCGGCTGGGAAACGGAAGTCTCAGCGTGGCTTCTGTATATGTGAGCTCTCGCCTGAAGGTCCCGATGGGAGAAATTATAAGAGACCTCTGCAGCAGCTACCCAGCTCCGAGGATTATATGTGGGGAGTTTAACGCGCACCATGCTCTCTGGGGCGACAAGGCGATTAATGCACGTGCGAGGCAATTCGTTAGTGCTTTAAACATCGAGGGACTATGCGTGGCAAATGACAAACAGCCAACGCTTTTTCGACCACCGGCCTCTTACAGTGTCATTGACTTGACGTTACATTCAGTGGACATCCTCGCATCGTCAACGACGAGTAAAGATAGATTGGGCAGCGACCATTTTCCTGTCTTCGTTAGAAGACCCTGTACTGTGACGTATTGGGATACGTACAGGGACGGCCTAAGCGAATCATCTGGAGACTTCAAAAGAGTACTTTGGGCTGGTTGGTTCATGATTACGAGCAATAAAAACAGCGCTAAGCGACGGGACGAGTGAGGGGACACAGACAACAGCGCTGACTAACAACCAAAGTCACTTTGGTTGTTAGTCAGCGCTGTTGTCTGTGTCCCCTCACTCGTCCCGTCGTTTAACGCTGTTTTTATTGCTCGTAATCTAGAGACTTATTCGCGGACATGTTACGTAGCAAGAGATTAGCTACCGCTGAGCTGAAGCTACCCGACCACTTCCACGCTCCGGATCTAAAGCTCAAAAATCTATGCGCTGCCCGTAGAAGAGCGAAACGGAGGCTGATGAGGACGAAGGGTGACCCACCAATGAAGACTATATATAACAGTATTAACGCAGTGATTCGACGTTACACAAGAAAATTAAAAAGAGATCAATGGGCAACAATTTGTGCAAGCCTATCGGTCTTCCCGCCAGTTCCAAGGATATGGTGGGTTGTTAATGACCTTGCTGGAAACTTTCGACCAAACAAGCCATTTGAAGCCCTAGCATTGAAGTTAGGCAAGAAGTTCGCTTGTCTTGCGAATGCCTTTGCTGAAATACACTCTTCCGGCAGGTCAGCCGGCACAACCAACCCACCTCCGCCGCTATCGTCGTTTCTAATGGATGTTCCTTTCACAGTCAGAGAGTTGGAACTAGCTGTGAGCAGCCTCCGACGTCGCTGTGCGGTGGGACCTGACCTTATCAGAAATCAGATGCTGACTAACCTGCTGGTTGAAAGACGACGTGATTTGCTGGAATTTTTAACCAAGTGCGGGCCAACGGGGATATCCCACATCTATGGAAGGTAGCATGGGTGATACCGGTTCTGAAGCCTGGAAAGAATCCAGCAGCTCTGGACTCGTACAACCCGGTATCGCTGACCTCCTCTGCAGCGAAGCTAACGGAGAAGATGGCGTGCACAAGGACTCACTTGGTATGTCGAGCAGGGTCGAAAACTACCATCGTGCATAGCTGGGTTTTGGCAGCGTCTAAGCGCTCAAGACAATGTGCTGGACCTGCTAAGCCACATAGAACATTACAGTGCGGATGGCCTGTCGACACTTGCTGTTTCCATGGATATTTCCAAGGCTTAGGACTACGTGTCTCAAAGAGCCATCATCAAGTTATAGGCGTCACGGGTCATCTCTTTCACTTCATACATACGTTCCTCAATTATCATCGCCTGATTTTTATTATTCGGGTTTTTAAAATTGGGCCCCTCGGTTAACCACCTTTCTTCTCGTTGATTACATAACGAGGGTCTCGAATGCGACAACATTGACGCCTTCAGGTAGCATATGTGGGTTTATTGACCAGTTGCCTTCACCCAAAAAAATCACGTTCTCGTGACGCCTGCGGCAAAAAGGACGTTCCACGTCCGCCGCCAAGGTCTGTGAGTCGTGGCGCTGGCTAACACTCCCAGGGTTCTACTAGGACACATAAATACCCAAGAAAGTGGATGGGAAAACAGCGCCGCGGCAGCTGAATTGGTAGAGCATCGCACGCGAAATGCGAAGGTTGTGGGTTCGGTTCCCACCTGCGGCAAGTTGTTTTTTCATCCACTTTAATTTCCATTAATTTATTGTTTCTTTATTTCATTTATTAAGCACAAGTAATCTCCCCTATGTTGCCCTTGGTGTCAGTGTTTGTTGAATACTTATGATATGACTAATAAAAATTGGGCCCCTCGGTTAACACCCTTTCTTCTCGTCAATCATTTGTTGTAACTCGTCCCCAGTGTTGCTGAACAGACACTGTCATCTCCAAATTAAAGGTTGCTGAGATATTCACCATCGATCCTTACTACTAAGCCTTCCCAGTTTAATAGCTTGAATACTTCTTCCAAGCACGCATTGAAGACATTATGTCTCTTTGTGTGACCCTCTTCTTTAGAGGTATCTTCTTATGTTTCTTGTTTAGAATTAAGGTAGCTGTGGAATCTCTGTAGATATTTTCCAAGATATTTAGGTAAGCGGTCTGCACTCCTTAATTAGGCAATGCATCTATGACTGCTGGTATCTCTACTGAATCAAATGCCTTTTCGTAATCTATGAAAGCCATATAAAGAGGCTGATTGTACTCTGCGGATTTCTCGTTTATCTGATTGATGACATGGATGTGATCTATTGTAGAGTATCCCTTCCTGAAACCTGCCTGTTCCCTTGGTTGACTAAAGTCCAGTGTTGCCCTGATTATATTGCAGATTATCTTGGTGATTATATTATAAAATATTAGAAGTAAGCTAATTGGCCTATAATTTTTCAATTATTTAACGTCTAGCTTTTTGTGGATTAGTGTAATATTGGCATTCTTCCAGTTCTCTGGGACGCTTGAATTCGATGGACAGTTGGCAAAAAGGGCCGCTAGTTTTTCAAGCATTATGTCTCCACCATCTTTGATTACATCGACTGGTAGTCCATCTTCTCCTGCCGTTTCTCCTCGTTTCATGTCTTGCAAAGCCCTTCTAACATCAGCGCTAGTTATAGAAGGAGCCTGTGTAACCGGTTTATTGCTACTTCGAATGGAAGTATCGTGGCTGCTTTGGGTACTGTGCAGGTCAGCCTGGAATTCTTCCACTGCTTTTCCTATATCTTCGAGATTGTTGATGATATTACCCTGCCTATCTTTCATTAGGGTTTTATGCATTTTTAGTTTATACTTCTGGAATATATATCCCTACATATTTTTCTATGTTTTTTATAGTAATTTGTTGTTGCTTTCCTTTTGCCGACTCTAGACCGGGCAACTACTGGCGCATTCAGCAAGTTCGCTGTAATCGGTACAAAAGAGGCAGTCGTTGCTTCGTAAACATCAAAGAGTATGGTTATCGGTTAGGTTAACCCTCAGTGATGTCTGATGTGACAAGACCAAAATGCTACATACTAAACTCTGTACGAAACGTACCGGCCAGAAATTGGATGAAAAATATTATCGCTTTCTCGCATGTTCGGAGCTCAACCATCGCGGCTTCCATGCAGGCAAGAAATTAGGCGGGAGGATAGATATTAGTATCCAAGAAAGAAGCTACAACAAAATTGTTTCTTTCAATATGCACAGAAATAATTCCTCGCCATTGTTGTACGCTATAGACGGCTGCGAAAGAAGATAAATTGGACATGAATACGATGGTTATTGCTCTACTAATTAGATCCGGCGCTCCCCCCTACCACCATGTTCATCGAAAAGGGTGGGCAGGCACTTGGGGACGAACGCGTTCAATAAATTACCACGTCCAACTTGTACCACTACTACAAAGAATGGTGCCACCTCCATTCTGCTGCAATTCAGCCTGTCGCAATCGAAGCGGGAAAGAATAATTCTACATTTCCAAAGGGGTCTTCGATCTCATTGGAACCATTAGCGTAACGTGCAGTGGCCCCATTAAAAGCCAAGATTATTAGGCCATGTGCCATTGGCCGAAAGATTTCAGCCACAGCATTTCGGTGTTTGGATAAGCGAAATGTTTTCGTAAAGTTTACATTTGGTGCCGCGGTATATGCGCCTCGGTACACAGGTTTAGGTATCTCTGCATGCGTTCTCCGCGCGTACAAATTGGAACACAAATGGCCGCTTTGATAGGAAACTCACGCAGTTAACTCGGAAACGACGTAAAAGCGGCGTTCTCTATCGCTAGTTATGATAATCACAGACACTGTCCAAGACAACTCAGCTCCTTCTGTCAAGATATGCGGGAAAATTTAACTTTGTTCGTGTATTTTTTGCCTGTAGACTTTTGAGCAGCTTGAATTTCGCAAATATCAGCGCAACAAAGGGGCTGGTAGCACGGTGAACCCTGAACAAAGGGTCTTGTTTATTTTGTGAAGATGTTGGTGGTGTGCACGGTCAGTCAACAAAACATATCAGGATAGAGTTAGCGACATCACTCTCTCCACTCGAAGGGACATGGTTGATTACAAGTACGAGATCGAGTGCTTTATGACAAGGCATAGATTTGTGCGTGCGCATTTCGTGCCACCTGTCTTTAGTTTTTGTCGCTATGGAGATCGATGAATAAAGGGTATAAAATATCAATATACAATTTGTTGTAAAATTAGGCAATGATGATGCAGAAATTCATCAAATGTGTCAAAAAGCCTCTGAAAAGGGTACCCTAAAGGAAAGCACTGTGTTAAACTGAGTCCAGCGATTTTGGGAAGGGCCGTGACGACCCCAGCGATGATGCAGATCAAGACGACCTCCACCTTATGCGAAAATGAAAAGAGCTATCACGACCGTTCTTTTGTGCTCAATGACCGCAGATTGACTGTTAGAATGAAAGAAGCACTTTATTGGGGAAAGTCTTCCGTTGATGGGACCTTACACATTTCGAAATGAAACATAGTTTGCGACAAGATCCTCGGGCAAACAAAACATTTATTTCAGGTTTTCTTACATAAAAACTGAAACAGCATCTAATAGTAAACAAAAACTTGCACACACTTAGAGAAAATATGGTACCGTAACTGCTGACACCTGAAGAAAAGTTGCGACGAGAAAACTGTTGCATTGGTGGAAAACTTCAGATGACACTGATAAATTATTGCAAAGTCATCACTGGCGACGATGCTTGAGTTTATGAATACGACATCGAGTTGAAGTCTCAGAAGGAGGAATGCAAATTGGAAGATGAGCCAAGACTAAAACCTGCGTGGAACAAAAAAAGCAAGAATCAAAGCCATGTTGATCACGCTTTTTGACTTCCATGGAAACGTGCATCAGAAATTTTTACCTGTTCGTCAAACTGTCAATGCAACTTTCTTCATGGCGGTCCTGCGAAGACGTCTGAGAGATTGTGTGTGGAACGCGGGATCAAATTTTTTGAAACAGGGTCTCCGGATTCTTCCCCACGGTACTGCACCTGTACACGCTGCATTGATATAGTCGGATACAACTTAAGTCTGCAGTGAAGCCCCGTCCACGCCCTTATAACCGCCAGCCACTGTTTCTCCGCGAAGCTGCATATAGTTCGTACTTCGAACTTTCCCTGTTACCTAAATAAGGCGGTAACCACAAAAATGAAATTCCTCATCATTATCATCAGAATCAGCCCATTTTATGTCCATTCCACGACGGAGGACTCTCCCTGCGATCTCTAATTACCCCTGTCCTGCGCCAACCGATTCCAACAAGTGTCCGCGAATTTCATAATTTCATCGCCCCATCTAGTCTTCTGCCGTCCTCGACTGCGCTTCCATTCTCTTGGTACCCATTCTAGAAACGTAATGGTCCAACGGTTGTCTACCCTGCGCATTACATGACCTGCCCAGCTCCATTTTTTTTCTTAGCAGCCCAACGGGCAATTGTGCAGCACGCCTGCGAGGCAGCAAGACTCAGCGGTGCCCTGGAATAGGGGCGCCGACCTTGTGAAGCGGCCAGGACTCAAAACATGAAGACACCGGCCCACCGCCAATCTCTCTGAGATATAGAGAATTAAAGTTTTTCCATTCCATTCTCTTAACGTCAATTAGCATATCGGCTATACCCGTTTACTCTCTGATCCAAACCGCTCCTTCTGTTTCTTAACGTTATGCCTAGAGTTCTTCGTTCCATCGCTCTTTGAGCGGTCCTTAACTTGTTCTCAAACTTCTTTGTCAGTCTCCAAGTCTCTGCCCCATATGTCAGCACCAGTAAAATGCACTGATTATACACCTTCCTTTTCAGTGATAATGGTAAGCTTCCAGTCAGGAGCTAACACTGCCTGCCGTATGCGATTCAACCCATTTTTATTCTTCTATGAATTTCCTTCTCATGATCAGGGTTCCCTGTGATTATTTGTCCTAGGTAAACGTACTCCTTCACAGACTCTAGAGGCTGACTGGCGGTCCTGAACTCTTGTTCCCTTGCCCGGTTATTCATAATTATCTTTGTCTTCTGGATATTAATCTTCAACCCCACTCTTACACTCTCTCTGTTGAGGTCCTCAATCATTTGTTGTAACTCGTCTGCAGTGTTGCTGAACACAACAATGTCATCGGCAAACCGAAGGTTGCTGAGGTATTCGCCGTCGATCCTTACTCCTAAACCTTCCCAGTTTAATAGCTTGAATAGTTCTTCCAAGCACGCAGTGAACAGCATAGGAGAGATTGTGTCTGCCTGTCTGACCCATTTTTTTATAGGTATCTTCCTACTTTTCTTGTGCAAGATTAAGGTAGCTGTGGAATGCCTGTAGATATCTTCCAATATATTTACGTAGGTGGTCTGCACTCTTTGATTACATAATGCCTCTATGATTACATAAGGCCCTTCTGACCTCATCGCTAGTTACAGGAGGAGTTTCTGTATCCTGTTCATTACTGCTTTGTATGAAGGCATTTTGACTCCTCTGGGTACTAGAATATAGAATTATTCCGCTGCTGTTTCTATACCTTCGAGATTGCTGATGATATTACCCTGCTTATCTTTCAGTGCATACATCTCTGTCTGTCCTATGCCTAGTTTCCTCCTCACTTATTTGAGGCTGTGTTCATTTTTTACGGCTTCTTAAGTCTTTCTCACGTTATAATTTCGAACATCCCTTGTTTTCGCTTTGTTGATCAGTTTTGAGAGTTCCGCTTATTCTATCTGATCTCTTGAGTTAGACACTTTCATTCTTAGTCGTTTCTTTATTAGGTGCTTTGTTATTTGGGAGAGCTTGCCTAATGGTTTCCTTGGTACCTTGCCTCCTACTCCAATAGCTGCCTCGGAAACCTAGGCTAGTTAAGGTTTCATTCATTGCCTCTGTGTCAGCTTCATCTCTCTGTTCTAAGGCTGCAGATTTTTTTGCCACTATAAGCGCGCAATTTTATACGTTTTTACTCGTATATTATGGTGGAACGGTCTAAGGCTGCAGATTTGTTTGCCACTATAAGCGCGCAATTTTATACGTTTTTACTCGTATATTATAGTGGAAACGGTCAAAGCCTATTTCTTTATTGAACTGAAATAAAATGCTTGCTTAGCTGCAAATCGCGTCCTCGCCTGCCCCTTTCAGATGTAATAAAATATTCGTTTGTCCTACGCATTTGTGGCCAGCGCCATTACATTCGGATCTCAGGGATTTAAGATGAGGTTATTCCTAATTACGGATTATTCACACTGGTGCTCTATAGCCGTAAGATTTGTATACATTTCATTGATTATTAAATCATTCCTCGTCTACAGTTGACTGCAGTAGAAACGCAGCATAGACATCTGCAAGTTGAAACTATCCGTCTCGATGGATCTAGTTAGGCGTGTCAGTTGGGCTTGTATAGAAATGAGTGCTTTTGTGGAAGCAACAAAAGTGCCCATCGGGGCCTCTGATCAGCGTTGATTCATATGCTGATTTTATTTTTGTCTACAGAAAATAGAATACGCATATTCACCGAAAATTTTCGAAATCATCAAGGACCGAATTCAAGTTGCCTGCGTTAATGGTATGTCCGACATCATTATTGACTTGCATCTGTTCTTTCAAACAGTTTTAACGTAAGAACTTTCGAATTCAGACTGAGTCATTTATACTTTGGTTGGCCCCCAACTCGTACTTCTATTCACTTCCAAAGCTTCTGTCTTTAGTTTAAATGTGAGTGAGAATATTCTACAAAATCAAGGAGCCCGGCATGGCAAATGCATACACAAGATTGAGGGGAAAGGAAAAAACATGATTTAGGGGCTTGACGTTAGTTCCTTACCTGCAAGATATATCAGTGCCGCAGTTACAGTAGTGAACAGAAAACCACTCACATACGTGAACAGATAACTGGTCTTCTCCTGACACATCAAGCAATATTTTCGCTGCGACTTGTGCTTAAACTGCGTGAATAAAGAAATGTACGGAACAATAGATGGCTGTCTTTAAAACAACTGTGTTGCAACGCATAACAGGAATTTAGCTAAAGAAATTTGTTTTTAAATTGGCTAAATATATTCGGTGAATGGAAGTGTCAACCAAAGTGAGCCGGTTTTATGTATAATCCGAAGAATATTTCAGCTGTGGCACGAACAAGTAATCGTGGTGTCTTGTTGCGTTAGTAAGCATACTCACAATTTCATCAGTGACTGCTAACTGTCCTATTCGTATCTTCGCAGTAGCATTACAGCATTACTTTTCTTTTTAATTTGGTATCGTTCCTCTCACTTTTTGTTCAGTTTTTTTTCTTTCTTTTCTATTTTTGCTTTTCAGGTAATTTCTTTACACTTGCAAGCGGCCTACAGTCGCTACCACATTGTACTGTGAAGCATGTCGTGTTTCTGTGAACCCCATTACGGACGAGGCAGTCAGGCGGGCTTGGTCATTTGATACTGAATGCAAATAAAGGCAGATCTACCTAGCTTTTGACATAGCAGGTCATTCGCTCGAGGCTAAGTGGCGGTGCCTCACCTGCCTCCCTTCATCCAATGTCTCCTTGAAATCTACTCGTAGGAACTGCAGGTCTTCTCATCCAAACCCGGAAGTAACTACACAAACTCGATCGAGAACCCTCACTACGGCGTGGAACATCTCTGGCTCATAACGCCTGTAGCTCGGATAGTTTCGTCCCTCTTTCAGCCTGCTTTATTAGGCGCACATTTTCGAAGGAACTCTGGTTACCCTAGGGGGGCGAACTTGCGATTGCGTAAGAAAAAAAAATCGCGTGGGATACTCTTTTGTTGTTGTTTCCTTCGACTCAACCTACGTGTGGACTATACTGGTCGTGTCCGCAAGGCCATCTCCTGCTCCTGGAGCAAAGGTCACGAGTCGTTCACTTACTTTCCCTTTCATTTCTCGACAGAGCCATATTTCATCGCGCCCTTCTGTTGACCTGGCGGCGCCTCGCATCCGAGAGGGGCCACACCTGTCGCGCCTGCTTGCCTCCCCGACGGTCAAGGAAAGCGCAGCCCGCGACCACGTTTAGTGGCAAGTCAACGTTAACGACTCTCATTTATTGCCTCGCGACTTCTCTCATTTCCGCCCCGTCTTGTTAGCTAATCGCGTACGGAGCGAGTTCGAGGGCTGTCGCTACTTCTCGGATACTAAATTGGAAAAGAGGGGACCCACCGTCGGTGAGCTCCTAATCTCTCGGCAAATAGTCTAATGGAAGCGCCGCTCTCCTCAGCGCCGAGCACTTGCATTTCTCCGTGTTTCGCGTCCTAGCCTAATACAACTGTGCCGAGGACGCAGGCGCTCGCGCTGCGCCACCAGCTATGTACAGCGTCTCTTGCAGCCGCCAAGTGCGTTCCTAGCGGTTGCGGCATGCGCGAATTGCATGCCACGGTGGAAGCACACCGGACGGGAAAATCACATTGTTGCGCACGTACGCTGTGGCAATTTAGAAGTTGCCGCGTTACTATTATAATTGTTGTTGTTGCTTTTCGTACGAAGGGGAAAGAAGGGAGAATACGAGCTTGACGAGAATGCTTTATACGTATGCTGAAGGTGTGCCTGGCTCGACCAGCGCATTCCAGATTGCAGCCTGCATTCGCTCTGCGAAAGTAATTTCTCATTTCGGGAAGAGCAGATTACCAAAATTAGGGAAAGTGAAAGGTCCCCCTGCTGCCACCCATGACCGCAGTTTGATTTGCTCAGCGTCACGATAATCTGGACAATGGTTACTTTGGATTACACTGATTTGTATCTGGGAGCGCCTGTCTGCCCTTGTATAAGCGCTTGACATGCAGTGAAAATTTTTTTTAGGTGAGCATGCGACGTAATACGTGTTAATCCACTTATTTTTTAAGTATTTATTTATTGTTTAGTACCGCGTCAATGCTATCGAACAGACGCATATGTATGCGGGTTTCTGTGCTCCCTGATGGGAACTCGGGCACTAGTAACACCAGTAAGATGAAGCAAGTTGCCAAAGCGTGGGGTGCAGAACAGAATAGAGAAATATATAGACAGCGCCTCAGCAAAGTGTCACTATGGCCAGACGCTTTTCGTCGGGTAGGATATCACTCGCATATATGTAATGAGCTATAGGCAAAAATTAACAAAGGCATGAACCTTCTTAGACAATATTGCCACGTGCGTTTATTTCGGCTTCTAGCGACGCGAGCTACGCAGCTCGCGTCGCTGCGACGCAAGCGGCGTCGCTTGACGCGTTTCGATCATGGACGCGAAATGTATAAATACGGGACCACCGCCTGCGCTGGCTCAGTCCGACGAACGCCCCAGACGCGCTTGCTGCTTTCGCCGTCACCGCGTTGTTCACTTGATTTCGGGCACAAGTTCGCCCATTAAAACTCTTTTTACATCTAACGTCGACGCAGTGTTCCTTTCTGTCTGCCTGCATACCAGGTAGCTACATGCCATGACTTACGTACCATGACACCTACATACCATGACTTACGTGACAATATGCAAAACCATCAAGAGTGCTTTTCCGCGTACCTTGTTTGACATAACGAAGAAGGCGGACCGTGGGCTTGAAGCATAATTAATGAAGGTTTCAACATGCGGGCTGGCGACGTCATTACTGTCGTCTTGCCATTCTGCCATCCTCCATATTCTTCTTCTTCCTTTCTTTTCTTTCTTTCTTTCTTTCTTTCTTTCTTTCTTTCTTTCTTTCTTTCTTTCTTTCTTTCTTTCTTTCTTTCTTTCTTTCTTTCTTTCTTATTTTTTCATGCCCCAATGAGATCCGTAATTTGTCCGTTCTTTCACTTTCGCCAAAGTGTATCACCTTCATCGTTATCACATCGGGCGGCGCATTCACGTATGTAAGAACAGTGTACAAAAACCCGCATGATCATATAAAACTTGTGTGAAGTCCCAATAATAGCATATCATTTTAATTATATGGTAATGTCATATGCTGACGTGGTTTTACCGTACGTGGGGAGTCTCGGACATCGTAGTTAACAGTGCAAAAGCGTGAAAAGACGTGAACGGGACGAAGGACGAGCGCTCACTTCTAACAGAGATCACAGAGAGAGAGAGAGAGAGAGAGAGAGAGAGAGAGAGAGATACAAATGAGGGAACGGCAGGGAGGCTAACCAGAAATGCGTCTGGTTGGCTATCCTACTCTGGGGGACGGGAAAGAGGGAATAGAAATATGAAATAGAGAGAAGGAGGGTGGGTGGGTGGGGAGGAAAGACGCGGTGAGCTCGCGCACGCACGCGGTGGGCCTGAGCAAGTCAAAGGCATTCACATAGACCAATCGCCCTCAAGAAAGACGAAATTGCCTTCACCGCTTCGTGGGCGGACGAGCGATGGGGATGGTCTTCAAGTATCACCTGCACGGACAACGGCCGATCGTCCAGTCGTCACAATGCAATCGATAATGTTTGTCTTTCCGACTGAAATTGATGACAGTCGAACTATAAATATTCGATGTTCTCATCGCTGCCGCATCCATCACTGTTGCTCATTCCAATCAATCTAATGTGGGCCTTCGTGAAAGCCACTCTCAACCACAGCTGGTATAGAAGCGACGCCTCACGTCGGAGTAAGCTATCAGTATTATTATTATTATTATTATTATTATTATTATTATTATTATTATTATTATTATTATTATTATTATTATTATTAGTTTATTTTTCCAATTGGGAAGTGGAGTGAATGAGCGACCATGCCTGAGCATTCACAAATGAGTTCGAACACCAGAATGTTTCGTAAGATTAGGTGCCAAATATTAATAATAATATAATATGAAGTATATTTAGAAGAATAGGTAGTTAAACATTCCTTTTCTTTTTGACCTCCTTCGGCTTACTTATTGAGCGTTCTTTTCGCAGGAGCAGTTGCGTATTCAGTAATTTAGGTCGCAAGTTTGAGAACGCGGAAACGCGTTAAAAATGGTTCTCTCTTTCTTTTTCATTTTTGTCGTTCCACTAATTAATTGCCGCAGCATTACAGGGAGGTCCCTCTAGACTAACTGTCTTAGTGGATATATATATATATATATATATATATATATATATATATATATATATATATATATATATATATATATATATATATATATATATATATATATATATATAAACGAGAAGAAAGGGGGTTAACCGACGGGCCGGATTTTTTATTAGTCATATCATCAGAAGCCAACAAACACTGACGCCAAGGACAACATAAGGGAAATTACTTGTTCTTAATAAATGGAATAACAAAACGAAAAAATAATGGAAACGAAAGTGGATGAAACAACAACTTGCCGCAGGCGGGGAACGATACCAGAACCTTCGCATTTCGCGTGCGATGCTCGATCAATTGAGCTACCACGGCGCCGTTTCCCCGTCCACTTTCTTGGGTATTTATGTTTGTTAGTAGAAACCTGGGAGCGTCAGCCAGCGCTAGCACTCACAGATCTCACTTAATTTGTTAACAAAACGTCGTTTCATACACTGATGCACGCAAGTAACTGGAACGCCAATGCATTTCTCCGCAAAGTTCGGGAATTTATATCTCGAAACTGGTGTCCACAGAATTCATTCCAAGTAGATCCGCCTTGCGAAGTCCACTGCTAGAATTTATAAATTGCAATATACGTCATAAGGTAATTAGTGATAAAGTTAATTAGTGAATTCTTGTTAATTAGTCGATGTTGCATTTCAATTTTTTTGCGCAAGTAGTGTCCACAGCTTCGAGTAGACCGGCTCATAAACTAGAATTGAGCTATCTGCCACAGGAAACCTTTACAAATTTTTGAAGTGTTTCAGCAAACGCTTTCAAAAATTTCAGATAGCACTATTCTAGTTCATGAGCAGGCCTACTTGCAGCGGCGGACGCTACTTCCCAAACTATTGAAATGCATTTATAGACTAATTAACAATAATTAACTAATTAAGTTTTTACCTAATTATGTTATGACCTATATTGCAATTTATAAATTCTAGCAGTAGACTTGGCAAGGCGGATCCACTTGGAACGAATTCTGAGGACACCAGTTTCAATCTATAAGTTCCCGCACTTTGCGGATAAAGGCATTGGCGTTCCTGTTACTTTATTAACAAAACGTCGTTTTATGGATTCAACTGCAACAGTAACTGGAACGCCAATGCATTTCTATGCAAAGTTCGGGAATTAATATCATGAAAGTGGTGTCATCCTGCGAATTCGTTCCAAGCGGATACGCCTTGCGAATGCCACAGCTAAAATTAGTAAATTGCAATATTGGCCATGATGTAAATAGGTAAAAACTTGATGAGTGAAATTTTGTTAATTAGTCGATTATGCATTTCAGTTACTTATGCAAGTAATGTCTGCCTCTTCGAGTAGACCAGCTCATGAACTAAAATTGGGCTATCTGACACATGCAACCTTTAAAAAATTGGAGGACGCTTAAGCTTCGCCTTCAAGAGTGGGACGCGACAGCGTTCCCGTCGACCCGCCAAGGGGTATAAGACAATGCGCTACGGCACAGCAATCACTTACGATGCGCCCCGCATCGGACTTAGCGCCCACCTATCACGCGGTGAGCGTCGAGCAACGCAGCGTTGGGCGCGGCAACGAAACGTGCGCCTGAGCGAACGAAACGAACCAAAGAACTCGGTGTCTCGGAGGGGAAACGATCTACGCCAGCCAAACGTCGTGATCGGCACGGGCAGAGAGATAGATAGTAATCTAAACCGGAAGCACGGCGAAGCGTCGTCAGGGGAGAGGGAGTCCCGCGACGCGCCTGGCAGCGGTCCCAATGCGCGCGCGGCGCGCCTCCTGTCGGGGCAGCGCCGTACATTGAGAGGAGGGGGTCTTCTGTGTTTGCCGCAAGATGGCTCTGCGTGTGCGGAAAGCGCAGAAGAAATGCAGCGGAAACGCACTTCGCAACTCGTGTAATTGTGACTTCTGTACGTTACATGTTCATAATTACCGATATACACCGCAGTATAACTTTCCACGGCTCGTTTCGAAGGCAACACCGCATTCACTAGAGGCGCGTTTGCACCGCTTGGAAGCATCGAACTCGTGGCTGAGTGGTAGCGTCTCCGTCTCACACTCCGGAGACCTGGGTTCGATTCCCACCGGGCCAATCTTGGAAGTTGCTTTTTATTTATGAAGCGCCTGCCATGATTTATCGCTCACGGTCAACGCCGCCGACGCCGACACCCGACGCCGACGACACCGGCTTTTCTGCGACACGAGCTCCTTAACGCTATCGCGTTAAAAATGTTGAGTCTTCGCTGAAACACGGTATACTGCTCTTGTGTGCCGAATTAGAACGCGAAATTTAAAAAGCGTTACAATGTTTAGACGCTGTCCTAGTGCTTGAAGGGACCAATAACTATGTATTCTTGTGTATGCATGTTTCGAACAGATTATGCGACATAAATATTGCGGTGTCGTCGTCCCGGAAACCTTGCTTGCTCTTTTTATAATCATATGCGAATATAGAAATAGCGAAGCCGTTTTTCGCCCAGAACATTGGACAGCGGCGCTCGTAAATCTGCATTTCGTGCTTCCATAACGAAGCTTGGTCTACAATGCAAGCAGCAGCACAAGCTATACCGACTGACGTCGGGAATATTACAGCGTTCCGAAGTAGCACGCTTTAGAAGAAGAAAAATAATGGTGTTCAAAGAAGGAACCAGCTCCATGCTTCGGCGAACGGCACTTTTTGTCCGGTAGACTTCCCACGAAGCCGATAGAGCACGGGAAGTTCCACTCGGCAGGCAGCTTTCCGAGAGGGACGCTTCACTTTTTCCAAATTATTTTCTTCGCCTCGATCGTCGCATACACTTGCCTTCGATCTGCCGAGCCTTCCAAAAACCCTGTTGCGTCTTCCCTCGCTGGCCCCTCCGGGGCTCTCTTGTGGCAAAGTGCATTCGTTGTACGTTTAGTTGCACCATAGTAGCGACATGTCATGCGCGGTCTCCCTCAGCAAAACCGAAGACAAGATTAAAGAGGCCTGCGCGGAAAGGAAAAAAGAAAATGACTTAGCGCGCGCACAAAATAAGAATAGTCTTGAAAGCGAGAGAGAGATGAGAGAGTCGCTGCCACATACTTCGACTGATCGCGGAAACGCGCGCGTGACAAAGCAATAACGTCAAATACCACCGTGCGCAGCGCGCTTTTGATAAGGGCAACAGATTAGAGCACGTAAGAGTTTAGCACAGTCCCACCGGGCGTACTGGGCAAGGAATCTATCAAGAAGGCCAACAACAAGGCCGAACAAGCGTCGGTAGCGTTTTCTTGCGCTCCTTTCTTTATTCGCCTTGTCTCTCTGCCATGCGGTGCACCCAAGTCAGCGCGGGAAAAGAAGCACTTGGTCACGTTCTTCAGTGCATGAAAATTTACCGACGAAGCGTTTCTCCTCGGAAGGCAGCCGCAGCCCTCGCCTCGCCATGCGCACGAGGACAGATGGTCGGGGACAAAATTGCGTGAAAATGAACACAAAATGTCTATACATGCCAAGTATTTTTACTTGTACCGTTAGCATTCATTTAGTCCTAGTTAAACCCTGCCGGACTTTGCTTTTCGTTTCATGCGCTCGGTCGAGCTATCATTACGTGGTATGCAGCAGTACAGCGGGAATCATATGTAAAGATCCTGCAAGCGAAACTTTTCCGAGGACATTCGGTGGCTACGTGCCACGTAAGAAAGCATTCTAAATGAAAAATTTCATCCCAGCACGTTTTTCTTTTTTTTTTTGTAAAGGAAGCGTCTGAATTTCTATAATATGCTAATTTTTGTGAGCTGGAAGTGCGAAGATAGAGACATGAAAAGCAGTAAGCAGCAAAAGAGGTTAAGCGAACTTTTGAAGTGAATTCGACCGTGCTTCTCTTCTGTATTCCTCATCTCTACGGCCGGAAATGACAGAGTAGAGGCGTATCGTTTCCGGGCGTATTTTTCAAGCTACTTCAGCGACATATGGCGCGGAGAACCAGCACTTGGACCCACACTATAGGCCGCCACCGCTTTCCCGCGCGGAATGCGAGTAGGATCGGCAATGAAGAACGCGCGAGGGGAAATCGAGGCACCTATGGATGCGCACCGCGTGACGGGGTTGGGAAAGTTTTACACTCGGCGATAATGCCCTGGCGGTGATGCACGCTTCCCGCTAGCGATTGCGGGTGTCGTAAAAGCAGCTGCCGAAAGTTATGGCTTCCAAGTCGCGCGGCCCGTGGAAGCGTAATTTACTCCTTCGGGTGAGTGTGCACTGCAGAAACAACCAAACTATAGTTAGCGTATCCAGCTGTGAATGGGGACGTCTAGGGAGCTTTCAGCAAAGAGCGATGTGTGCACGTGGGTCACGCATATAACCGCGGCATGTTATATCATAAACGGAATGCTCCCAGACTGCTAACGCATCATTCGTGGACAACATATTAGACAAAAGAGAGAGATAGAGAGAAATGGATAAACGAAAGACAGGCATGAAATAACGGCATCTGTTCTTATGGGGCACAGAGAAACGAATGGTTTGGTCCGTACATTTTTTTTTCTTAATTCACATTTACATTTAGAAAGTGTTAGCGCATCACCGTTGGAAAAAGACGCAATCACTCAGTCTTACGTCTGATCATGTTGTGTGCTTGTCGCTGAGTCGGCTGCTCTCGATCCCTTTGACCATGCGTTGGAAAGGCAGAAGTTGAAATGGTAGCTTTTGGTCAACTAAATAACGACAACAATAAACGAAACATCAATGCATGGTCAGATGGTGTGTAGCACCCCCCAGATAATTTTTGAAATACGCAGCCGTGAAGCAATGGAGTTTTTTCCCCGCATTTCCAGGAGTTTCGCTTCTGTCCATCGGTAGAGCCATTGTGAACTGCAGCACAAGCGTTTCTCACTTTTTCGCGTGGTGAGGTCCAGCTCACGAGTTTGAAATATGCGGATTGAGTCTGCACAACTGTTTAGGGAGCGCAGTAAGACTTCTCTTTCGTACGGCCGTTTCATGATGGTTCACTGTTTCAGCGCTCGTCGTTTATAACAGTCGGCATGATAACGAGGTGGAAGCCTCGGTGATGGCCCATTCAAGGACGTCCGTAAAGTCATACCCGCTTCAGTGATCGGTGATCTCGAGAGAGAAAAAAAAAGACGTATCGTGATATAAAAGCACATAGCTCAAGATTGCGCATGATTTCGCCAAGCATGCACTCGTACTACTGTGAAATTGCGTGAAGTCAGCTTGTTTTCTAGTAATGCACGCTTCAGAAAATTAATACACCTGATTGTACTACAACCGTCCAGATTCTAATTTTATAGTAGTCACTCCATCTGTTTCTGAGTTTCCCTGAGAAGTGCTTACGACCGAACAACCAGGCTTTTTGTTTTCGAACATACACATATTTACACAGTTTTTCTTAATCATCAATAAATATAAAATTGTTTTATGGCCATGGATAAGGATGATACTCTTTGTTGTCGTAAATAGTGAAAAAAGAATGTTCCTTTTATTTGAGCCTGCAAACATCCAAAGAAAGGAACAAAAAGTTGCATGTAGTTTTGAGGTTCATGAAATTTCGCCAGTGTCACGCAGGCATTGCCAGTTTTCACTGAACAGCAAATCCGTTGGACTTATCTACCTTCTGGGTGGAAACAAAGCAAAAAAATATATATCCTTGAACAAGCCTCTTAGCACGCGTACGGAAATTTGCAGTCTCATAGCGCAAAGTCCAGTGAACATGTCACGTTTTCCTATCAAAAATAATAAAATGGCGCCATCTGAACGCTATTTCATTGCCTCTACAGGTGCTCCTTACATGTTCTCTTTTCCGCCGCAGCCGCCGAAAGCACCCCGCTGTGATTAACGTGCGTGAATAAATTTTTTTTACCGTAAAAAAAGTTCAATGCTCACATTGGTTATTAGAGGTCAAGTATACCTTGGCAAAGTTTCACCTTGACATTTTTATTTCCCTGCTTATAACGGTAATTTATTTTTACAATGCACTTTAGTCTTCTAAATGATTTTCAGGGACACAACAGTAGGTGGTTAATTCTTCTGAGTTCTTTTTTTATTGACCCAGACACTTAAACTTTGTGCCACCGACGCTGTACAGTGTCTCCCATATTTATGCAAGATATTATTCTAATCCAGCGCTTAGTTCTTATAGACTAATGTTTTAGCCTATCTATAAATTTCTGCGGTGCGCTTCAAGTCGTGTGATTTTTTTCTGACTACCCAATTACACCATATTTATTTGTTCTATACATCCAATATATATTGCAGTCTTTCCAATTCGTTATTCGAATGTTTAATTTCAATATTTGCTCGTTCTTTACTGCAGTTGTCCTAAGCGTCCCAGTTGGTGTCGTCTTCACTGAGACGGTTTTTCATAGGCTCTTCTGAATTCTGCACTTCACTCTTCACATGTTTCTCTGTAGATGATATGCAAAGTGCCATCTCGATCTGTTAGTTTTTTTGCAATCGGTAGAGGCTCTTTCTTGCTTGGTTTTTTTAGCATAATTATTTATTGGTGGTGGGAGCAGGGGGGGGGGGGGGGGGTGAGGGTGGAGTGTCGCGTTGTTCTGGTAGCTCTAGCAGCTCGCTCTAGAAATGTGCAACATTTTCAAGCTGTTGTGCAACATCATGGATATGTGACAGCTATCACCCTCTCGAAGCTCCTTACGCACTGCCACAGGGCGCTTTTCCAAAGCATTCAGTACCTCGCCTATTCCCAGATATCTTTCTCGAGAAAAGACGCGGCGACACTGGTATGTGAAGACGCTTGGTGTCACCAGCGATGCCTCTGGACAGATGCAAGCTGCCAATACGGATCGCTATGCAAAATAGATCCATCGTATGACTTTTACATGACGGGAGGCCTCAACAGACAAGACCATGCATGCCTTCACCGCATAAGACTCAACGTGGCGTACACAAACTACTTCAGGTGCAAGATTTAACTCACGGACTCACCAGTGTGCTTTGAATGTAACGTGCCTGAAGACCTGCAACATGTTTTGTGCGACTGCTGATGCTCCGAGTCATAGAGAGAGAGAGAGAGTCTTTGAAGGCGGCACTGCACCTTCAACGGGACTACATAGCTTGGCACTACGACACATTCTCGGCCTATGGGAAAGAAACGCCTGTACGTTACGCGCCACGAAAGCGTTGCTGATGATATTGCAGGCCACGAGCTTTAACTAAACTTTGCAAATCTTGGTATAGCGTATATGCAGGGTGTTTCAGCGAACGCTTTCAAAATTTTTAAAGGTAGCTTGTGCCAGATAGCATAAGTCTAGTTCATGAGCTGGTCTACTCGAAGAGGCTGTCATTACTTGCAAAAGAAATTGAAATGCGTAATCGAATAAGTAACAGAAATTTACTTATTTAGTTTTTAAGTAAATAACTTATGGCTCTTCTCGCATTTTGCGACTTCTAGCCGAGGAGGCCGCAAGGCGGACCCACTTGGATGATTCACAGGATGACGCCAGTTTCGAGATATTAATTCCGGAACTTTGCGGAGAAATGAATTGGTGTTCCAATTATTTTATTACAAAAACCTCGTTTTATGCTTTCAAGAACAAAAGTAACTGGAACACCGACGCATTTCTCTGCGACATTCGGGAATTAATATCTCAAAAGTGGTGTCATCCTGAGAATTCGTTCCAAGTGCATCCGCCTTGCGAACTCCACGGCTAGAATTTGTAAATTGCAATATGGGCCATAATGTAATTAGTTGAAAACTTGATTAGTGACTTTTTTAAATTGGATTATGCTTTTCAATTTTTTGTCAAAGTAATGTCCGCCTCTTCGAGTAGACCAGCTCATGAACTAGACTTATGCTATCTGCCATAGGCAACATTTAAAATTTTTTTTAAGTGTTCGCTGAAACACCTGGTATTTATGTCTGTGTATGAGTACAAGTCCTATTAATTGTTTAATTAGCACCCCAGCATTTGGATTAGCACGTCAGGCAAACAGCCAGGATAACGTCTCCAGCATATCATTAAAGCTTGTCTCTCTCTCTCTCTATACCTCTGCAGTTGTTCTTTGCTCACCAGCAAGGGTACCTTAGGGTCTATGGTGTTGCGCTGCTAAGCATGAGGTAGCGGGAGCCAATCCCAGCCGTGCCGCCGCATTTCGATGGGGGCGATTTGCAAAAACACCTGTGTCGCGTGCATTGGGCCCGTTAGAAATCCCCTGGTGGTCAAAATTATCTCCGAGTGCCCCACTACAACATGCCTCAAACAAACCGTGGTTTTGGCTCGTAAAATCCCAAAATTGAATTAAATTATCCTTTGCGTATTTGTAATTGTCTTCGGATTAATTTTGACAAGCCTACGGGAGCATTTTATACTGTCAGTGGCGTGCGGCCTCCATTACGCCCTACTTTCAATGTACTTGTTCTGCCCTGCCCTGTCTTCGATACGTCGCATACGCTGGAACTGCGTGCTGTAATTGTCATCAGCGTCCAACATGTGACGTGTCCATTGAACACAAGCTACTAGATCCTGGTGTTGCAATTCTTCAAGGACCGAGGTCTAGGAATTGAGATTGCTCAGGTTCGATCCTGGTTGTGTGCTGTTTTACGTATCAATAGAACAATGATTGCCACCGGTGTTGTGGTGCGCTTAGCATATGTTTAGGGAGAGAGAGAGAGAGAGAGAACATTTATTTGCCATGAGATTGGGCGACTTCCTCGCAGGGTGGAGCCCTTAATCCAATAAATTGGCTAGCTCTCTTCAAACGGAGATTGCTACAAAAGCGGCCTTCTCCCCACTAAGCCTCTTATTGCGAGAAAGCCTACGTTAAAGGGATGAGGCACGTGTGTGCAGATATATTCCAAACCATATCGAGGGCCAAGTGTCGTGTACAATGAAATGTATCGGCCTCGCACATTAAGTGCGCTGTAACTTCTCTTGCCATTCAGGGCCATGATCACTGTTCGTATCAGGCAACTTTTGAGAACGACGTCACGTCATCGGCCGGGTAGGGCACCGCTGTCGCCTCTATCGATGTGCCTTGATTAAACATATAGATGATAGTGCGATGGGCGATCACCATGTGCGCCACCGTCGTGTCCTAAAAAACAAGAACAAAAGTTAAAGAAAATGTTTGTGGAAGAATTTCATGGCTTCAACCGAGTGAGTGACAAGCCTAAACTTCAAGCCGCGTTTTGTTACATTGAGGCGGCTGCAGCAGTTATTCAGCCAGAACAAGGCCCTATACGATAGCGCTCAGTGGGCAGTGAGAGTGAGCGTGCGCTGCCGGTATTCTGCATTACATTTTGAATGAAGTTGTGAATTAATTTTCGTGGTACATTATACACGCGCGAATAATTATCTCTTCGGCAACCGACAGACCCAGTCGAAGGATGAAAAACTGAGTCGAAGCTATCCTTCTGGGCGTAGATTAATTATAAAAAGTCGCAAGTAAATGCATTGTTAAAAGAAGGAAAAGTGGGAAAATACGTACGCTGTTGGTATAAAAACGAAATATTTGATATATAGCTCCTACCAGAGAAAGAAAGAAGCAGGGCAGGTTCCTCGATATTTGAGTACCGTAATTATTTATTGATGTCAACAACGAAGAATTGAATACAGCCGTTTGCTTTGAGCTTTAACGCAGTGCTCACTTTTTAGCTACCAACAATTCTCAGCATCACTTCTTTGAGGGATTCAAGAAGTGCATGGCTAGACAAGCTTCCTATAGAGATGTAAACGCTGTGGATTAATCAAGGTTATTCGTTTGTTAACAATTTCACGAATGATGCCGCTTTGTAGGTTCAGAAGCTGTGGATACCATGTGATAACCTTGACGGGCGGAAGCTGTTTGCGTCTTCTTTATTTTTGCAGAGAGAGGGAAAGAATAAATTTTATTTTTGCAAATAGAAATTGTGCTACCCTTGAAGGCGGGGCGTCGCAAATGGTCAGGGCCCCTAGTCCAGGGTCCTGCTGGCCCTTGCCATCCTCTCTGCCCTTTGGACCAGCCTAAGCTGGTCTTCAAGGTGCGGGCTGGACAGCAGTGCCTCCCAATGTTCCTTTGTATTGTTCATGTTATGATTTTATTCATTGTGTAATGTACACTCCCACGTAATGTGGAACAGCGTTGGTTTCTGCAGCTTGCTCTTTTTCTGTAGCGCAGCTTTTAGGCGCTCGTTCCTGGGGCGAGTGTCAGCGTCGGCGTCCTGCGTAACCGAGTGAACGAACACAGCGAAAGATGGAAGCGCTAACACGGAGCGCAGCGGTGGATGGAAGACGGCGATAGCGAAGAGAGTGCGAGGAGGGAATTGAAGGAGGAGGGTGCAGCGGAACCATGAGACGGAAAGTGGAGGAGGAGGGTGCGGCGAAAGCGTGAGAAGAAAAGCGCAGTGCCCTGCAATACGGGCGCTGTGGAGACGATGGCTACGAGATGGCGCCGAATAGCGCGCGTCGTCTGTTCACCGATGACGCCACGGATACCATATATGGAAACAAAGCACTGCATGAGCGGAGGTCTGTCTGCGTCAGCTGCTGTGAATCGCGCCCACGCGTCAGCCACGCGCTGCGTCTCGCGATCACCCGATTAGCGAGGCAGTCGCGCCGAACTTCGCTGCGTTTGCACAGTGCCGCAAGAGACAGATTGTCCGTGCCAGCCCATATATCGCTAAGTCAAAACACGTATAGAGCTGCGCACAAATTTCGCAGTAGGGAGTATCGTAATCGCCAGTGTTTTTTCTCTATAGTTAGTTTGAGTTAAGGATAACTTGTGCTTTAGAAGCAAGCCTTTGCCTATGCTTCTCGACTGCTCACACGGCGATGTATTTCATTGTCCGTTTGCAATTTGAGTGGTTGGCGTCTTTTTATAATGCTGACTATCAACATTAAATCATCTGGCTTTCTGAAACACTTTTAGACAGAGTTCTTCCCCGCGGGGGCGTCTGCGTCAGCAGGCGTTTGATGTTTTGCGACACCACGTACCCGAGCACACGAGGGTCGGACCCCCGCGTGTAGTCGTGCGCGCCTTAGTGGTGACCGGTGAAAGGGGGATCCTGGGGGTTGACCCAATGGTGGGTGTTCGGACCGTTAAGGCTCCCCGGCGGAGGCAACACGCCTCTTCGGCCTCTGCTTCACGTCGACGGCACCTCCAGGCTGACCCACCTGGGGGAAATCGGCAGTCGACTTTTCCTGTCCCCCTCTTCAATCTTTTTCTTTCCTATCTTCTTTCTTTTACTGTCCTATCATCTCTTCTCTTCCGTCACTTCCTAATTTTCTTAGGGCGGCTAGGGTTAACCTTGTGTATGTGCCCTCCCTTGCGTATAATATATTAGGTGATAGTGGCAATGTACGGTTGGCGCCTGCAGCCTACGCGTTAAGTTCTGCAGCGTCCCCAAGTTGGGCTCCGTGGTGCGTGGCCGCCATTGCTGCCGAAAACAAACCGAAATACTATGGGAACACGCGCATTTCCTCGCCTACTTTATCGTCACCCTCAGAAGAGGGGACGCACTGAAGACTTAAGCACATGTTTCAGCCGCACAAAAGAGACCTACCCGAAATACCATGTTGTACACAGCGAGAATTCTGAAAAACAGGCCAGATTCATTTCACCATTAACAGTAGCAAAATCTTTGACCGAAGCCTTAGAGCCAGGTTATAAAGGGACGAAAATGGCTAATGGAGACATTCTTCTTGAGATCCCTCAGAAAAATCAGTACAAGAAACTAGGCAGTCTTGTGAAATTTGGTAACATACCGGTCTCGATCACACCACACCGATCAATGAATTGCTCACGCGGAGTCGTGTCAGAGGCAGACCTCCAGGATTTGACAGAAGCTGAACTCCTGGAAGGATGGAAAGCTCAAAATGTAACCAATGTAAAGCGTGTTATTCTTAGACGAGACAACAAAGAAATTCCCACCAAACACCTCGTCTTAGCATTTGCATCTAGCGTTCTGCCGGAAACCATTGAAACGGGATACATTGGGCTAACTGTCCGACCACATATCCCCAATCCTAGACGGTGTTTCCAAAGGTTCGGCCATGGCTCGCAGAGCTGTCGTGGTCAAATAACTTGTGCAAAGTGTGGAGTCCAGGGCCACCCCTCCGACGACTGTAGTGGCACACCTCACTGTGTGAACTGCAGTGGTGACCATCCAGCCTACTCACGCTCCTGCCCGAACTTGAAGAAAGAAAAAAGACATAACCACCCTCAAAGTCAAAGAAATTATTTCGTTTAAGGAAGCCCGTAAGAGGTGCTCACCTTCCCACAGCACACCTTATGCTGATGCGGCGCGTCGGGGGGCAGCGTTGCAGTGGTCAATGCCAAGTGCCCAGCCCGCGCGCAGCGAGCAGGTACCTTTGGCTCCTGCCCCCAGGGTGGAAGAGGGTAAGCCTACTTCACCCAACCAGCAAACAGGCCAGGATACCCTTGGGTCGCCACCCTCACAAAAGTTACCTGCAGCAACCTGCGCTACAAGCAGGGATCCTGCAGGACCGATAGCGGCCCCGAAGGTAGGCGCAGCCAAGGCTGCCTCAACCTCCCCGGCCCCTTCCAGCGCTGGCAACAGCCGGCGCACCTCAATCCCACAGGGAGCCCCACCGACCTCCGGGCTAGTGGGCGCAGCGGCCTCGCCTTCCGAGGCGGGACTCTCCCGGAAAACTTCTCGCTTGCAAGAGCGGGTGTCCAGCACCTCACAACAGGCAATGGACACTACACCTATCCTCAAGGCGCACCAAGCGCCTAAGGGGCGGCGAGGCTCCCTCAAACGCCCCAGAAAGGACAAAACCCCCGTTACAGGGCCTCGAAAGAGCTCTGTAATCTAATCTCTGTAATCACTACTTCTGTTTCTGCACACACAGCACTGATTTACTTCCAATATGGATAAACAAATTATTCAGTAGAACGTCTGAGGTCTTTTTAGAAAACTTGATGATGTGCATGAACTTATCCACATACACAATCGAAAAGTGCTTTGTTTACAGGAAACACACCTAAAATCAAAACACAAGAACTTTCTCCGAAAGTATGGTACGTTCCGCAAAGATCGCGATGATGCTGTCGCATCACCGGGTGGTGTTGCCCTTGTTATTCATAAAAGTATAGCGTGTCAACGGTTACAGCTACAAATGCCCCTTGAAGCAGTGGTGGTTCGAGTTGTCCTCCTAAACAAACTGATTACCATTTGCTCTCTTTACATACCTCCACATTAGAAATTAAACAAAGATGAATTTCAGTCCTTTATAGATGAATTGCCAGAACCTTATGTTGTTCTTGGCGATTTCAATGCGCACAGCTGCCTGTAGGGCGACTCTCGTAGAGATACACGAGGTCGTCTTGCTGAACGATTCCTTTTTTCTTCTGGTACGTGCTTCTGAATAAGAAGGGACCCACATTTTACTGTCTTGCAAACAGAACCTCTTCTTCAATCGACATTAGCATTGTTTCCCCGTCTATACTGCCTGAACTGGAATGGGAAGTTGCCAACAATCCTTACGGGAGCGACCACTTCCCCATACTGCTAAGAACATCTAAAGAAAATGAATATCCTTTACAATCTCCTAAGTGGAAGACTGATACAGCCGATTGGGAGAAATATGGAACTCTCACTAGTATCTCATGGGCTCACATGTCATCTTTAGGAATTGATGCTGCTGGTGAGTATTTTACAGCATTCATAATAGATGTCGCATCTAAATGCATATCCGAAGTAAGTGGGTTGGCATGCAAACGACGTGTACTATGGTGGACCACGATGTAGGATCGCTCGTAGGAAACAGAACAAAGCGTGGAGTTCGTTACGCGCTTCTCCCACTGCAGAGAATCTTATTAACTTCAAGAAAGTAAAGTGTGAAGCCAGGAGAACGCGCCGACAGGCCAGAAGAGAAAGTTGACAGAAGTTTTTATCGGGAATCAACTCGTATACATATGAGTCCAAAGTGTGGAACAGGGTTAATGGGATAAGAGGGCGACAAACATAATCACTCCCTTTGGCAAACACAAAGGGTGATACCCTGTTTGATCAGGCAGACTCACTTGGGGAGCACTTTGAGAGTGTGTCAAGTTCAACCCATTATTCAAAACCCTTTCTCAAATATAAACAAATCAAAGAATGTAAGCCACTCATAAGAAAATGTCGACAGAATGAACTGTACAACCAACCTTACGGTATTGCCGAGTTGAGAGCTGCCTTGAACTCATGCAAGAGCTCTGCACCGGGGTCTGACAGAATCGTGTATGAAAGGATCAAAAACCTACAGAATGACACGCAAGTTACACTACTCACACTTTTTAACACTATTTGCGCTGTAGGATACCTTCCAACCGCATGGAAAGAAGCCATTGTGGTCCCTGTTTTGAAACAATGCAAAGACCCTTCCTCAGTGGAAAGTTACCGCCCGATAGCCCTCACAAGTTGCCTTTGTTAGGTATTTAAAAAAATGATTAATCGGCGACTCATCCATTTCCTTGAAATGAGCAAAATGCTTGATCCCTATCAGTGCGGCTTCCGAGAAGGGCTCTCCACAACCGATCATCTTGTACGTATTGAAGGAAATATCCGTGACGAATTTGTACACACAGTTTTTCTTATAGATATTCCTCGATATGGAGAAGGCGTACGATACAACATGGCGCTACGGAATCTTGAGAGATTTATCAGAAATGGGCCTTCCTGGTAATATGCTAAACCTAATAGAAAGCTACTGGTCCAATCTTACCTTCCGGGTAAAAGTCGGCAATGTACTGTCACGTCCTTTTACACAATAAACTGGTGTACCCCAGGGAGGCGTGCTCACTTGCACATTCTTTATTGTTAAGATGACAACACTTCGTGCTTCCTTACCACCAACTATATTGTATTCTGTCTACGTGGACGACATTCAAATAGGTTTCAATTCCTGTAATCTGGCAGTGTGCGAGAGACAGGTACAGCATAGCTTGAACAAAGTGTCAAAGTGGGCAGAGAAAGATGTATTTAAAATCAATCCTCACAAGAGTTCTTGTGTTCTTTTTACAAGAAAGAGAGGCCTGGTTCCGCATCCTTGCTTAGAACTGTGTGGACAACAGATACCTTTAAACAAAGAGCACAAATTTTTAGGTATTATACTTGACTATAAACTCACTTTCGTCCCACACATTAAACATCCTAAAGAAAGATGTCTAAAACAATGAACCTAATGAAACTTCTATCCCAGACTACATGGGGCAGGGACAGGAAGATTTTAATGAATTTCTACAAGAGCCTGATTAGGTCACCATTGGGTTATGGTGCCGTGGTATATAACTCTGCCGCCCCGAGCGCGCTAAAGATGCTAGACCCTGTTCACCATCTAGGTTTCCGCTTAGCCACGGACGCTTTCAGAAATAGCCCGATTGAAAGCTTATATACCGAATCGAATGAGTGGTCACACCACCTGCAAAAATCATACATCAGCTTTACATATTTTCTTAAAGTGCGCTCTAATCTTGAACATCCACCTTTTAATGCCGTTACCGATATGACGTGTGCTACACTTTTCCGCAATCGCCCCTCTATAAGACAGCCTTTCCCGCTGCGTGTGAAGGAGCTTAGCGATGAAATACATGTCCCACTCCTCGAGCATCGCTTAATGCACCTAACCAAGCTCTTACCTCCTTGGGAGTGGCAGGTGACAGAATGTGACGTATCCTTTCTAAAAGTTACAAAGCACGCTCCAGAGGCCGAAATCCGAAGGCATTTCCTAGAACTTTAGCACAAGCACTCCTGCGCAGAGTTCTACACAGACGCTTCGAAGTCAATTGCCGGGGTGTGCTATGCAGTCGGCCCATCCTTCTCGGAATCCGATGTACTGCATCCGGAACCAAGTATCTTTACGGCCGAGGCCTACACATTACTGTCTGCTGTGAAGCATATACGAAAATCAAAACTTCCAAAAGCAGCGATCTATACAGACTCTCTAAGCGTCGTGAAGACTTTAATGTCACTCTGCAAACATGTCACTCTGCAAACGCCACGGCAATGGATCATGCCCATCGACATGATGACATACCCAGTGGCACATACCCAGTGGCACATACCCAGTGGCACATACCCAGTGGCACATACCCAGTGGCACATACCCAGTGGCACATACCCAGTGGCACATACCCGGCAGCACATACCCAGCTGCGGAAACCCATGGGAACTACGGAATCTGCGGGATCAGCCTACCACTGCGGATGGCGCCAACGGCACATAACGGAGCTACCAGCTGAGAAAAGCTAGAGCTTCTTTTTTTTAGAAAAAAAAAGGTACTTACATTTCATACTATGCACAACTTACCAATTGTGCTGCAAGCTTCAAGTACGTCGTGCTGATCAGGAGGATGTCAAAATAATTCCAAAATATGCAAATTGCTTTCATGCACAGGTCCTCGCATGCATTGTACAGCATGCATACTTTGCACACACAGGCACAGGCACGCACGCACATGCAAACGCAGACACATACATACACGCACAAACGCGCGCGCATGCACGCACCCGCTCTATCACTTGCCTGACGGGTAATTGAGGAGTATAGTTTGCAGACTTTATCGTTTCAAATATACGTCGAGTGAACCCGAGTTCCAGTTCGTATTTGCTACAACTTTCACTTTTTTGCCTGGTTTTAGCTTTGGCACATATTTTCACGTTCTTCGTCATCGTTCCTTTCAATAAGTCGCCTGCGGACGCTTTTCGATTTCAGTGGTTTTTCTGACTCTCAGTCGAAGTCTATCGTCGCGTCGATAGAAGGGATAACAACTCAGACGTCGCCAAATCTACAAAAGTCCCACATCGGTGTTTTTCGTGCTTCCTATTCAGTCTGCTCCATTCCATTGCCTTGCTTTTCTTTTGGTTTCCATCCAAACTTTTTCTAGATGTTCTCGGTGGGCTCGGTCAATGCCTACGTAGGCGGATTTGTGCCAGGGGCCAATTGTTGCTTCTGCTTCTTCTTTTTGTAACCATCGAGTTTCACGGGGGCCACCGTTTCCTTTCGCAACCGTTATTCTCAGTATCGGGAAGCAACCGGAAAGCTGGAAGTAGCACTCACCCGCGTGGCTCTGCAGCCGGCTAGGCTATTTTTTTCTGAGCAGGGGTCCTGCTCTGCAGCATTCTTACCGGCGCGCTTCACTCGGGTACAAGCGTAGATTTGTGTCCTCAGCCGCCCATGTTCTCGCTTTGTCGCCACGGGTGAACTCCATGTTAATGGAAGAAGACGAAAGGGGGAATTAGGGGGCCATCAGCCGCAGTCCACTTTCTTGATCCTGTCACTGTATTATTATTATTTCGTTTCTGCTTGTGTTTTCTTCATTTGTAGTGCGTAGTAGTGTGTGTTGCATCCACACCTCTTCTTTTTCGTGATACTTTCTCTCTAGCACTTCTGCTTGTTGCAGTCTGCAGTGCGCGTGCTTGTGTGTGTATGTGCGTTTGTGTATGTGTGTTTTAATCTACCGCCTTTTCTTTTATCCCTCATCATCTCACTTGGAGTAGCATGCCAGGCCTGTCATCAAGCTAACATCGGCACATGATATTAAATTTTCTCTTTACCTGTATGTAGCCCATATTTTTGTTGTTTGTATTCTTCTACAAGGAAGGGGTGGTGTCAGAGTGCAAGAGGCTGTAGTTTCCATCACGTAGCAGCTTTCGAGCTCGCAGCAGAGTGATGGTGCGTATCGGTTTTCTCTTGCGTCTCTCAACTTATTTGTCATATTGTGCTTGCCAGAGAAAAGGGGAAATCGTTGGATTCTTCGTTTAAAAATCTGACTAGGCTGAATTTCAGTGCTTTGCCATGCTCAGGTTGCTCGTTCAGTGCCTTGTAATACGTTTTTTTTTCGCCCTCTTTGTGGTTCTGCTGCATTGACCTGTAATATAAGTTCGGCCAATGGTGGTTTCAATATTGTCTGACGAAAATAAATTGGAATTCCCCCCTCACGTATTAAAGTTACGAATACTACTAAGAATCAAAATATAGATAAAGTGGAAGAACATGAAATTCGTTGTTGACTGTATTGCAGAGCAACATTTGTTGTTTTACCTAAGCTATATGCGACTGTTAATTTATCTTATTTGGTTCTTCATTATACCTTATATTTAGCTGGGTAAATACAAAGCACGATCCCTTGCGAATGCGACGCCCTTGGTATATGGATTTTATGTACGAAAATACTGCAGGCCATGAGGCTCAAGCAGGATGGGCACTACAAAACATTCCGAGATCATGGAATAAGCTGTAACATTTATTTATTTATTTATTTATTTATTTATTTATTTATTTATTTACTTATTTACTTATTTATTTATTATTTGCTTACTTACTTACTTACTGAGAAATGTTAGCACCTATACTGTTGCCGGCTTCTTCACAGACTATAAGTTCTTCAGTGATTAAAGGCGAATAAGATAAGGTAAAATGAGAGCATTGCTGACACACAGCAATTTTCGTAAATGTGTGTGCATAGTAAATGGAATATAGCAATTAAGACATGAGCATTCATCAACAAATCGGTGCATTCTGCAGGTTCGGCGAGTAGCGTCTACATAGCTGCTGGATGTTCGTGAGCTTCATCTGTCACACGTGGTCCGACAAGGGACGTAGCTGGAGCCGTTGTTTTGACAAGGAGACTTTTCCTGGCCAGCGCGGCGTGAGATATTTCTATAGTCGAAACAGTAACTCAAGCAACATGCCTTGTCCGACTTCTGGTCACTTCAAGTTTTCATCTCCCCGTGAACCGTTGTCTTGTTTGGATAATCTATCATAAGGGGGCTAGAAAGACAGTCCTAAGAAAACCCGCAAGCTGCAAGCTGAAATATAATTATCTTAGTACGTGTTTTTTTAAGTGAAGAATGAAATTTTTATCGCAGGAAACAGAGTTGAAACTTACGTTTGTCTCAAGGATGATGATGATTATTATTATTATTATTTTTATTTATTTGCATTCGCATACCATGTGAAAGTGGGCAGCGACAAATAGTCACCTTGCCTGCTTGAGAGAATCACCTTTTACTAGATCTATTGCTGTTTATCATTTTGCCTACGTCTACTTGATGTCCTGTTTCTTCATTAAAACCTTTATATCTCTATTGTGCCGTCATCTATGCCAATAATGACCGTGGCTACATTGATTTCTTCTCGGCTTTTTTTTTTCGCCAATGCTTTAGAGTGACAATAAAAGAACTTCTCTTTGGGCTCCTCACCAAGGAGTAACGCACGCAGCACATGGCATGATCGACCTTGTTCACCTTTTTCTCGACCGTAACTCAATGTCTTTGCCACAAGAGAGACACATCAAGGACCGCACCGAGTACTTTGTTGTGATTCACGCGTTCAATGATCTTACAATTTAAAATTTGTGAAAAATGTTTTCATCATTTTCTGGTAATTGTGAAAGATTGGAAAACGAACATCCTTGGATTAAACTCGTACTCCAAGGTCGTACCAGCTCATTCATGACATAAGTGTCAGACTGCAATGGTTACTGCATATCAAACGGATCTGTGCCAGTAAATTATGAGTTGCCATAAACGGTGGTGGTACCAAGAAGGCGACAATCGTGTTGAATTCGAACAGTTTGCAGAGGCGGTACAAACGTAAAGAACGAGCCTTATACAAAGAAGAGAGAACTTAGTTGCAAGTTACATAAAAATGCAACGAAGACAAGCAGAGCGCCGCTCGAGGCTCTCAGGGAACGATCCGCTGCCGACGGGGCGAAATGAACTTTACGCACAACGTGAACGAGCCGATTGGAAATGACTGCGGTAGACCAAATCGACAGGGTGCAAATTCACGAGACTTCTTTTTTTGTTCGTAAGTGCTGTTTGCCATTCACGGGCAACCTTCGCGAATAATATATCCAGCATCACAATAGGCTGACGCGTGCACTTAGGAGCAATTTCCAGCGTGAGAAAGTTTTTGAAAGTACGGGCTTCGATCCCGTCACCCTTCCGTCGCACGCTAGGCACGGGGAGGAGGGGAGGAAGGGGTTGGGAAGGAGGGCGTTCTACTCAGGCGGCTGCTCCGCATGGCGCGGTCGCGCGGGCCCTACCTTGAATGAAACCGGTCTGCAATGAGTACAGAGTCTAGGTGCACCAGGAGCTCATAGCTTGGTGTGCGCTGTGTTCGCGACCCTTAGTTCGCGATTAAGCGAGAGGCAGCGCGAAGGCAAATTCACTTGCTGCTGCTGCCAATCTTCCTCACGCCAGCGCTTTGACAGCGAGTGTCCGCGCTCATCGAGTGAGATGAGTTTGTTTGCCTGTGTGCGCCTGACACTATGTTTGTTAACTTAGTAAGCGAATGTTTACGAGTTGATACGGCCTATAAAGCTAATATCCTTACATTGTACAGCGGTCTACTGATTTGCTATCGGAATCAATGCTGCGCCTTTCAAGCGAATCTGCGACTCTATTATATTCCTACCCCTTTCACCTCGTACTGGGAAACCAACCAAAACTACCTTTAGTTAACCCCGCCCCCACCGCTTCATTTTATACAAGCGCTCTCTCTATGAGTTGAGTTTAGTGGCTGTCGACTACTAGTAGGATTAGCCTTAGCAATTTCTCCACCGTAGCGACACCTAAAATTAATAAATCGCATAAATCAGACACAGACCTCGCAGTAACAAATAGTCATTCCTAACGTCACCATGTGGAGACCAAATCCGTGTCCTGTAGGTAATTTAGAAGAAGACGAGAGACCTCCTTCCTACACAACCGGTTCCCGCGCGGGAAAACAATGTCCTGAAGAGAACTGTGAGGAACTCCTGTCTTCTTGGGGGAGCCGAATAACTCACTCTTTTCCGCGTTATACAGAGTACAGCACATAAGGTAATGTTCTATGTCACCGAACACACCACACGTTGAACATAATGGAGACAACGCCAGGCCAGTCTTATACTTCCACGCAAGGGTACGAGCAGAGCCCGTGCGAATGCGGAGCAGTAAAGTGGCTTTGTTTCTTTTGAGGCCCTTGGTCACACATGGCTTGTGAGGTGAGCTCCACAAAGAACTGAAGTGGCACAACACCGCTTCTCTGAAGAGTCTCTTATCCACTTGAGGCATTTTTCTCAGTGGATTCCCAGACAGCGCTCTATGGGCGAGGCTCTCCGCCATCTCGTTGCCTATGATACCTATGTGCGAGGGTACGTATGGAAACGTACATTGGGTAGATATGGGTACATTGGAAACGTATGGAGGAGCCTTTGATATGGAGATTGTGCACCGAGCGTAGGGAACTAAGACATAACGCATCAGTAGGGAACCCGTGCTCTATCCTTTGAAGGGCAGATTTTGAATCTAAGAATGACAACAGGTTGAGGCGTACAAAACCGTAGCTTATTTAGAGCTGCCTCAATGGCAACGCTTTCGGCCGTTGTGGAGGACACGACTGCAGTGAAGCGAACAGACCAATCATACTTCAAAGAGGGAATGTGAAAATCAGCTGCGCTAGATTCTCTGACCTTGTCCACAGAGCCATCAGTAAACATTTGAAGATGACGTGCATATTCAGTCTCAAGATGTTCCACTACGAGCGAACGCGTTGCCGCCAAAGGAGAACTCCGCTTAGCGCGAACGTGAGGAATTGTCAAAGAACAATCGAGGCTCGCGAATGACCAAGGTGGTTTCAACCTCTTAGTTCAACCTCTAGCGTCGAGACCCAGGTAACCAAGAGTATTAAGGGCCAAGAACGCTCGGGACTCAAATCTCTTTCGAAGGCGCTGTAGAAGGGCTCGCCCGGCTACCGTCTGTTTGAGGCGGCCAATTTGCATCAATAACCTTTGTGAAGCGATGGGGCTAAGAGGTCTCGACAGAGACTCAAAGTACTGCATTGTTAAGAGCAGTCTGCGGAACGCCAAGAGCCCTCCTTTGCTCCTTTCTGTCCAGCTGTGACAGTGAGGGGGAAATTAAAGGGAGCTGGTACATTATTCGACTCGTCACCAGTGCATCGTGCAGCCTGATCATTGAAGAAGGGTGATTTCCCCATTGCTCACTTGCAACTCTACGAATCACATTGAGACGCGACGATAGTCATGTCACAATCGAGTCCACAGCTCGTCGCCACCGTAGACGGTAGTGAATAATGACGCCCAAAAAGCGCTTGTGCTTCAATTGACGAAAAAAAGATTGATCAAGGTCTATCTTCAGCCACGCATACCGTGTTCCTCTACCTGGAAACATGATAAAGCCAGATTTTTCCACCGAGAGAGTCAACCCGACACCTTGAAGGTAATCTTGAACTGAAAGTAATGCCTGTCGAGCTATCAGAGCTAAACGCTTGTGTTGACATCCGGTTAACCAAAGGAAAATGTCGTCCGCATATATCGACATGTGGACATGCCTGCAATGTTTTTGCACTTCAGCGGGAAGACCAGCCATTACAACATTAAAGAGCGTTGAGGAAAGAACACTTCTCTGAAGTACACCTCGCGATACCGCCCTTTCGGTGCTTATGGTACTTCCTAACCGCACTTGAATTTTACGATCACTGATAAATAAGTGAATGAATCGCAGAAGATAGCCCGGTACGCCTATAGCCTGCAAACTATTTAGTACTGAGCTCTGAAGGACGCTATCATAAGCATTTGATACGTCTAGGAAAACAGTGTTGAAAGGCAGAAAGCTCTATTATGTTCAATGTGGCTTATCAAGGCCAAGACGCTATCTTACGCGCTTAAACCTGTGCGGAATCCAATCATGCATGTTGACAGAGCCATTCTATCTTCGAGCCACCATGATAAACGCTTACTTGCCAGCTTCTCCATGAGCTTAGCCACACACGATGTCAGTGATACAGGACGATACGAAGCCAAGTCTGTCATTTCTTTGCCGGGCTTCAGCACTGGGACAACACAAGCCGCCTTCCATGAAGGAGGAACGTCACCAGTCTCCCACACTCGATTGAAGTAGCTGAGGAGCATCTTCCGGTGTTCCAGAGGTAGATTCTGCATCATCTGGTCGGTAACGCCGTCAGGACCTGGTACACATCGACGCCGCAGGCTGCTGAGTACTGTCTGTCGCTCTCGAAGTGTGAATAACAGACGTTGATGTTGCAGGCAAAGCGCAGGGATGAATTCCTGAACTTGCACGTACAAATGAATCTGCATATTCCTCTGCCAAGCACATGAGAGGTTTCTGCTTGCGCAGTGCAAGCGCTTCGAAAGGCTTACTATAGACGAGAATCGCCAGCAAGACTGCCAATGACTCGCCAAATTCTCGTCATCGGTGAGAAAACGGTCCAGCTAGCGCAGAAGGACGCCCACTGTGGCCTACAGAGCTTGTTCGTAGGGCGTCGAGTGGCAGAGTTAAGCCTGTTGAAGGTTGTCTTCAAGGATCTGTCGTCCTTCTTCCGCATCAGTTGTCACGCCGCCCTTCTGCACGCTGCGCAAAGGTTCCTGAGTTTTAAATCCGGAGTCGGAAAATGATTAGGCAACTTGACCACCGTGCTAGCAGCCATCGTACCAGAAATCATATTGTAGATCACATCACCAGAAACACATGCAAGTTGCTCGCTGTATTTGTCCCAATAACAACATGGCTAATTTTAGAGCCGTGCATATGGAAGTCGGCAGTAGACACTAAAATTGGATAGTGATCACTTCCGATGCGGTCAGGTGCAGTTGACCACTTCACAGGTACGTCAGGTGAATGTAAGGTTAGGTCCATAGATGTGGCTGAGGCTGGAGGCTGGAAGAAAGTGAGACTTCCACCATTGGTCACGCACAGTCCAAACTGTCGGTAACTTCTACAAGTTTGCGTCCGCGGGAACCTGTGTTCCTGTCACCCCAGACAGAGTGATGGGCTTTGAAGTCACCGCAGATAATTCGGGGCGCTAGGCAATGGTCACAAAGCTGATGGAGAAACAAATCCATTGCTACCTTCTTCCACGGAGACACCTATACGGATGCAACAGAAAGAGTTCGGAAGCCGAGCCGTATCCTCACAGCCGTGATTTCAAGAATATCGGTGCAAAGATCGATGACGTTCAAAGCCACATGAGGAATCTGTCTTCGTATGTAAAGGGTGGCACTTCCCGCGGGAAATGACTAGGCTGCAATTCTTGTGGGTGACATATCCAGTCAAAGATCTCCCGCTTGGTAGGCCAGCCTCTGAGAGGGCCAATACTGGAACACAAGGTTCTTTCAAAAATAATTTCAGTTCTGCTAATCGACTTTCAATCCCAGCGCAGTTCCACTGCATAATAAACGGCACCTTTCGGTGATTTTAGTTGCACGAGGTTGAAGAAAACTAGCCATATTATATGGTAAACTTCGCTGCGAAGGCGGTAATCATGGACTCAAAGGAAAGAACGAGCTGTAGAAAGTTGTTCAGGGTGCTAGTCTGCATCGCTTGAAGATATGAATGCAGGACTCCAAACAAAACTCGCAGAAGGTCGGACAGATCCCAATTTTTGAGCTCCTTATTTTGATGTACGCACTGCCTCACAACTTCAACAAAAGATGCGGACTGGGACTCACTCTTGGCCACTGCAGCTGGTTTGTTCATCTCTTTTGAGGCAAGGGAATGTCCTCCATGTCGTCGAGTGTGGCTGTGATCTGGTCGCTGAGGAACTTGACACTTTTTGCTGAAGCAAATCGAACGACCGATTCACCCACAGAGGACTTTGCCATCTTGCTAGGGTCAGGTAGCTCGCTGACGTTGCTTGTTACCACACCACGAACTTCCGACTCTAACGCAGGGAACTCGTCACTTCCAGGTATCGCCTTCTCAGTAGGTTGTGGTTTGGGACCACTAATGAAGGACACTCGACGGTGTAAGACGCTTACATGGAAGGGGCAGCCGCCGAAACTCGCTGGATGGTCACCCCCACAATTAGCGCAAGCAAAATCTGCATTGCAGGCTTTGTAATCATGGGCGCCACCGAATCGTTTACAACGTTGATCTTTGATGCAAACTTTGGCTACATGCCCAAAGCGTTGGCATCTAAAGCATCGGGAAGGAGTTTCAACGAATTCTTTGACTGCATGCTTGGTAAAACCGAGGTCAATTTTTTCTGGGCCCTCGGTGTTGGGACCAAATGTTAGCACAACAGTTAGTAGGTTTCGCTGCCCATTGTTTTATTTGAGTCTCCACCCGGCGCATCAGACGTTTCATGTGCAGTACACCTTGCGGTTTCAAGTATTCAAGAAGGTCGCTTTCCGAATACCACACTGGTACTCCCCTTATAATACATGTGTTAGTCATGTAGGAGTGGGACAACCGGGCTTTGACTTTTATGTCACCAGTCTGAGAGCACCGGAGAAGAATGTCAACTTGCTCTTCAGTTGCGATATCTAGATGAGGAGCACCTTGCGTTGTGAAGCGACTGCGAATCGGAGCAGATCCCAGCAGTGTCCGTGGCAGTGCATTGGTGTTCCAGTTACTTTTGTGCTTCAATGCATAAAACAATGGTTTTATAAAGAGGTAACTGGAACGTCAATGCATTTCGTCGGACACAATGTAAAATAATATCTCGGAACTGGTGTTGTCCAGAGAATCCGTTCGAAGTGAATACGCCGTGCGAACTCACCGGCTATAATTCGTTGATTGAAATATGTCTCGTAAAGTAATTATTTAAGAAGGTATTTCGTGTAATTACGTTAACTATTCAATTGAACATTTTAGTTTCTCGTAGAAGTAATGGCCGCCTCATCGAGTAATTTGTATCAAGGGTTATAATTGTGCTATTTGCCATACACAATCTTTAAAAAAGTTTTCGTGCAGCTAAAGAAAAAACACCCTGCGTATCTATCTGCTTGAGTTGATGCGTTACCGTATCAAAAATTTAAAATGATACAATTAATCTTACCTACAGCATCAAGCTCCTACTGCAAATTGTCGGAAAGTTCCAAAAGTTTTATTTCACAGAACAGGCCACTGAGAGAACAATTTTCTTCTTTAATTAGCATGTTGTTTTCTGTGTTTTGGTTCGTAGTTTCTGTGTAAATAATGTGTTCCATTACTTTTCATACCACAGGCCATCAGCGAGATATGTCTATGATTCTGTACATTGCTTTCTGATCCCCCTTTATTCAATTCGTACATGCGCCATTTTCCAATTTGTTTGCGGACAAAAGGAAATCTTCACTATCGCTCTTCCTGTACATCAATTTTTCCCTTTCTCCAATGCGAGAGGTCATTAACCTTACCTTTCTTTCTCGTACGTATGGTTAGCCTCTCTGCCTTTTATCTGTTTTTTACCTCTCTCCCACTAATTTCTGGGCGCAGCCTAAGTGGATGCTGCGTCTGGAACCAGTGTCAGCCACACCACTGTCTCTTTTCTCAGAAAGTTTCTGGAGATTTTGGACTCATCAACTACAGCGACTGCAAGTGGCGCTATTCAGGCGGCTCCGCGTACCTCGCACAGACGTTCGTTCAATGACCTTTACGCTAAATTAGGCATGCACCCCATGTAGCCTTGTTTAGCCTAAGGTCATTCTGTCTCGCTAGTGGGCATCTCGGGGCAAGCTTGCACCGAAAACTAATTTTCTTGCAGTCCTCTTGGATGATTTTCTCTCGATAGCGCCCTGTCTGACATCGAGCATCGTTTTTTTTTATTTGCTTTGTGTTGTCACATTGGCCGCCTCTTTGGGTCCGCCAACCTTGCTCAACAAATCGAGACGCCTGACATGGTTAGGCGACGTGGCAATGGGAGGCCATCGGCCGATTGTCGTTGCCAGCTTTGCCCGATTTTCCGAATGCTTAGAGGCTCGCATATATATATATATATATATATATATATATATATATATATATCGTATTTACACTAACTATGCTTATGCACCGATATCATTTAGCCTTCTTCTAGAGAACAGTTAAGCTCAATTGACTGTGCTTTCCCATCGCTTCATAGTCATCTGCTGTTACTAGCAAAAAATTCGAGCTCCTCGGTTCCCCTTGTTCTTCTCGCGCATTAACCGGCTGGATAAAGTTTTCCTATGGTTATGACATTGCCGTATTAATTTGGAAAATTTCAATTCCCCCATTATCATCCTCAGAATACTTCGCACACTTTATCGTATCTTTGTCTGTGTATAACCTCTTTCACGCCAACTTTCGTGAGTGGGTAGTCCGTAGCCTAAGGGTAGAGTAATGGGTTCCTAGGCTGAAGGAACCGGGTTCGAAACCAACCATCGGGTCAACTTGGGTGAATGGGCACGTGCCACGCTTCGAAAACACACAAAAACAGATTACTTAAAACTTCTCCGGTGCTGGGCGCAATGAAACGGACATCAAATCTATTCAGCGAATTTTGCTGAATGTAGGTATGTATATATTTCACACGCGTCAAGAAAGTGTACTTGTGCGCAAATGAATTATGCAGATACATCGCGCATGGTGGAATATATGTGAACTTTATATAGACAACTCGTGCAGTCATTTGATAAGCATATCTACTAGCGTAAGCGCGAACATCGATAAATTGAAGTCCAAATATTACACAAAGCTTCCCTTCACACAGATTCCGACATGTGCATTGGATCTGCTTATTTTTTTCTAATAAACAAATATACGTGGACTTGATTCTTTCAATCCACCTTGGGGGCAATCATTATTTGAGGCGACGCCATTTTGTCCAGTTGTCTGACATTTGAAGAAGAGAAAATCCTTTTCACGAAACTTCCTCCACCTCGTGGATTTCCGCAGAACTCACTTGTGTTGACTAGAAAATATCGTGAATCGAGATTTTTCGTCGGCGCGTACTTCGCACAGCAAGCAGACACACCGCTTAAGTTTAGTTATTACGTACCTATATGCTTCCATACAGCTTCTAATCGAATATATGCCTACTGTAGCATAGCTGCTTGCAGCCTATTATGGGTGACACAAGCGCAGGAAAGGCGCGGGCATCATTCGATCACCGATAGCTCCACTCATGCCAATGCGCTTGCTTCTTTTCGGAGGCTGAAAAAAAAATCTTTTTTTAAACGTTTTTTTTTTATATAGTTTTGCGGGTAAAGCGTTCGATGAGATTTCACCTTAAGTTTCGACATCTGCAGGTAGAGACGTTGTCTTCAGGATAAGATGAAAAGACAGTTTATGACCTAAATAAGCCCATTATTCTTCTAGAATATAACGGCTAGGCCAAATATTTGACCGAGGACATAATATAAAGGCCTTGGATAGCTCTCAGTTCTCGGCAGGCTTAAGACGGGGAAAATGTGGCGGAGCACGTTTACTTTACTAATAATGTGTTTGTTTTGTATATATGCATATATAAACGGCACCCTCATAAACAAGTAAGCCGTGTTTTTCTTGCGATAGGCTGCAATCTGTACACCTATTATTCGGATAGAGTGTAAGCGATGGAGGGAAGAAAAAGAAAGGAGGGGGACTTTAGAATTTAGATTAAATAAATCAAAAAATAGAAGGCAAAAGTTCACAAAATAAGCAAGCTTAACGAGGTCTTGGGACTGATTGAGTAAGAACAGCTGCGCAGTGGGAAGAACCAGCCCATATTATAAGTTGTGTGGTCGTTGGTGCCCTTCTTATACACGAGGACCGGGCTATCGCAAATATTTAAGCTACGAAAGTGATCCTTTCCTCATAGCGCGCCGAGGCTACAACATTGTCTGTAAGGGAAATAGAAGGTTTGCAGCGCCTATAAGTAAGTTTTAAAGAGCGGGGGGGTGGGGAGGGGGCTAACAATCGACAGTATTTGTGGGGAGCTGACGACACCGAGCGCACCGTGTAGGTTAAGGCGCGGGATTGGGCTTTAGAGCAGCTACAGAGCGCACGCATTTTATGGTCTCTTACCGAATGCATTTTTTTTTTGTTTCGAGCGGATTACGAAAGCATGCCGATTACTGTAAGATAGCGGGCAGAAGTACAGGCAGACTGGGGCAGAGGGTTTCATCACACTTTCGATCAACGTAAAGCAATGGTGAGGGGTGAGAACACGCACTGAAAACGTGTTCCCACAAGCTCCCTTCGAAAGAGTGAACTCGAAAAGCGAGATGGCGGGGATTAGGGAAAGGGGGGAGGTACTTCGAGGGCGGCAGAAGCAGTTGCTCTTTTGTGAACGACTCTTTTCATCTGGTATTGGTTGAGGCCTCTCGGCATTTGGTTATCAATGATGACTATTTTCTATTGATTTGCTACAAGTGTTAGTTAGCTCTTAGCGCCTTGAGGAGAACTCGTGTCTCGCGTTACTCACGGAAAGAGTGAGATTTTTTTTGCCCATTTCATTTCATTTATTTTCACTCAGGACCGACGCATTACAGAAACCGGTGGTGTGTAAACAAAAAGCAACACATTTTAGCAACGGAACAGAGTTACAATGAAATCTTCGTAAATATTTTTTAATTTGTTTGCATGGATAATTTAAATGATGGAAACGGGAAGGTGGTTCCTGTTTTTGCTTGTTGTGGGAATAAAAACAATTAAAAGGCATCACTGTGGAAGTTCCACTGAGGAACAGTGGGCGCCGCGGCGCTGTTTTGGCTGCTAGGCGCAGTGAGTCAGCAGTTGAGAAAGATAACCAAGCAAAACCACGGCAACTAATGAATGGCCGGCTGTGATATCTGCACAGCGAGGTAGTGGAATAACCGCAGCAGGGACGGCGTGGGCTGCCGGTTTTTTTCTGTTTTTTTTTTGTACGACAAAGCATAACCAAGCGACATTTTCTGTCAGCTTTGCTCCTGAGCGCACCCACACTATACACGGAAAATATCGACCATTTCAGGTCCAGATTTGGAGCTGCGGGGTCCATTGCACACTAGATCATATTATTTTGACATCTGAAATTTTTGTGAAGCATTTTTAGAAGCATTGAGGTGCCTCAGAATTCATCACTTCGTTAACACGCAGCAATTAAGCAAGGTATCACAAATATTTAAGCTACGAAAGTGATTCTTTCCTGCATATAGCGCCGAGGCCATCACTTGAATAAAATTGCAGTTGTTTTCAGGAGAGTTCCAGCGTAAGCAAGCTTGAGGTCAAACATTTAAGTTACTGCAAGTGCCTCGCTTAATCGAAGGTGGGCAGTAACTGAATCGCACAACACCATACACCGGTAGCTAAGTGGTGTGCATTAGCTGAAATCAAAGATTTCAGCTCCTGCACTTTTTGCAATGTGCATCCATTTGTTGCGTATTAAAGTCACAGTATAGTGGTGTTTTATCTGTCCAATGGATACGTCTGCTTTTCAAAACAAATACAGAAATAAAGAAAATAAACAATTTTCTGACGGTTCCTCATTCTTCTATAGAAACAGGAAAAGCTGATTATAACTCAGCTGCCGTGGAATTCATTCAAATTCAAAAACCGAGTGGAATTGTTTTTCGACTTTTCATGGAAAGAGCGCCTGTTAGGGAGTCTGGGCAACATTCAAGCATTTGGCAGCAGGGCTAGACTGCAAGCCTATGGATGTCGTATACTGACACCTCAGCCGCTCTTCACGTGGGCTAAAGATAATATCAAACGAATTGTTGTTCTGCATATACTAGAGAGCAAATTTGAAGAAAGAAAACTATCTGCAAGGTTTGAAGCTGCCGCCTCGGGAAATGGCACGCGGACATTATTCCGTCATTTCCAGCCGTGCACACCTTTCAACCTTCACCTTTCGGCCGACCGTGCGGAGCTCGCATCGTACTCATACACAAACGAGTTTCAAGTGTCAAGGACGGCACTAGGACGACCTTCCCAAGAAACGCCAAGGAAGTTTGTGTCACCTGCGGCCACTATACAAGCTAGCCGTAACGGACTGACCGCAGCGCCGCCAATTCAACACCCACGCTCCTCCAAATGCTGCGTCCATTGCGACATCGTGTAAATGAGCATAGGCCCACAGTTGTACACTGAGGCCGTTCTGTGCCCCGACATTGACAGCAGCATGTAGAGCAAAACAAAACAAAAATGGAACAGAAAAAAGACAAGGTGAGTAATTTCTGGTGGGTGTGTGAGCTGTAAAGTGAAGTACACTTGTGGAGAGACGTCCGGTTCGTGGGGACTTGTTTTGAAGAATAATTTTCTCGCCTAAAACAAGAAGTGCTTCATTTAAACTTCCAGAAATTATTCTTGATTATATTTGCTATCAAATGCATCAAAATTTTTTATATCACAAGAAAGAAATCACACTATCCAATTTTTGGCAAAACTTAAGGGACTATGCCATCTTTTTAACAGTTTAAAAATACTCTTGGACACACTCTTTCGCTCTCGGGCAATGAAATACTTTTGCCCGTTTGCTTGCATTCTACGTGATGGTAAAATGCAACCAAATTGACTTTGTACACAACAAAAATAGTAGTTCAAAAACCAAACATTGTTGATTTCCACTTTTTCTAGCCGGTACAAACACATCAAAATTAAAAAAGAAAGAAGTCATCAGCAAATGTCATCTTAACAAACCATGCTGTATAATTTGTACAACAAAATTTGAGACCAATGCAGAAAAAAAAAATTTCATAGAATTTTTTTCTCAAGTGATGTTTTTTGCCACATCTAAAACAAAATACAGCCAGAAGCCGAACAATTTTTGTTGTTGTTGTTGGCTGACGCAGATGCACTTGCCACTGTAGTTACATCAGTGACATCAATCAAGAGTTTTCAAAAAGAAATCGGAGATGGTCGAGCTCAATATCTGGTGCATTTGGCATGAAATGGCCCACTACGTAGGTGACCATCACTTGAATAAAATTGCAGTTGTTTTAAGGAGAGTTCCAGCGTAAGCAAGTGTGATTAAGTTGTGTCAGGATTGGGGGCTCAATCCCATCGCCCGTGGTCCTTTGCCAAGATTGGAGTACGGCATGAATTTGAAGGTAGCTGGCCCATGCCGTCGTCGAACTTATTTACGCTGAGGACGTTGATGAAGTGAAGAACTGCTTCTCATCGAGAACGAGGAATATGGGTTTATTTACAGAAATTAAATCAGCCTAACATGACTGCTTGAGAAAAAGAGTGTCAGTCCAACATTACTGCACGAGAGAAGTGTATCAGTCTAACATGACTGCTCAAGAGAAGTGTGTCCAGCATTCGCACAACAACAGTTTTTATACACTCGGTCCGCCGGCCATACGAGGCGGCGACTGTTCGTTTACTCATCGCCAACTTGCTGCCGCTCCGCGGAACAGTTTACGTACACAAAGGCACACAGATTCCGATGCCCAAACGACGGCGTTGGAGGGGTGCCGTTCCGGGAAGTATCGGTGCCAATCGTGGGTAGCTCGTTGTCTTGCGTCACGCCGAGGCATGGGAAGCACCAAAATACGGTTTTCCCGCGGCAGCTTGTCCATGCGTATCAGATCAGATCCGCGCTGGAGAACTCCGGAACCATTGTTCGCACACCGAACTCGTTCCGTCACAATGTCGATGGGGCTGGTGGGGAAGGAGGCGGTTTTCAGCACAAAGGCCGCTTCTTCGAACGCCTCCTAGCTGCAGCGACGGTGAGGGGGAGATGCGCGTCGTGTCGCCCAGTCGTAACTGGGTGGCAATCTTGCCTTGCAGCTCGCCATTCTTAACAGTGGGGGATGCGCGTCGTGTCGCCCAATCGTAACTGGGCGGCAATCTTGCCTTGCAGCTCGCCATTCTTAACAGTTGCAGAGGGCCTGCGGTGTGCGCTTACGGATTTTAGGGCCCTGCTGCTACTAGTCGTCGAAAGAGGTGTAATGTGCACTAAATACACCTGAAAGCCTTAATTTCAGCCCGGTTGCAGGCACCATATGCCGCGGCATGCCGGCTGGAGCGCGCCGTGAGACAGGCTGAAGTATGCCGCAAGTCGTATTTCACGGGCATTACAAGGCACGTAAACAAGAACACGTAGGAAAAGTTGTACATCAGATTTTCTCTCCGTGATATACTAAATGCCCACAAATGTGAGGCAACCGCCTACAGCCTTTCTTTTCAGTTTGTTATTAACGGTGGCAACTTAGTGATAACGTGTTGACGTAGGAAATGAGCTTGTTTAATAGCCGTTCTCATGACATTGGCACTTATTGTGGTAAACTTTCACGGATTTAAAAGCAACCAAGTATCCCGCAAAACCTGGGCAGGCGACGCGCTTCATTCGCTACAACAGTGCGCGCGCATAGAGTGCAGCGAGGACAGCAGAGGAAACACGCAGCCAGTTCTCCAACAAGCGAATTGACCGAGAAACAGAAAGCCCGCTTTGCCTCGAGGCACGCATCGCCGTGGGTAGGCCCTGCAGGCAACGCCACTCCGGCTGCTATGTAGTACAGTTTTCGCGGCATCTATTGTTTGCCCCCAAATCGTCTGGATAGAATGTTGGAACGCCTTGTGAGGCGATTCGGCGCTCCGGCCTATCTTATTCCATCACTTGTGAGCTTAAGGGAGTACGCATGGGTGACACACGACGACGCGATCAATTATGACTCTCGGCTCGACCTCACTCTTAAGGATGCGGAAAATGGAGTCCTCGTCGTCGCGTTAACGTCTCCGGGGTTCATTACGCTGGCTTTCTCCGCCTCCGTAAGCGTTCGGCGAGCATGCTTCGCTTTATGCGCTTATGCTCAGTGGTATTCTCTCTCTCGGCTGTGCTCAAGCTTTCACACAAAAGCGGTAACCACATCGTTGAATCTACCAACGTAATCTCGGCGTGATGTCAGTCGCAGCATTAATCGTACGCTGAGCGACGCTCAGCCCATAACCAGAGCTAAGTTGCATTACATGCTGTACTTGAAGCTGCTTACCGTTCAAACAGTGATTGTGCAATGATTAAAATGAGGTCGTTACGCGGTGAGAAACAGGTCTGGTGTCTGGTGCACATACTGTGTCAGAGAGCATCGAAAATGTGGTGAATGAGCCGCTGTTATGAGCTGGTGCGTTTCCCGAAACTAAGACAGAAATGAGCGAGCGCGGATTTCACGAAATGCGCTGGCACTGTCGTCACCACGTTGGCGCGCTCTCTGCTGCAGCCGAATGGTCGTCGGTGAGGTGGACTCACTGTTCTCGCCGCGGTGGCTAGGGACAAGCCAGTGGCCGTAACGATTTCTGCCGTTGCTTTTAGGGACCTCCCCTGCTTTAACGCCGTAACATTGTGCGGTATCTTATAAGGAGCTCATTATTGGATATCGAGCAAATGACGTGTGAATTATGGGGTCTCTAAGACATTGGAGCGTGCTCCCTTTTCGCGTCACGTAAGCGTAATGTCACAACACCACAAGGTTCAACAATAACCTCATGTCGCTGAATGTAATACCGCTAGCTGTCACGAATACAAATCGTTTTCCAACTTACGGTGAAGACATGGACGACGTTTTTATTTCTCTTCTTTCTTCCTTCCTAGATTTCTTTCTTTCTTTCTTTCTTTCTTTCTTTCTTTCTTTCTTTCTTTCTTTCTTTCTTTCTTTCTTCCTTTCTTTCTTTCTTTCTTTCTTTCTTTCTTCCTTTCTTCATTTCTTTCTTTCTTTCTTTCTTTTACGCTATGGTCACTTACAAGCAGAGCTTTCCTTTATTATGGCGAGTTCACAGAGGAAGTGTGACTAGCCCTAATAAGAAAAAAAGAAGCTCAGCAGCATGTTACACTCCTGTAATATATGAACACGAAAGCCTGCTGCACACTTGGTAATGCACCGTCTCGCATCGTCGCGTTGCGGCATTCGCAGCTCGGCTTCTATGGCTCGTTTTCGACGCTGGCTACGCGCTCTCGTACAGCAGGGTCAGACTCGCGCCAACGACGTTGCTCTTCGACTTTACGTTGGATCCTCTCGGCAGGGGATTGAAATGTACGCTGTTCTTTGTCTTGTGTGGGTGATTTCAATCAATGTATGCACTGTTCACTTTACTTTGCTGAGCGCTTGTAGCCTCAGCCTCACGGGGCCATTACATTTTTTTTTGCTTGCTTACGGGGGCATGAACCCTTGAGGAGCTCACGTGTTCTTTTTTTTTTTTTGTACCACTCGACTAGGTGCCGCGTTCTATAGGTTATATGCGTGATTCCAATGAATGCTTGCTCTGTACGCTTCACTTTGCTGAGTGCTTGTAGCCTCTGCATTACGAGCCATTGCATTTGTTGCTTGCTTAGGGGGTTATGAGCCATTGCTGATGATGACAGTGTTTTATACCATTGAACCGGGTGACGCGTTTTTTTTGTTTTTTTTTTAAGGCCATTGGTGGTATGAGCCATTTAAGGCCTTAAAAAGTACTATTAGGAATAAATAATGCGGAAATACTGAACTCGGCGCGAAGTCATAGCAACGACTGCGGCTAGAAGCGCCTGTACTGCGCCAATCAGAAAGTCTCATACTGACGCTCAGCGTAGTCGTTGCTGAAACGAGCGCGTGCTTACTGTGAACTTATGCGCACTCAAGACGGCTTGGTGCGAGCACCGTTAGGGAGTTTTAGATTTCGGGCACTCAAAGTTGGGGCATGCACACAGCCGGGCTGAGAAGAGGACGCATGAAGGAATACAAAAGAACTCAAAAGGGGTAGAAAACGTATGCTGGGCGTTGCGTTTTGGGCCCTCAAAGACGCCTGGGTCTGCTATTTCTAAATCTCCCTATTAAGAGCGCATTTGAGCCCAAAACGCAGCTCTGGCGCAAGAGTATTAAGTGTTTGAAAGGGGCCCATTCCATGCTTATTCCATGAAGGTTGGTTTAAATGTCCAAGGTTCACCTGACATGCTCGGTCTTATTTAAATAGTGTTTGTTATTACTATTTTAGTACATGCATTTCTGCGACTCCCTCTGTGTTTATACATAGCTTGAGCCACACACAGCACTGCGATCGATTCCGCGATTTTCTTTTTTTTTTAAGTCTGTGCCGCGTTTCGACCAGCGCTGGCACTGGTAGATAAGTGAATTGCCTTCCCTGCGTCTGGATCATGTTTTCTAGTTTATTTATTGGAGGTATTGTGGCATTGGTGGCAGAGTGAAAACGTCGGCCACATGAGCAAAGTCAGTCCAAAAGATGACGATTTTCATGCTGCGGAGCCCGCCTCTGCGTCGCCCACTAGCATGAAACTTGCTTTTATTTTCAGCGATTAGGAGCGCCTTCCCAATGTGGAGTTCGCATTGTTCACTGTCTCACCGCCTGCTACCGCCCTTTGTCTCATGTTCAACTTTTTTTTTGCATTGTTTCCTTCTGTATGAAGGCGACACCCCATTTTTTTCTTCGCTTGAACACGCGTACATAACAAATGAGCGCTCCTAATCATGTCACATTAAAGACACCCGGGCATTCAAACTCTATGTATGACGAAAGCTTCTCATACATCGCAGCAAATCACAACGTGGCAAATAAAAAAAGTAAAAAAGCACACATTCAATCTTCACCACATCGGTACATGTTACCGATGCTTGCTAGTTTGTGCGTGGACGACAACTCTTTCGGGGTCTTGTTGCAGACGCGAGAATGCGACAATGGGCTATAGTGAGGGTGTCCTATCGGAATGAACGAAAAACTGCTGCAAAAAAAAAAAGGACCCAGAACACGAAGCTGCTCTCAACCGCGTGATTTTCACAGCTAAAGAAGCAGTTCCCTCTCTCCCTCCATCCCGTGCCATCTTTTCATTATTTATTAATCTCAAGGGGTGGATATATATATATATATATATATATATGCTGTGTGTGTGTCACCGTATATGGACGCACCAACTACTGCCTCTTTATATTTATTTTTTTTTTCAATCACTGCTCACAACGGATGGTAAGTTATCAAGAAATGACACTGATATTCCAACGATCGACGTTCATAACGCGTCTCTTTAATTCTGTTTCAGAGCGCGCTTTCAAATAACCTCTTAAGTGTGAATGAGTGTAGTGTCACAAGTGCTGATGCACATCTCTAAGAAGGTGACTGATCTGGACTCTTTGGCGCTGAAGTAATGCCTAATACTACTTAATTGGGACTATTTGTGAGAGCATGTGATGCAACATGTTTATTTACGTCTCTCTTGCGTCTCTTGCGGCTGTTACCAGGTCTTCCGCGAAATGAGGAAACAGTGCTGTGCCGCTTACGTTTGGGCGTCGCCTTCACCAATGCATATGCATTTTTGCTTGGAATGGCTGATAGCGCCGAGTGCAATGCCTGCGGTGTCAAGGAAACCACAGAGCATCTACTGTGCTATTGCCCATCTTTTGAAAATGAAAGGCAAGACCTCTGCACAGCTCTCAATCAGCTAGATGGAAAGCCGTTCACCTTGAACAAGATCTTGGGACCATGGCCTCGCATATCGCAGCTACAAAAGGCCACAAAAGCGCTGCTGCGATATTTGAAAGGTAGCGGATTGAGTCAGCGTCTGTGATCCGGACTGAGTGACTGACTGATATCGCCAGTGGACTTTCTCGTCTTTTAATCTTTCGGTCCCCCTTTCGGTCCCCCTTTCCCTTTCCCCAGTGTAGGGTAGCCAACCAGGCTCAGTTTCATGTATAATTTTCTCTCTCTCTCTCTCTCTCTCTCTCTCTCTCTATATATATATATATATATATATATATATATATATATATATATATATATATATATATATATATATATATATAATCAGGCACGTACCCAGGGGGGGGGCCGGGGGGGCCCGGGCCCCCCCCCCCCGAAATTAAGTGGCATACCCCCCTCCCCCCTTCCCACCCACGCCACCACTCCTCACACATTCCTAAAGCGCCGCCAGATCAATGTTGAGACTTGGCAGCTATTAATCGGTCAGCATTATGCTGCCTTTTTCACTCCTTTTAGATGGCGTTAGTTATCGACATCTCTTGTAATGTGCAGGACAGTTTTCTCATAGATTCCGCACCCGTGTGATTAACTCGAGATGCGTTCAGTTGTCACCATCTATTCAACCGTCACACGCATAGCTGTTGCTTTTGTTAGTTCAACCTTCTTTGTTTAGGCTGATCCTGGGACCAGGAAAGGGATGCGGCTGTTACTGAGCTGGTCTGTACTCTCGTGGAACGAGATGCGGCCGGAGAAAACGCCAATTGCGTTTAACTTTTTTTTTGTTTCATTATTTCCTTGAGTTACGGCTCGCCGCAAGGCTGGCAGATGCCCGCAACCATATACACGTGATATTGTTTATATAAGGTGGGAAATAAAATAATGTGAAAGTGCCTCCATCATGAAACCCTGCAATAACCCTTAAACCTATAAGCAAGATGAGTGTCGCCCGTTACCTCGTCTGTTTTTCCCTAATTGTAAAGCACTTTTCGTGCAAAATTGGCAACTGGAAACAAAAATCGCAAGGAGTTGAGAAATAAGCGATCTACTAAGGGAGAGAACCAAAGCAACAACCAAACTGCAAGGAAAATCGAATAATAAAAAAAGTTAACCGCTGTTTATGAGAATATTTATGGATTAACATCTTTTTATTTAAAAAGGAAGTAGAGAAAACGCTGCCGGAAGTGGAGAACAATTACTTGCTTTGAATGACGCTTCTACAGTTATCGGTCGAACCGCATCACGTAGCCACTTCTCTGCTGTGCTTATGTGGGTGTTTCTCTAACCTTGCGCGGTGAGCGCAGTACATATGGAATCGCAGAGTCCTGCGCTCTACGCGGTTGTGTGGGACTGGCGGCCGCACAGCGTTACGCAATTCGCGGAACTGTCAAAACTGATCAAAATGGCGAGAATAACTGATATTCAAAACTATAACATGAGAAAGACTGAAGAAGCTGTAAAAAATGAACGCAGCCTGAAATCAGCAAAAAAGAAACCTGGCTTGGGACAAACCATGATGTATACACTAAAAGATAATATCATCAGCAATCTCGAAGATATAGTAAAAGCAGCGGAAAAATTCTAAGCTGACCTGTATACAGTACTCAGAGGAGACACGATACCTCACTTAGAAACAGTAATGAACAGGATACAGAAACTCTCCTATAACCAGCGATGAGGTCAGAAGGGCCCTGCAAGAAATGAAACGATGAAGAGCGGGAGGAGAAGGTGGAATAACAGTCGATTTAATCAAAGATGGCGGAGACATAATGCTTGGAAAACTGGAGGCTCTTTATACGAAGTGTCTATCGACTGCAAGGGTCCCAGAAAACTGGAAGAATGCAGACATTATACTAATCCACAAAAAAGGAGACGTTAAAGATTCGAAAGATTATAGGACCATCAGCTTGCTCCCAGTATTAAATAATATATTTACCAAAATCATCTCCAATAGAATAAGGGCAACACTGGATTTTGTCAACCAAGGGAACAGGCTGGCTTCAGGAAGAGACACTTTACAATGGATCACATCCATGTCATCACTGAGGTTATCGCGAAATCTGCAGAGTACAATAAGCCTCGCTATGTGGCTTATATAGATTACGAAAAGGCATTTGATTCAGTAGAGATACCAGCAGTCATAGAGGCACTACGTAATCAACGAGTACAGAACGCTCACTTAAAAAGCTTGGAAAATATTGCAACATGCGTGTGGTATTTGTTTGCTTGAAGGAGGCGCGTGGGCGCCATCACTCCAGAAAAGAGGAGGAAGAACGAACTGGGCTCGCGCTGTGAATCTAAGCGGTCAGCGCTGCAACCGTTGCTGTAAATGTAATCTGTAAATAGTTTCTCGTCTTACTGACTCGTCCTTCGCGTAAGAATATCTACAGAAGTTCTACAGCGACCTTAATTCTACACAAGAAAGGCAGGGAGATACCTATAGAGAAAGGGGTCAGACAGGGAGACACAATTTCTCCAAAGCTGTTCACTGCGTGCTTAGAAGAATTCAAGCTATTAAACTGGGATGGCTTAGGAGTAAAGATCGACGGCAAATATCTCAGCAACCTTCGCTTTGCCGATGACATCGTTCTATTCAACAACAATGCAGACGAGTTACAACAAATGATTGGAGACCTCAACTGAGAGAGTGTAAGAGTGGGGTTGAAAATTAATATGCAGAAGGCGAAGATAATGATAAATAGTCGGGCAAAGGAACAAGACATCAGGATCGCCAGTCGGCCACTAGAGACTGTGAAGGAGTTCGTTTATCTAGGTCAATTAATCACAGGGAACCCTGATCATGAGAAGGAAATTCACAGAAGAATAAAAATAGGTTGGATCGCATACGGCAGACATTGCCAGCTCCTGACTGGAAGCTTACCATTATTATTGAAAAGTAAGGTGTGCACTCAGTGCATTTTGCCAGTGCTGACATATGGGGCAGAGACTTGAGATCAAGTTAAGAACCGCGCAAAGAGCGATCGAACGAAAATTACTAGGGATAACGTTAAGAGAGAAAAAGAGAGCGGTTTGGATCAGAGAGCTAACGGGTATAGAGGATATTCTAATTGACATCAAGATGAAAAAATGTAGCTGGGCAGGTCATGTAATGCGCCGGTTAGATAACCGTTGGACCGTTAGGGTTACAGAATGGGTACCAAGAGAAGGGAAGCGCAGTAGGAGACGGCAGAAAACTATAGATGCTGCGATGAAATTAGGAAATTCGCGGGTGCTAGTTGGAATCGGTTGGCGGCAGGACAGGGGTAATTGGAGATCGCAGGGAGAGGCCTTCGTCCTGCAGTAGACATATAACAGGCTGATGATGATGATGATGATGATGGTGGTGGGCCCCCCCCCCCCCCAGAAAAAGAATCCTGGGTACGTGCCTGATATATATATATATATATATATATTACTCCCCTTCATTTAAAACGTGCGGAAAATTGCTGGCGTCCTTTTAAGTTGTACCAACCTCTCTCACGTAGATTGAAATCAAACAACTATGTTCTTATCGAAATGCAGCTCTATCCAAGTCTAATAGCTATATTTTTGATCTTCGGTTTTCTTTTTCGTTATTTTTTTAATGCTCTGTTAAATTGAACGATGCACAAATAGCGCGAGCGCCTCACCATAAAGAGTGAACGCATACCCTGGGTTAGTAGCAGGCACCAGAGGTGGCCAGCCCCAAAGTACACACGCTTATTTTACGTTCACCACCATTCTCTGCTATGCCATCTTCTCGCAGTACTAATTGATCCCGCTAATCTTCCTGAATCGGTCGGTATTGTGCCGCGCGCGTTACACGATGTCGTACGTACGCACCCGCTGTCCGTCACTTTGTGGACATGTATTGCACATAAATTTCAACCACGTTATTTTCACAACTATAGAAGTCACCCCCCTCCCACTCCATCCCCCGCCATCCTTCCATTGTTTATTAATTTCAAGGTGTGGTTATATACACGCTGCCGCAAATGGACGCACCAAATACTGCCTCTTTATGTTGTTGTTTTCTATCCCTTTTTTTTCGCACGAACATGGTCCGCAGTATCTGCATAATCCCGCTGTATTCACAAAAGAGCGCTTGCGAGGGCCGAATTTAATGAGGCGACCCTAATCTGCTTCGCGTTCATGCCAGCGTGCTATACGTACTACACTTATACTGGACATCTGGGTATAACACGTCCGTCTCTAAGCCTGCATAAATTACGCGTCCTACAGAGGCGACGTACAGCGTGCAGCCTGTTGTATAACGTTGCCGGTGGTGGAGCAGAATGAATGCACACTGTGGAGGCATCCCAGAAAAAAATTTTTTTTTTCTTCTTCGAACCGTTTTCGGGCAACGTGTGCTTCCAATTAACTTATTTAAAGAAATGGAAAACGTTGTTATAACTATGTCATATATTGTTATGTATTATGTTGCAGGTGTATTTTGTATGCGCTAACATATACAAGCGCCAAGGAGTAGTCGGCGCCGTATTTTTCCGTCAATGCGTATATCATGTCAATAAAAAAAATAATAAGGAAGAAACTGAAAGGGCTAGCCGATCACGCATGAGCTGTGGGCTTAGTAATGTACACGCTTTAACCGTTGATTAAGAGCTCTTGTCCGCTCAGGCGCAGGAAGACAGCGAAAAAGACTTGAAATCAAGCAGAAAACTCCGCCAGTGTACGTATACTGTACAGAGCACGGGTGCAGGTCGATGTGGCAATCTAACAGCCCGGCAGCGACGCGTGTGTCTGGGCATAGGCTGCTGTTCCCTCTGGCCGATTCGCTCCAATCTTCTACGTGGCGGTGGCAACGGGTATCACCGCGGAAGGTGTAATTCATTCGCCCAAATTTGTTGCCCTGTCGACGCGACGTGGAAAGTGCGCGTGGCGCTGCACCGCCGTGGTGCGCCTACACTTTGCCGGAGAAGACGAGAGGCGAACTACGCGCGGCGAAACCGAACGCCCTCGGGAAACATAATTGAAAAGCGCCCTTCGTTGCGGAAGTGTACTAGGTACACTTGTTGTCCCACCCCCCTTTTCCACCCTCGAGGTAGAAAAAAAAAAGATGCATCACCCGGCCATGTACGTAAGCCAGTGCGCTTATTTGTGCTGTTACTGCGGCACGCGAGATCTAATCAAGTTCAACTAAAGGAACAGCAGCCTCGGTTATTTTTTGTTGTTGTTGTTGTTGCTCACGTCATAGCGGCGCACTGTGAAGAATCCCGCGTGCCCACCGCTCAACTTTGTCGCTTTTTACATCTCGCGGGACTGAACCTATTTTTCTTTACTTTCGAAAGAAAGTAAGATAAACGAAAAGCCGATACGAACGGTTGCGAGAGGGTTAAGAGAGATCGACGGTGATAGGCACGCAGCAGCAGAGGCCTTTATTACGGGCTCAATATTTACTGCTAACAAAATTGAATCGAGCTTACAATTGCGGCAGCTGGTTCTTCCTGTTTTCCTTTCTTATTGTTTGCTTCTTCTTCTACTTTGTTTTTTGACTAAACGCCAGTGCTTTTGTGATGTTACTGGGAAGTCGTCAGTCTAATTAAGTTCTCGAGTCCTGAGACAAATCGCGAGAAACAAAACTATAGAGATATAACTGTCATCTTTTGTTTTCTTTGAGCGCTCCTTGTTAATGTTGAAAAACCGGAAACATTTCCCCCTTTTCTGTCGCAGCTGGTAATTAAACAGCGCTGACCAGGTCAGCACACCACCGTGCTCTCGCGGTGTCTCGATTATTACGTATGGAAAACGCGTCTGAGGCACCAAAGATATTATGAATAAAATTACCAGCAGACGTCGAGCGGAAACAAGCGAATAGATAGATAGCAGGCGTGTTAGTACTTTCTTTTTTAGAATTGAGCGGGCTTTGAAGATTTCCGCCTAGTGCTTATCGGTGTCAAACATGTGCTCTCTTTATTCCGGCTGGCAGCGTCTCCTGGGGTTCTGTTATCCTTTTGTTCCGTATTACTCTGGCGTCGGCGAACAGTTGATAACTCGAGTTCCAAAACACACGTCAGGCCTTTGATCTTTCAAGCTACTTAAAGCGCAAAGCGGTGTGAGGGAAAGACTTGTATTAAATACAGTGTTCATGTATTGCTGTAACACCAATTTAATCAAGCGAATGGAACTGCACATTAACGACAATGCACAGGAGATTGAGCTCGGAGGCTCTCTCACTTACTTGAAGAGGGCCAAGTCACTGATTTACATAGGGCGAGCGCAAGAAAGACAACACTAAAGCAGCAGGGAGGTTAACCAGAAAAAAAAATGGTTTGCTACCCTAAATTTGAGTACGCGATCAGGAGAAGCAGATATACAAATATAGCACCAGACATAGAACATAGCCATGCGATCACAGCCGCTCACCAACACCGCACACTATCAGCACATGATGATGTGCGGCTCAACGAAAATCCATTAACGCTTCTGCCGCTTGTGCAGGTTTGCTGTCCCTAAAAATTGTAGCAGTGCCTTCATCGCTCTCTGTTGCGATGGCTTATGAGGTCGCCATTTCAAAGTGGTTTGTTTGAAACTGGTTTGGTGAAACTGCTGTGTACATAAGGGCGCCATCATTCCGTATCGCTTACCTTTTCCCTTTCCTTTTTCCTATTCTCGCCGCGTCTCACTTGAAGCATTTTTGATGATGCCACCAGTCTATTGCCTACACACTGTTGGCTGTGTGCGTGGCACGAGGGTATAACGATGTGCCACAGCAGGACGAATCGTACTTCGTCGACAACTTCGGAGCCAGTAACGCTTATAGGCCTCGTCGCAGGGGCAGTGCCCGGGTCTGAATAACCATCTGTAGTTTTCTTCGAGACTTCCTGCTCCAGTTTTAGACGTGAGCAGCCTTTCGAGAATGTGTAGCCCGGGCTCTGGCAGTTGAGGCTCCTGAGCTTCGTTGCGCGCAAATTTCAGCGTCTTGCGTGCCGAATCACAGTGGTCCATTGTCGAATATCGAAAAAGAGCGCTCACGTGTTCCACGTTCTCACAACATATACGCTGGAATGCACTTTCTGACGAAAGCGCGCATCTCATGCTGAAAGTGGCCACTTCAACGGCCGATAAGCTTGACACAGGTAAGCTTCACACCACTAATTGTAATTGCCGAGGCCCTGAGCTCGCGGCATGACAGCGCTCTCTGTCGCTGGCTTAATTAAAATGGGCAGGTGACAGTCGAACACTGACACGTCATTGTCATAATTAACACCAGGTGCAGTTTCGCTGTGCTTTGACTTGGAGAAGCTTATCGATAGACAAGTAGTGTTAACAGAGATAAACATAAAGAATTGACTGATTGCATTAGAAGCGTTATTAATGAGTTCCACAAATCGGGCCAGGTGATATTAGTGGGAGATAGGAATGCGCGCATGGATGATTAAGACGAATATACTGATTAGAACGGTTCTCAAGTGCTGAATCTGTGCGATGAACAAAACCGCGCATAGTAGTTAACAGGGATAAAAAGTGACATGGACAGGTAACGTCGCAATGCGAAAATAGGCACTCATGTATCGATTACGACTTAGTCTCAGAAACGGTCTGCGAACGACTAGGCGAAATGATGATAAATCAATATGGAAAGGATAGCCTGGGTAGCGATCATAAAAGTTTAATCTTAAAATTGGGTGAGATACTAACGCAAAACACAAACCAATGTCATCAAAATTTCCAAAAATGAATAAAAACCAAATAACAGAGATCTCAAAAAACCTAGAGAAGAAAATGAAGGTATTTCGTACAACAGTACTTATTTCGTATACAAGGAACTGGTAGACGTTATGCAGCAGAAGATAAAACGGACACCGCAAAAAAAAAAAGAACTTTGGATGAGAAAGAGGAAACCACGTAAATGGGGGAACAAAGAAATAAAGCAAGCTACAGAAGAGCGTAGGCAGGCGTCTAGGGATCATCGAGAAGCCAAAAAGTTAGGATTGCATGAAGAAGAGGTGCTCCTTAAATGGAAAAAATACCTAGAAAAGAAAAGGGTGGTGAGGTAACTCTTGCAAGAGAAAAATTAAATGCATGAGAGAACCTTGGGTGAATAACATTCTCAAGAGACAAAGGCGCCCCCAAAAGATTCTGAAGCCACGGACGAGCACTCGGAGCTTCAACTAAAATCGCAAACAGCTATAATGGATGAAGACGGTAACATCTTCGGAGGAGACGACGCGCTGCGGCACATCAAAGAAGTTATTACGTATAACTTCGGCTTGAAAGAAAGCGTAGCTAAGACGCAAACAGATCCAGCAACACATGAGAAGCCTGAGAGATCAAAATTGAGCACAGAAAACTTTTACTGGAAAAAAAAAGCAAAAAAAAATGTCTCTACTAGCACAGCCACAGGACCCGATGAAATCCCAATACAGCTAATCAAAAACCTTGCTCCAAAGAACCAGGAACTGCTGACTAATGCCATAGAGCGAGTGATTAAAACGAAGAAAATTCCAGTTGGATGGCGGGAAAGCAAGGTGAACCTCATCTACGAAGGCAGAGATGATGAGGACAAGACGAGCTTGTACAGGCCAATTACAGTAACGTCGGTGTTGTGTAGAATTGCATTGTAAGGCATATAATTAGAACTGTCGAAGTAGGTGGAGAAAAATGATGCACTGGGGCAACTGCAGAATGCGTTTAGGCCAGGCAGGCGCTTAGAGGATAATATGTTTGTACTAACTCAGTGCAAAGGGATTTCAGTAGCTCATAATTGGCCTTTATCGGTAGGATTCCTAGATATTAAAGGAGCCCACGATAACGCAGACAGGACATTGTTATGGGATATTCCTAAGCACGCAGGCATAGAGGACGATTTCATGAAGCTGCTGAGGGAGATATATATATAGACAGCCGAGTACAAATTGCATTGGAAGGCCGAAAATGTAATGAAGTGATAAACATTCACCAAGGAATGAAGCAAGGATGTCCTCTGTCTCCATTGTTGTTCACGCTTTAGGTTAAGGGCATCGAAAGACGACTAAAAAACAATGAATTAGAGATTAATTTTTCATACATGCGTAAGGGACCAACGGTGCAACAAAAGGTCACCACACTGATGTATGCGGACGATATAGTTCTACTAGCGGACAATGTAAGAGATATACAGACACTTGCGAATATATGTGGCAACGCAGCGACTAGTCTAGAAATCGGAAATTATGATCTTTAATGAAGAGACGAGTAATTACGTGGTGTCAATTCCACAACAAGTCATACCTATAGTAAGGTAATATAACTATACCTCGGCGCATACATAAACGAAAAAAAAAGATTTACTCAAGCAAGCACCCACCAAAATATTTTGAAAATAAAGGGGAAGCGTAATGCAGCAATAATGCAACTTAGAGCACTCTGGGGCCACAATAAGTATGAGATGGTGCGAGGAACCTGGAAAGGAGTAACGATGCCAGCGCTAACGTTCGTAAGTACCATTTTGTGCTTAAAATCGGATATCTTGTCGGGGTTGGAAGTTAACCAAAAATCGGTATACCACTTGGTTTTGAGGCCCATGGCAAAACCACAAATGAGGCAGTGCAGGGTGACGTGGGTTTGGCCTCGTTTGAAGTCGGAGAAGCGCCGAGCAAAAATTAGTTTTGAAGAAAGACTCAAAAATATGGATCAAAATATGGCTTGAGTTCACAAGTAACTTTAGCTCAAAACGGTGGACACAAAATGGAGGAAGAGGTCAAGAAAGTTGGCAACCAAGTACAGGGCAATCGAAAGTGTAAATATCAAACCGCGAGTCATGGAAAAGAAAGTGAGAGAAGCAGAGACAGTTCAAAGCATGCACTGTCAATGGAAATTTACTAGAATGAGATGAAAGAAATTGGAAGGCAAAATCGGTGCCACAACACGAAGGGAAGTGCCTTGCTATTTGACGTTTGAACCGGTTGCCGAAGGGCAAAAACACACAAGATCAAATAATCGCAACAAGTTGAGGCATCTGTATGCTGCAGCAAAAACCCGGAGACCACTCAGCACATCCTAATGGAATGCGAAGGATTCAACCCAGTGAGACTCGTACGTAGGCAACGTACACCAGAATCGCTTGGATTTGAAGTGGACGGAAGCATCAACTGGACAGCAGTCGAAATAAGCAGGAGACGTTTAGAGTATATTATTGGTGAAAGAAAGCAGGGAAGAGATGGATATGACCGGTTCCGCATGGGTAGCGGTGCAAGGTAGATAGAGAAATTTTGAAGAAGAAAAAAAAAAGTACTGAAGAGTTGTCTACAGCGATGCTAGAATCAGTCATGTATCGCATACGGGAGTAACTCAAATCGGCTGGGTGACTATTCGTCACCGCCCTTTTCAGAGGGGATGGGAATAAATCATCATCATAAATATAATCATCATCATCGCATGTGGTGACGGACGTTGATCTCAATCGGCAGCTCGTTTTCGCCGAAGAGTCATGTGCGCTTTGGTTGTGGAGAGCGAAGCGGGGACGTTGTTACGATCATTAATTCTGAAATCTTTCATTGCACCTGGGACAAGAAACTTTTGGGGAACCAGGAACGACTTGTCTAACAGGAAGCTTGAGATCGTCGCCGGGTGTATCACGCACGAAGAGAAGCGCCTATTTCCTTCTACGTTGGAATAAGTGTATACCTGTTTGGTGTAGTACATCGGCTGACAGCTCTTCGCTTTCAGGCGTAAAGAGCCATCAAAGCTATCGTCGTCTGAAGCATCGTTAGTTGAGTTCAAGTATGGCACGGTGTCCTCATTCTCGACTGGAATCTGAAGGGAGTTCATCTTTATTAGGCAGACTTTAGTCGGCGTAGTGAGGTCGAGATGGCACACGGCTGACTACCCTTTCATCTTCGTAACAATGAGAGTGGTATTTTCTAATAAATTAAAAGAAAAAAATGAAAGAATACAAGAAAAACTGTCGAAACAAAAAAGCACACACCTGTAAAAAAGAATAAACCCACTTCACGGCTAATTGCCATTGAAGGAAGGCTTACGCACTTGTCCTCTGCTTTTTCAATACAGAAAGACTCGAATGTCTCCCTGACTGCCTGGCGCTCTGTCCTGTGTGTTTCTTCTCGTCCACTGTCTTTTATTGCAGTTAAGTTTGTCTTGGCTTTCTAAAGTATGTTAGAATATAAATAGCGGTCTGCTTGTTCATTAAGATCTTAACATATTTATAAACTATGTTTAGAAATTTGAGGTATTCATAAAATACCGATTTTGTCGGCAGGATTCGCACAAGCGTTACATTTCCATATTACATTATTACTTTTTTTGTTGACTGGGAATTTCGTGAAACGATTGTCATACAACCAATATTATGTATACCCCATTTTGCATGTTGATAAGAAAAAGAAATTGGGCGCGGACGTGAAGGGGTGAAGGAGACCTTGCCTCTTCACTCAATGTCGTGGCCAGGCAGTCTGCTTACTACTTTGCTTGTGTAGTCTTCAAACCTTCGTGGTACGCCCCCTGTCTCTGGATTGTTGTCTGTGGGGACTTTCCGCGTTGAGGTGGATCAATCCCAGACCACATAGTCCGCCGATCAGTATCACCTTGGCCGTGGTGCATCCTTAAATTTTTTTACAAAGTGTTGTGTCCTCAATCGGGATAGCTCTGAAGATAGCGAAGAAAACGCTTTTTGAAGGACATGAAGGAGCACAAGAGTAGAAGGTCATGACCAATCATATTACGCGTAATCTTTAGTCATAATAACGACAAAGGGTCAATCACTAAACAAACGAAGTGAAGCAAAGCACATAAGAAGATAAACTAGAGCAGGCTTTGGCATTTCGTGTATGATCAGCTTGTCGCCGTGCGCCTGTGTGAAGTGACTAAAGTCATGAGTCTTTTTGTAGGTGCCAACTGCATACTTACGTAAAAGCTTTTAAGACAGCAGTGAACCGGCTTAATTCACGACCGCTTGGAAAAAGCTGTGTTGTTCATAAATGTAGCCAAACATGGTACGTGACTCAAGATAATATGGGGAATATATTTCACTTCGAGAACCAGCTTTCGACCCCAAAACAGAGCAGGCACTGCTTGGAGGGTCATACCCTCCACTCGTATGATTGGAGGGTCATACCCTCCAATCATACACTCACATCACCCAAATATTTCAGCATGAAAATAAAGAAAGCAGTTATTGACATAATAATTTATAAGAGAGTAAGATAGCTTATAAAGACAATACAAGCGCAGCACTAAATAGTATTACAGTGGATGCTGGGACAATGCAATATTCCAGGCAACACAGCGTCATTTGCAGCCGCACGACCAGCCCATCGAACATCAGGAAGGGAATTACTCTGCATTCTAAAAGAAACATGTATCATTCAAAATATGTAGAAAGCTGTGGTTTAATCAAAATTACAAAAGTTAAGATCTATTTTTACAGATCCGCACATTGAATTCAACATTACCTTTACATAGAAACCTTCATTAATCAATTACGGCTGGGTACCACTTACACAAAATATTTTTTACAAAGAATTGGCCGCATTGAAATAATAGTTTTCTGTGTTATTGTGGCTGTGTTGACGAAAACACGTAATAACTTCTTCTAGAATGGTCGCATCATCGCACATTAAGAAGCCGATTTAATTCTCGGTTAGTGGCCATAGTACTCAGATCTCTCAGTTTAAAGAAATTAATGGGGCCATGCCCAACAAGAATCAGGCAAAAGTTCCCATTTATTATGACAAAAAAAAATTCTGGAAGACAGCGACATTATCGGCCGTTATTAATGCATAAAATTATTTTGTTTATGATGGCATTCTTTTTTTTTAATGTCCCTGTGCATGCGGGATATTATTGGGGTTAGCATCGTTTCTTGAGTGGTTCATTGTTTTCTGTTATTTTATATTGTTGTGCACATTATTGAGTTAAGAGTGTCTTTGTATTGTCGTATTGTTATTTTCATTTGTATGAGATAACGCAACCTCGTTGCAACTAAGGGCGCTATAATGTAAAGCTATTCCAAATTTTTCTATTCCACTTCTGCAATCAGCCCTCCACGATTGATCAAAAAAAATTCGGGCAACCTACACTTCGCCTATCTGCCACGTGACGTCACGAGAACTGCGATAGCTCCCCACTGATGTGACGTGTACACACTGATTATGCATGACTAGACCGAATAAAAGAAAGATAATTATTTGTGATTCAGCGCCTATCCGCCATTATCCCTCTGATATTGGTCAAAAGTTTTCAGGCTGCGCCGGAATTGCCTGTCTCTCACGCGACGTCACGAAAGCGCGAAAACTCACCGCGTCAAATTGACGTGTACACACTAAAGATGCATTAATATGCCGAACAATTCTGAAAATTTTCTGAAGAACTGGAAACTGCCCCATTCCGAAAGGAATACAAGATGGCTGCCCGCCGATCGCGCAGGCACTAGCTATTCGCACCTGCCAGAGAGCATGGGTTAATTTGCGTGTAACAAAACTTATTACGTGGCCGTATAACATTATCGAGCCCTTTCGGCACGTATGCGACATCGCTCTGCGAACACATTTTTGGTGAGGATCAGTTTTAGCGGCATTCTTAACTTTCCGTTTCAGGCCGCCGCGATTTTCGACTAGCCACCTCAAGCTAAGTAAGAGGAAGCGGACCAATCAAAGATACCGGACCACCCTTGTCCTCGGGTTATTTATTTTCTCTGCGCGGGCTCGGCCCTACCGATACCCCCTCTACTTGGACGTGGTTCTCGCCTCTTGTCAGCCAATCAGATCAGAAAAACCGGCCAGTGTAGGCAATTTATTTAGTTTGGAAAGCAAACAAAAGGGACCTCCCATAAACGAGAAGAGCGTTTGATTGGGCTGCTCCGACAATTCTGCGGGTCACCGCCCGATGCTTGCGACGGCGGTTACGTAAATTTGACGTCAGTAGATTGCAATAAAAACAGACTGGAATAGTTTTACGTTATAGGGACCTATGTTGCATATTGTTATAAGTTGCGTGGCTGCAACTGTATGTTGTATTCATCACAAATCCAAAAGCCAAAGAGTAACTGGCGCCGTATTTGTGCGCCAATATCTCCTTATATTATGTCAACAACAACAAAAAAGAAAGGTAATTATTTAAGACATCGTTAAAACGGAATAGTCACTCATACATGGGCAGCATTCTCGGCTACTCAGTCGTGCTTCTTTAAGAAAATTGCGATTTCCGTATAGTTCAGGTGAGCTCGTCCTCGACACTGCCACATTGTTGCTAGCTGGCATTTTTCGCATCCAGTTATCGCCTTCTGGATGCTTCGTACTGTCCGTCAAAAGGATACCGATGTGATTAGTCATAACTTCGACAGATACTCACTTGTTGCCACGAATTAATTGAGGTTCTCTAGGAATTACTGCTTACGTGAGAATAATAATGATGTAACGGCGTTGCGGCTTCGTATGCGTGTTCAATGACTGCTTTTCAAGTTCGAATGGCAGTCGTAGTAATTTACATAAAAAACGAATACTTACATACTGAAAGGGGAAAACATGGCTCTTGTAATATTTATCACATATGTTCCTCTCCAAAATAAATGAGAGAAAAGCCGGAATCATAAATATAGAGCATTAAGCGTTATTTCAGATGAGTACGCACATATATGGCGACAAATTGCCTCAGTGCGGTACGCTCATATCTTGACATATGCTTTCCAGTGGTGAATCGGTTCTGTAGCTCATTCAGCGACAAAGGTCGTCCGAGGGGTAAAGTTAATTCTTTTTTTTATTTTTTTGTGTGAAGACCCTATGCTCATGTCAAAGATTTCGAAGGCGATTAAACGGTGTGGCCATGCATGTCTTTATTCGATTTCAATATGCAGTACCTTCCGAAAAATGCAGAGGCATGAGATACCCAGTTCAGCAAACCGAAAAGCTAATGCAGTTTGAGAGGAAAGAAAAATAAAACTATAAAATTAAAGAATACGAAACGGGAAACTTAGTTTATTCACCAAATTTCGCCTTTGCACAGATTTAAATTCCTGGAGCAAGGATCGCTGTTCACGGGGATTTGAATTTTGCCGGAGGGGCCAGCAGCGGCACAGAAAAGCGCTCGAGCGTCCTTCATCGACCGGCACGGACATATAATAAAAACTACATTACTTTGGATGGTCTGAACATGCGGAAAAACAGGTGCTTGAATTAAGCTGACTTTAGTATACAGTTTAGGGCAGGAAAAAAAATTAACATTTGAGGGGCCGAGGGAAGTATATAGGAGAGCGGGAGCGCAGGCCGAGGCAATTCAAGGCAAGAGGCCAAGTGGTAGGCACGTTGTAATAAACTTTGGATGCCCATAAGATGCTAATGGCGTGCGTCCGGCGTACCCCTCTTCCTTCTGGCTTTTTGTTTCGCTATTGGGCATCATGAGTGGACGCAGCCAAGCTTGCAGGGACCAACGCTGGCCAAACGGAGTCAGAGCAAAGTGAAACGAGCGGGCGATTCGAGGAACAAGTATGCAAAAGGCCGACGAACAGGCCACGGCAAACTCGGACGTCGAAGGAACAAGCTGCATGGAACATGTAAACAAAGTCTACGACGGTGGTGCCCCAACGCAACGAGGCGCACGGGTTTAGCCTTGTACCGGCGAATGCGGCCTCCGCGTTGTCGGTTAGCAGCGCGACGGAAATAACTTCGGCCGGAAAGCACTCGGCGCAGGCAGCCTACTGATTTGGCGAAGTACTTGAACTGCTCTACATATAAGCGGTGATGTGGCTGTGAATCGCATGGAGCGCCGAGTGGGCGAATAGTGTTATAGAACCACTGGGATCTTAGATGTGTGGTGTGAAAGCGGAGTATGGCGAAAAACTGAGTGACAAATAGCTTGAAAGCAAATAAAGGCGTTGCTACGGCAGGAAAATTTTGCCATACGAATTTATCCGAAACGATTTTCAGAGGCTCTTCCAATCGCTGTCGCCAGCCATGAAATTCACGATAAGTGAGAAGCGCGCATCACACATGAGCGACACATGCTAGAATAAAAAATAAACCCTTTGCGAAACTGTGCTAGTCTGTTCAGGCGAAATAACTCCGAAATGCTGATTTTTCAAAATCTGGCGTTCGCGGTTGGTATTTTACGGTAGATTTGCCTTGCTGTCCTAATACGAAGGACATAGTAGGTTACACACTGATATCCCCAGCATGAGAACAATTGAACCGCTGCGCAGAAGCAACTTTAATTTGGTCTAGGTTGCTCCAGGTGGAGAAAGAAAGCACTCTAATGAGGAAATATATGAAGACTGTGAATTTATCTAAAAGGTGGAATTCAAACGCACTCTGCTAACAGGATCCTTCGACCCAAATTTACGGGTAATAAGCGCGGCCAACACCATCGCAATATCAGTTCGGTTTTGTAAAGCTGCTTTTTCCTTACTAACGCATATACTGAGGAGAAGCTTACCATCGCATCTGTGTTTGTAGAACGGGGTTGGATGACTGGCGTGTATGCGGTGCGGTGTGTGCTCATTATCGTCATCATCATCATCTCCACCATCACCATCATTACCGATCTTTAGCTTGAGTGCAATAGATTCTTCGTCCTCTTACTACTACTACTACTACTACTACTACTACTACTAATTATTATTATTATTATTATTATTATTATTATTATTATTATTATTATTATTATTATTATTATTATTATTATTATTATTATTATTATTATTATTATTATTATTATTAAGGCTTTCTACAGGCTTGGGGCAGAGCAGAGTAGGTAACCATTGGACTAGCTAAATCGCTTGATAGGCACAATAATCTGACTACCGCAAAGCTCTAACACTCAGTTACAGAAGAAACAGTCTAAATATTTACAAGGTGTCGCAGCTAACTTTAGCCCGAGATTAAAATTATGTGAATGCCACGCAACTGGACAGAACCAATGTAGTATTGTTTAGTGTTGTTTGCGGTCGCTTGGAGGAGGAGAAGGAATAAACTTTTATTTTAGAACCAGCACTTTATGATGGCCGGGCCTAAGCCTCCCACGAAGGGACGTCGAGGGCTTGCCTCGCCGCCGCCTCGCGGGCGTGCTGGGTCGCCCAGGTTTGGTCATCGAGGGCGGAGCTCCGCAGAGCCTCATGCAACCTCGACGAGAGAGTCGTGGTGTTAGTCTGGGTGTACTGTGCTGGGCACTCCCATAGCATATGCGGAAGCGTAGCCGGGTGAATTCCACCGCACCGGCAGTTGGGGGAAGTGTAGACGTCCGGAAATATAAGATGGAGGCGGGCGGGTGAAGGGTACGTGTTTGTTTGTAGTAGGCGCAGGGTGGTAGCCTGCGCCCGGCTGAACTTTGGGTGAGGTGGGGGGAAGATTCGGCGACTCAGGTAAAAGGCCTTAACGAGATCGTTATAAGTTGTCAGACTGTCCCTGGTGTCCAACTCATCTCCAGTGACTCCGGCGCGGTTGACTAGGCCTCGCGCAATGGAGTGGGTGGCCTCGTTCAGATTGGGGAGGTGTGGGTGGACAGGGCCCGCATGGGCCGGGATCCATGTTAGGGAGATTATGCTGTCTTTAGAGTGTGGTGCCTGGCAGAGGATCCGAAGAGCTTGGGGAGAAATACGGCATTTGCTGAAGTTAATGGTGTGACAGGTGGGATCTAAAGTGGCCAGGGCGATGGCCACTTCTTCAGCCGTCTCGGCAGTGGGGGTAGTGACGCTGCAGGCGTGGTGTAGGGCTCCATCGCGTGTGGCGACGGCCACAAATCGTGTGCCATGGGAGTATTGAGCTGCATCAACAAATGTGACGCCAGGTACGTGGGCAAGGGTTTTTATGATAGCTCCGCCCGAGCTTGGCGCCGGGCCCTGTTATATTAAGGGTGCATATTTCTAGGGATAGGGTCTATGTAGATCCAGCTACGGATATCGGTCGGGATCGGTGGTTTGGGGCCCTGTTGCTGATGGTAGGCGAAGCCAAGCGTGGACAGAATAAAGCGCACCGGTTCGGTAAGGGTGAGCCGTTCAAGCTGAGAGCGTTGTTGGGCTTCAATGAGTTCGGAAAGGTTGTTGTGAACTCCCAGTTGGTTGAAGAGTTCAGTGCTGGTGCAATGCGGGAGCCCAAGTGCTTGCTTGTAGACCCCTCGTATGAGGGTGTCGAGCTTATTTTGCTCAGCCCGGTACCAGTTGAGGTACGCAGCAACGTAGGTAATGTGGCATATGACAAAGGATTGGATATATTCACATCATTTTTTATTCTGGCTAATTAGATGACTAGTCTTAATTAAATAATCAATTTCCCAAATATTATATATTATAAACTATTATATATATGATAACATGGTTTTCTTACAACGCTAAACTTATGTGGTTCGACTTGGGCCCAAGATATCAGACTTATTTCTGGAAGTTGGCAGAGTGTCTGAAGCCTGCTTCACCTCCGCCACGGGTCGGCCCGGTATTGCACTTTCTTCGGGATCGGTCCCCGCATTCCTGTCCACGTTCCCTGATACTTGACGCAAGCCCGCCAGTGTGCCCTAGATCCCTCCCCCCCCCTTTCCTTTCGTAACGTATGCCCAGTATTGCAGTATCTCCGGGATCGGCGCACACATTCCTTTCACCTATGTGCACGTAAGCCGGCCAGGGTAGCCCCCTGGGAAGGCATGCCCAATACTGCGCTATCTCCGAGATCGGCGCACACATTCCTGTCGCCTGTGCGGACGTAAGCCGGCCAGGGTAACCCACTGGGAAGGCATGCCCGATATTGCGCTTTCTCCGGGATCGGCGCACACATTCCTGTCGCCGACACTCTTAAGCAAAATTACACCCTTTGGGTCGTATATTGCCACACAACAATGATCGTCATCTGTCTTACCCGCATTTCCCTTCTTTAACGCTGCTAGCGCGGTACTTCCAAGTCACGAACAACTGCGTGTCATCAGCATGATAGAGCATTCTTGACAGAAAAGTAGCGAGCGCAGCGTTTTCAAGAAAGGGAACGCAAGCAAGACAGATGACGATTACTGTTGTGTGGCAAATATACACCCCAAAGGGTGTACATTTGTTTAAGAGTGCATACGGACGTAAGCCGGCCAGGCTAAACCCCTGGGAACGCATGCCCGGTATCGCACTATCTCCGGGATCGGCGCGCGCCTTCTCTTCACCCATATGGATGGAAGTCGGCCAGGGTGACCCCCTAGGAATGCATGCATAGGAAGCATACAGGGGCGAGAGGTAAACAGCTTCGGTGTAATAAATACGATGCGTGATGGACGCTCGAGCCATAGCTCTACAGCAGTCATGTCCTGAAACAGTGGCACATATCTGCCGTAGCTAGACAAGTGGCACAGGCCTGTTGAAAGAGCAGCGTAGCTCCTTAAGAAAAGCAACCTCACATGCCGGCAGGTATGATGGGACGGGCATGGGCACGGCCGCTCGAGTGCCAGCCTCGACAACAGGCACCTCATCTGAAGGTGGCGCGTCGATACAGTTTGGCGTGCGCTCCCGTGGTGCGTATGCTTTTGGGCACGGATGTACAATTGGCGCAGACCTTCGATATTTTCGTGAATATACGAATACTCATGCACCGAAGTGACCGACAAGCAGAAAACTAACCTGCCTGCAACATGTCCTTCAGTCAACGCCTCCTCTCACCCAGCCCCCGCTCCTTGACTGCGCAAGTGCGCGTGGCACTTGGCCGAGTCGAAACGGCAAAGCGGCAGTTCTGTGCTAAAACGCCCTATGATCGCAAATTATTCCGCGAAATCAGTCACTTTTTAGCCGTAATGGCGCTGCAGGCAGAGGACCTACAGCCAGAAAGACACTATGAGTTGTACGTGGACGTTGTGAAGAAGTTACAATGTGTCTTAACGAAGACGACGAAGGGACAAGTGTGGAGAATAAAGAATATGGCTGACACGATAGCCTAGCCCTACTGTGTATTATTACAAATTAGCGCAGCCGCATTTTTTCTGTGTGGACATTCAAGTCGAGATGTGGGTGGACTTCATCATTGGAGCAAATCAATGCGGTACCATCCGAATCTTACCTGCAAAGCCTCAAGATGAAGAGGAACAAGCTCTTCCGGAAGCAGTGAGCCCTGACGCATTTGTCTCCTATATAAGCGCTAGAACGAAGCTCACTTACGATGATTTAGCTGCGAAAGAAAAAGTGAAGCTGAATATGAAACTTCAAGATTATGAGAAGTTTGTGCTGACTCCAATTCGAAACTGCGCGAAGCCTGCTACCGTTGCTTGGTCTGACAGTGGTGTCAACCTGCTCACTAAGTTTCTTGAAGTACAACAGGAACAGAACAGACAGCAAAATGAATTCATGCGTTTGCTTGTAAAGGTGACAGAAAGAGGAATGAACAGGCCGAGTCTCGAATACAGGAAGCCAGACATGTTTGATGGAGGTTCTTGTAGTCCCGAGTCGTGGCTAACATTTTACGAATATGCATGCAATAAAAACTACTGGCACAGTGATGAAGATAAAGTGAAAAACATGTGACTATCCCTATGAGGAATAGCCAAGAGCTGTCACGAATTGCGGAGTGGAAGGAGAATTTTCTCGGCCCTTTTGAAGAGAACAAGGTATTACTATAGGATAAAGCTATCACATTCAAGTACAGGTCTGGGCCTGCACTCAGCTATTTTTATTACAATAGGAGGCTATTCCAGCTGGCTGACTAGGCCTTGCCCGAGACGTCTGTGGTCCAGCTTATCATTCATGGTTTGAGTCCCGACCTTCAGAAGCAAATACAAGTGAAAGGGCCCAGAACGGTTGAAGAACTTCTGCAGAGAATGCGAAACCTCTACCTACAAGACTCGGGACCCCAGCGGCAGCTCATGATGCCTGGTGCAAAGTGCCCAACTGCAGCACGAGCTGATGAAAGACGCCCACTTGTAAGCTGGAAGTCTATCGCTTCTCCTGTATCCTTTCTGATTGACCAAGCCAACACGAAGAATCAGATGCTGTGACAAAAAGCGAAATAAAGAGGGCTTCGGGTTCCGCCTGAAGACACCAAGAGAAGCTGTTCATTTGTCGCATGCAAACCTCTTGTATATATCTGTTTTTGTTTATGGAAAGGAAAGGAGCGCGTTAGTTGACAGTGGAGCAAGCATCACAATTATAGATGCCCGTACTGTTGAGACTGAGAAAGTGCAACAGGGACGGGCTGTGGAAGTGCATGGATACGACGGAAGGCGAGATATTAATGATAAATAGACATGTTTAACCATATCCTGTCTCGGCAATAGTGTTGCTACGCAGGCGCTAGTACTCGACGGAGTACCCTATGAAAAACTCCTATCACATCCAGCCATCAGTGCACTTCACCTTAACATATACTGGACTGGAGAAGTAACTACGGATGAAAAGTGGCACAATTTCAGCGTTTCTTTAACTTCTTTTTCGAGGAGCCTGCGGCAGCCGTCGTCATATGCAGATGTTAAGAGGCTTTACCCGGAATTGCTATGCTTGAAGGGATATCCCAAAGCAACTACAAAGTTTGAGGTACCATTTAAGTTAGGCGATACTACAGTGGTGTGAAAAAAGCCACATAATATGTCACGGGAGAAGAGAATGTGGCTGAAGAGCGAGCTTGAAAAGATGTTGGATGCACAGATAATTCGTCCATCCACGTCTATATTCGCGTCGCCCATCACTATTGCACCTAAGAAAGGAGGAAGCCTCCAACTCTGCACGGATAACAGGCAAATTAATAAGCAGACAGAGCTTTTTCCTTTGCCTAAGCCACGAATAGACACTATCATAGACGAGACGGGTGGCTGCAGAGTGTTTTGGCGTATTGATTTATGTAAAGCATTTTGGCAAGTTCCACTTTCTGAAGAATAAACGAAATACTCTGCCTTCATAACACCTTTTGACATCTATGAGTATAATCGACTCCCGTTTAGATGGAAGAACTCACCCGCTTGGTTCCAGAAGATTATGAATGACGTCTTGCGATCGTTTCTTGGGAAGTTTTGTAACGTGTACATCGACGATATAATAATTTACACTCGCAATGAGGAGGAGCACTCTAAGCATCTTGCTGGTGTACTGCAAATACTGACTGATGCGGAGCTCAAGATTAATGACAAGAAAATGAGTTTTTCCAAAGAAAAGTTGTGTTTCTAGGTAGAGTATTTGATGGCCAAACCACGACCACAAAGCAGGAATCAGTCGAACTAATCTCAAAAATGCAGAAACCGTATGACCTACACTCTTTGCGGGTATTTCTCGGCTTTGAGGGGCATTTTCGGGCATTAGAGATTGTGCCACGAAAACGAAGTGCCTCACAGAAATGACCAAGAAGAATATGCCATTTCGGTGGGCAGCAGAGTGTGATTCCATTTATCAAAGCCTTGTGAGCATCTTTCCGTCTTACCCAGTTCTGACGCTTCCAGACTTCAAGTTGCACTTCGAGCTGAACACCGACGCTTCTGATTACGCACAGACGCAGTGCTTTACTAGAGGGATTCAGAAGCTCCACGGAGCCGGCAACAAAAGGTGGTGGGATATTACTCGTATACGTTCTCGAAAGCGCAGCTGAATTACACGACTACGGAGAAAGAAGCTTTGACAGTCCTAATGGCGGTACGCTATTTTAGACCTTACCTGGATGGCAGGAGCTTCACGCTCTTTACTGATCACCAAGCCTTAACGTATATCCATAACCTCGCATAGCCTACAAGAAGGAATTGTGCGGTGGGTGAGGGAACGCCAGCAGTTGGTGTTCGTGGTCCATCACAGACCTACGAGAACACCTGAAAGATGCAGACGCACTCTCCAGACTTGCGGTAACCCCAGATCAGGAGACTGTCAGCGCAACTCTGTTGTGGGAGAGAACTGAAGAACTGGAGTTTCACGATGGAAAGTTCGTAGTCCCGGAAACAATGGTGACTAGAATCTTGGAACTTTATCATGACTCCCTGGGCTCTGGTGGGCGCGACGGGTTCTGGCGAACTTATCGCAAGATCCTTCGGCGTTTTCGATGGAAACACTTGAAAGGCGACGTCCAGCGGTACATCCAGTCTTGCCATCAATGTCAAGTCCATAAAATAAAGTACCTTCAGAGAACAGACGAGATGGTCCTACCTCGACATTCTCACATACCGTTTGAAGTCATCCAGGTAGATTTTGCAGAGTTTAAGAACAAGGCTACAGGAGTAAGACAAACACGGTCTTTCCTAGTGACGATAGACCAGTGCACTAGAATAGTGGCCGCATGACCGGGCAGGGAAGAGGCAAATAGTGTGATTGCCCTTTTGAACCGAGAGATGTTTAAGAATACCAAAGTAGTAATATCAGACACTAGACCAGCATTTGTAAGCAAGTGTCTGCAAGAATGGGCGAAGGAACGAGGAGTTGTTTTGCGACGATGCGCGCCCTACCATCCTGCAGGAAATCGAATTGCTGAAAGAAGCATATGAGACTTCAAACAGTTTATTTCCATGTAACCCAGTTTCAAAGGTGGATGGAAGGGCTGCTTGGAGGCCGCTGTAGCTCATCACAATCGGTCGCACACTGCGAGTATTCGCTGTAGTCCCTATTTCGCAGCATTTGGAGAGACACCGGTGCTCCCTGCTGATCAACAGCGTGGTATTGCTGACCGCCTGCAATCGTGCGAGAAGCGGGAAACTGCGGAAGCCTACCAGCGATACCGCGAAATATGAAGAGGCAGTTCGACTACCGCCACAACACGCGGATACCCCGTATACAGCTGAACAAATTATTACTCCTCAGAAAAGGTCTTCCGGGTATGAAGCAGGTGTACATGGGACCGTATCGCATGGTGCAAACTGCAGTGCAAAAGGGTGTTCTCAAGAGAATTGGTTGCGTCAACGATGACGGCGTGCTCGAGTTTGCAGCGATTGGGAACGTATTTATGTATCATCCCAGGAGGGATGAGTTTTCAAAGAGAGGGAGTATAAGTGGACGTTGTCAAGAAGTTACAGGGTGTCTTAACGAAGAAGACGAAGGTACGAGGGTAGAGAATAAAGAAGATAACTGACACCATAGCCTAGCCCCTCCCCCCCCTTACTGTGTGTTATTACATGAGTTTCGCGTACGCCTGGAAACGCTACTCGGGTGGACCCATTCTTTTCACCGTGCTCATAACAATAGGTCCCCTAGTCTGTTATTTCAAAATAAACCGACAGCCAAGTGACCTGTCATTCGCAGAAGTGTCGTCATCAGAACGTCCATCACCGCAAACGTTGTGCTCGGCTCCCTCTAACCGGTGCCACTGGGAAATCACAGTCAGAACATGCTGGGCCGGGTCCTTGCCCAGCGTAGACAATGTGACCGACCGTGCACGGTTATTCACCGTTGGTCAACATTGCAAGCTTTGTTGTTGCGCGCTGTATGTCGACAGAGCAATGTGTTACTGATGTATGAAGCCGGCTCGTCTATCAAAAGCGCTGCTTAATGAAACTCGTTCAACCGAAACATGTGCGCGAGGCAAAATAATTAAGCTGCCGATGTAATGCCTGGACCGCGTTTCTTGCCGTGTGCACTTATATTTAATTCGTTGCCGTTCAGCACGTGACGAATTGTTAAGCCCGCGGCAAAGCAATGCCTCTGTTTGTGGCAACGGATAGACGGTGATGAGTCTAGACTGCGGGCCCGAGCACTCGGCGATTGAAAGCGCTGCAGGCGGTGCAGAGTAATAGGCACGTCAAGTTGGCCATTCGTGTCCGCTTCGTAAACAGAGTGACTATTTAGCCGCGAGAACAGTGCGAAGCCTTGTAGATACTTGCACAACCTACGCACCGTTGACATATCCAATTTAGCTGCTGCAAGCAGACACATACGTCTAGAGTGGCGTAGGCTGAACAAATGTATACCAACGGCGCACGCCATGTGGTGTGCTTACAACGAAAGCTAACGCGTGCGCTCGGCTTACGCCCCCATTTAGTTTAATCCCGCTTAGAAATATGCTCTTTCTGAGAGTGGCGAATAAATGAGGTGCATTTTTTCTCGTGCAATTTCAAGATACACGTGGTCAAAGTCCCAGCATATATTTATCGCTAAGGGAGCCTGAAAAAAAAAAGACTACGGTGTGCTTCTGAGTTCTAAACATTGAGCAATATATCGATGCTTATTTTATGACTGGGTGCCTTTCGTACTCAAACTCTATAAAAGCTGCGAGTTACTTAGTCTTTTGCACTGTTAAACGGGCCCTGAACCACTTCTTATCGAAGTCGAGAAATGCGTTTGAACTTAAATCGCACTATTTGAGAAATATTTTTGCCCCAAAAAGTTCTTGAATGCGTTGAGCAGAAGCGTAGTTATTGGCAATCAAACATACCGTTCACGGTGCTTGAACTCCTTCTTCGGTACTTTGCACTGCGAAGGCTACGGCAGGTCGGGGTGTGCCCACAACGCTCCGCCTGCTGAACGTCACCGTAGCACACAGTTCAAATTTGATTTTGAATGTTCACGTAGACGCCCATATTTAAGATTTTGGCGACTACGACGCACCAAACTCGGTGGACCCCAGCGAGGCCAGTGGACTCGTCTCGGCACCAAGGCGGCCGCGGTGTCTACGCTACGCAGCATATCGCAGCCGTGCCGCAGCTACACGCAACTGCAGCGTTTGCATTGTGCGCGACAGGGCAAGAGTGCGCGCTCGCGCTCATTTCCTCCTGGCTGGCTGTGCTACGAGGTGCGCGGACCGGCTTTGTTTTGCACCAGCTTGACCGAAGGATAGTAGCCGTATCCAACTTGCGCATTTTGAAGCGCTATAATACCTCATTACGAAGCGAAGTCTGCCAAGGCGTCTAACCAGGTGTGGCCAGGGGTGTTCTTGGATTGTAGCGCGAAGTGACACAGACAGAGACTAGAAGCAGACAGGACGAGGCCAGGAGTGAGCACGCGCTAGTAAGCGCGCGTGTGATCTCACCTTAAGTTTCGTGTGATTCGAAGCTAGTTGAGTGTTCAAAACAAGTTTAAATTACACAGACCCAACGGCTACTACGCCGCTAACGAGAGTGGCCAAAGTTTAATTCCTACGCGGGGACGGCCGAGCGTGAGCAAAGGATAGCCCTCTTGTACAGGAAGTAGGTGATCATTAGAGAAACTCGAACGCAGAGTTTTCGTTTACTTCAGCCTGTTTATTACACTGCGTCAATAAATACACAGTAACAGTCGAAAGAACCGCACTGATCCAAACTAAGCCCCCTGAATAAAACCAAAGGTAGCGACATAATTTTATCTTGTCGCCGCTGCTGCAGCGAGGAGCATGCGAGGAGGCAAGAGAGAAGGCCTGCGTCTCCCAATTGGTTGAGCGCCGTCACGTGATATTTTTCGCGCCCTTTTTCTTTAGTTTTTTTTTCCGCGTCTTGGAGCACTCGCCACCATGACATTTGGCCGTCGAGTTTCTGCGGCGAGGCACTCGCAAGTGATTTGGCAAGTTATGACTTAGTTTCGTGGTTAACCGCGTCATTGCAGAACACAGTGTTTGTTTTATATTGTGTTAGGGATTTATTGTGAGAGCACTGGAGGTGCAAATGTGTACGAACTAAGCTTTTTTCTTTGTTGGGGTACGGAGTTAAGGCATGGGTAAGCTTATGCAGGGGTGCTATTCTCGGTGCTCTTTCAGGTTTGTTTTCCTAATTGCACTATCGTCGACAGGTGTATGAAGCTATGGAGTGCGTGGGCTGTGTTCTGTCACATATCGTGCTAGAAACGTAACGCGCGTTATTGTTGTAGTACTGAGAGTGCGTAGCTTTGCCAGTACATGCTTTAGTTAGGCGATGCAAATATACTTTGTGAGAGAGGACAAGCTGTTCATTACCAAGCCTAAATGATTTTGCCTATTGGGATTAGGCTTTCTCTCCTTCCCCATCTCGGCAGAATAAAGTGGTGCACGCGTTTGCTGGCTCATATTGACTTGGAACTGCGCAAAGAAAAAGGGGAAAGGGCTCATTGATGGAAACCATTTCTATGTGTAACTTTCGTCCTTGCTTGCGCTTTGTTTACGAATTAAGTACAGGTTCCACTGTGGTGTTTGCACTTGAGAGCCAAGGGCACCAGTTGTCATGAAAGCGGAGGACCAATTTCATTGCATAAAGAGATGCCAGCGTGATGGCAAAACAAGAAGAATAGTTTAGATGCTTCGCGTTGATCGCCCACGTTTCTACATGATGTCGCGTTATTCAGGCGAATATGTTGCGCTTTGCCTTTGGTCATCGTGGTACTAAGATGATTAAATTATGTAGCTGCACAAGGGACTCTAAACACGGCAGTCGATTGCGTACACGCAAGTACACACGTACGCACTTCGAGCAGCGCAAACACATCCCAGTTCTTCAACCCGCAAGTGCTGCACACACGCAAACGCATCGCCTATCGCGTGTACCGGCGAAACCTTGACTTCATCGCAGCCCTTTCCCGCAGGCGAGTGTTTTTAGAAGGCGAAACAAATAATATGGCTAATTCAATAGAAATAACTCGCGAAGCGGCTTGATATGTGCAAGCCGCGACAGTGTTCTTGCCTGCAGGTACACTAGTCGTAGATGTCATAACTCTCAAAGCTGTTGGCAGGTACATGAACATCGTGTGCATCACGTAGACATTAGTGTTGAGACAAAGAGTTCTGATTTTTGTGCTAGTACCTAAAAAGAATCTGTCCTTCAAAGTAAACTAAAAAAATCTTCCTACTGGAAGCAGGCGGCCAACCCGAAGTGGCAAAACAAGTGCGCAGTTACTCACCGAAGCACAAAAAATCATCTGCTTCTGCCAGTTTCATACCGTTCCATCATCGCTTCTAGTACCGCACACTACAGACAAACCTCAAATACGGGAAAAATCTATGCGCAAACACTCAACAATTTTGTTTGTCTCACCTCGTGTAACTCAATGGGCGGCCCCGGAACGAACGGCCCAACTGCGAAGGTGAGCGCCGAGAGGAAGAGCGAGCAGTGAGGACGCCAGGAGAAGAAGAGGCGGGGCGAGAGGGAATGTCGCTACCTTTAGTTTTATTGAGGGGTCTTAATCCAAACTCCCTTCTTGATTGTTATGAGCTATCGGCGAATAGCAACCGCATATCGGAGTCTGCTATTAGCAGATGATGATGATGATGATGATGATGATCGCAGTGGCCCTCCCCTTTGGAACGGGTGGCCACACTCACTGTGTCCTGGCCGAAAAGTTTGAAGTTGTCAGAAGTTGGAGTAGCGCCCCCTCGTGAGTGACGTCAGAGCCAGAACGCCATCTGCTCAGGCTGCCGCGCGCGCTCGTTCACTTCGTGCATGCTGGTAGTATTGGGCGCGCCAGCCGTACTTCCTGAAGGACAGTTTGGCTGCTTTCTACTGTCACCCTTAAATTCCAGTTTGTTTTTTCGAAACTGCGTTAATCGTGGGTATTCCCTGCTAGGATACGTAGAGTTGCAGGGGTCTTCTGCTTTTGCAATGCAGAGGTGCGCCGTGTCAGTCCACAATTGTTTCGTAAAATAATGTCTGCGAATTCAGCGTGGGAAACTTTGTATGACGCTTCGCTTCAAACATAACATGTCTTTAGTACTTAGTTATGGCACACATCTTGTTTTTTACGGAATAGCAGTTTCGGTATTTGGTGTCAACTTCATATATAAATCAGTATGTGAGAATAGAATACTACCTGCGAAGCTTTCCTCAACCTTCATATTGCTATGGTTAGTTGTTCTACTCTAATGTGAGCACTGTAGCAATGCGTAAAAGAAAGAGTTAGGTGCGCATTTTGTACGAAAAAAATTGCTACTACTTTCACCGTTCTCCGAAACGACCACCCAGAGAAAGCATCGTTTATGGCTGATAACAAGACTGCGGGTCATGTGTGGTATAGTAATCACCCGAAAGAAAAGTTTCATGCTTAAGATCAGAAGCGAAGCCATTCCAATCGATGGAATGTTTACCAGGGGCCAGCGGCGGCCTTTATCAGCAATATGGCAGACGCCACCAGTAATGGAAGTAACCGACTTTCTTTATGACGTTCCTGCGAGGCACGCATTATTCGGGGAATCCATCGGTTCACTAAACTTGGAATTGAAACTGTATGAATAGTTCTTAACAGTGGCAATTGGAATGCCTCTAGTATTCTCATGGCACTAGACTGCAGCTTAGGCTGTCTCGAAGATAAAAATATAACTGCCATCTGCATGACGATGTCTCGAACCACGCTGGTGTTTAATTATACGAGATGAGAACACTTCGCTTCGTCATTCCATAAAAGACCGCCTCATATATCCGCTTCATGAAGAATAAGGCACTATACGCAAGCCTCATAAGAATTCACTTGATTTTTGACCTCCTTCGATAAATGCCGATATCTTCAATGTGTTCCATACTACTAAAGGGTGCAGCTTCGGCTTCTTGCGGACTGCAGCCGTAGGGTCTAAAAGGCACATTTCGCCAAAAAGTTGCGTCGAACAGCTGTGCCAGTTTTGCCAAGTAGATCCCTTATAACGGTCCGCCAAGCATCAAACACCTGTAAATTTCTAAACTGAGTAGAGCGTGTAGCACTGAAAAGGGAATAAATATTGGTCCATGCATATTCCTGAGCGGCAAACTGCTTAAAGCCTCAATTAGCTTTAGCTTGAATTAGCGCGGCTTGAGATTAACCGGTGAAGGACGGACTGATCTTGAGCACCAGTTCAAAACGCAAACGGCACCAGCAGAATCTAGACTGTAGTATTGTTTAGTCCTCGTACTACTGCCGCACGTTTCTGGGAATAAACGCCGAAATTCGGTATTCGTACCATCAACTACTCGTCGTGAGAAAACAAGCTTTAGCGGATTAAAATCAAGGTAAATGTTGTAGAAGTCATACATAGCCAGCGTTTGTTACATGCTTGTTGTACCATGGCAAGTGTGGTCGCTTATCTGGATTGTTATATCCTATGTTTTCGCGGTTATACCTTTTATTGTCCACATCAACTACCACTGCAGAGCGTAGAAATGCGCATGAAAAACCCACGCAGCTGTCGACCGAGCTCTGCCGGCCGGCACTGTAACGTCTAGGAAAAAAGTCGCAGTTTCGCCTGAAAGGCGAAGCATCGATTGCGATATCATATTAGTGGACTGCTATACGAAGAATAACAGTTTTATCGGCCGTATGAACTTGCAAGCATAAGCATACTAACTAAACTAGCAAGCACGGTGACACGCCTGCTCAAGCCAACATGAACATACCTCATTCGATAACCGCGGAAACTCGCCGTGAAAACGTTGGAGTGAGGAAGCGCGGCAGCAACAGCGAGCGAATTCACCTCCGTGTTGCGTCTAACGCCAATGCGAACTCAGCCGCGCAAACACAGCGCGCTGTGGACTCTGTCCCTGTTGCAGATTACATTCAGGATACAGCAGGTGGGCGCGCACGGCCGTCCGGGCCACCCGGAGTGGAACGCGCCTTCCTCCCTACCGTAGCCTTGAGCGCGACAGGAGTCGGCGCGTTTCCTCTTCACCTTCCTCTCTTGCATGGGCGCGATCGAGCCGCGATTGTCGGCTCACCCATCGCACGCTCGCACACTTTCGCTCGCACATACAGCATACGGCACGCGGCGACCATTTTATCGCCCTTGGACTTTATACGGAAGCTCACGGTGACGGCGTCGGCAGAAATGCGCCTGGAATGTTCATATAAATGCTATCGCAATAATAAGCTCTTTCAGTAAATTTTGAGGAACGAAGACATCGTAAAAATATATTCGAGAGGACCGTCATAAGTGCATCAGCATAGGGAACAAACGGAAACACTGCAGAAGGCGCCCGGACATCGCCCGAACTGCAGCAGACTGCAGGCGCGAGTCCTCGCCCTGACGTCATCCGAGCGGCCTTCACAGCGCCTCTGTAGGTTGTTCTCGGGGCTAATATCACGAAATAAAGCGACCAGAAAAGAGTGAGTTCTGTTGAAAAGAGAGCGTTTGAGAGAATGCTGACTTCACGCTCTGCTTGCGAGATCCACGCGCCACGCACTTCTGCAAAACTTCACTGGGATGTTCGTAGCAGCGTATACAACAAGCGGACTGTTTCTTTCACCATCTGCGAGAGGCGGTTCAAGGCCCTTTTAAGTCATAATGTTCTTTTATGGCCCGCTCGGCCCTATTTCATAAAGGGATATCGCAATTTAATAAAAGACTTGTAGCATTGCCATTTGTTGGGCGTGTTGGTAAATTGAAAGCATATTTAGCGCCAGCAAACAAGGACGTAAGGAAGACGACAACACTTCTGTACTTCCTGAAAATCAAGTTGTTGAAGTTAGCGCATTGTGTTGTCGTCTTCCTTACGTCCTTGTTTGCTGGCGCTAAATATGCTTTTAATAAAAGACATTCTGAATCCACTAGAAATCCCAAGGAAATTCAATAAAATTGAACGCGAAATGAAGCGTTGTATGTACGGCACGGAAAACGACAAATATGCTGAGACTGATCGACACCCAGGCTGCAGTTTAAATTATAAAAGGGCCAACCAATCAGTTATCTATCGCTGAAGCTGTGGTCTGGCGCACGTGGAGCAGCAGAACACAACTTCGGAAAGTGGTGTCTTTTGCGTATGCATTAGGGAGCCAGCAACATATAGTACATTCACACAGATATAGCTGGCGCTGACCAATACTTGAGAAAATGGAGTGGCTGCTGTCAGCGTAATGAATGCTAACGTTTCACCATGCCAAAACGAAGATGCTAAAGCTTCTGCACACAGAAAAATCACCACCTTGACTCAATTATCGCTGGCAAGGTTTCCCACGTATTTGCGACGTAATACTGATTCCAGTGGAGAAGGCTCATTGTGGTCGCTTAAGTGGGCTATCCCGCCGCACGCAGAGTCATCCACGGTGCCTAAATATAAAGCCTCGCTTATATCCTGCATAGCCACAATGTCGATTTTTCCCTTTCTTTTTGTCCCCGCTGTTCTCTCCGTATTTACTTACCCTTTCTATTCCCCTAGTGCTGGGTAGCAAACCGGAGGCTTTAACTCTGGTTAACCTCCATGCCTTTCTCTCATTTGTATCTCTCTCTCTCTCTCTCTCTCTCTCTCTCTCTGTACGTGTGCCTTGGAAGCTAAATACCCAACATTTATCCAAATGAGTCTTCAGCAAGATTTCTCTACATTCGTGGTTCAACTGATGGTTCAACGACCGATGAAGGTACTACGTCGGAATTTCACCTCCCTAAGCATGATGTCAGCAAACGTTACCGATACTATAATCAAGCAAGCATTACGACTGCTCGACTGTCCTGGGAGAGTGCTTGCTCGGGCCGATGGGACTTTCACTCGATAAGAGCTTCTTAGACGCCAACTGCAACACACTATTTTACGGTATTAGTTGTTTACTCGCACATGTAACTTCAGGAAGGATGAGGTAGAGGAGGAGGAAGAGGAGGAGGAAGAAGATGGGGCTATAGGTACAGGCGGATCTAACCTATCAAAGGCATGCCAGCCATTGCTCCGCCCGAGCGTCCTGTTTTAACTTGTCAGGGCTAAATGCTCCACGGTGTTCAATGCAGCGTAACAACGTCACCTACCACTAACGCTTCTAGAAGAGCTGAACAAGGCGATCCGACAGAACAGGTATCTGATTCCTCCACTCCACCAAGCCCAGTCTTACTTCATCAAGCGATCACTGGCTGTTAGCAAGCACTGCATGAACGTTACAACTCGCCGGACAAATCTGTCCTTCACAAACTTCTAAGAGGAGGCGGAACACCATTGTATTCGTTTTGTCACCGTCATGGGGACGTAAACCACTAGTTATTGGTCGGTATGGTGCTCGTCGAAAGCGAAGGACTCACCTTCAAAGGGTGAAACATAGAGCTGCTCATGCGCGACCATGGAGGACTAGGCCTTCCCGCAAGGACACTGGATTTACAGGAACATCAAAGAAAACTGTGTTTCATCCCTAGCCAACCATCAAGTGTGTTTTCAATGCGCTCCAGGTCATTTCGGTATTTACGGTAGTGCTGTCACTGACATGTACGTATATATAGGGTCTTAATTTTATTCTGTGCTTTGTACAGTTCTTTTCTTGTATTTTTTTTCGTGTAGTGACGTGCCTTACATCTACTGACTGTACAGGTGTGCTGGTAAGCTCAGCTGTGATACACACGCACACGCACACGCACACGCACACACACACACACACACACACATGCACACACACACACACATGCACTCACTCACTCACTCACTCACTCACTCACTCACTCACTCACTCACTCACTCACTTACTCACTCACTCACTCGCGCACGCACTCACTCACTCACTCACTCACTCACTCACTCACTCACTCACTCACTCACTCACTCACTCACTCACTCACTCACTCACTCGCGCACGCACGCACGCACTCGCGCACGCACTCACTCACTCACTCACTCACTCACTCACTCACTCACTCACTCACTCACTCGCGTACGTACGCACGCACACGCACGCGCACACGCACGCACGCACGCACTCACTCACTCACTCACTCACTCACTCACACACTCACACACTCACACACACTCACACATCATGCAAGGTTATCTTAATGTAACGTTTTATTTCTTCGAATCTTTGTTTTGTTTCCTTCCTTTGTTGTACTTGTTTTTATTAGTTCGCTTTTCAACACACTTTTTTCTTCAATGTGTTTACTATTAACGTTCTTGTGATATCGAGCCTTTCAACGGTCTGTATTTTCTCACGCTGGCCCCCTTAGTAGAAACAGACATTTTGAGAGCCTCAGTAAGGGGCGTAGAATAATATGTGCACGCAGATTATGTTTGATAAACCATTGCAGGCTTACAGCGATTTGTATTTTTTATATGTAACAGGACGTATACACGCGGCCATATGCAGAAGAAAGACGGAGTATAGTTTGTGCGTTTCGGACCGAGCATTACGGTTATTGCGTGTCGTTCACCGACTGAACATTTGTATCGTACACTTAACTTGCAATGATATAAGCACAGGGGTAACTGGGAGATAAAAAAAAAACTGCAACCATGGTCAAAGGTAATTTAACAGTTGATGGAATGCACGTGAGGGGCAATAACGCATACCAAGTTTCACCGTGTCACAAAAAGAAAAGAGGAGGCAGCGACCAAATGAAGAAGATATAACAAGAAAAAAGCATGCAATGTACACAATGATCGAGAAGCTTGCGAATGGATAAAACACTCTCATCAGAACTCCTATTTCAGAGGATAAATATAAAGTATGTAACTGGTAAACGCCCATGTAGTTCAACATAACTCGGTAAATCTGACAGGACTTGTGTGCTGTTTACTAAGATGAACGTTGACGAAATTGCTTGCACACAGCGAACTTACCATACGGCAACGTATCATCTTGATTCTTGACAACTCATTGGTCTGGTACGAATAACTATGCCATAAGAAAGTTGAGGCTTCGGTTTGTGCACTTGCACATTGCAGCCATGAATGCAATGCTTGAACCTTTTGAGTTCGGCTTCCTTTATATGCCGTGACTCATTATAGCCTTGCATTGCAGCCAATAAGTCGCGCCGATTCACGCAAATGTTCCAAGCTTTAGCACGCACGTGGTAGATGGCGCTACCGTCAGTCACCCAATTAAGCCCCCCGACGAGCATCTGCAATAAAAAACTCGCATCATGCCTTTAGTGTGGTGCTTTACGTCGTATGGGACGTTTATAGTAAAAACTGTATGCAGAAAACTTACGAAGAACGCTTCAGCGTGAGTAAAGGCACTTACCGAGCCATATAGCCACACCTAGCAGGAAGTCATTAGGCGGAGCGAACTGGTGGTTATTCTTAGTCATTTACATAATGATTTAAATGTCGTTAAATAAAAGTGCCGCGTTCGCGAATACCGGGGTAAAATTTAGATACTACGCTTTCTGTAGTGCCGCAGATTGCGCAGTTTTCTCACGACTGTCTTCCTGATTTAGGTTTTGGGGATCTGAAAAGCAGACAGAACGATCAAATAATGTTTCCAGCGCTGCGCTTCTAGTCTTCTTTGCTCGAAGTGCTCTTGTGTGGCTCTTGTTCTCACTCCAATATTGCACGGAATACTGACTGCTCCAACTTACTACTTACCCTCTGGAGCGTTTTTTTTTTTCTGTTTCGTTCTTACTTCCTTTGCCGTGTTCTTCTGAAGAAGGCATCGAGGGGCCTCTTCAAAAGTACCGTACCTAATATGAACGCCAAAATTGGAGTTTTGTGGGGAAACACATAGGCGATGGGGTTGTTGACAAACTTTCTTTTTTCTGCTCCCCTCTTTTTCGCTACCCCTCGTTCGCAGTGACCTGCTTGACGTGCAGCGTGCTGACGCTGTCGGCCATCTCGTGCGACCGCTTCATCGCCATCATGTTCCCACTGCAGGCGCACGTGCGCGTGACCAAGCAGCGCACCAGTGCCGTTATCGGTGTCATCTGGATCACCTCCGCCGCCATCTCCGTGCCTTTGATCGTCTTCTCCCGTCTGTACACTGTCTCCGTGAGTATACATGCGAGATTCTTATGGTATGCTGTTAGATTCTGGCGTAATAAAAAGTTTTAGCAGAGCGTCGCTTGCTCTCCGCTCACATTTAACGGGCTCAAGACGCTGCAGAGAACAGCGTTCATTTCGCATGTGCGATAAGGGCATACCCCATAGACGCGAACGACGCGCTGTCATGTTGGATGCAAAAGGATAAAAACGCTAAGGGGACACGCCCGCGCACTCCGGCTAATCTGTGCTGTAGTGGAGCAAGGGCAGCCTTCTACCTTGCGCTACCGGCATGAGTGTTGCGCACTTGCGCACTGAAGCTCCTGCGCAGCGGCCATGTGCGAACTGTTAGGATACACCGGTCTGAGTGGAGCCGACCGTGAACGCTCCGCTAAAACTGTCTAATAATTAGGGGCTGCACATCACAGTAAGCACTGGTAAAAACCGGTGCATACGCTCAGATTCTCTACGCACATCTCTATGTGCAACCGGCGCTGGCCAAGAGGCGCTAGGGCAGTTTAAGTGCTACTAAAACATGGTCACACCGCCTGGCAAGAAGGGGTGCACGAAAATCGCACGACATTGTGGACGATAACAGACGCGCGCCTGCACGTTTGCTTTAGCTCGATATGTCCAGGCAAGGCCTGTCCAATGCCATGCGCGTTGCGAGGAGCGTTTGAGCACCTACGTTCTAGCCCGCCGATGCCCAATCAGGTAAGAAGGTGGATACATATGTCTCAAAATGAGCGGTGAATTTGCGTACGCGAAATCGCTGAATTTCCTGCAAAAAACTGTTTCCTCCACTCGTCATGAAGTCTCTGTATTACGACTTGGTTGTTGGCGAGCTATGTTTCAGCACTGATTGCCCACTAAAGTTACGACACGGTGGCTTTGATGCTTCAGCAAATTTATTTCGATTTTAAAGGCTACATCAACAAAAGTAAGCCTTTCATGGAATTGCCACCTTCTAAGCAAGTGGAATATATCTGAAAATATGTAATTGTATAAGTGTTACGTTGATTAGAGTGTACTCTCGACTAACCACCGTTGACAGCACGTTCACTTTCTTGTAAGACAACGTTAAGCACGATGCCGCCCTGAAGTAAAATGGCTGCGCATCGTGTCAGCTACCGCTGTGTATAGGCCTGTGCCCGTATTCAGAAAATGTTGTTACGCTAGACTTATTCGTGAGAATTATTCCTAGCTAATTCTGATGCTAGCAATTGCGCTCGGCAGAGGTCAGAGGTAAGAGGTAAGAGGTACTTCCGAACGACAAGCTTTGTGAATTCAGCCCCTGTTCCGCTGCGTAAACGCCGGTCCCACCAACAGCGGTCTCCATGCCGTCTTTATCAATTTCACTACTATAGCACAAAACGCGATACCCTGCTGGTGAATGCAAGGCGCCAATTTAAATCTGCTCGTCTCAGCTGTGCTACGGTGGGAATTTTGGAGACTTTCGTGCATGACAGACTTTGTAGTACGCACTCTGTCGCGAAAGAAGGCAAGTGCTGTGTCGAATACGTATGCGTTGCGCACGCGTGAAGGGGTAGAGACGCAGTTTCGCCGCGCTACCCCTTTAGAGCTTATACTGCTGAAGCCACACCTTGCGAAGCTATAGTGACAGGCGGTTGAAACGTGTGTCTGTGCGATAACGAGCATCAACTCAGAAGAGCGAGAACAATGATGTAATCGACTGATATCAAGTTAATTAGTAGAGAGAAATACTCTGCTAACGTTGGCGCTGTGACTGAGTCTGAGCGGTTCTGGCGCGTTTTGACGATGGTACCGATGACTGTCTAGAGACGTTTATGCGGAAAACGCAAATTTCCCAGCAGTGACCATCGGTAATCGCGTAATTGAGTTTCTGTAGTCTTTGCGTTCACGAGCCTGGAGATTGCTTATAGAAAGAGAATGATGCCATCGCAGTTGTATTGGTCGGTTTGTCGTTCATTTGCTTACAGCAACGTATAATGTAACAACAGATGTTGGAACACTCGTTTTTTTTTTTTTATCTACGTTCTCATAACTGCTGGCTTTAGCTGACTATCTGTACCACGTCAGTCGATTTTCTTACGCTTGCCCTTTAAGCAGCGTGGTCTGTAGAAATTTATGCCGCTATGAGTCTTGGCTCCATCACGCGGGCCCCTTCACAATCATAAATTTCCCCCAGTCGTGTAAATTGCTGTGCGTAGCATTCCGTAAGTAAAATACGCAACCACCAGCGATTTTAAAAACTCGACAGCATTATTGCTCCACTTTTTGTTTCTTCTGCATGATTAAGAAAAGAACGGGGCGCACTCTCGACGAGATGAAACACAGGCTACCATTACCCAACGTGGGTGCCTTTTCCGGTAACTGAACACCCGAATAAAGTACGAAATGAAGCTTGAACGCACAAAAACCGCAAGCAAGATCGACTGTACTGCCCATTGACAGCGAACTCAATGTGGGGAGCTGACACTTTTACTGTACCAGCCACTTTCGTTGCTCGCCACAAAGCCGCAGCACGGTGTGTTCAAAACTCGAGCGTAACAGGCCTATTATTGCGGAAAGGGCCCGCACTGACAACTCAGTTTGTACTTTTTTGTTTAACCTTGAAGCAAGCTCTGTCGATGGTGTCGATCCTCACTTCAACAACACAAAGCTAAAAAAAAACGATGCTGGAAAACCCGGCAGCCTAAAACTTTCATTTGACTCATTGGCTACCTGCTTATTTCAGTCGGCATAGAGTGCGCGTCTCAGATGAGAGAACAGAAGCCATCGAGAACTCCGCGCCTGCGCTATTAAAGAAAACCATTACGCCCCTTATCTCTGATATTTAATAGTACCATAATTGATTTGTGGCAACGTATCGGTCTTTTATAGGAATTTAAACCAATGTGGTGATATGAAGTTATACAAAAATCGGGTAATAAGCAGGCCTAGACAAGTACGAAGGGCATCAACGGTGGGAGCTATCGCAGTCGTGCGAGATGATCTCATCATGACGCATATTACAACTGAAGCGTACATGGCGCACATAAGGCATCTTGGCCGGACACTTTGTCACCGAGCGAGTAAAAGACTTTGTGGGAAGCACTCTGTGAAAAGAGTCCGCGGGAAACAAAGACGAGTGCTCAATGGTTAAACACAGTTCAGATATTGCGGTGACTCCTAAATCGTGCAGCTTGCGCCGAGCGGAAAGTCAACGACTCTCAACACATATGCGTACCAACAAGCGAAACCACCAGTAATCGATATAAAGCCAACTGGAGTCCCACAGCGGCTTCTGAACAAGAAATAAACGAAACTTCGACGGCCGCCTGTAACAATTAAATGAAGAAACCCCGTCGACGCTGAGCTTCCTTCGAAACGAACGGGGATCATCCGCCCGAAGACGTCGACTACTAACCGATGGAAGCACCCCACAGTGGCCCCTGTCGAAGGAATAAACCATGTTAGTGGAGTTGAGACCACTCAATATGCTACAGGTATATTATGCCCTCTGCAAAGCTACAACGTTATTGTCATGGCCATTACTGATTTATATAATGCTTACAGAAACCACTAGGTATATTTGTAAACTCCTTGTCAATAATATAAACGTTCTCTTCCAACCACAGAGACTACGTGCCTCGTTCTGCAAAACGTCTTCTCAATGTTGTGCAGGCGCTTGAAGTTATCGCGTCCTTTAAAAATCCTCCAGTGAATTAAATAATGCAATGTTTTAGCATAGAGTTAACGCTTCGTGCACCATTGCGGTTACGGAATTGGCCTGCCACCAACTTCGCGTGCGCTAACTATAAGTTGTGCCTTCAATATTATATTCGCATTCATTTTATTTTAAACCTTACGCCAGCTACCCAAATACGGCTTGCATGAATGCTTTAGGCTATGTCCTTGGCGGACATTATGGGCGCGAAATATTATAGTCAGAATGTTATTTAACTGAAAACATTAAATACATGTTTCCATTTCTACCTTTGGGTGCGGTGTGAAGTAGACAGGACGCACAGTAGTAGACAGACATAGCGCTGTGTGTGTCTGCTTCTGTACGTCCTGTCTACTTCGCGCTTTACCCACAGTGACAAATAACGGACAAGCTTGACGTTCTAAACTTTTAATTTTTGCGTTCGCAATATACTTTTATATTGGTCCACTTGGACAGTCGTATTCTAATGCGCGTACACATTGTTTGATTTTTCGAGAAGGATGCACTTACAAGACAGGCATCAACATATCTGTCGCCTAGTGCGACCCATTTTGCATACTGAGGCGGGAATGTCGGCACCGACATGACTTTAAGTAATTCGGCTTGTCGTACGTTGTGCGTCAGCTTGAAAATTGGCTGTAGTAGAAAACAGCTGCACCGCTGTCGCTCTCGCCTGGCGAAACAAAATATGACTACGTGACGGAGGAATGTCATCCTTGTGTGAGTCGTCGAGCAGACATTCCCTTCCTCGGCATGCCGAAATCGGCTGCAATGCACGACACAGTTAGAGATTATAACTTGCTTGAGAATGAGACAGTTTTCAAGTTTCCATGCAGATGAAGTTTTTTAAACACCCCAATTCTCAAGTTCGTCACTGAATTTCAACTAGTTACCCGCCGTGGTTGCTCAGTGGCTATGGTGTTGGGCTTCTGAGCACGAGGTCGCGGGATTGAATCCCGGCCGTGGCGGCCGCGTTTCGATGAGGGCGAAATGCAAAAACACCCTTGTACTTAGATTTAGGTGCACGTTAAAGATCCCCAGGTGGTCCAAATTACCGGAGTCCTTCACTACAGCGTGCCTCATAACCAGAAAGCGCCTCTTAATCAGAAAGCATGTAAAACCCCATAATTTAATTTTTTTTAATTTTATCTAGTTATGCACTGTGTGACAGTACCGTTCTGTGTAGTGTTTCCTCAAAGGAACATAAATACACCGTACAAGCCTCATCTGTGTTGCACACCTGATCTTAAGTAGCAAGCCCTGCATATTATCGGGTCTCACATCTTCAGCGCCTGCTAAACACGAACGCAGAGGGTTAAAAATTATCCAACAATGTAGAAAGAAAGAAAGAAAGAAAGAAAGAAAGAAAGAAAGAAAGAAAGAAAGAAAGAAAGAAAGAAAGAAAGAAAGAAAGAAAGAAAGAAAGAAAGAAAGAAAGAAAGAAAGCATAGGAAAGGCAGGGGCACGTCCGGTTGTCTAAACCTTACACTGGAGAAAGGGGATAAATTCGGTCAAAATAGAGAATGAAGGAAAAGAGAGAGCACTAGTTGTATGCGCACGTGAAGCAGCGCCCTGATTGTAAGTTTAACTTTGAAGGCACTGTGTAAAGCCAATTGTTAATTGGAATACTTTACGTTGAGCGGAAGCAATAAACAATATACTGTTTACTTTGGAACTTGTACACATTGTTAATGAGCCTACGCATGTGCAAGGAACATCAAATTCTGTACTAGATTTGGTCTTTGTTATAGTAACCACTTTAAAACAGATGGCTGTAAAGTGGAAGTGTCAGAAAGAATGTTTTTTTAATTATGGGGTTTTACGTCCCAAAACCACTTTCTGATTATGACCTGGGCTTCTTAACGTGCACCTAAATATAAGCCCACGGGTGTTTTCGCATTTCGCCCCCATCGAAATGCGGCCGCCGTGGCCGGGATTCGACCTCGTGCAGAGGGAATTTCTGACCATGAAATGGCACTATGTACGCTATGCTTGCCGAACGTGGACCGACAGCAGGGCCCGACAAAATTTGCGCGCGCATTCAATTGAGCAAATGATGCAGCTGTCATGACTTACCTTATGCATGAATTCAATGGTTTTTATGATTTGTACGTCCAAAATATCACTGCTGTAAACGCTTTGTGGGCGCATTTTAAATACCATGTAATGCACTGCATCACAAATTTTGTCCCTTTGATAAAGAAGGCCACAACCAAGCACAATCCGTGGATTACCCGAGAAATAATTCACGTGAAACGCGAAGAGAATAAACATTTTTATTGGGTGAAGGCAGCTTTGGTGAAACGATAAAGTGAAAGGTTAAAGAAACAGACAGCGTACAAACTTAAAACTAAGCGTGAACAAAAGTTCGCTAACAAAACAGTTACATAAGAAAGTATTCGACGCCAAAAAATTATTTTGTGGCACTACGCTCAACAACTCCAGCAAAGATTCACCGCACAAGATCTAGAGATATGTCAAAAGAAAGAATGTTACTGCAACTTCGCCTACACACGTAAAAAAGCAAGCTGACTCTTTTAACAGTTACTTCCATTCGATTTTCACTGCCGACAACAATGTTTTACGAAGATAAACATGCAATAGTAATGAGTCAATGCCACTTTTAGGCGATCCGGTCATATGTGTACTTGGGATTCTTTCTTTGTTGTTGAACCTTGATGACAAAATGAGTTGTCGTCCTGATGGAATTCCGACCGGCTTTGTAAGGCGTCATGCTGGACCAATTAGTGGATATCTCTACACATTTTCTAAGTCATTTCAGAGCAGCTGTCTACTAACTGAATGGAAAGTAGCAAAAATAATCCTCATTCTAAAATCAGGTGACGTAACGTCCCCTTCTAATTACCGACCTATGTCTCTCACTTGTACCTGTTGCAAAATTCTTGAGCATATCTTATTAAAGAGAGAGAGAGAGAGAGGAAAGGGGAAAGGCAGGGAGGTTAACCAGAGAAAAAAAATCCGGTTGGCTACCCTACGCTGGGGAGAGAGGGGAGGGGGAGGTAAAGTGGAAACAAAGTAGAAATAAGGAAAGGAAAGGAAGGAGCATAGACACACAATCACAATCGGTCACTGTCACCGAACACTGTCATCGCACAGCACACTGACACTTGGTGCACTATCAGCATCTGTTCAGGCTACAGTCGCCTGTCCAGTTCTGTCGCCCTCAAGAACTGCAACAGTGCCCTTGTCGCCCTCTGCTGCGATGGCTTATGATGGCGGTATCTGAAGATGAGTTCCTCTGTGAGAGGTCTTTGGTCAAAGCGCGCTATCGCGGTTGCAAGTGATTGTCTCTGTAAAGTATATCGAGGACAGTCACAAAGAAGGTGTTGGAAAGTCTCCTCGTTACCGCAGTCCTCACACGAGGCGTCGTCGGCCCATCCAATTCGGTAAGCGAGAGACTTGGTGAAAGCCACCCCTAGCCATAGGCGACAAAGCAGGGTAGCTTCGCGACGACAGAGCCCAGCTGGAATGCAAAGGCGTAGGGAGGAGTCAAGATGGTGCAGTCGGTAGTTGTGAAAACTTCCAGCGTTCCACAAGGATAACGTGATGTGACGGCTGATCATTCGAAGTTTTCGAGCGGCATCTGTCCTTGATAACGGTATCGGCTCCTCTTCGTCCCCTTGAAGAGCCGACCGAGCAGCGTTATCAGCGTGTTCGTTCCCTATGACTCCGCGGTGACTTGGAAGCCACTGAAATGTCACGTGGTGTCCTTTCTCAGTTAAGGTATGAATGAGTTCTCTAATCTCAAATACCAGTTGTTCGTGTGGTCCGCGCCGCAGGGCCGATAGCAAAGATTGCAGTGCAGCCTTGGAGTCACTGAATATTGACCACCTTCGAGGTTGTTCTTGGTTGACGAGACGAAGTGCAGCGCGAAGGGCTGCAAGTTCCGCGGCCATCGGTGTCGTTGGGTGACATGTCTTGAAACTGATGGTGGTGGCTTTCGCTGGGAAGACCACGGCCCCAGAGGAACACTGGAGAGTTGCAGATCCATCAGTATAAATATGTACGTGTTCGGCGTACCTCTCGTGCAAAAGAAGCAGAGTTAGTTGTTTAAGAGCTGGTGATGACAGCTCAGATTTTTTCCTGATTCCTGGTATGGTGAGATGCACTGCGGGTCGAGCCAAACACCATGGAGGAATCGATGGCTTAGTTGCGGGGGTGTAGCCTGATGGGAGGCAAGTGTAATACTCCGAAATCGTAGTACAAAAAGCTGCCTGCGGCCTTTCTGATGGTAGTGTTGGCAGATGGTGGGAACAGGCACGGGCAACGTGCCTAATGTGCACTCTCAACACTTCTACCGCAATGTGCGTTTGTATAGGTTGGTCCTGAGCAATCGCAATAGTCGCTGCTGTCGATGTGCATATTGGCAAACCAAGACAAACCCTGAGAGCCCGAGCTTGAATAGCCTGTATAGCACGAAGATTTGTCTGGCAGGTGTTGGTCAATACGGGCAAACTGTATCTCAAGAAGCCCAGAAAAAGAGCCCTGTACAATTCCAACATTGCATGCACTGACATTCCCCAAGTCTTTCCTCCCAGAAACTTGAAAAGTTGGGAGATTGCTGTCAGACGCTTTTTCAAGTAGGTAACGTGCGGGCTCCATGAGAGATCTCTATCAATGATTATGCCAAGAAATTTGTGAGTCTTCTCATAAGAAATTATCTGGCCATTTATTGATATGGCGTAGGGTGTCATTGGTTTGCGGGTGAACGCCATCAGTGCACATTTGTCTGACGAGATTTCAAGACCTTGGTTGCGGAGGTATAGAGCTGTTAGAGTAGCAGCTTTTTGAAGTCTTGCACGTATCTGAGGACGTGTCACACCTGAGGTCCATATACATATGTCGTCGGCGTACATTGATACCTTGATCGCTGCTGGCAGATGATCAACGAGACCAATGAGTGTGAGGTTAAATAGGGTAGGGCTTAGTACACCGCCTTGAGGTACACCTCGGTACGTGTAGTGTAGTGCGGTTTTACCATCACCGGTACAGACAAAGAACGATCTCATAAAAAGGTAATGAGAGATCCATTGGAAAACTCGACCACCTAGGCCAACCATCTCAAGAGCATCGAGGATAGCCTCGTGAGATACGTTATCGTATGCCCCCTTGACATCCAAGAACAGAGCTGCAGATAGTCTGACTTTTGAAGCTGGACGTACGTAGCGAGATCAACAACACTGTCTATGGAAGAGCGATCTCGACGAAAACCAGCCATGCAATTCGGTAACATGTTGTAGTGCTCCAGGTACCACTCCAAGCGGGCAAGGATCATCTTTTCCATTATCTTTCCCACACAGCTGGCCAGCGCTATTGGGCGGTATGAGGTGGTTTCAAGTGGGGACTTGCCTTGCTTCAGGAGAGGGACCAAGCGGCTTATCTTCCATTCTTCGGGAACCATGCCATCCTGCCAAGATAAGTTGTAGAGATGTAACAGTTCTTTCCGTGCGCCATCACTCAGGTTGTTCAAGGTGCGGTAGGATATTCCATCTGGTCCCGCGGATGAAGAACGCCTGCATAGAGCAAGAGCCGCTTCTAGTTCCTCCATTATGAATGGAAGATCCATGCGGCCGTCACGTGAAACAGGGATGCGACTGGGGGCTGGAAAGCCTGGACCGGTTGCTTGGCCAGCGATCCTTGCACAAAAGTCTTCTGCAACATCAGCCTCTGGCCGCCCCTGGAAGAGCGCCAGCGCCTTGAATGGGAAGCGTTGTTCAGGGAAGGAACGTAGACCACGTATGGTTCTCCAGATGTGGGAAAGTGGCTTTCGGGGGTCTAGTGACTGGCAAAATCTTGCCCAACGTCGAGATGCCAATCTATCCATGCGACGTTGAAGTTTCTTTTGTAGTCGTCTGGCTGTCCTGAGGTCTTCGATGGACTTCGTACGCCGGTAACGCCGCTCCGCACGACGACGGAGCGCACGAAGTCGCTCCAACTCTATATCCAATTCCGTGTGCTTCGACGAAACCGTGACCGTGCGCGTGGCGTGTAGCATTGCAGACTTGATTGCCTCCTCTAATCCAGAGGACAAGCCCTCTCGACAAGCATCCTCCATGGTGGAGGTAAAAGTGGTCCAATCAATTAATCGAATGGTGTTCCGTGGGGTGGGACTGGACATTCCTTTGATGACAAGGTATGTGGGAATATGATCACTCCCGTGTGTCTCGATATCCGAAAACCATTTAACATATCTTGTGAAAGTGCTGGAGACGAAAGCTAGGTCAAGACAGCTGTCATAATTCACGCCTCGTATAAACGTTGGGCTGCCGTCATTCAGAAGAGAAAGGCCTTGGTTACAGGCGAAGTTTGCAAGTCTTTGCCCTCTTGCATTTGTTTTTGCGCTGCCCCATGCTATATGGTGCGCATTAAAATCTCCGATGATGATATATGGGGCAGGGCACACAGACAAGATGTTCGTTAATCGTTTGGGATCAAAGATACTTGAAGGCGATATATAAACGCCTACAAGTGTAAACATGAGTTTGCCCTTTTTAATGGTGAGGCAAACGTATTGATTTTTATCATGAGGCGGAATCGGCTGGCGAACATAGGTCAGTTCTCGACGAATAAAAACGATGACTTTGCTGCATGCATTAGTTGTTGCGGATATAACAGCTTCGTATCCCGATAATCTGACTGGTTTTGACACATTAGGCTCACATATGACAATGATCGGAAACAAATTAGTATATATATACTGACGAAAGTCCGAAAGGCGTGATTTTAGTCCTCTTGCGTTCCACTGTATGATTGACGCTGCCTTGACTTCCTTTTGAAACGATGGGCGATGGCTGGCCATGTCTCTATTCGAGGGACTCAAGCACTGGGCTTAAGGCGTCCAGTACTTTCAGTGCATTTTGAGCAGACGTAGTTCCAAGGTTCGACAGAATTGCTCGAATGGCATCTATGAGGGGACGCAGCATTGAAAGGACTTGATCTGCTTTGGGCGTGGCATCAGCGGCAGGAGTAGGCTCCCGAGCGGGCTTGACAATCTGTAGTTCTGTGGGAGATTGCTGGCTCGGAAGCGCAGGCCATTCTTCTTGAGACAAATTCCTTTCAGGTGACTTCCTTGTGCTGTTCAGCCCCTTTTTGGCCTGATTGGAGAATGTGGGTGCTACAATGGAAGCGGCCCTCTCCTTTCGCGGCTCTGCCTTTTTTGAGGAGGTTCGGTGACGCCGACGCCGACGCCGGATCGTTGCAGCAGCCTCCCTGTGTGTCGAATTGTCCCGAACCATTTGCTTGAGAACAGCGACCTCTTTCTTGATGCGAGGGCAGTCCCTAGACGAGGCAGCATGGGACCCATTACAGTTGCCGCACTTTAGGACAGTAGCCCGACACGTCTCCTCCACGTGAGGTTCAGCACAACGGGGACACAGTATCGAGTTTGGGCAGACACCCTTGACATGTCCTAGCCTAAAGCACTGATGGCATTGAAGAGGCCTTTGTACGAAGGGCCGAACAGGGTGTCGGAAGTGACCGACTTTGACGTGTGTTGGTAAGCAATCTCCTTTGAAGATCAGTTTGACGCAGCGCGATGTTCCAAGGCGGCTCACACGCGTGATGACAACACCCTCACTGGCTGGTTTGGCGAGGATAGGCAAGTCCGCGTTGGGAATGGCGACATCGATGTCATAAATGACGCCTGCTGTGGATGCGTCATCCATCGGGATATATGAACGCACTTTCATGCGCCCTAGCACCGAGATTTGCTTCAGTTTTTCGAGCGCACTCCCGTTGGTAACATCGATTGCGAGGACATTTTTGCGTGTATTTATCCGAATGTCCTTAATTTCATTCGGCACGACCCCTTCCAAGAAAACAGATAGTTCTTGCCTGTTTAGCAGTCGGAGGTTGTTTGAGGGCTCTTCGGGTACGAACACGATGGCGTGAGGCCAGCGTTGAGGCCTTGACTTCAGAGTCGCCGTGCTCGCTTGCGTTGATGGGTTCGCGTTGACAGTCCTCCTTTTGGCCCTCTTTCTGCGGACAGTGATGAAGCTATCATCCGATGAGTCTTCATCCGACATCGAGTATAACTCAGTGTCCTCGGTGTCACTGAGCACGCTTCCTCTCTTCCTCGTGAGGTACGGCCTTGATGACCTCTGGCCAGGAGGGCCTCTGGAAGGCTCCGCGTCCATGGCCACAAAACCGGGAGCCGAGGCACCAGGAAATTCCGAAGAATTCATCGGAAACCAGAGAACACAGATAGAAGCGTTCTAAGAAGAAGGCCAGCATATCTTATTAAAATTTCTCAAAGAACATACCGAGTCTAACAATGTCATTCATCACAACCAGCATGGCTTCAGAGCCGGATTGTCCACTGTTACTCAACTTGGAGAAATTGTTAACCACGCACATGGAATCGACGATCAAAGTCAAACTGATATAATTTTCCTCAATTACTCGAAGGCTTTTGACCGTGTGTCACATGCTAAACTGAACTTCAAACTAAATCGTATGCTTGGAGATGGTGCCGTTACAAAATAGATAGCCAGCTACTTATCGGAACGCTGACAATATGTTCAATATAGTGACCATGCCTCTGATATCGTGCCCGCCTTTTCTGGAGTGCCACGGGGCTCTGTGGTGGCACCATATTTATTTATTTGATATATCAGTGGCATTACACATCAAGTGGATGTATAGATACGTCTCTTCGCGGGCGACTGCGTGCTATACCAAAAATTAAATACTCTAGAAGACCAAGTACGACTGAATACTGCTTTAAGCAACGTCGTACAATGGTGTAATACCTGGCAAATGGTGATCAATCTTGAAGAAAACGGTAGCCATGTCAGTCCCAAATAAGAACTCAAACCTTATCTTCCCTTACGGCTTTGGCAATGGCATTCTTACAACAGTAACCGAAAAGAAATACCTTGGTGTCATTACTTCTGATGACCTCAGCTCAAAAACACAAGTCCAGAGCACAACCACAAAATCAATGAACAGTTTATGGCTCCTTAAGCGCGCCTTGCGTTTGTAACTTCAGATGCCATGTTACATATAAGGTCCTTATTCGTCCAATCTTAGAATACGCAAACATCGTCTGCTTTCCGTATAGTACGCAAATAGATATACACATCCTCGAATCGGTGTGACGAAAAAGCAACAGGTACCGCCGCACTGATTCCCCCACGGAACTGCTTTCACACGCATACCTAAATCCATTACCAAGTCGCGTAACATGTCATACAGTCGAGTGTTTACATCAATTACTACGTAATGCATTCAACAAGTATTCTGCTACTTACACTAGTTTTAACCGTTCTAGTGACATGCGTCGCAAGCATGGATTCACGATAAATGAATACTCTTGTGTTAACAACACATATTACTTCTCTTTATTCCCCCAAGCCATACGGGAATGGGACACCCTATATAAATTCACAACTTGGTAGGATACCCTAAAAAGTTCATTGAGCTTACGGCTGCATCACTTCTGTCAACAAGCCATACTTCATTACCATCTTCAGTCTGTTATTTATTTGTCATTGACTGCTAGATCAGTACTATCTGTATGAATGTATGAATGAGTGCTTTGCGATGTGTATGAAGGCTTGCTTTGATGACTAAAGGTGGCAGCCCTCTTCGGTGTCTCGTGTTCCACTCTCGATATATTCGCTTAGGAATACTTTGATTTCTTGTCTTTTTACATCTGATTGTCATCTCATTCCATTATTGATTGTAATTTGTAGTTTCTTGTATATAAACCCACTCTTGTAACAGTTCCAAGTGGTACTAGCAGTGTATCCAAATAAATAAATAAATAAATAAATAATAAAACTTCCGCTGCTCGTGCCGTTTGCAGGGGACGTGCTGTCGGATAATCACTTTAGGAGATATCAATTTCAGGGAGCGCTGATTGGGTACCAGTTAAGCAAAAGCGCTCGAATCATCCAACGCGCCGTGTACTACGTCACGCGAAGGCTACAACATTGCCGAAAGTGCTCGTCATCCAAGAACACCACGATGCGATGGCGCTGTCGACACTAGCGATACCCGACTGCGATAAACAGCTTTCGCACAGGCCGTATGCAAATACGTGAACCAAGAATGTTCTAAAATTTCTAAATACATCTATGAAGCGCACTGTTCGGTAAATAATCTTTCTCGTGTGTCTAAACAAGAGCACGTGAAACACAAGCGTGAATATTTAAAGCATGGCACATATTTAAAACGCCGGTGTCGATGCAGAAGCAATAGCCCACAAGCACCCATCACATGCCAGTGAACAATCGCTTCAAAAGCACTGTGTTTATTTCAACATATACAAATTGTACAGACAATTCGTCAACTCAGCGCATGTTGCCGCAATGTGTGTAAAATATCAGCGCTATAAAAGGGCTGATATGAGCAAATATCAGTAGGCAGTAATAAAATATCGCACTCACATGTCGGAATCAATGGAGCATGGTATGGGACATAGCGGCACCAGAAAGTTAAACAAAACATGAGCAACTGCGTCAAATTTTCCGCATTTTTAACAATTTTCGCAGGGCACAGTACTACAAGCAGACACTGCGCATCCGACGAACGCGTCGTTAGAACAGTCGTATTTCTCGTCAGTCCTTACTGTTGGTCATTTAAAGAGATTTCGGAGCACGCACCTTTCCGCTTAGACGTCAAAAAGTGACATAGTTCCTTCAGTTATTTTTCTGGCACTAACTATTACTAAATTCAGAACATAACTGGGTACATTTCAGACTTCACCTTTTGAGAAAAAAGAAAAGTAGTTTTAATGGTTATTATTATGGCAGTGCATTTACGTCAACTGACTCTAACTTTTTCGTTCTTACATTTCTTTTGTTAAGTGCCGGGTTGCTATGTCACATTTAGTATATAGTTGTTCTGTGAGAGAAGGAGTAGCCAGTGCCGCCTAAAGAATCAACATCTGCGAAATATTCTGCACAAAAAGAAAGAGAAACATGAGGAAAATCTACATAGAGGCGTGTACACTGTAAATAAATATTCGGCAAGGCTATACAGTACAAAATTCGCAAGGGAAATTCAGTGCATTTGCAGACGAGCCTGCGCTACGCGCCGACGATAAAATGCGAAAAGCGACGAGAAAAAAAAGAAGCAACAGCTTATATATCCAAAAATATAGCACAACCACAAACACCTTCCTTTCTTCGACGCTAATGCACTATCAAAATCATGCGCGAATTTTCTGGTGAGAAACAAAAAAAAACCAGAAGCAACGGTAGAACATTTTCAAAAATATCAGCCCTACAATAGTGTAAAAATTGCGGATCACCGCTGAATGGCGATGGTTCCTTCATTATATATATCAAGATTTGACAGAAGTTTGATGGACCTTTTCGCCATTCCGCACGTCTTCGTTCGTTAGACTCGCAACAACTTCAAGGATTCTTCCTCTGGTTGTTAACTCATTTACTGCGACAGCAACAGGCTCTCACAGCGGACACTTGCATATTCTCAAGACCTTCTTTACGATGTGCACAACTTCGTCCTCGTTCACTGCATTACTGTCTGTTCTGGCCTTTGAAGTAGCATGCGACCTAACGGGGTAGCCCAGTGGCTATGGCGTTGCGCTGCAGTGTTCGAGGCCTCGGGTTCGCTCGGCGGCCATATTTCATTGGCGCCGAATCGAAAAAACACTGGTGTACTTAGGTGCACGCTACAGAACCCACAGGTGGTCGAGTTCTCCACTACGGCGGCGGTTGCGCCTCAGAATCAGATCGTGGTCTTGGCTCCTAAAGCTTCCAGAATTCAATTTAAGTGCATGCACAGTCGCAACCATTCTCAGAGTATGTGCGAGACGCAAAATTGGCCACAAACATCGAAGCGCCAAAGCTGCGCGATGACATCCTGGTCGACGCGTTCAGATCCTAACTGCACATTACCATATGAGGGCATGAGCTTGAATCCCAGTGGCGGTGAGACGAAGCTTTCTTTTCTGCACCCGTTGTCGAGGGTGAAGCTGAGAAAGGAGGTAGCGTGGAAATGGCGTTAGATTACAGCGTCGACTTGACGATGACGCCGTAGGATAAACGGTAAGGAGGCGCGCACGTAGAAAGCCCTGTTCCGAGCCTTTAACTGTTGTACTAAACGCCTCAAATCCCACTGCAATGACAACAGACAACATGCACCAAGGACAGTGTACAACCTCCTCGAGGTATAATGCATATCGATATAGGCCCATCCTGCCTTCCATTTATCCTTCTCCTCTCTCTCGATGGGCACTAATCTGTTCAGCACTGAGCCATGCACTGCCGTTCGGCTACCTAACGTCACTGAAATGACCAGCCTTCTTACACTCAGGGTTCGAAGGGCCCTCTCACTAAGATTAGACATACGGAAACAGACAAGCACACAAGCGCAGTGCGAAGATCAGCCCTGGCGATCGTGTTGCAAAGTACCAAACGGTTGCAGAGTGCGAAAACGTAAGCCTGTCCGCCCTTCCTCTCGAGCGAGTACCGATTTCTAATCAGGACCACACACATACGTGCCTCTGCGTCAGACTCACTGCCTGCAACGTCAGCCATAGTGGCACGTGACTTGACTTGAATTGAATTGAATTTTTATTTCCCTTGAATAAATACACAAGGAAGGAGTAGCCACAAAAAGCTACTGAGATTAGTAGCTTGACGAGGTGGTTGTCCCTTTACACAGCAGCAGCAGCAGCAGCAGCAGCAGCAGTTATGAAACAATTTATATACAGATGTACGGACAATGATTGCACAACGGAACATAAGCATTTTGCAAAATACAAAAGAAAGCTTCACATTTATGAGCAAAAATATATGAAAATAGATAAATAAATGCACCATAATTCACAGGAACTGATCTTTCATTGTTTTTTTAGACAACTGTGACACATCTACAGATTTGTTGGCAAGATTATTGAGCAGAGCTGGAAGAGTAAAAGCGATTGATTGTTTCGCATAGTTGTTTTGAGGAGTAGGTATGTGCCAAATATTGTGGTGACGCGTAGTGTATACGGCAATATTTTCTCTTAGCTCTGAAATCTCGCTGTAAAAAGAGTTGTTCTTTTTTGTGGCTGAGCAGTATATCTGGAGTAAACGATAATTGTAAAAATCATAGACATTTATAACCTTAAATTGTTTAAAGAGTTGCTGCGTGTGAAAATCATATGGGACGTTTGCAATTATTCGCATAAACTTCTTTTGAATTAGGAACAGTCGGTTTAGATTCGTTTTTGTTGTTGTGCCCCATACTAGGTGGGCGTAGGATAGCTGAGAAAGGGCTAACGTGTTATATAGTAGTAGTTTTGTACGTTGAGGAATGATATGTCTACATTTGTTTAGCATACCCGCAGTTTTGCACAATTTCTTATGAGTCTCGTGGATATGGTCATCCCAAGTTAAAATACTTGAAAAATATGCGCCCAGCACTTTCATGCATTCTACTATTTCAATTACAGTGTGACCAAGTGTAATCAGCGGCAAGCTTAAAACCTTATTTTTTGGTCTGAAGACTATTGCTTTTGTTTTTGCGGTATTAATAAGTAAGGAATTGCACTTTGTCCATTCCAGTAACAGTGACATTGTTTCGTCAGATATCTTTTGTATGTCGTTAGTTGTTTTAGCGGTGATTAATAATGTAGTGTCATCAGCATAGCAAATTGATGTTACATGTGGATTTAAGGTAAAGGAGTGTAGGTCGTTAACGTAAACACAAAATAAAAGTGGCCCCAATATGCTACCCGGAGGTACTCCCATCTTCATGTATTTAATATCTGAGGAGGATGTTCCTATTGATACGTACCGCTTACGATGCCTTAAGTAAGAAGCCAGGAGGTCATACGCAATGCCGTGTACAATGTATGACTGCAATTTATCAAGTAGTATTTCATGCTGTAATGAATCAAAGGCTTTCGATAAATCTACGTATACTGCCAGTGTTAAATTATGGTCTGAAAAGTTTTTTAAGATTATTTCCTGCTGATAAATCATCTCATTCGAGACCGCTTTAAGTGCGCGCCTGAGAACGAAAGGACAATCAAAATAAAAATGTGGAGGTGGGGCTTGTGACTTAAACGTGAAGAAATCTTTTCGGCTCCGCTGTGGGAGGAGGCAAGGAAAGAACGTTGCTCGCGGACGCTATATACTTGGGGTAAAGGGAAAGAGTGTATATATGTTAGCCGCAAAGGTCGCCTCTGGTTCTGTGCCGGATGCGCCGAGTTTCTCGTTCGCCCGAGCTTCACCCCAGTTTTCTCGACGGCAGTCAGTGAACGGAGATAGCATGGAACGCGCAAAAAAAAAAAGACACACACACCAGGAAAAAAAAAGTACAAAGAAGCCGCATATGACAACATGAGCGCACCCGGCGTGCGCGGCACACTGCTTCCGCGTTTCAAGCACAGAAAGTTGCGCAACGAAACACGCCAGCGTCGCGTATATTTACCAACGTATTATCGCAATTCAGTGAAACCGTAACTGTCGGGCAGTCTATCTGCAGACTTGCCGTGAGCCGCTTGCCACGCCTTTCTCGGACACTTCAATGGCATGCCGCCTCTTTCGGGCGTTATTGTCCTATCCTCCGTGGAATGCGAACAGGCCACATGCTCATTTCTGCACCTACACCTCCCCTTAATCGAATACGTTAAAATGCAACAAATAAAATTACAAACATTTTCATTCCTAAAGTATCTGTTTCTCGTTTTGAATGGTATACATTTGTGATAACAAATGGATATCGAGCGAATTATTAAGTTTTGGACTTTTTGCCGCAAGTAGCGACAGTGAGGCGAAAGCTTAAAAGCAGATATATTCGAGAGGGTCACACACACGAGGGAGTTCATACGGTAAGCAGTCTCCAGGGCCACTGCAGTGCTCTTCTCAATAAATTCAGTCCTGACAATGATCTGAACATTCCCTGTCCATTACCCGCCGTGGTTGCTCAGTGGCTATGGTGTTGGGTTGCTGAGCACGAGGTCGCGGGATCGAATCCCGGCCACGGCGGCCGCATTTCGATGGGGGCGAAATGCGAAAACACCCGTGTACTTAGATTTAGGTGCACGTTAAAGAACCCCAGGTGGTCGAAATTTCCGGAGTCCTCCACTACGGCGTGCCTCATAATCAGAAAGTGGTTTTGGCACGTAAAACCCCATAATTTAATTTTTTTAATTCCCTGTCCATTAGGGGAATGGCAACGCAGCGCCGCGGCATGGCTGTTTACCGCAGGAGCTTCACTGAGGCTATTCAAGCCGCCGTTTTACCTACTAAAAACGAGATTCTAGCTATAGAAACGGGAAAAAAAGGCTGTCACTGCAATGTTACGGTACGCTATTGTAGGGCGCGTAGTGAGGCAGTGCAATGAAAATGTACCAATTCATCTGTGTGCGCGAAGCCTCCGCGACGCATTGCGAAGAAGAACGTGCTGCCCAGCGACACGATTCATCACTTCACATGGCTTGCCCAATAAAAGTGCCTCTGTGCGCATATACGCAGTATTTGAGTCTGTTGTGCATTCGACGTATTTGCCGATTGCCTCTGCTGGAGCTAACAGCGATCGCAGACGGACATTGTAACCACACCGCAGCAATCACATTTTGGGAGCTGAGGGCTCTTGTGTGCATTTATGGCATGAGACTTCGACCGGAGGAAGGTGTTGCAACTGTTAGCGCGCAGTGCCTGTGATGAAGAAATGCTATCGCACTGGGTAAAGAAAAACGAGCGATTCTCGACGCTGACCGTGTTTACGACATTGCGACTCCTATACATAACCGATGACAGAGCAACGATCTCAAACGGCAGCTGCTGTACGTTGTCGTTGGAGAACACTATACACGCCTCAGCATCGTCGTCCATCACGGCGCATCGACGCCTTACAAGCAGCTACAGTGACGTGCCGATAATTATTTGTTGTGCGCTACGTCGCCACAATGCAGGCAATGAAACCGTGTTGTGGGGCCACTACAGCCCGAGAAAGTACATGCATGAGCCAACGACAGTCGACACTTTGTTTTTGATAGTGGTGCTCAGTACATTATCGATGATAGTGCGTTGTGTGGGTTTCATTTCGGCGGTCAGAATTGTTGACTCAGCATCGCTTCGCTGTTGCCGAAAAAATAAGTTAGGCGTGGTCCAACCAGGGTGGGGGCGTGAACAAGAGTTACATGCCTCGCGTGGGGCGTGACCTATGGTTTTGACTGACAAGCGAACTCGTGCCAAACTCGTATATCGCGAAACACCACTGAGTTGAACTCGATAACATGGCGACGGAAGCAGCAGCCTGTGTCATCGCATCCAGCGGCAGCAAGCGTCAATATGACTGTCTGGACTGTTCACCTACATGACCTACGTAGAGTTTCAGCGTCATTTTCGCCTTTCCAAAACGTCAGTGTGCTGGCTGTATCACGAATTAGGCGAACAATCTCGTCTGCGGAGACCAGCGTGGTGGGCAAATTATGCTTTCCGAGTACGGATTGGTGTGACTTGGCTGCGGAGGAAGAGCTCGTGCGATCCCTTTGGCTCGCTCCGGCTTCAAGCGCTGTGCGATCACCGCGCCCCAGCTCCAGGCCAGGTCCGGTGGCGTCATCGTAGTACTGGGGCACCTGCAAGGACCTGGGCTTGAACCCGGATCAAGCAACCTGCGAAGACGAAGTGGTTACATTATATATAGAAGAGTCAGAATGGACGCCGGGCTGGCTTCCGGTGCAACAGGTGCCGGAAGGAGTTGCCGCAGTTACACGGTACTGCTGCACTGCACAGGAAGAGAGGCGAAGGAAGTTACTTCGCCAACACTGACCGCGTCGGCCGTTCGCACGTCCAGCTCTCTAGACGCAAGTGATTTGGCTCCCGTACTGCGTGAGCAGAAGTGTACACGTGTGGCTGTTGAAGAAGATGACCGGCGACTTGTTTTGTCTGTCGGAGCACGCCATCGCCGACGAGAGGAAATACGCCCGTCTGGTCTTGAGGGGCGAGCTGTTGACGCGACCACCACTCGGTGGCAAATCGAGGCCGACTGATGACGGGTGGTAACGTACCGCCGAGCCGTCAAAAATAACGGCGGTGTTGCAGATCGCGGACATGGGTCTTCGGCATGGTCTGCGTGACCACAGGTTAGCTGCGACTTTTCAAAGTCGATCGTCGAGATGCCGCGACGCTAGACCTGATTATTACAGCCAATGTTCAGCCGGAGACCATTATTCACAATGATGAAAGGGCCGCATACAACTGTATCCAAAATTTAGCTGGTGCTAATGGGAGGGCGAGCCACAATCTGCTTTGGGAAACAGTCAACCACAGCGTGAACTTTGCGGACCCCATCTAGCGCGCTCGCACGCAAAAAATAGAAAGTTATTGTCAAAAAAGTCAAGCGCCACCTTGTGAGTGGCAGGTACAGGAACTGCATCGCTACTGGAGTCCCACATAGCATTGACTGGCACCACGGCAGTCAATTAACGGCCACGTGCGCTGCAAAGACCCTTTCTTCTCTTTCTTAGAAGCCATGGATCCCTCGGGGCTGCCCATTATGTAGGCTTTTCTGCGGTTGTTAGAAGCCATCGCTCGGCGCTACCTAACATGAAGGTGCATCACGAAGTAAAAAAAAAATTAAACCGTAGTTTTCTGACCCTTTGCTTGTATGAGTGTTTTCCGGCATTGCTGCGTGCTTACGCGGTAAGCACGCGGCAAACCGCTTCTGCGCTAGCCGACGCTCACTTCGTCTCGCAGTCTTACTTTACCGCAAACAAAGAGCGATATGTTGAAGACACAGTGCGAAATCCAGGCGCACACCAATCTGCTGTACTCGGAAATGCGAGCGCAAGCAGTAGCAAACCGTGTCACTCCGCTCCAGAGGAAAGAGGAGGGGAGCGTTCCCTCATGGCATAACGCGAGACGTAATAAATTATAGACTAGTCTAATGCACATTCAGTGTACATCTTGCAAACTTTAAAATACTTATAAGCCACACTAAAGTGACTAATATTATTGTACTAAATGCATTTATTGTGTAACTTGGTTGCCCATGTAAAGCACTCGGCGGAACGACAAAAAAGTGAAAGAAGGCACCGACCATGCACCGACGGTATGATTACGTGAGCCCCATTTTGTCGACTACACATAAGGCAATGCCCAAGGGATGATAGCGACCTAGAGTGAATCTAAATAAACTGGAGGCGTGCTGACGGACAAACTTTGTCTTGGTACCAGTACTTCTTTCATCTTGCGGTGTCGCCAGAGCTCGTGAAGATCCCCTAACACATCCTGGAGTGTTATGCAGGAGGCCCCGAGTTTCCCGCTCGCCTGAGTTTGCTGAACAGCATTCAGTGAACAAAGATAGCGTGGAAGGCGCGAAAGTAGGGGCGCTATAACGTAAAACTATTCTAAACTTTTCTATTCCATTTCTGCTATCAGCCCTTCGCCATTGGTCAAACACTTTTTTGGATAACCCCCCACTTCACCTGTCTGTAACGCGACGTCACGAAAACCGCGATACCTCCCCATCTGATATGATGTGTACACAGTGATTATGCATGATTTGACCGAAAAACGAAAAACAGTTATTTCAGATTCGACGCCTTTTTGCCATTAGCCCCCCGGCTATTGCTGAAAAGTTTTCGGGCTGCACCCACTTCACCTGCCTGTCACGCGACGTCACAAAACCGCGAAAAGTCATCGCGTGAAAGTGACGTGTACGCAATAAAGATGCATTAATATGCCGAACAAAACTGAATTTTCTTCTGAATAGCCGCCAGCTGCCCCGTTCCAAAAGGAATAAAAGATGGCTGCTGCCGATCGCTCAGGCGCTGGCTACTCGCACCTGCCGGAGAGCATGGGTTTATTTGCGTATAACAAAGCTTCTTGCGTGGCCGCGTAACATTTTCGAGCACTTTCGGCTCGTTTACGAGCTCATTCGGCCAACTCTTCTTTGCTGATGTTCCGTTTCAGCGTCATTCTTAAGCTTCCGTTGCATGCCGCCGCGATTTCTGACCAGCCACCGCAAGCTAAATAAGGGAAAACGGACCAATCGCAGACGCCGGCACCACCCTCTTCATCGGGTTATCAATTTTCAGTGCACTGGCTCTGCCCCATCGAATGCCTCTCCACTTGAGCGTTCTCCTCACCTCTTATCAGCTAATTAGATTCGAGAAGCCTCTCAGTGTAGGCAATGTTATTCGTTTTTCAAGCAAACAAAAGTGGCCTCCTATGAACGAGAATGGGGTTTGATTGGTTTGTTCAGACAACCCTGAGGGTGGCCGCCCGGTGCTTGCGTGGGTGGTTACCCAAATTTGACGTCAGAAGATTGGAATAAAAACATATTGGAATAGTTTTACGTTATAGCGACCCAGCAGTCAATAAAATGTCGAGATAAAGCCGCATATGCCCGAACGAGCGCACGCTGCGCACGCAGCTTCCTCGTTTCAAACACAGAAGACTGGGCAATGTCACTTGCCAGCGCCGCTTATTGTTACCAACTCATATCGCAGTATCGCAATGCAGTGGCTCCCTCTGTCTGTCTCCCCACTAGGCGCAAGCCGCTTGCACGCCTTTCTGGGGCGCGTCACGGGCGCGTCTCCTCTTCCGGACTTTTATGTGTCCATCCACTGTCGAATATGAACAGCGCAGACGTGGCGCATTTTCACGTCAAACCTTTCCTTTCTTTCCAATGTGTTAAAAGTTTTGTTTTTTCTATGACTTACTTGCGAAGGTGGAACGATAAAGAAATGGATAGAAGGCACCGGCGGTATGACTACGTGACTTCTTATTTGTCGGCCACCCTTGAGGTAACGCCCGAGGGAGGATAACCCGAGAGGGAATCTACATCAGCCAATAAAACTGGAGGTGGGCCCGAGGACTGAATTTTATGCATTGCTACCATTAGCTCATTCATCTGAAGGCGTCGCCAGAGCTGGCTGTGATCCCGAACTTTGCCAAACTCGGGCCTTAATTCCTACAAAGCACCCGTGGTCGCATGGCGACACATTTCAATTTCTCCTATATCCTCTAGTAATAAAGCAATTAAAAAAAGAACGTTCTTACGTTAAAACGCTTTCTGGACGGCGCTTAAAGGGTCCCTCATTAAAATGCTAGTGCAAGGCACGGTCAGTAGCAGATAAAAACAACTTACAAAACACAGGAGCAACATAGGAACCAATACGAATGCATTGTCTTTGCACATAAAATTCGTCATGAAATTTGATGCAGGTGACTTTAATATAAAACTCGAGAAGAAATAGAAAAGCGTCAACAGACACACCTGCTGCATATTGGAAGACAATGACACCGCTCTCGTCGATGCAACTTGTGATACAGAAAAACAATTAATTGTGCGGGACAGAATAAAACCAATCCTCAACGTCCACGGAAAGCATGTACCCTATCGGTGGATTCGTCTGCAGGAAGTGCGTGACACATGAAGAATTCTGTCGCAAACGGGTCATGAACAAGTGAATTAAGGTGCCTGATTAAAACCTGGCTAATCACATTCTACCAAGTACCCCGTTCACTTCAATTGACGTCAATGTGCGCCACGACTGGACAAGATACGGATTCTTGGAAGAAGCAGGAAGAAGCAGTGTTAGCCAGCGCCACCACTGGTGGCGCTCACTAACATTCCCAGGGTTCTACTAGGACACAAAAATACCCAAGAAAGTGGATGGGGAAGCAACGCCGCGGTAGTTCAATTGGTATAGCACCGCACGCTATCTGCGAAGGTTGTGGGTACGGTTCCGCCGCGGTAGCTCAATTGGTATAGCACCGCATGCTATCTGCGAAGGTTGTGGGTTCGGTTCCCACGTGCGGCAAGTTGTTTTTTTCATCCACTTTAATTTCCATTAATTTATCGTTTCTTTATTTCATTTAGTAGGCACAAGTAATTTCCCCTGTGTTGTCCTAGCGCCAGTGTTTGTTGGCTTCTTATGATATCACTGAATATAGTAAATCAGTTGCGGAATCATGCAAGGTTGAGGAAGAGTTAAGAATGGAAAGTTGTCATTCACCTGAATGTAGCATGAATGTATACACAGGAAACCCATACAGATTCTCTGGTAGAAAGCTTCGCTGTTCAGAAAAACTCCATTAGGGTAGATTACATTTTTCCTTTTCTGGAGTTAATTCACATAGACTAGTAACGCATGCAGCATCACGTACAAGGGATTGCGTACTGCCCCGACATTTTGCGTCGCATTAGAAAAGTAAGCAACTGATCTTCTATAAAGGGTACTCATTTCGGCTAGCGGTAGGTTTATTTTCTGCGTGAACTTATGTTTGAATAACTTGTGCCTGGAATGTTGTTTTTCTCTCGTCATAGGTTTCTTATTAAAGATTGCTGTTTTCTTTCGCTTCGTCTGTACAACATTTGTGCTTATCAACTTTTCCACGTTTTGTGCCCTAAACTTAATGCTAGTGTAGCCTGGCGTGAACTAAAATTAAACGAGGCAAAAAGCCTCCGCGTCTGTTATGACTGCTCTTATTAATGTTTCTGTTATGAGTGCGCCCTCTAAGAATAACTGCATAGGACTTTGTAGTTTATTTTCGTTCTTTATTTTTCAGCGCAGAGAAAATTATGTTATAGGGCTCGCGTTAAGTTGGATGTGAGTCTGCATGACAATCAGTCTGCATAAATTACCCCAAGAAGCGCTCTCCGTTCTCAGAGAAGCCCACGAAAGCGCCAACAAGACATTCCTAAACAAGATTGTTCTGAGCAATCCGATGAACTAAAATATTCAGCCCCACGTTCCGTTTCTTGCTGTCTTATAATATATGAGAAAACTAAAAGCAAGTTATTTTAATTAGTGTAAGAAGTACAGCGCGCCTTTTAAGAATTTTATCTTTTTTTTTACTGAACATATTAGAAAACGCCGACTCTTTCGTGCTGATATTTCATTTATGCTTAGACGCGGCTCATCTCAGTGGTCCTCCTTCCCTATATGCGTACGCCGAGGGGAGGGCAGCACCTCCTTTCGACTGAATCAGTTATTGCGCTTCAATAACGCCCTTACAGCCTGAGCTAAAATGTTATAAGAAGAAACCTTGAGTGTCTGTTCTATAATGCAATAGGGAACCAAAATTTTCCATCAAACGACTCCACACCGCGGAAATTGCTGGGGTATGTTATTGAAGCAAAGTGATCACTCTCTGAACGGTGCTGTTCTGCACTATGTGGAGACGAGGGCGACCCTCGAGTCAAGGAAAGTTTTCGAATACGAAGGGGATCCATCTACTTTGATCTCAACCTTCAGTGCTGTGGGTGTTGACCGCCAGCCCCCGGCAGCATAGGGGGCAGCGTCTGTTAACATTATGTAGGACAGAGAAAGAGGAGTGGCGCTTCAGACATCGCTGAGCAATGACGTCCATGGCCAAAACGTGCGCACAGGATTGTACAAGCGATGCTCAGCAAAGCATTTAGGCTCTTGAAAAAATAGAATGAATTGATTGAATTATTGGTTGATTGATCGTAAAGTACCAAAGCAACGTGATAGATGGCGTAGTGGAGGCCTCTGGATTATTTTCGACCACCTTGGATTTCTTAATATGCTTGGAAGGCACGGCACACGAGCGATCTTGCATTCTGCCAGCGTCGGAATGTCGCTGCCTCGGCCGAGAATAGAACCCACAACATCGTGCTCAGTAGATGAACGCCATATAGCTACTGGGCCACGTGATTGCTAAAAAAAAGTATAACTGATTTCGCACGAACTGCAAAGTAGTGAACGCCAATAGCTAGCCCAATAACTCGTAGTCAGATTTGCGGTTGTCCTTGTAGGATCTATTACAGCGTATTATAGCGGCTCGGGCTTGCGTTTAGGCCAGGAATCCACCCAGCACATTTATGCGTACATCGGGTAGTAGGAATGAAGGAAAGAGGGTTTATTTTACGTTATTTACACTGGCTCCAGATGCGGAAGCCCACTCCATGTGGCAGCATATTAAACTACTGAGTTTACATCAAGGCACGTCAGCCGCCACGCACCCCTCAGTCACCACGCAAGGTGTCCGCTTTTAAAACAGTCGTCTTCCCCAGGAGGCTGGAATAGGGAATCTGATGACTGTATCTCGGCCAATCATAATCGTCGAACGGCTGGCAATATCCCTCCCATGTCGCACTGTTCCGCCGGACTCTGTCTCATATATAGTGCGCCCTCGCCCCCACGTACGGTATAACCACGTCGCTGCTTGGGAAACTCAAGTCGACTGTGTTCTCAGGATAGCCTTCGAGGCTGGCCTCTTTCATCAACTAGTTCAGCTTGTCAGGGTCAGGTATAGTGGTCTTCGCATTAGTTACCGCTTCCATGGAGGATGGCGGTTGTTGTCACCTCGATGTGAGCTATTTTGTTTCAATAAAGAATGAGCTCAAAACAAGCATTCGAACCATCCCTAAAGGATTGCATACCCCCTAGGAAGTACGCTACGGCCCAGGATGCTGGCCAAGCGAGAAACGAAGTGCGACTTGCAGAGCGCTGGAGCAAGGCGTTCGACTGCGAGTGCTGCTTTCGCGTGCTGAGAGGATGCAACTTAAAATCGAAGAGAAACGCCGTTGACGCGAGTGGGACCCCGCTATACAAGCGCGCGACGCCGCAGCTAAGCGTTGAAAACGAGTCCAAGAAGCCGAACAGCGGAAGCAGCAACGCGACGATGTCATACGGCAATGTAGAGAGGAGGCCGCAGCTCGAAGTCAACGGCTTCACACGTTTACTTCATACTGCGGCTCGTTATGTCTCGTAAGAAGTCTGGCCTATTCGATCGTATAACACAATGCATTGCCAAGGGTGCAGCACGCTTTCGCCTTCGCGTGTTACAAGAGGGTAACATGCTGCCGAACTTTTGTATGCAGTTTTATAATGTACAGCGCCCAACTAAAGCTGGCCCCGTCAGAATATCAGAACTACGCCTTCTTAGGCATGCCGCTGTCATGGCTGGGAATTGAACCCACAACCGCGTGTTCCACAGCGCGAGGAAACAGCATCATGAGCCAGTGAGGTAGCGCTTCGCAAGCGTTTCAGTGGAGTGGGCAGCGTAGCACACTGCTATAGACGAGGCAAACTAAAGTTTGCCCGCGCGGCCCCAGCGCCGAATGCTCCCCTAGCGGACCGATGGAAGTTTCGAAGGGCGTCGCTGCGCTAGCGCGCGCCCGTGTTCTGTTCGGCGGGAGCGCTCGCGCTGGCTCGTGCGCCTTGTTTTTGCGATGGCGAGTGCGACCTTATCAGCCAGGAAAGGTGACACGCAATACTCCTGTGTTGTTGATTGCCACAACAGCCTCGAAAACACGAAAGGTCGAATGCCGCCCGTGAAATTCTACTGATTTCCGGGGAAGTGGTACCAGAAGGACAGACGACAAACATGGATAACTGTAGTGCGCCGTGTCAAGTCCCATTCTTTCGTATTCGCGTGCAATATCGCGGCTGGTCGATGAAAACGGAACAGTGATATGCCTGTTTTTAGCGCGCAACCGTTTGTTTAGTCGTGCTGCGTAGTTGAATTGTGTTGACATCCGCCGCTTGTTAGCGGTAAATGCATGCGTGTTGCGCCGCTGAGCTCGACGACGCGAGCTCGATTGCCGGCCACGGCTGCCGCATTTCGATTGGGGCGAAGTGCAAGAACACCCATGTTACCGTGTGCTTTGATTTTTGTGCACGTTAAGGAACCCCCGGGGGGTAAAATTATTCCCGAGGCTCCCCACTACAGCGTGCCTCATAATGATTTCGTGGTTTTGCATGGTTTTGGCAGTTAAAACCCCCGAATTTATTTGATTGTACATTGCCTCCACTGGTTACTGCATGTAGTGGCCGCAAGACTGCATGTCTAAAAGTTATGTGATTGCCGTGTTGCTGCCTCTAAAGGGGGGTTCATATTACTTGAGAATTCGCATTTGGTTATTCTGCACAAATCACAGCACAAGGACACTTTGCACTTATGCTCGACCAAAACATGCATCTACTAGGTAAGTTGAACTAGGCTAAAAGAGTACTCCTGACAGTCCACAATTGCATAAAAAGAATTTGCGCATATCACGCGGATATGGAATTTCAGCTTTGTTACCATGCATACCAAGGCCAGAAGCTTGCAACGGTGGGAAGCTTGCAGCGTTGGCGTAGAGGTAGAACACCCACCTCGCGTGCAAGAGGTCCGTGGTTCGAATCCCGGTGCCGGCAATTTTCCACCGGATTAAAAAAAAATCCGCGTGATAATAAAATTGCACAAAACAGGCCTGGAGTGTGGCCTGATCCCGGTGACCAGAACCGGTAACGCACTCCCCCACCAGAGCAGGATTGGCCACCCTGGTGCTGTACTTGGTCACAACCTCCTATATGAACACAACAATCAAACCCCGGCCCTCAGTCCCTAGCAGCTGCGAAGCAACTGACCACGGCGGCGGTCAGACCTGCGACGCAGAAGAGGGTGCTAAGAATCACTGGCTCCGGACAGGCCGCCATTGGAATATGAACCTGGCAACGTTTAACGCTAGAACGTTATCTAGTGAGGCGAGTCTAGCAGTGCTATTGGAGGAATTAGAGGGCAGTAAATGGCATATAATAGGGCTCAGTGAAGTTAGGAGGCCAAAAGAAGCATATACAGTGCTAAAAAGCGGGCACGTCCTGTGCTACCGGGGCTTAGCGGAGCGAAGACAATTAGGAGTCAGATTCCTGATTAATATGAATATAGCTGGTAATATATAGGAATTCTATAGCATTAACGAGAGGGTGGCAGGTCTTGTTGTGAACCTTAGTAAGAGGTACAAAATGAAGATTGTACAGGCCTACGCCCCTCCATCCAGTCATGATGACCAGGAAGTCGAAAGCTTATATGAAGACGTGGAATCGGCGATGGGTAGAGTGAAAACTAAATGCACTATACTAATGGGTGACTTTAATGCCAAGGTAGGTAAGAAGCAGGCTGGAGACAACGCAGTGGGGGAATATGGCATAGGCACTAGGAATAGCAGGGGAGAGTTATTAGTAGAGTTTGCGGAACAGAATAATATGAGGATAATGAATACCTTCTTCCGCAAGCGGGATAGCCGAAAGTGGACGTGGAGGAGCCCGAACGGCGAGACTAGAAATGAAATGGACTTCATACTCTGCGCTAACCCTGGCATCATACAAGATGTGGACGTGCTCGGCAAGGTGCGCTGTAGTGACCACAGGATGGTAAGAACTCGAATTAGCCTAGACCTGAGGAGGAGAACGGAAGAAACTGGTACATAAGAAGCCGATTAATGAGTTAGCGGTAAGAGGGAAAATAGAGGAATTCCAGATCAAGCTACAGAACAGGTATTCTGCTTTAACTCAGGAAGACGGCCTTAGTGTTGAAGCAATGAACAACAGTCTTGTGGGCATCATTAAGGAATGTGCAATGGAAGTCGGCGGTAACTCCGTTAGGCAGGATACCAGCAAACTATCGCAGGAGACGAAAGATCTGATCAAGAAACGCCAATGTATGAAAGCATCTAACCCTACAGCTAGAATAGAACTGGCAGAGCTTTCGAAGTTAACAAGCGTAAGACAGCTGACATAAGGAATATGGATAGAATTGAGCATGCTCTCAGGAACGGAGGAAGCCTAAAAGCAGTGAAGAAAAAACTAGGAATTGGCAAGAATCAGATGTATGCGTTACGAGACAAAGCCGGCAACATCATTACTAATATGGATGAGATAGTTCAAGTGGCTGAGGAGTTCTATAGAGATTTATACAGTACCAGTGGCACACACGACGATAATGGAAGAGAGAATAGTCTAAAGGGATTCGAAATCCCAAAGGTAACGCCGGAATCAGTAAAGAAAGCCTTGGGAGATATGCAAAGGGGGAAGGCAGCTGGGGAGGATCAGGTAACAGCAGATTTGTTGAAGGATGGTGGACAGATTGTTCTAGAGAAACTGGCCACCCTGTATACGCAATGCCTCATGACCTCGAGCGTACCGGAATCTTGGAAGAACGCTAACATAACCCTAATCCATAAGAAAGGGGACGCCAAAGACTTGAAAAATTATAGACCGATCAGCTTACTGTCCGTTGCCTACAAAGTATTTACTAAGGTAATCACAAATAGAATCAGGAACACCTTAGAGTTTTGTCACGCAAAGGACCAGGCAGGATTCCGTAAAGGCTACTCAACAATAGATCATATTCACACTATCAATCAGGTGATAGAGAAATGTGCGGAATATAACCAACCCTTATATATAGCTTTCATTGATTACGAGAAAGCGTTTGATTCTGTCGAAACCTCAGCAGTCATGGAGGCATTACGGAATCAGGGTGTAGACGAGCCGTATGTAAAAATACTGAAAGATATCTATAGCGGCTCCACAGCCACCGTAGTCCTCCATAAAGCAAGCAACAAAATCCCAATAAAGAAAGGCGTCAGGCAGGGAGATACGATATCTCCAATACTATTCACAGCGTGTTTACAGGAGGTATTCAGAGACCTGGATTGGGAAGAATTGGGGATAAAAGTTATTGGAGAATACCATAGTAACTTGCGATTCGCTGATGATATTGCCTTGCTTAGTAACTCAGGGGACCAATTGCAATGCATGCTCACTGACCTGGAGAGGCAAAGCAGAAGGGTGGGTCTAAAAATTAATCTGCAGAAAACTAATGTCTAACAGTCTCGGTAGAGAAGAGCAGTTTACGATAGGTAGCGAGGTCTGGAAGTGGTAAGGGAATACACCTACTTAGGGCAGGTAGTGACCGCGGATCCGCATCATGAGACTGAAATAATCAGAAGAATAAAAATGGGCTGGGGTGCACTTGGCAGGCATTCTCAGATCATGAACAGCAGGTTGCCATTATACCTCAAGAGAAAATTGTATAACAGCTGTGTCATACGAGTACTCACGTGTGGGGCAGAAACCTGGAGGCTTACGAAAAGGGTTCTACTCAAATTGTGGACGACGCAACGAGCTATGAAAAAAAGAATGATGGGTGTAACGTTAAGGGATAAGAAAAGAGCAGATTGGGTGAGGGAACAAATGCGATTTAATGACATCTTAGTTGAAATCAAGAAAAAGAAATGGCCATGGGCAGGACATGTAATGAGGAGGAAAGATAACCGATGGTCATTAAGGGTTACGGAATGGATTACAAGATAAGGGAAGCGTAGCAGAGGGCGGCAGAAAGTTAGGTGGGCGGATGAGATTAAGAAGTTTGTAGGGACGACATGGCCACAATTAGTACATGACCGGGGTTGTTAGAGAAGTATGGGAGAGGCTTTTGCGCTGCAGTGGGCGTAACCAGGCTGATGATGATGATGATACCAAGGACAGACAAGCGGAAGTTGCTGATGTAACTTACGCTTGTAACTGCAAAAAATTACATGTGAATCCTGAAAATACTCTTTACTGCCCTATTTGCTCTCGTGACCAAGCAGAGCTGATTAACCTGTGCAATATAGGTGGAATCGCAAGATATGCGCCGTTGCCCGTAAGTACACAATTTTCGATTTGTTATACATAGAGCAGACAAGCATAAGCGTAGCCATGGGGGCATTCAATGTCCCTCTAAAATAGGTTATATATAAACACACGCTCGCGAATATTGGGGTGCCGGAACACCACCTCTCGCTCGTCCTAAATGAGCTGTGCCCCAGCAGATGAGCGTAAAAGGTATAGTTGATGTAACACAGCTGCAAAGAAAATATTTTTGTAATTATTTATTGGGCAAGTGAGTAGGCGATGATGATCTTTTAATCAGAGAGCAGCGTCGGAAGATGCAGGCAACGGATCGCATTTTAAAGCATTGAACTCTCTCAACACGTGATATGTCAAATGAAACCTCGCAGTGACACTGGTTCAACGCAAAAACAAGCAGGCTTCGCGAAGCGAAGACATCGATAACGCTTGCCGTTGTTCGCTGACAGCTCCGTGCAAATCAGAACGAACACAAACGTGTAATTTGCTAATGCCCCAGCCAAGAAATTTAGCAGCAAAAGGTGGACGCACAATATGAGTATGCGTATGCATGAGTATGAGTATGCATGACCGTTTTGTGCCTGCATCATATAGAAATAAAAGTGGCTAAACTTCTGAACTTGGTGCATACCTCTAACTCGACGTCGTATACGATTTTGTCAGACACCTGTAACACGCAATTGGCTTTCACTGTCACAACGCCGTCCACGATTTGTTCAACGCCGTACACGTGCGGAAGCACACGCTCCCCTTTCGTGAGGTTTCCACCACGAAAAAATTTGTCGGCGTCGGCAACTTTCTTGAAACCGCGTTGCAATCTTTGCATCGCTGCTGCGCAAGCAGGCGATCCGCCGCCGTCGAAAACTGACCGCCGTGAGAACGAGCAGTGTAGGAACGCGCGGGCGGACCGATGTAAACAAAGCGGAGACCGCGCCACGGCACGACCGCGCTGCATGACGTTTCCACATTGGGGACGCTGTCAGGAGGCGCAGTAGCGCCACCTGGCCATGGTTTTGTCTATACCTGAGCGACTGTAATCAGATAGCGTCATCAAAATTATTGGGACCTCACTGCTTGCAGGCTCGACTCTCGTTACAAACCAGATTGAAACCGTTTCGAGAACACATACTGTGTAAGGATTGGAGCACCAAGTCTCACCATCTTTGATCCCACAGACTTCGCGATAGGCCCAGTTTTGATTACATCATCTCCGAGATTGAGCCAGTCTTTTTATTACAGTGTCGCCGTTATCGGGCCCCTTTTCATTACACCATCTCTGGCGTCAGCTTCCTTTACTTGGCAAGAAACAGACTGACGGACAGACAGAAAACAAGGAGAGGGGGCGGACAAGGAAAGCTTCGCTTTAAAAAAACAAACAAACACGCAAAGCACCATAATCGAGACTTCTATTACAAACTTAACAACTAGGTCGTATGCATTAGCAAGACGCGCGTCACTTTTTCGGGAAGAACAGTACTGCGTTTCTTGTGTTCGTAATTACGGCCTGACTTTGATGTGCATTCCTCTTTTTTTATGAAGGTAGGTGGGGGCGGAAGAGGGGCAGGCGCTTGCTCGGTGCTATCTGCGTGAGATGCTGAAACATCGTCGTGCTCGTAATTTCATTTTATCTCAATCAATCAAGGGTCCCTCGCTGCAGTGCTTCTCGCGGATTTCAACAGCGTTTTCGACGTAAAAGAAACAGCGCACGATGCCTCTTCATAATTTCGTATCTTCTCAACGATTCCTTTTTTGCTCGCCTTAATGACAAGAAAGAAAAAAAGAAAGGAGGAAAAAAAAGAACAAGAAATTGAAGAGGGGTGCGTAGATACGCAAAAGCAAAAGCAAAAAAAAAAACCTCCACAGCTCATATATATATATATATATATATATATATATATATATATATATATATATATATATATATATATATATATACATATATACTTTAGTATCGGAGGTCACAAGCGCGAGAGGCACGAAACAGGTCATATATACTAAAGGCAGTGCACCAGCCAGCCTTTGATGTCGTCACCATTCGAGTGTAATATGATGCGCGTCGCGGATGTCTGAGCTGCTAGGAGCGGTGTTCCAGTTTCTCTTTTCCGCTGGCGGTTCGACACGCTCGAAAGGTTTGAGCATCTTGTGAGGGCTCACATTCAGCTCATGCAGAAAGCGCAAGCTGATTATCTGCTGCTTGAAATGCCTTCCACGTAGGGGTTATTATTGTAATTTCTTGCCATTGTAAAAAAAAAACAAAAAGCAAAAAAAGAACCTCATCAAGTGATAGACCATGTCGGCAGTAATGAAGGTGAGAAAAATATGGCATATCTGCATATTTGAACTCAACGAAGGCTGTTTCAAAGGACCTTGCAATGTCATCTCTTGTGTACCTCTGCAGCTATGTGCCTCGGGGCGCAAAATGATGTGATCGAGTGCTGGTGATAGCATTCCGATAGGGGTGCAATTGAAAAACCATGCGGAACTTGGATATAGACGCACGGTAAAATACCTACGACAGTTGAAGTTATTCGGCAACCGTCTGTTATCACGTCCCTATAGGCATACAGTGCAATTTCCGGAGCTGAAGCTCCAGCGTTCTGTCATTACGAATGTCACCTTGTGTTGTGTATGACTGAGGACAGTTGATTTTGACGCCTTTGCGTGAACGTCGTATGCCATTTGATTAATGTGCAGAAAAATAAACCTATATATAACTATAAGGATAACTCGCTGTTTTGCTGCCAGATACAATGAAAAAAAAAAAACCTGTTTCGCCCGAAAGGTTAAGGATTGATTGGGATAGCAAATTATTCGACAGCTACGCGAAGTAAGGTTAGTCGCGTTATCAGTTGCGTACCACTGCTGTAATCTTTCGCTCACTAACTAAATTAACAGGCACGCTGTCACGCACGCGCAGGCAAACGCCAATACATCTCACTCGATGACGCCGAACACGCTGTCAGAACGCTGGCGGGTTGAAGAGCGGCAGTAGCGGTGAGCGAATTCCCCTTTCGGGCTCTCTCTCGTTTCAACGCGAATTAAGCGCGTGAGAACACAGCGCACACGAAGCCATCAGCTATCTCCGGTCGGCTAGCCTTTGAAACCAGCACAGATTGCCTCCAGGATAGGCCGCGCTCGGCCGCTCTCCGCCGCCGCAGCTGGAGTCGAACGGGAGATACGCACTATCCTGCCCCCAACCCACCCCTCCTAGCGCGCGTGAGAAGACGGTGCGCACCCTCCCCGCCTTCCTCGTTTGCGAGCACGAGTAGACACCGCATGCATCAAAGCACAACGCTTTCCCCGTCACCTCGCAAGCTTTCGCTTGCACATATACAGCACACGGCGCGCGACCGCGATGTTATCGTAGTTCGAATTTTTACGAAACATCACGGTGATAACGACGGCGGAAATTCGTCTTTAGTGTTCATATAATTGCTATCGCAATAAAAAAAATTTTTTTTCTTGTTACGCGTGCGTAAGTGCTCAGCGATTCAAACATAAGCCCTGGCCCTGGCCTTGTGGCCAGGGCTTTTAGCGCCACCGGTGAGCGCTGGGTGCTCACCGAGGGACCAAATGCAGTCACATTGCGCCACAAAGGCCCTTGCTTTCATTGCATACCCCAATTCATCAGCTCAGTGTCGCCAGCGCCCAACGGCGGCGCAAGAAGCGCTGGCCGCCATGTGGGTCGATTATCGCGTTTGAATCTCGTTTGAATACAAATTATCGTGTTTGAATACGTGTAGGGATCCAGGAGGAACGACTGAAGAATAGGAGAACGAGGAGGCATCCCAGTGAATAAGAATAGCTAGCATTCTGAACCAGTGTAAAATAAATGGCTGAAGGCTTACTGCTTTCGCCAGAACATTATAGTACGTGCATGCAGGTACATTCGCTTTATCAGTTGCTCACATACATACATACATACATACATACATACATACATACATACATACATACATACATACATACATACATACATACATACATACATACATACATACATACATACATACATACACACGCACATACATACATACACACGCACATACATACATTTTCATATAAAAATACAAAAAATTCCTATTCTGCCAAAAATAAAGAAAGCTAACACCTTGCAGACGCCCTTCAAGTAGTACATCTGACACGCCACCTATTATAGACTCCTGAAAAATTCTTAAATGTATTGAGCGCCTACCCTAATATTGTTGTAAAGGACCTGATGGCATAAGCACCAAGATACTGAACATTACGAAGACATATTAAGTTAATACCTGCCTTTCTCTTCCAACTCTCTCTTGATAATAGTGAAATCGCGGATCACTAGAAGCTTGCGTATGGTATTCCTATATATAGATCAAGTGATATAAATGAACTAACCATATACAGTTCTATTTCCCTCACTCCCGTCATTTTTAAGCTAACAGAACATCTGATATCTTCACAAGTTATGCACTATATTCTTGCCAATATTATTCTTTTTCAGAATCAGCATGCGTTCTAAAGCGAACGTTCTTGCGAAACGCAGCTCGGAATTGTTCGTAATTTGCATGAATTTAAAGAAACTAATCTTATATTTATACGCTACGCTAGAGAATTTGATCGTGTTACGGAAACACGTATATTTTCAAAATGAAACTAATCAATATTAGCACTAAAGTTATAAAATATATCGAGAATTGCATAGCAGACACAAGTGTGTCGTATACTTAATAATTTTTCCTCCACGTTCCAACCAGTAAAGTCTTGCGTTCGGCAGGGGCCCGTTTGAAACCAATATTGTTCGTAATTTGCATAAATGATACAGCTAATGGAATAACATCATCAGTCAGGCTTTTTTGCAGATGACTGCATAGTATACCATACTGTGACTAACACGACAGATTATAAGCGTGTACAAGATGACTTGTACGCCATTCGAACCTGGTACCACTGTTGGCGGGTACAAATAGTAACAGACTAATGCAGCTTAGTACTCGCAGTGACCTATTATATTACTAATGTGTTATAAATTATGATACCGTCGAACAAGTAGGCAATTTGAAATGTTGGGGCGTCCACCTCTTCCCAGAGCTTACCTTGCGATTTTATAACGACAGCATCTTGTCTGAAAGGTATAAAATATACCATTTTATTATTCGCACATTGCGTCAGGCTAGCAAAAGCGTGGAGCTTGTCACCTATGCTTACATCGTACGTTCGACACTTGAATACGCCTGATGCATCGGAATCCCCACGGATCCTACTTGATTATTAGATTAGCTTCTGCAAAACAAGACTGCTCGTTTTATACATAAAAAGAAATTATCCATCCTTTTCAAGTGTTTCCGCTATAAAAATTAATAGTGCTCTTCTCTTGCTAGCTGCAAAAACAGGAAAATCGCCCGTCTCGCATTTTTTTGCAATATTTTTCACAACGCAATTAGCTGTGCGCATATTTTCTCGTGCCGACGATGTGAACAAAGTTGAACAGCATTTTGCGCATACTTACCTCGTACGGATTTCGTCTGTCCATTAAGCAGCCTGAGAATACAATTGACTTACAGAGTATACTGCGGAAAATACTAACTATATGGCGATGAAACATATTGCAAAAAAATAATAATAAATAAGAGAAAGTGTTCTGTTATTCTTGCTGTGATAAGTTCTGAGTAACTATTTCCCTTTTTCTTTTTTAGTCTTTGGGCTTGATATTACTGTGAATTCCAGTGGCTCTTTTATATGCCAGAGTATCTTGCGGGGGCTTCATCTTTATGCCTGTATAATGACTGTGCGTGCATATGCGTATAATCGCTTAGTTTATGTCGATGTCGTTTGATAAATTTTCCATTTGCGCGGATGTTACATTGTATTTTATACTGTATAACAATATGTGCGATATTATGTGTTAGTCAAAACGTCTGTTTCATTATGTGATGCGGAAATGACATTGCTAGGTCTGTCGCAAACAAGATGACTTGTTGCTGCCTCTTTGCCGCCCCCTGGTGTCGAGAGTGTGCGCGGTATCTATGTAGCAAGCTTTGTGTCTGGTAAGCAGCTGTGAGGGCAGCGCCTCCTTTTTTGCTCTTCTATCTCTCACTTGGAATCTTTCTTTTCCAGTTTCTTGCGCTACAGTGTCGTGTCGTTCAGCTTTATCATGTGTATATTAATATGTGGTGTACTATCCATAGATTAGTTATTAGGGTTCTGTATATCCCTCCAGCCACCCCATATGATGCCCTGAAAGAGGCCTTTGGGATAAATAAATGAGTAAACAGAAAGTACGACACAGCGCCGAAAGGGTGCGTGAGCAGACTGCGCAGAAGACACAGTGGCACAATTTCAGAATAGTATCACGATTTCCGAGCTGTCTCCAGCACGCAGATGGTACTTGAAGCCGGCGTGGCATCCACCTTATTACTACGTGCTTCAAAGCGTGCGCGCCAGTGCAATCGGCGATTTATCTAGTGTATTACTCGATTAGTTACGTATGTGTCTAGTAACAAAACTCGGCAAACGAGGGAGGACACCACAGAATAGCTTCGGTTTTATGTGGAACACCTTAATCTTCCTGCCATGCCAAGTACCGTTTGACCTGCCTTGTCATTATTATTATTATGACACAGACAGGGCAAGGCGAAGAGTCTAAAGGCACTTTTACCCCTTATCATTCCATTCCAGGCAGTGTCTCCAGCCTTCACGTACTCAGAGGCTTAGTTAGCGAGAATTAGGTTTAGCTCCTAAATTTCGCCGTATTATCCTATGCTTTACATAATATGCGTAAAATAATGCATTATTAGATAGATTAGCGCCGTGTGAACGACCACAAGCGTGTGGGCGTCCAGATTCGTTGGAGCTTTCAAAAACGTTGAGAAAAAATACACAACAGGGCGTAAATTCGTAAGCATGCCTGGGCCTGGGTGTGGTTTACAAATGAGATATTGACCAAAGACGCACAGCGTTAAATGCTGTCAAGAAATACAAGAATGTTCGAAAAAAAAATCGATTAGAGCTTTTGGATGATTCATATTGTCAGCGCACGTTGTCTTAACGTTCCTAAAAACCAGGAGGTATAGCTCTCCATTCCGAAAATTGCTCACTTTATACAGCAGCTTCAGCGGGTTTCTATGGCCCCCAACGCAGACCGCGGTTAATTGGCGCCGCACGTGTTTCCACGAATGGAGGCATTGGTGAAGGCAAAGCTACAGAGTCGCTCTGTTTGAGTGGTCCACAAGTGAACAACTACATGGCGTGTGGAGACATCGTTCGTAAGCGGAAGAGGTCGTAATGGACTTTCAGACGAGCCGGACTGTCCGCAAAAGTTCGTCGGCTGACTGCAAGCGATGTAGGGTTCAGGCTGCCGTGGAACCGGTTCGGAGACAACACGAAGCACGGCGGCAGCTGTTTACTTCCTCCTATTTTAGCCTCTTTTTTTTCTTCATCGACTTCCTTTTTTCTTTTTCTTATTATTATTGTTAGTATTACTATTACTGAGGTCGAAAAGCTCGCGCAGACCTCCTTACTATCCACAAACTAACATTTCTTGCTTCACTTAGAGAGTGAGAGAGAGAGAGGGAAAGAGAGAGAAAGAAAGAATTAAAAAAACATACACATACACACGCACACGATACAGAACTGTTTCTGTGGGCACTGTCACGCAGTCTGCGAAGGCGTTCCTAGTGTTACGCAGTGTCACCGTACAATTCTACGTCACACAGTGTACAGTCACAATTAGTCAAAAAGTCCCGTGTCCTTTAAGTAACGCAGCAGCGCCTTCATAGCGGATCGCGCTGATGTTCGCGTAGGCAAATTTCCAAGGATGTTGTTTTCCGTTGGTGGGCGCTTGCGAACAGTACGCACCTTGCTTTCGTACCCGTATTGTACGGCAACTTCTACGGCATTTTGGCCTCTTTTAGCCAGTACCCGTATTTCCAGAAAATCCCTTACAACACTTTTGCGCCGCTTCTTTTTTTTATCGCTACATAATTCAACGTCGCTGTATAGTTACATTGACCCAAGTGACACATAAGAGCAATGGATGACGTTTTTGTTGCTCCTGTGCATTTTCTCCATATTATTGCGGCTTGTATTCGTCCAATCCATTTCTGCGCCGGCAGTTTTCGTGCAAATGTGGCTAAATGCGAACGAGAATGTTCAGCGGAACCGAGGGGCTTGATTTTTTTTTGTTTTTTTTTTTATTGCGATGTCAATTGTGCACTCGTGTGCCTTCGCGTCATCGCTGCCGCTGTCGCTGTCCTAGGTGCGACGGCGCATACACGGCCCGTGCGCCGTGCTCGAGGTCACGTGACCATCTGCGGATGCGAGGGCGAGGTGGAAAGGCTGGTGGAGCCCATTGTGTTTCCTACAAAAAATTACTAGAGGTAACTCTGGCGCTGCGATTGTGCAGCGACCACGCGAATGATCATCGTGCTTTTAGTCTTAAACGTCATTGCGGGTTTATATATGGCGCTTTATCTGCCTTTATCTACTTAAATTTCGAAGCTGTTTCATATTTCTAAATCCAGAAGGCACGAAGAAACCCTATGCATCGCAAATTGTCGTGCTTCCAACGCAATATTTTGCTGAAAATGTACCATTAGCATATTTAGAAAGCCGTTTGAAGCCAGAAAAAACTAAGCTAAGGCAAATCCATGTGCTAACCGTAATTCCCGTGCTGGTTGAAACGCGACATACTTTCAGCTCGCGAAGAAGCTAGCGCCAGAGTTTCCTCTACAGGACTTTTTCTTGGAAATTATGTGAATGGGGCATTCCGCGTGGCCAGCATTGGAGTATTCGTGAAGTGTCGAGTTTCGGAGGCGCGGCACAGTTCTAATGGTGAAAGGGAGCGCCAGCACAAAACGTTTGCATTGGGGCAAGCAAGTGCGCTCCCCGCTGCAGGCGCTTCTCATCACGCCATCGTTGTGACCGCGAGGGCTCGCGGTCATTGAGTGGACTTTGTTCATGCGGGTGCTTGTGACCTAGCCCGTTTAGTAGAAGGATTTGCAGTTTGTACTTCCCATAAAAGTAGATTACCTCATGTAATATTCTAATGCGCCACTATCACTTTGAATGCTTTGCCCATCCGGCGAAACCGTGATTCCTTTCTTTATCTCGATAGCAATTATGTGGACACTCCGGGCTTATGTCTGCCGTCGCCGTGAACTTCTGTATAAAGTCCAAAGACAATAACACCTTCGCCACTGGCCCTACGCTGTATGTGCGAATGAAAGCGTGCGAGGGGAGCCGACGATCGTGGCTGTCTCGCCGGCGCGACAGGGAGCGAAGCGGGACGGAAGCATGCCGTCTTCCGTCGCGCGCGAGACCCCCAACGTTGAGAGGTACCAGGGAAAGGGAAGAGGGGGGGAGGGCGGCATTCTGCCCTGGCTGCAGCTGCGTATGTGGCGGCGGCTCGCGGTCGCGCGGCCGTATTTTGAGAGCGATGTGCGTTGGGGAAAGAGTTTAGGTGGGTCGATGGCTCGTGCCTTTGCACTTGCTGTGTGTTCTCGGGGCTCAGTTTGCGTCGAAGTGGTAGACAGCACGAAGGTCACTTCGCTCGCTACCGCTGAAGCGCTTCCCCACGCGAAAGTTTTGACAGCCACTGTTTGCGGACATCGAGTAGGATGTGTTCATGTTTGCTGCACCCGCTGACACCATGCTCGTTAATTTAGTTAGCAAGCGAATGTTTACAATTTGATACGGCCGATAAAAGTACTGTCCTTACTTCTTATGGATGTGTGCTAATTTGCTATCCCAATCGATGCTTCGCGTTTCAGGCAAAACTGAGACGTTTTTTCCTTCGTATTTATCAGTTTTTCGAAAGTGTATGAACTTCAGTGTAGTCGCTTTTCAAGATACGAGGGCGAATCAGAAAGTATTTTCCCCTTTTTTTATTGGCCAAAATAAAGTACGTATATGTAATTAGAAACATAACGTACTTTTCCATATGGGGCCCTATAACGTTAAGATATTCCAATATGTTTTTATTCCAATCTTCTAACGTCAAATATGCGTAAGCGCCGACGCAAGCAACGGGCGGTGACCCGCCCGGTTGTCTGAAGAGACCAATCAAACACTCTCCTCGTTTATAGGAGGCCACTTTTATTTGCTTTAAAAAGGAATAACATTGCCTACACTGAGCGGCTTGTCTTATCTGATTGGCTCACAGGAGGCGAGGAGCACGCTGAAGTGGAGAGGGATTTGATAGGGCCGATCTAGTGCACTGAAAATCGATAACCGGATGCAGAGGGTGGTGCCAGCGTCTACGACTGGTCCGCTTTGCCTTACTTAGCTTGCGTTGGCTGGTCGAAACTCCCGGCGCATGCAACGGAAGCTTAAGAATGACGCTAAAACGGATTCTCAGCAAAGAAGAGTTCGCAGAGCGAGGACGTAAACGTGCCGAAAGTGCTCGGAAACGTTACGATTCCGCGCAAAATGCTTTATCGTACGCAAATATACCCAAGCTCTCAGTCACGTGCGAGTAGCCAGTGCCTGAGCGATCGGCGACAGCCATCTTTTATTCCTTTTGGAACGGGGCAGCCTGCGGCTATTCAGAAGAATTCAGTTTTGTTCGGCATATTAATGCATCTTTAACGCGTACACGTCACTCTCACGCGGTGTGCTTTCGCGATTTGATGACGTCGCGTGACAGGCAGGTGAAGTGGGTGCAGCCCGAAAACGTTCGACCAATAGCCGAGGGCTAATGGCGAAAAGGCGTCGAATCAGAAATAACTATTTTTCTTTTGTTCGGTCTAATCATGCACAATCAGTGTGTACACGTTCATATCGGATGGGGAGCTATCGCTGTTTTCTTGACGTCGCGTGACAGACAAGCGAAGTGGAGTTGGTTTAAAGAAGTTTTTGACCAATCACGGATGGCTGATTGCAGATTTTGAATAGAAACGTTTGGAATAGCTTTACGTGCGCTCATGGTCCCCACACCGGTTCAGACCATTTGCACTATTTATACCCCTGTGGTATAAATAGTCCGGCTGACTGTAGAACCACCACCGGACTACTATGTTTGCTTGACGGCCTTTTTTGCGAACTCACAAAACTACCACCTCTCACTTCTCAAACCGAGACACCTTTCCCCATACGTGGGCTGCATTTCCCTGTGGATTTCGATGGGCGTTCGTCCCTTGCTACATAGAAAACGAATCGCACTTCGTTGCTTGTACGCCGTGGACGGGGGAAGTACAACCTCCATCTTCACACAACTGACAGCAGCGCCGTGCCACGGATCTACCGGAAGATAAGGCAGGGCCCGTCCAGGAAAGGTCCACCGCTGAGAATGGATATGTTGACTTTGCATTTACAGCCATAATTTGGCTTAAAAAAAATAGGAGCGAGGTCTTTCTGATTAGTCCTCGTGTATATAAAGAAACTGTCGAGGAACAGTAACAAAAAAAACAAGAACAAATAAATCCGTAATGTGTCGTCATAGAGCGATACAGCTGGACCAATGACAATATGTCTTAAAACATCTATTTATTTTTTTCTTCCTTGCTCGCGTTTCTTTCCTCGTACGTTCACGAATATTGTTTATTCTTGGGGCAATTTTTTAAACTAATTTGCTTTGAAATGGTTTGTCGCTTTTGTCCTCAACAATATAGCCAATGGAGCTTTCTTAGCGCTGACGGTATACTTATAATAATAAAAACAGTGACGATAAGTGCGAGGACAATGGCGTAACGACGAAGATGAGGCCGAGGACAGCGGAGATCAGCGGCTGATGAGGACAGCGGCGATGACAGCAAGATAACGAAAAGGGTGGCACAACCCCCGGCGACAACGTTAACGGCTCACAGGTTCGCGCGCACACGCACAATACACCACATGCACGCGCGCACACGCACAATACACCACATGCACGCGCGCACACGCACAAGGCTCATGGACGCCTTTTGGACGCCGCTGTATCATGCATGCTGCAGCTTGTTGGAGCCTTTTGCTCAATGTCTCTGCTGCCGGCAAAAATATAGTGGAAGAGACAGATGCTGTTCCGTTATGTATAAACCTTTGGTTTTCCTCACGCACTGCCACGTACAGTCTTTGCTATTATAAGCATGTGCACTAATAAGTGCTTGATCCTTCTCTGAGATAATGCAGCGTCAAGATTAATTTTGCGCGTTTGTTTGGGAAGGCGTCCACAAATCTTTGTGTTGTCTGGAATTCCGTTAGTTGAATCAGCACTCTTGTGCCGCCTGTGGCTCGGCTTGGCGTTCATGGACATTGCATCGGTGTGGCCGAGAGTCCAGCGTGTGGCATCTGCGGATGCGACGTAAAAGAGACAATTAGGCATGTGATTTGTGACGGCGCTCACTACAATGCACAAAGAACTGTGTTTTTCACGGTGCGAGACACGGGGGACAATCGCACTTTGTTAGTGCAAAGCTTTTCAAAGCACTGTCTGCGATCGACATCTGTGCAGATGGCTTAATCTTACAGCTTTGCTTCAGAGCACGTGAACTACGTAACAGCTCATAAGAATTGTTGCACGCTCCCTCGGTTTTCTTCGAACATCTGCGGTAATGCTGTAATAATATGGGATCCCTTTACTAGACGTCATAGTGACCAACTCAAAAAAATACAGAAGAAAGCCTTGCGTTTTGTGTATAACTACTACGGTCGCGCATCAGTTTCTGAGCTATTAAGAAGTGGTCTGAAGTATATTGTGGATGGAAATCGAATTTGCCGGTGAAGGTTTTCATTCAAATTACTGAATGGCTACTTAAAAGTCAACGTATTATTGCATATTCTTCGGTTATGCCACTCGCAAGCGACACAGTAAAACGATAACTCCTCTAGCTTCACGGATTAATTGTTATAAGCATTCTTTCTTTCCCAGAACTGTCAATGACTGGAATAATCTCTCTAATGACGTTGTATCACAAAGCACACTGTCATTGTTTGAAAGCAGCCTCACTTAACCCTCACTATTCATTGCTTTGTACAGTGCGTTATGTTCTAATTTTGTGTTTATTACCCTACTTGCGATTTCACTTTTTTGCATCGCGTTTTAATTATTGTTTTGCTGTACATTGATCGTTGGTTCATGACAATATCTTTTTAGTCTCTGTACCCACCCTGCCATGATCTTTTAGAGAAAGATCGCAGAATTTATAAATAAATAAATAAATAAATAAATAAATCACTCACTCTTAACGGTGTACAGGGCAACAGATCGCATTTAGTTTCGGTGAACCCTAATTCCTGCAATATTTGCCCCCACCTTGAGCGTGTCTTTCGAAAGCTTAGAAGTGGTCGAGTAAATTGCTACTATTCCGTAAAGAATCGTTGAAGAAAATGAACAATCGCCAACCGAAAAAAAGAAAGGAAAAAACAAGAATGTTTTCGACGTTTCGGCACACAATACGGGTGCCTTGTTCACACTGAACAGGGTTCGTGGCGGCTGTAAAAAAATAAAATAAATAAACTGTATGTTAATGCAGAGCGTGTAGGCATAGTCAACCGCATACTTATGTAACTCTTATTCCGCATTTCTGTCACTAACTTTATTGGACCTTTCCCCACTTCTGCGACATGAACATGTCTCATCTTCCAACGAAGCCTGCGACCACACATGCCGGTTCAGCTTCCTTTTCATCTTTCCAACGCGTCAACCGAATTGCCTCTGGGGCGTACTTATCACGTGGCATAACTTGCCATATAGGTCTCGCCGCCCCTTCCCTCTACAGTTATTTGCTCTTCCTGCGGCCTTCCTTTTCTTTCCTCGAAGCCCGTCATGCGGGCTTCGAAGACGCAACTCGCATGCTTATCGGTTACTTGCCGCATTAAGTTTTGCAGCTTCAGAATGTGCGTCAAGAATAAAGAGCGCTCGCAATATTTTATCCGTTGGCGACCGCGCGCGTGCACGCGCGTTCGTATACGATTACGTCCGTACGTACAAACATTGGGCGCTACAAGATAAACAGCAAATATTATACGCCATTATTTTCTCGCACGCATGCCAAGTGGCAATTGAAGAAAATCCCCGCGCTTGACAAGTCGACGAATGTATGCCTCGAAAGGGGTACATAGACAAATCTAACACTCCGGGAAAGTTACGGAGAAAGCGCGCGCGTGTGGAAGCCGCGCGAAGGCGGCAGCGACCTGCACGCAGACGCGGCGACAGCGGCCACAGCGGCCACATCCGTGTGAACCACGCGGCACTGCGCAGCTCGGAAACGTCGCCCGCATTTGCCGCTTCGCTTTCTTTCTTCAATGGCAGGAGTGAACAGCCTTAGACAGGCAACGTGACTGATAATGTCAGCCTTACAGCAAAAATTAAAAGCAACAGTAACTCCCTCGATATACTGGCAGATTGCTCTTCAACTCTAGTTGCATTTGTCGGAATAGGGTGAATTGTAAATAGTGCACAAAAGGAACCTTTTGTGCACTATACCTTTTGCTAACAATCGCACAGAAAGATCAGCGCCGTTACGCCAGCGCGACGTCATGGCTCTAAACGTACTTTCCCGGACTTGGATTGCTTTGGGAAAGGAAATGTTCTCACCTTTTTAACTAACTGAACAGATGCTGTGATATTCGCTGTATTGACTCTTTGACCAGACGGGCGAGAAGCACACATGCACAGCTGTAGTCGGCTTGCTAGAAAAAAATACAAGAACTGCACAGCTGTGTCGCGTGTTTCCACGAGATCGAGGATTAAAATGAATTGGCCGACAGAGTTGAATAGAAAAGGAACTTCAATCAATACGTTATGTATAAACTGAATCGAAATGGAAACTGCCCGACATTTTTCGTAGGGTCTGGACCCTATATTTTCTCGAAGGAAACGTCCACGTATATAGGTGAGAGACGAGGTATTGGAGAGAAAAAAAAAAGAACTAAACAATATAAAGACGTAAGTGGGGCCAACTCAGTGCTTCTTTTTTTTTTTTTTTTAGTGTGAATGGATTCTCTCTCTGGTAAAGAACACAATAAGGCTTGGCCGGCAGCCCCGAGGCCATCAGAAATGGTCACGAGATATCCAAACAAAGGGAGTAATTGTTGAGCGGAGTACGACATTTGGCGACTCTTTTGCGGCGCCCTCGAGACCGGATATTGGCGTCGAAAACATCTTGCCCCAGAAAGTATATTCTTAAATTTTCCAAACCCATCCCACCGCTTTCAACTCATTTACATTTCATATCTGGAGCGAAGTGATTTTGGAAAATTGGCAGGGGCTGTCCGCGTATTTTTTTTTTCTTTCATTGCACTCGCACCTTTCATTGAACCGCTCGTGCTCCCTTGGGTGCCATTCCTACCTGTTTTCATTTAATTTTGTGTGGTCCACTCGAAAATGAGAGCTCTTGAAAGGGCTCGACGTTCTTTGCAATGTACGATGTTTTTATTTCTTCACGTCAGAAACGTATCATTGTTCGTGACCTTAGAGAGCCTGAGGCTCGCAAGCATTTTTTTATCGTTGCAGAAGGAAAATGTCGGCCATTCTCCAGTTTGGCGAAAATTGAACAGAGAAAGAAAAGGACAGAAAAAAAAGAAATAAATCGTAAGCTGCATTTTAGCTCCTCCCTCCTATTTTGGCCCGATGAGCGTCAAGGCGCAGTTGATGAACGTGGGCCATTCAGGATATTAAATCATAAACTGACGCTCGTGTCTGATCAAATTTAGCTTCGGAATTTCTCCATTTTCTGAAACGATCATCCCATCGCAAGGAACTTTCCTGTCCCCTACCTTCGGTATACGAATGTCACGAACAACAATTAAAAAGTCAAGTCCCTAATAAAAGAATAGAGTGAAGCCTGCTTCGAGAACTCGTTGCCAAAATTTACAGCAATATAGAAAGTATATTAACATTTAACTTTAAGTATTCTAACTGCTACAGAAAATATGAACAATGCGGCGACGTTCTCGTAACAATGTTTCATTTGGAGCCCGTTTTCTCCGGAGATTTCGCAATATACTTCAAAATGGGTCGTCAACTGAACGCGCCGAGGGTTTTAATGTCGCAGATTGTCGGCAACCTTTTGGAGCTGTCAGATTTGGGTTGCAGTAAGTGTTGAGGCTCCCCGGTACAGCACTTGGCCGCAGAGTAAGAGAAAGCCAAAAACACAGACAAAGGAGAATGGAGCTAAAGGAGGCGGAGGAGGGTAGAAAGTAGAGCGTAGATGCTCACAGCAACGAACAGACATGCATCCTCACTACATGAAAAGGAGGAGAACACGTCCACGTAGTTTTTTCATCTTCCTCACCAGGGCGAGATAGAAAATGGAGGAAACAGAAGCGTGTTGAGGGTGGTCCTGACTCGCTGCCTACGGGAGCACGGATATCCGTGACAGGATGTAACGGAATAACCGCGAGCGTCTCTCCCTGGGGAGGAAGATGACTGCTTACTATTTCTGGACCTCCGTTCAAGCAAGCGCTAAGAACAGAGAAGCATAATGTGCGATGTGAAAACGGTCAGTGTCCAAACGGATATACACACACCTAACTGATTGGAAGAGGCATTTAAGTTTGACTCAGGCAGTCGAGAAATCGCGTTTCCCACAAAGTATATTGGGTAGTTTGGATGCACAAGTGTTCCGACTCAAAGGGCGGGAATAGCCTGCACAGCTGCAAGTTTCCATGGCAGAAAAAATTATAATAACCACTCAAAAGCAAAACCTGCGGAGGTAAAGGGAAAAGCAACGACCGGCAGTAGTCATTCCTTATGTACGCGCCGTACCCACTAAATCGAAAAAAGAAGAAAAAAAAAGAAACGGTACGTTAACCGTGACGTCAAAGTTGTGTTCTTGGCGCCAAACTAAGGAGTGTGTCCAGAGAGGTGGACGGATTTGTAACATGTGGAAGCAAAATACAATGCTGCGACGTGAACATGTATCAATGTTCACGGAATGTATTTATTGTGTACAAGATACCACTATCGTGCAAAAGAAGCTACGCTGGACAGACAAGACGTTATCTGAGGCACAGCCTCAGGAAACACAAGTACACATGCGACGTCGTTAATGCCTTGGAACACTTGGCAGCGCAGTGCGCCAGGCGCACACGTAAGCCTATTTTCGCTGACACTTCAGTTCTGGGAAGATGACGGATAAAAACAAGCAGATAAATTTTTGTGAGTGTACGTCATGTTATCTGAAACTGCAGGCCAGTACGTTAGAGCTTCTTCTCAGCTTGAAAAAATTTGAAGTTATTTTTTTTTTTCAGCGAAGCAGTCTATTGCTAGGATCTGGCGTATCTTTCCGTGCGTAGACCAACAATTTGTCATACGTGGGCCGGTGCCAAAGGTAGTGCAATACCAAGATGACTCGCGGCGGAGGTGAAGCAGGCGTTAAGCACTTCCCATACGTGGGCTGATCCCGAAGATAGTGCAATTCCGGGCCGACCTCTGGCGGAGGTGCAGTTCACCATTAAGGGGCCCACATACACAACTTCGCAGATTACCCTTGTTCACAGAGTAGAAGCGCACTGAGTTTCTTTTTTCTGAGCGGTAGTTGAAAACAGTGACGTGGTCCACGTTTGTGGCTCTTTTCATCGTTTCTTCCGCCATGCGTTTTCAAATAAATACCAGTTGATAGATTGCGCTTACGCTGTTCAGTCTTGTTTCTCTGTGTTGGTCCCTGTCCGAATTGTTTCCTTATGCGCTAGTACAATTAGATGGACAAAAAAGGAGCCCGTCTAGCGGGCCTCAGCCATGGCTCGAGCGTTCCTCCTCTTTTGGTTCCTGCCGTGATGAGGCAGTGGCTGTTGTCCACGGTAGCTCACATCAGTAATTCCCACACTGGCCGTCCCTCTGCGAAGATGATGGAAGTGGCCTGCGGTGAGTGTCCTGTGAAAACACACCCCTTCGCCGGCCGGAACCCTGCTTGCTGGTGCCTTCGGACGAGGTAGCTGGGGCTAGCTATCTTCATGTCAGCACAAGACCTTCCGGGTGCCAGCAAGCTACAAGCCGAGCTGGCATCCAGGACAAACAGTTCAGCACCCGTACTATAACCTCGTCCAGGGCTACATCACACGACGTCCTGAAGGATGCCTGGCACCATCACAGTCCGTTAACTGCAAGCGGAGTGACTCAACCACCTCTGGATTGTGCAGTCTTCGGAGAGGGAAAACTGACTTCACGTCCGTTTAATTGGATGTACGGCCGCCAGAAGGTAGACTCTCCGCAGCCCATCCGAGTGGCCTCACAGCGCCTTCTTGGTGTCTTCGAGTCAACCGACCATAATGCGCATGCTGACACACCAGTTAGCAGGTCTTGGCTATGTCCTTTTTTCCTCCTTTTTGTCGACGTGCCAGACGGCTACTTGCCCGGTCATTTGGCACGTCATGAAAGTGCGTCGTTCACGCAGATACATAAACGCGTTGAACCTTTTTGTTGAAGCCGGCGAACAGTACATCCATGTGGGTATCAAAAACACAACCTTGTCTGTTGGCCGGTTCAGTAGCCCCCGCTCGTTCTGTTGCTGGCCTTTGACGGCTATCAATTACTTCGGCTGTAATTTGCGCGCTGAGCTCCCTGGCTGCAAGCACAAGTAGAGTTTATCCCGTCGTGAGGAAGGGGTCCCACGTTACGTTCGATGCCATGGGCAAATGTGAATTCTTGGATGCCGAGACCACGAGGCCCGTCAGTTCTACCAGCTGGTCGTTCCTAGCGCTCACACTAGAGCCCCGGACAGACCGGGCCATATGGAGTAGAGTTTCCCAAGCAATCAAAAAGAGGCACCCCACACGTGCAAGAGTCGTTCTATGCTAAAAACCAGAAATTGTGCCGGGTTGGAAGTTAACCACAAGTCGCTGGGCCGCTTGGCACTGGGTGCCCGCGGTAAGCTAAAAAATGAAGCAGTGCAGGGTGACATGGATCAGTCCTCTTTTGAAGTCAGAGGAGCACAGAGCAGAATTATATTTGAAAAAAAAACCGGAACGTGAATGAAGGAAAATGGCCGAATAAAGTGCACAAATACATGTAGGTAGCTCAAAACCGTGGACACAGAATGGAGGAAGAGGTGGAGAAAGTTGGCAATCGAGTGTAAAGAGCAGCTGGAAGTACAAGTCGACCAACCCGGAGTAATCTAAAAGAAAGTGAGAGAAACATAGATAGTAAACTGGACTCAAAGACTATAAGCAAGAAATCAGGAAAGAAATTTTGTACTGTAGCAGAAAGGGCAATGCCTTGCATTTTGAGGCCCTAGCTACTGCTAGGGCCTCAAAATGCCCGAGGAAAAATGTAGGCAAGAGCAAGTATTCGCAATAGGATAAGAGATGTGTCTACTGCAGAAAAAATTGGGAGACGACACAGCATATTGCATTGAAATGAACAAATATATACACCCAGCGAGGGCCGCAGGGTAGTCCACGTTCCAGAAGCGCTGGGGTTCAAAACTGATTCCAGCGTTGATTGGCCCGTGAACGAGATAAGAAAGAAGCGTTTAAAGTATTGGGGGAGAAGAAGCACGGATGAGATGGAGCCGGCGTCGTTACAGGCATAAGTGACTTTACAATATGGAGATATATTAACGAGAGCGAATGTTAATAAAGGAAAAATGAGGCATCCACCGCAATTGTAGCAATTGCAAGAAGAAACTCATACGGGTTCCTCGAAATAAAGAGGCAAGGGAGGCCTCCATTGTTTTTGGACACCCATCTTGCTACCATCTCCTAGGAACAACAGACCAGGGTCCAAAATAACACGAGTCCCTATTCGAAAACTGCCTAATATGGTGAATTCTGCGACGGTCATTCGCTCGGTTCTGTTTCGGCGAATGCCTAAATTCTGAGACGGATAACGTCGTACTATCGCTCCGAAACTACAAATTTTGGACTCGAAGTGACGCTTTGAAGCGAACTGGACAACTTTATTAAACGACTGAAAGACTGAATAGTACACTGAAATGAGATGCTTTTCTCAAAGATGCAGATTGAAGAAAAGTGCTGCAGTTTAAATGTTGGAGTTACACTTTAGTGTGATAGACTGAAGCAAGGTACTGAGAGAAAGGAATAACCTGAAAAAATGCAGAAGGAGATATACTGTGTGCGCGCACTGGATGAAATGCACAACAGCAGTCAAGACCAGTCGCATAATCTTGGCACTTCTCAAAGAATGCCGTGGTGGGTTTAATGCGTCGTATAATCGACCGGAACCAGCGTGCGAGAATACTGTCTTGCGCCAACGAACAATTGCCCGATTTGTCTAATGCGTCATGGAACACTGTTCTTTGTTGGTTGAAGTGAAGGTCGTCACAACGAAATAGGTCAGTTGTCTTGCAGCACTCAAATCGAACACAAAAGCGGGTATTGGTAAATTTAGTAACACTCTTTCAAGAAATCGATCAGTAATACAACCACAAAGCACTGATGAAGCGGGAGTGTTAAACAGCGCCGTCATAGGTCAGACGGATTACTGGATTGCAGATGAGAACGTCTAGAATGAAGTCGTGGTTCTCGGAATTCGTTTGAAAGCTGTTCGGCCGATATAAGCTCACGGCGTAGAGTGCAAAGTTCTAGTTGTTGTCGATGGCGACATGGCATCACAGCTAACACCACTAGTGTGGAGAGCAGGCATAAACGTGGTATTTTCGGTTCACGCTGCAGCGCCCTCGTAGCCTCCGAATTTTTTTTATATATCCATTACTCATAGTGCGATGATGAAATTAGCAGGTAGCTTGTAGGACCCAATGTGTAATGCAAAGGGCATTCACTGGATGTGAACTTTTAGCTTTCAAAATGACAGGGACCTTCCAGCAAAAGTCGTGCAACGTGGGGGAAAAGGGAGCGGCACTTTCTGTTGCTCATTGTTTTTTAGATTTTCAGCAAGTGCTTTGTCCTTTTCTTTTTCTTGGGACATGGTTTTTTCAGGAAAAAGTAAAATTTTTAGTTATTGAGGGAACGGGACGTCAAAATGAATTAAAAGTAAGGGGAACGCATTTTAGCAATCACAGTAGCATTGAGGCACGCTCTTGATTTATTTGGTAGGAGCTATGTATTCATGTTTCACTATATAGCGATTTAAAAACAAAGGTTACTGCGCTGAGCCGACGAAGTCAAAGTCAGACACAAACGACGTGTACGGGCGTCTTTGTGTCTCACTTCATATTCGTCTGCTTAGCGCCGTAAACTTTGTTTTTAAATCATGAACCAACTATCTCAGCAACAAGTTTTGTTATATGACAGTGCTGCGGCAACTCAGGTCATTTACTCTAGATAAAACAATGACACGTTTAGGTCTTAGCGCTTTCTTACGTTTTAGAAAGGCGCATTGAAGCGTAGGCTGGTGCCTACATATCAATTTAGACCACGCGACCCCACGAATCCCAATAAAAGCCAGGCATAGCTCTATGTCCCATCCCTTTCTTATGCCTTGCTCCTTTTCCAGTTAAGGGTAGCCAACGGGAGATATCCTCTGTGTAACCTCCCTGCCTTTCTTTTGCTTTCATCTCTCTCTCTCTCCTGTCTGACTGCACTATGCATTTTCTGCGAGTTGTTACGTCAGAGAGAGAAAGAGTAAATGATAAATGAAAGGTAGGGAGGTTAACCAAGACTGAGCCCGGTTGGCTACACTTCACTGGGAAAAGGGCAAAGGGGACGGAAAGATATAAAAAAGAATAAACGATTAAAAAGGTGTTACATCAAATTTTGGCTTTACTTGTGCACCTGAATAGTTCTTATAGCCAGGGCTTGTCAGATCTGCGGCGACGCACAATCGATTTGCGACACCTGGTAGGCTTGAATTAAAAAAACTTTTTTGTCGATTACGTGTCTGGAAGTAGACGTGAACGCGCAGTACCTATTTATTTTTGTATATATTGTCTAAACCAAACAGCAGGGCAATGGTTTCCTTTTGCTGTGTGAACCCCCGGTGCGTGAAAAAGACAGAAAAGGGAAATAATAATAATAAAAGGGAAAAGTGGCAGTGAGTAATGGCTTGACTTGCTCATGTTGGGGCAAAGTGACAGGAATTGATGCACAGACATCAATTCCTACAAATTCCTGGAATTAGGGGGCATATGAATTGTAATCTGTGACGAACCTTTAACGCTTTTGGCTCATTGTGAGCTCTGCAAATAATTACTTAAGCCTGGCTTTTTCCTCATTTTTTTGTGTTATAAGAAACGCTCGCGGTGTCCTTGGTGAACTAAACGAGTCACTGTTCATATAGCGCGGCAATAGAAGGAAGGTAGTGTGCTATGTGTGTGCAATATTCAGCGGTTGTCTGTTGATCACAGCATATATGGTACATTACCTATGTAAGCGCTCCAGAACGTTATAAGTGCGTTCTATGAATCGGCGTAGAATTTGTCTAGCTATACTGGAAGAGCAACAACCATCGAGGTGAAAATTATGGGGTTTTACGTGCCAAAACTTTCCGATTATGAGGCACGCCGTAGTGTGGAACGCCGTTAATTTCGACCACCTAGCGTTCTTTAACGTGCACCTAAATCTAAGTACGCGGGCGTTCTTGCAATTCGCCCCCCTCGAAATGCGGCCGCCATGGCCAGGATTCGATCCCGCGACTTCGTGCTTAGCAGCCCAACACCATAGCCACTAAGCAAACTTGGCGGCAAACCACTGGGTTAAATTTGTTGAAAATAGACGAACATTATAGCTGATGCTCATGCGAAGTTAAAGCTGTATGGGTAAAATGCGGCCTTTGCTAAATATTTGCGAAGTTCGAAAGCGTCATATGCGGCAACGCTTTAAAATGCGTGATGGAATTATATGGGCAAGGGAAATTGTTCACTTAACTGCTCACAAAAAAAAGTGGGGGGGGGGGGGGCACAGCTTTGCTGGAAATTGAGCCGTGATTCTGCAATGTCCCACAAGGTTGCTGTTTTTTTTTTTTGTCGACACTGGGATTATTAACAGATATTTAGTACAAATTGATGTGTTATCCTGAAATTTTTCGACGTCTACGCATTCTATGCAAACTGTTACAGAATTGTTGAGTGCTCTCCCTGCGTTACTTACCTGTCTCCTCTCAGTAGCTATAAATTGATGGATTCAGGAAGTATTCGTAAAGTTCTGTTGTATCTGCTCACTTTTTTGCGAAACTATATAAGTGTCCTTTTAGAACTAGGCGCCTTCTTTTACCTTTTTTTTTACTTTTTTACAAAATAAACACGTGATGCATAGTCAGTTCAGCGTTACACGAGTGTATATTCACTGTTTCAAATGAAAAATTGGACAGCGGAGGTAAGTAAGGATAAGTACTCCGCTGAATTTTTCAAGGAAAAATTTAGCGGAGTACTTATACATTTTTTTTCTTGCCTATTTTTTCTCCTCTGTTCGATAGCTGCCGACCCTTCAACTACACTATGGTGCCAGAATTCCTCGAACGTCCACCGTGCTGGCTTAGTGGCGGTGGCGTAGCTCTGTTAACTACGAGATCACGGGTTCGAATCCCGGTCGCCGCGGCCGCATTGCGACGGGGGCGAAATGCAAGAACGCCCGCGTACTTAGATTTGGGCGCACGTTAGAGAAACCGAGGTAGTCAAAATTAATGCGATAATTTCCTGCCTTGTACTGCGTGCGTCATAATGAAATGATGCGTTTTGGCACGTAGAACGTGAGAATTTATATCCCTCAAACGCGCAAGACATCACTAATTATATCCTCTGTTTACGGTGACCTGCTAAAAAAAAAAAAAAACTCGTAACAAATGGGGCGTGGATTCTTGGCCTATGGTTTGTTTGCAAGGGCCCCCAGTAAACGTCACGAAATTCGTATTGAAAAAAGAAAAAGCGCATTTGGTAGCCTCACAGGACACCACGGAACCATCTACAAATGCAACAGGCCTATAGAGGGTGCCCCCCGTAGCTTAAGCCTAACATAAGAAATATGGGAATGCCACGTATCCGGACAGAAGCAAGGTGATGTTGCTTGCGTCGCCTGTAAATACTCAGATTATCTCTTATTCCGCCTAATGAGATAATTTATCTTAATTAATTACCTTCTCGAATATCATAATTAAATGAGAAGTGGCAATGAAAAAATTGTAGGGCAATATGGAAACCTCCCGATAACGCTTTCGGTTGCTCGCTACGTGCTACATAATTTTTTTTTCCCGAGCGCGAAAGCACACCGCGAAGACACGCAAAAGCCTCGAGCGGCCAGTCGCGGGGCAATTAAAGAAAATTGCTGTTGGTAAACACAAAATAATAAAAGCACGAAGTTTACAAATCTGTAAATCTACACTAAAAACTGGTTTCGCAGATCTGTAAACTTAATCTGTTAGAGCATCTAAAACGGACAAATTTCATTTAATTTTCATTTAATTAAATTTTAAGCTTGCATGAGTTTGCTGCAATGTTTATAATGTTTTCGCAAAAGTCCTAACCAGGAAGTCGTAGTGGCTTCCGAAGTGCTGTATATAATACACCAATTTGCTCGCTTTAGATTTATTATTGGGTGCAGTTTACAGAATGGGGATATCATTTTTCATTGCCTAACCTTGACAGTTTTGTTCTATAAAATTTTGCAATTTTTAATGGTATATGTAAAAAAATTGCATGCACGAAGAATCCGCTTCTTAAAGTAACTAAATTTTAACTTTTTCTTTTAAATGCAACAATCTTCGTCAAATTTGGTGCAGTCGTTGCCGATAAAAACGATATCTCCATTTTCATGTACCTATAAGAGCACCCGAACTAAAGCTTCCTCTTAAGGTTGAAAACATTGTAACAGCACGCCACAGCATGCTCCATCAACACCTGCGATAAGAAACGTCGTGATTGAAAACTGTGTAATAATTATCCTTACCTGGTGCTCGTCGAAACACCTCACACGAGAGTTTGACAACAACAGCTATTAATGTGAACTTTATGCTATTTTTCGTGTCGTCTGTCGCAGCGATCACAATGTGTACTGGCTACAAACTGTCGCCAAGAAAGGAAACTCCACCTGCCGCCATAAACGGTTTGACCATACTCCTTGAGGGTAAAGATACCAGCCATGAGATTAATCAACACTCTCAAGGCTTCAAAAATGTTTACTGTGCACAACTGCATTTCCGTCCCGTTCAGTTGGAGTTGATTTTGGAGCGAACCTAAGAAACGAGGGGCGCACACGTCACTCGAAGCAGCACGTCCCTGCAGTTTCTGATCTAAAGCCTGCATTAAAAGTGTGGCGCGTCCTCAATAAAACGAGAAAAAAAGGAGAAAACAAAGAGAAAACAAAAAGAAAAGGCGCTTCGAATAACATACCGCCTGCAGAATGCTCCTGTGCGCAATTTAACGGCGGTTGCCGCCAATCTCGGCGGCGGCGTCGAAGAAAGCTGCATCTTCTTGTACGGAATCGACGTTCCTATTTGTATGCTGGTGTGCCGCTGTTTACTACTGCGGCTTCCCCGGAGAACTCCTTTATTCATACTCGGAACCCGCTGGTTCGCCTCCCATGTGGCTCTTCCTTCCTCGCTTCACACTGGCCCGGGTGCACCACGTCAGTCTCCAGAGCCACGCGGCCAAGGCATAGGAACTTTGTCTATGTCTGACGAGCCACTCATCGGCCGCGCAGCCCGTGTCCGGCACTCTCGGCCAGACCAATGCAACTTTATATACATGCTTTGTTATTGCTTCTCTTTTCTTTTTTTGTTGTTTCCGGTTTCGATAAGCGTGAAACTGCCGGCTCACAGTATATCCAACCGGCCTTGAGGTCTTTTCCGAGACTTTCAACAGAGTATAGAGAAGGGCGAGAGAAAAGGAGGGCGAAAAAAGGAAGCAACATGGCCGCGTCTTGTGTCCGAAGCTCAAGCACGCAACGCACGTCCACGAAAGTGCTCGGCCATGCTTTAAGTTTATTTTATGGACCGTCTACCGAGCCTTTATCGTGCGCCACTCGGCTGCATGCTGTCGACTCAATCTGTCATGGGGAGCTTTTCCCGCCCCCTCGCCTTTCCCTTATTTTTCTGGAAGTTCAACTTGGGCAACGTCAGCGGCGCACCGGAAGGGAACGAGAGCTTCCGTCAGGAAAACGTTTTGCATCGTTCTATAAAGAATGAAACGCGCCGATCCTCCTATTGCACGCCGGATTGCCCTACAGAAGAGAAGCTGTCACGTGGAAACATCACTTTCACTGGACTTTTCCACGGAGAAAGAACGAGTGACATTGCAAGTCTAGGTCAGGTCTCCATTCTCCGAGAACTCCAACAAAACGTATTCGCTGTATTGCAGACATCTTTAGAAACAAGTGTTTACTTGTGCAGATCAACTCTTACACTGTACCCCCCCCCCCCCCCCCCCAATGCACACACGCATAAAATAGTGCGGTGCATTGTGTTAAACTATTTACACATGTCAATTCGGTCAGGACACAGCCCTCGCGTGAACCTTCTTTTGGAACTGGCATTTGCATACACCGTGACCGTACGGAGACATCCGGCCAATCATTTAGCTTCAACAAAGAGACCTTACACTCGTTAATACACGTATTAGCGTGCTTGGTATATTTTTATGAACTAAAAGGAAGGCGGAAGCGGACGTAATCTCAGCTTTTGCCGCTGGCGGCAGCAGAACCTACGTCCCCCGCGTGTCGTGTGCGATGCTCGAACAACTGAGTTGCGGCAGAGGCTGCCTTCCCATGTGTGCTCTATCGGGTATTTATGCACAAGAATTCACGCCCGGTACTACAGGTATTAGACGGCGCCAATCACGGCCACAGTGTACAGTTGATGTGCAGCATCCATTGAACCACGCGTATTACGTAGTGGTAGATATTGGGCGGAGGGCAACTATTATCAATAAACCCTCGTATCGCGTCTCAAGGCGTCAAGGCTCCCAGAGACGAGACCCTCTCTATGCAGTGAGTCAGAAAAATGAGAACGAAGGCGCTCAATTTTTTACTAAGCACCATAAGAAATCAATAGATGTTGTGGCTAGCGTATGCGTAGAGCGCTAATCATTTGCTTTGCGTTCAGTGAATTGTAAAATTATTTATGATGTCTGGTAAATTTGTGATGCTTCATGTTCATATAACAGAATGAAAATTGAAGAAAAGTCAATATTTTCCGCCGTATATATCAACTTACAGAACACCACACACGTCACGCAAAGGCAGTGCGTTAAGCTTGCACTGGCGGCGAAGTTGTCGTTCGACCTTCCTTCATACGCAACGCATATTCTACCGGTACAGTTCCTCAGTCCTCCAATGGCTTCTTGTTGCGCAGTTTCACCTATTCTAGAGCACAGACGAGCTCCTGCAAGGTTACCAGTGCTCATGGTGAGTATGTCACAACAGTAACCTGGTAACGGGTAAACTGCACAGTGTTATGTACGAGCAACGACAGTGATTCCATCTCGCTATCTCAACTTCTCTTGCACTGTAGTTGAATGGTTGCTTGAATTCAATTCAGAATCAGCATGTTCATTTAATCACATCCGATTGTTCACGCTCATCATATGTTTCAAGCGTCTATAATTTATTAAATTTGCCTCAACTTTCCAAACGTAGTCTCATACACCTCCGTGATGAGAACTTGAAGCAATCAGTTTTCATTGCCTCAAACTTTATGTCCGATTCGAACGCACATAAAGTTCGAATATGTCACCATATGAAAGTTCCTGCTCTCAAGTGCAGGACTAAGCAGGATGCGCTGACTCATTTGTTCCAAAAAACAAGGCAAGACGGGATCCACCTTCCCACCGCAATCCTCTTCGTTGCGGATCAAGAAGCTTCCATGCTCGTCATTAACAATCATCTCTTACAATAAGTTGCGATTCTGTGTTTATCGCTTATTGACCGCTGCATACCCATTCCCTTCTCCCTCTGCAATCTTAAACAAATGTACACCCTTTGGGTCGTATCTTGCCATACAACAATAATCGTCATCTGTCTTGCTTGCGTTTTCTTTCTTGAAAACAAGCTGCCGACAATGCTATGTCATGTTGATAATGCGCATGCTGTTCGTTACTGGAAAGTATCGGGCTCGCAGCGTTAAAGAAAGGAAATGTGGACAAGACAGATGTCGTTTATTGTTGTGTGGCAAGATACGACTCAGGCTGTAAACTTTTCATAGAGTGTGAGAGAAAGTGAAGGAATGGTTGAATTTTTTTTTTTTTAATAAGAAAGCAGTCTTACATACGGCCAGTCTTTGTGCACCAGAGAAGAGCTCGTCGCACTGTTATGCCCGTGTATGTTTTTATAACGGATGGCGCTGAATGTTTTTTTTTTTTCAACTTGCCATATTCCTTTACAAACACAGTGCACTGCAACTGACAGCCGGCAGTGCGTACTGCGCCGAGCCGTCGCTAGCCATGCGTGAAGAGTTCTTGCAGGCCATAGATTGACGGCTATAGAGTCACGCTTTGAAGGGGCGGCTCCGTTTCTCAGTGCTTTACAGCACTGCTTGCCGCAGAGCGTCTATGGAAGGCGCCCAGGAAGGTGGACGATGTGGGTCATCCGCAGCTCGATCGGCGAAGCACTACAGCGTGTGCCATGCGGAATTTGTCGGTACGGCTCCTGCGGGATGGCCAAACTTATATTATGTTCTTCTATTGGTCATATACTGATTCTCATCTCATCACATAAGTACCTAATATTTCACTTTAACACGCACGCACGCACGCACGCACGCACGCACGCACGCGCGCACACACACACACACACACACACACACACACACACACACACACACACACACACACACACACACACACACACACACACACACACACACACACACACACACACACACACACACACACACACACACACACACACACACACACACACACACACACACACACACGCGCGCGCACACGCGCGCACGCACACGCGCGCACGCACACGCGCGCACGCACACGCGCGCACACACACGCGCGCACACACACGCGCGCACACACACGCGCGCACACACACGCGCGCACGCGCGCACACGCGCACACACACACACGCGCACACGCGCACACGCGCACACGCGCACACACACACACGCGCACACGCGCACACACACACACACGCGCACACACACACACACGCGCACACACACACACACGCGCACACACACACACACGCGCACACACACACGCGCGCGCACACGCACACACGCACACGCACACACGCGCGCGCGCGCACACACGCACACACACACGCGCGCGCGCGCACACACGCACACACGCTAAATTTCCGTTACAGAAGACATGACGATTCATTTTCCTATGCGCCTAGTTCGCGGGTGCCAGACTGTTCGACAACCATAAAAAGGTCGAGATTGAGCACCTGTTTCTAGCTCGCGATCTGTAGACGTGCTGGTTGATATGTCCGGCTAGAGTCGTGAGGCCGTATACGTAAAACTATTGCATTCTGATTTTATACTAACCTACGGACGTCTTATTTATGTAATGGCTCACAATAGCATCGAGCGGCGATCAGAAGCGTTTTTCTAACAGCCCTATCAAACGCTCTCCATTTATAAGAGCTCACGTTTGTTCGCTTTGAACGCACATAGCATTGCCTGCCTTTCAGATTTCTCTTACCTAAGTGACCGACCAGAAATGAGCGGCGCGCATAATTGGAGAGGGCTTCGATAAGTCTAAGCTAGCACAGTGAAGCAGATAACCGGATGAGAAGGGCGATGCAAGCGCGTGCCATTGGCCTCCTTCCCCTTGCTTAACTTGAGGTGGCTTGTCCAAAATCGCGGCGGCGTGCAACGGAAGGGTAAAAATGCCGCTAGAACGGATCCTCAGCGAAGAAGCGTTGACAGAACGATGTATTATACATGCCTAAAGGGCTCGACAACGTTATACTGCCGCGCGAAACGGTATTATACGTAGAGAGATCTATTCTCCCCGACATGCTTCGAGTAGCCGGTGTCACAGCGACCGGTGGCTGCCATATTTTATTCCTTTCAGAACGGGGCTCTCATTATTCCGAACAAAATTGGGTATTGTTCGGCATATTACTGGATATTTAGCAGTGGCGCAGCCAGAAATTTCGTTCGGGGAGGCTCACATTGCAGCTCGGCCTCCTCCTAAGAGGAAAAATTAGGTCGGATGCTCCTATCTAAATACACGTAGAAGGAAAATTCGTTTTTCTCGGCAACCACTGCACAAAATTTGATTATGTTTGTTGCATTTAAAAGAAAAACTTAAATTCTAGTTCCTGTTTGTTACGAATTTTCGATTTATGTCGTCAATATTTTATTGAAAAGTGGCACAAATCAAAAAGTTTCAGAAAACGAAACAATTAAGTTTATAAATCTGTAAATCAGCAATGAAAATTGATATTACAATTCCGCGAATTGCACATAATAGTACGTCTACAGTGGACAAAATTGATATGTTACACATGAGTCTCAAAAAATTAAGTATTATGGAAATACGGCTCTTGCAGAACCCTTGTACATAACATAACCAATTCATGTAAGATACAAATAGACATAACCTATTTGTCCGCTTTGAATGCTGTAGTGGGTGCCGTGTACAGAACCGCGATATCTGTTCTTGATGCAGAGCTCTTAATTTGTAAACTTCGTCCTATTTGTTTTCGAAGTATCGAATTTTTCAAAATATTTTAAACGAAGTTCCGGCCCTAAATCAATATTCCGCTTCCAACAGACACTAGAATTTAACTTACTCTCTCAAATGCAACAAATTTCATTAAAAGCGATTCAGGAGTTATCTCAGAAAAGCGTTTCTGCGTTTTACATGTATCTGAATAGGCCGCGTCGGAGTTGCGCCCAAGCTAAGCTTAGTCTTTAATAATTTGCCTAGGGATCAAATACATGAATAATAACCTCATTGCCATTGCCAAAGATGCTGCAAACGAATTCATGAACGCTACGCACTGTCAATACAAGTAAAATACGTATTTTTTCATAGAATATTATATTCGTATGTGCCAAAAATGGTGCCCAACGTAACTGATGTCAATGCTTCCATGTTTTTGTCTATTTAATAATAAAGAAAATATCACATGAACTTTAGAACTACATCAGTTCGAAATCAGCAAAGCAGTGCATGTCGCTGATATGAAAAATGTAAAGGCCATGAAATGAACAAGTTGAGGACAAATATGTAAATGAAACTTTGTCATTCAAGGTCCTTGTTTACATCCTTGTACATATGCAACGGCCAGTAAAAAATCTCAATGGCGCTGTCATTTGTTCCAATGTATTACGCAGAAACATCTATCACCGGTCGTGTATCGTGAGTAATTGCACCGAAATTATACTGGCAGCAGAGAGCACGTATCAGAAGCAGGAGTTCTGCAGAGTATACGAGGGCGAGTCAAATGAAAGTGAGCCAATGCAAATATATGACAAACGGGGTACCTTATTTAAAAGTAGCCTCCATGAGCATTTAGACATTTCTCCCATTGACTAACCAGTCGCGTAATTCTCGTCTCATAAAGCTCCTTGGGTTGCTGCTTCAAAACGTCTGCAACTGACTTTCACGTCATCGTCCGAGACGAATCTGGTTCCCTTGAGCTGTTTTTTCGGTTGCCCCAAAATGTGGAAGTCGCAAGGCGACAGATCTGAGTTGTATGACGGATATTACAGCATTTCCCACTTGAACTTCGCCAGTTTTATATTAACCACATCAGCGACTTGGAGATGGGCATTGTCGTGGAACAAGATGAACCCATTCGTCAATTTTTTCATGTAGTTTGTTCTTGACTGCGACACGCAGGCGATCCGGCGTTTCACAATATCGTAAACAAGTGATAGTCTCTCAAGATTCAGTAAATTCTATCAGTAATGGCCCCTGACGATCGAAAAATAAAAGTCAACAACACCTTTCCGGCGGAAATGGTGGCCTTTTCTTTCTTTGGGGGGTGGTGAATTCAAGTGTTTCCATTGTAAGCTTTGCCGTCATGTTTCAGGATCGTAGTATTGGCACCATGGTTCGTCCTCAATCACACTTGCAGACAAGAAATCGTCACCCTTATTGTAATACCGGATCAGATGAGTAAAGGCAGCGCCGAACTTGTCCGTATTCTGGCAGAGATTCAAAATCTTGGGCATCCATTGCGCACACAAGAGCCGATAACCGAGATGTTCTTGAATTATGGCGTCAACGGTGACGGTGAACCGAACCGTGACTGATGTTCACACGCTCTGCCAGTTAATCGATGCTTATCCTCCGTTCTTGTGTCATCAGCTCATCAACCTTTGAAATTTTGTTAGGGGTGATTGCACGATGGCTTCGTCCCAGTCTGGGATCGTCTTTGCAACTTTCACGTCCTTCTTTGAACCGTTTGTTCTAACGCTTCACAGTGGCCAACGAAATGCAATGTTCAATCTACACGGCAGCCATACGATGAGTAATTTCTTTTCGGGAAATACCTTCAGCTGTCAAAAAGCTCACGGCACCACGCTGCTCAACTTCTGGAGCGTCCATTACGTCACGCAACCATGGTCAACCAAGTTTATGAGCGTATTAAAGAACATTTACGCTCACACCTGCGTGCAAGTTTTGTAAATGAGATACCTGCGTGCCACTTTTGTAAGTGAGAGATGCTTGCGTGCTACGCGCAGGCCATGCAGATAATGAACAGAACCATCATTGCGCGGGGTGGGTAGGCTCACTTTCATTTGACTCGCCCTCGTACATTAGAAATGCTAAGATACAATGGAATATACAAATGCTGAGATACAGCTTGATAAAGGGCAAAAAATTGCCACTGGAAACATAGTTCACTGCACGTATACTCAAAACCTCGCAACAAGATATCTAAACATACGTATAAGTTTCCAATAAATCTACGTATCTAAGAAATAGTCATGGTATATTATGGGTCAAACAAGGCAAATAAACATGTTGCGCAATCAGAGATTTACAGAATCCTAGATCCCGCCCCAATACCATCCACTCCCCGCTATGTATCACGCGCGACGGAAGGCGCGACGCGCTTGCTCCCCGTTTTTCGTCTTTGCGCACACAAGATTGAGCCACCATCACCGGCTCACCCCCCCCCCCCCCCCCCACACCCACACACGCTTTCACTCGCACATACAGCATGCGGCGCGCGGTCACGATGTTACCGCCCTTAGACTTTATGCGGAATATGAGAGCGACGGCGACGGCACGAATGCGCCTAGAGTCTCCATACCCGCCGTGGTTGCTCAGTGGCTATGGTGTTGGGCTGTTGAGCACGAGGTCGCGGGATCGAATCCCGGCCACGGCGGCCGCATTTCGATGGGGGCGAAATGCGAAAACACCCGTGTGCTTAGATTTAGGTGCACGTTAAAGAACCCCAGGTGGTCAAAATTTCCGGAGTCCTCCACTACGGCGTGCCTCATAATCAGAAAGTGGTTTTGGCACGTAAAACCCCAAATATTATTATATTATTATAGAGTCTCCATACAATTGCTATCGCAATAATATAATGAGGATCCGGCAGCTGAAGCGTCCCATGGTCCATTACTTTCCGCAAAAGAAGTAACAAAATATAACTTTCACCATGCGACAATTCGCTGTGCCGTAACATTTTTTTTTCCTTTTGTGGGGCAGGGGAACCGTAACGAAAAAAATACGCAAAGGAAAGTATGTTGGTGACAATCGAATGCCTACTTTGGGCAACTAATGTGGCTATTAAAGGAATATCGAAGAAAACACGAGACGCTTGGTTCACTAAGAACCATGTGAATACTGCTCGGTATCCTACACTGGCGAGACAAGACTTTCTGGAGAGGTTGCACTCAAGCGAACGCGGTGCAATCCGTCGAGTCCCCACATTGATGGCGGCGAGCGACCATTGTTTGTTTTTCTCGTCTGCTAGCTAGAAAGCGTCCAAAAACTCTGCCAGGCGAAAATGCACTCGGCCAGAGAAAACCGAAGGCGCACAGAAGTGCGCCGCGCGGTGGTCGGGGCAACACGAGAAAAACGCATGCGCTCTGGCTGGCTCTGGCAGCCCCCGGGTAGGGGAGCGAGAACAACAAAATTGAAGAGGCTCAACGTGGTCTTCGCGATTAAAAGTCATAGTAGAAAAAATAAATAAGAACGTAGTTACCTTGGCTGGCTTTAGTGTCTTCACTGGATGCTTTGGCGCAGGTGAAAAAAAATTTGATATTTTTTATGTGACATGACGGCACGAATGAACCACCACAACGCTTCGTCTCATCGGGCCTCGCTGCGGGCTTTGTCAACTTGTCTGATAGTGCGTTGATTTGGCTAGTCTCGTTGTATGGCCCGATGTGCGACTTTGGAAAAGTTAATGCACCTTTGGCGTCTAATATTTATGGGAACATTAAACTTACAAAGTTACGCAATTGAAAATCGAAAGCACATGTTTGGAAATGTCAATGCACCTTTCAGACCAAAGTTTATGAGAACTTTATACTCATAAAGTTTCGGAATTGACATCCACGCGCTCCGTAGATTCCATGATAGAGTGTAGATTCCGCAGCCTCCGCTAGATGCCGCGGCGAGCCCGTTCGCCATGAAAACGTCCTTGAAACTTAGTGCTTGGATGGGGCTGCTTGCGTTATGTGACTCCCGGCGCATGGGCTTTGCCGCGAAATCCAGCCCGAATTCGCAATTTTTGCGGTGAGATGGCTTTTCGAGCATGAAAAATGCGTTCTAGGCAAAATCCAGAATGATTTTCTGCGCCGGGGGTTGGTTTGGTCGGCGGTGCATGGACAGCGCGAAAAAATTTCGGGGGGCGCTGAAGCCCCATAAGCCCCCCCCCCCCCCCCCCCCCCTGGCTACGCCCCTGATATTTAGTGCGTGCACGTCACTTTGACGTGGAGAGTTTTCGTGGTTTTAGGACGTCGCCTGACTGACAGTTGAAGTGAGCGCAGCCCGAAAGCTTTTGACCAGGGTCAGGACCAGGGTCATCCCAACCTTGGCGCTCGAACATCAGCGATTTCTTTGAAAAAAGTTAAGGACTATCTATTTAAAGCAAGTAGCCTTTCTGTAAAACGTTTCTGCGAAAAAAAATTTTCAGCACCGCTAGGAACATGTGCAGTTTTTTAGACAGCTCGAAGTATGAGTCGTAAAACACATTGTAGAAAAATTTTCTCTTCTGAAATTAGGCGAGCACACGATTTTTCCTTGAGAATGAACATAGGCTTTTCACTTAAAAAAGGTGTTGTCGATCTTTACGTTTCCGTGAGTTTTTTATACGGCACTAAATATGCAAAGTTTGGGGCATATTGGGAATTTTTTTACAGGAAGATAACTTTTGCGGAAAAGTTATATTTTATAGTAACTAATTGTCAGCAAGTTTTACTGTAAGTAAAAAATAATTTGGGTCGAATATAACGTGAAATGACCTATACAGCTGGCTACAAAATTGCAAAGAAGTTAGTTTTAGCCTATGTTTAGTCGTAAATATAGCATTGAGGTGGTCTGGGTAAAAGTAAGCTAAATAGTGTATTTATTAGAAACATTCATTGTGTACAAACTGAGAAACATTTATCAAATTACTTTTTTGTTTTAAGTAAGAAAACAATTTTCAAACTTGTGTTATACCGGTCTCTGTGCTTGCACGTGTTTCCCCATCGTAGGAAAGCGTCCTAGCGGTAAGTAGAACTTGCGCGGACGCAACATTTCCTGAGTCGATGAAGGAACATCTAGACAAGGTAATCAGCTCCTCAAATTTTTAGTTGAGTGCTTTATTAGAAATTGTTAGCCTAGCCAATAAAAAACACGAGCTCTAATAGAGCACATTTAACCGGATGTCGCCGTACGCCGACGGCTTGCATAGCGTCGTCATGCGGCATCGGAAAGTTAGGCCGGTGAGTACAGAGTGCAGTTACGTACACTAAGATTTAGAAATGGGCGAAAACTTCGTGAATAAGAAAACAATCTGTTGCTTTATTGCGGCAAATATGTAGCAAATATCAGTCAACACAATCGTGTTTTAGAGACCATGTTAGCAATGATGTTAGAGTGATGTCGACACGTCATTAAATGTTTTGGCATGCTTAACTTTGAACTACTGCGTTTAAAAAGATGATGGAAAGAAATAAATACGTTTAGTTGCCCGCCCTCTTTGTCTTTCTTGTAGTTAAATGTTAAATTCAGACCGAATGAGACAGTCCGCTGACCTTAGTGAAGCACAGGATATAACATCCAGTCTGCAATAACTGAAGAAAAAAAATGGGAAGGCTCATTCGAGTTAAGTTGCGCAAACATATCGGGAAGAAATGTGCACATAGCCGTTCACAGAGCAACCGAGCAACTTCGCATCGATTAAAGCCTAATGGAAGCCAAACACACTGTGGTTAGCACAATGCGTTGGCGGGCTAGTTGGCGCGAATTCTTTTGTCCGTTGTTTTTGCGCTAAACAAAGTATTTATGGACACTGTGGTAAGTCTGCCTAGTGCAGCCGAGGAACAGAGGTCACGTGGTGGGCTGAATTTTGAAGGCATGGGAGGGAGCAAAAGCGAAAGGAACGGCTTCACGGAGAGCTGACTTGAGAACGCTGGCTGCAGCGTGATATAATGCTCACTTTTACAGCTGATTCCCTTCCTTCATGGAAGTAGGTGCAGGTTCAGCTGTCACCGTAGCTCATTGATGGAGGCCCGGTCGCGTTGGGCAGAGGTTGTGGGTTCGGCTCCCATTGGCGGCAATCTTCTTTTTTATTTTCATTAAAATTTTTCTTCATTAGGAATGCGGAGTTTATTGTATAAAAAGCCATCATTCCTAATTACTTTCTACAGTTCAATCAAAAATACAGTTCATCTCTGCTATGCTACCTTTGGTTTCAGTTCTTGTTCACTTCTTGCAGATGTCGTTGCATAAAGAAGGAACAGTTGCGTATTGTTTAGACTTAGAGCTGCTCGTGCAGATATATAGCATGGTGTTACCCGTACGCTCGCAGCCCAACTCGGGAACAACGCACCACACAACTTTAGGCGCGAGAAGCGTTGCAGCTCTGCATTGGAGGCAGCGCCAAGTAGTTGTAGTGTAACGGTGCACAGAAGGGTGAAAGAGAGGACGACCAGTGCCGAGATGCTGTACTGTTGGCAACAGGTGATGGCCGACGCAAGACAACACCGACGAGGCACCGCGGTGTATGCGCACTGCGCGTTACGTCAAGTGCTTCCTGCGAAATACAGCGAGCGACGCAACTTAAATATTGCGAGTAGTATTTCGCCAGCTGTTGCTCGCAATTCGTTGGACTTCGGGATGAACTTTATTTCTTTTTTTTTAACCACGTATTCGACTGAAGTTTTCGCGTGGCATGTTCTGTTAAGTTCCAGTATATACGGGTGTGCCTTCTTTTACCATGATTTAATTGTGAAGTAAACTTTAGGATTGCCGCTGGCGCTAGTTATTGCATTTTGTTCTTGTCATTTATGTTGCGCTTAGGGCATGTTCCCATTCTTAGTAAGCGCTAATGCGAAAGTCCGACAGTTCGCTACCGCATACCTTTGCAAGAGCTTCGGCCCCGATGAATTACAGCATGTCAGCATCGAAACATCTCAGGCAAAGATGTGTCGTTAACGGCTAACTGTTAACGTTAACTGTTAACGGCTAACCTAGAAATTTGAGGAAAGGCAAACAAATAGGAAACACTTTTTTTCATGGAAAGCCCTCGCCCACCTGGCCTCGCAGATCTGCCGCACCGCGTGTGGAATTGTCCAGGACTGCGCTCATCAAAGCGCAACCGTACCTGTAAATGCAACACCTAAGGTGTTGGACTGAGTAACGACGCTTTATATTTAAAAGTACTATAGGTTAGTTCGTCTGCGTCCCAAAACCACCCACGCTGCCATGTTGTCAATATCGGCATTTGGTAAGTAAAGCAGCGTGAGCCACAACATGCGGCTTATATGGTGCAGTCTAACAGTGGGTGCACGTAAGACAGGATGGACGAATACGCACGCACGCCGATGGTTATTGTGGTGCAGAGTATATGGTCTCAGTTTTCTCAACTTGCGCTTACCCGCGGAGCGCACGCATACACGCTCTAACAAGTACGGAAAAAGTGACCATTACGTAATAACGTGTCAAGCAGTGAGACGATCACTTCTGTGCGCTTGTTGCGCGGGAAGTAAACTCAGTAATCCCATCGATGTTTAAGGATGCTGTAACCACTATTTGCATAGCAACGACCAGTTGACGTCGTGTCCGGCATCATCAGATTTCAACCATAGTTCAGCGTGAGTGTCCAACTTTTCTGTGTTCTACAGGGAGATCAGACGAATATCAATACAAAAAAAAGCCCACGTTCTTTACGCACAGATACTAACTTATAGTAGATGCAGGCTACGTTGTCTCACTACACGCGAACGAGGCTTCTCAAGAGCGATGCATGGGTCTTCGAAGAGCCTTTAATGGAGGTTTAATGCAGGTTCTAATGAAGGTTCGTCTATGCTAAATTTTCATACTGTACTAAAAGCACTTTTTGTGGCTCCGACATCCGACCACAGAAATCTTCCAAGCCTGATGGTCATGAAAATGTGGCATGGGCTCGCTACGGCAGCCGTCACCCTGGACTTCATGGGTGCAATATAGTGCTCGTAAATGTAAGTGTACGCTGCACCTTTTTCATTCTCGTGTGGATGCGTCATCGTGGACGTTTTTCTTCTTTTTCTTGCAAGTTTATTGCTCAGGCAACTTTTCTGGGCTAGTAGCTGATATACCAAACATTATGCGGTTTATATTCTCCTCCTGTTTACTCTGCCTACAACTGTGAACAAGCATAAGTGTCGAGGTGGCGAAGTATCAAGGGCAGACTTGCGCAGCAAGCCGGGCCAAACAGCTTCAATCGCTATGACCATTCATTCGCTGCTTATGCACAATAAACGCAGGATTGAAGGGTAGGGTTGAAAAAGCAGTGTTTGGGGCCGGCCGTTGCACCCATGGAGGTTACATAAAACTTTTGGCGTAGCAGTTGCGGCAGCCGCTTACGGGAGCGACTGATGCCGCAGCGGCCATATTGGAAGAGGCAAGATAGGGCGGGTCCAGCATAGGCAGAAACGGAATACAGGTGGCGATAGCTCGCGTTTATGGTTCCAAGATGAAAAATTGATGAGAAACATCTTTAAGGTCCATATCAGTTCACCGCAGCTAGGTGTCGTTATTGTCAAAAAGATTCCTCAATTCATTTGCCGAAGGCTTCGAGAAAAGCTACCGGCGGGACGCTTGGCCAATCACACTTTCTCACTTGGTTAAGTTACGAGTGGTCTCTGAGTCCCATTCAGAAGACGCCTGCAGCACAGATGTTCTAAATTGCCCTAACTGCAGTGGTCCTCCAAGGCCTCATCAAAGGATTGCCAGCGGGTGCGGAAGGAATTCGCGATCCTAAAGCGAATAGTGCGGTACACTTCAACGCATCTAGAGGCTGCTGCCGCTGTTCGGCGACGTCGGCATCGACACCGAAAACGTTCACGAAATTCCGCAACTGCAGATAGGAACATGCCTTTTTCCGTCAGAAGGATTGCCACATCAACGCATAGTGCCACCAAGACAGATACAAGGAAAGCAAACAAAGCGGAAAGGCTCGCCCGTCCTAAAGAATGGCCTGAGCTACCGAGAGCACAACTCCCTGCTAAGTTACCTTGAAACGCACCGACTTCGACGGCTTCGGCAAATGTTGAAGCAACGCTGGCTGATGATGTCCAGGTCATCAACATTCTGCGGTCGCTCATGAATGCCATTCGCGTTATACTTACCAAGATGAAATCTTCGTCTGCGCAAAGCGCGCTGCAGGTGCTGGACACTTTGAGTCCAGTACTTGCAGCTCTTCGTTGAAATCATGGCTCTCCAGAAGCCGCTGCTTCGTGATGAAGTCCAGAACGCGTCGATATTTCAGTGGAACGCCAGAGGACTTAAGTCATGCATGTCGGACTTTTGACTGTTTGTGGTTATGAATAAGTTCCCCATCGCCGTCATCTGCGAGCCCCTACCAGATAACATCAGACTGTCCGGGTATTAGTGTTTCATGTCCGCCACCAACAGAGAATGCAGCAGAGAGAGAGAGCAAATGGTAAATGAAAGGTAGGGAGGTTAACCAGGACTGAGCCCGGTTGGCTACCCTACATTGGGGAAAGGGAAACGGGGACGGAAAGTTTAAAGACAGAAGAGAAAGTACACCGGGGATATCGTTCAGTCACTCAGTCCGGATTACAGACGCTGACTCAATCCTGTATGCTTCAAAGATCGCAGCAGCGCTTTTGTGACCTTTTGTAGCTGCGATATGCGAGGCCATGGTCCCAAGATCTTGTTCAAGGTGAACGGCAAGATCATCGTATTCATACGAGGTGATCTTACGTATGTCCATCATCCCGTGCCACCTGACCAAGAAAACCAGTACGTATACCTGACAGTGAAGAAAGGCAAGCTCACTTTCAGAGTAGTTGGAACCTACATTCGCCCTCAAGTCGGCTGGACTGCGAGCGGTTACGGCGAATCACGACAGCGACTCCGCAGCCTTTGGTGATGACTGGAGATTTTAATGCCCACCATTGTTTCTGGGGAAGTTCTAAGGTAAACTCGAGGGGCAGAAGATTAGTGACATTTTCCTCCGAACAAGAGCTGTGCTTGTTAAATGATGGAAGTCCCACCTTTCCATGTGGAGCTGTCTACTGTAGCTGTCTAGACCTCACCTTTGTTTCACGCTCCTTCACTAAATAGGTCAGGTGGTTTCCGGATATTGGAACGCGGGGAATGACCACCTACCAACTTATCTTAGGATTCAAGGCTTGACGGGCTCCAAGTTAGCTGGCGTCACGCATTGTATTGACTGGCCAATGGTCAAATCAATTGTCGAAGACGGCTGTCGTGATGACTTGTCCTCTGGCCTAGAGAACATCATAAAGGATGCCCTAGAGGCTGCCACACATTAGCTTCCGAGAACGTATACAAGCACCGAATACGACATTGAGCTGGAGAAGCTTCGTGCACTTCGTCGCCGTGCAGAGCAAAGATAAAGGCGCAGGAAGTCTGTACTTGACTTGAGGTTGGCCAGAAGAACTCAAAAGAAAATTCAGTGTCGTGTGGACAAACTTGCATCACAAAGATGGATGTGTGTTCTGCGAGTCTTTGGATCCACGTAAACCTTTGTCTCACATATGGAGAACTGTTCATGGTCTCCGTGGAACCCCTAAGCAGCGCCACTCTTTTAAGTCTTTGGCCCTTCACTAACAACAGTGAGATTGACGTTGCTGAAGATTTCTGCAGGAGGATTGCTGGCGAAACAAGTTACGATGGAACATCGACGCTCCACCACTCACCGATTTCACGCGACCCTCGCATGGACAGTCCTTTCTCCGTGGACGAACTCGAAGCTGCATTTGCCTTTTGCAAACGTTCATCTTCACCAGGACCCGACGGTATAAACTACCGTGCCCTATGTAATCTTGGCGAAGAGGCTCGGAAAGTGCTCCTGCTCTTGTTCAACAGCTCCTGGCAGACAGGTACGGTTCCCCAGGAATGGAAGACCAGTCGCCTAATTCCGCTGCTTAAACCTGGCAAGTCGCCTGTAGACATTGCATCATACTGACTAATTGCGCTTGTCAGTTGCATCGGAAAACTAATGGAGAGAATGGTTCTAGCACGGTTAGAATGGTACCTCGAACAGTACCAGTTATATGCAGATGTAGCGGCCGGTTTCAGGCGTGGCCGTTCTTCCATTGACAACGTTATTGACTTGGTGACGTACGTCGAGAACCGGAGGTCCTGCAAAATATCTGCTGCCCTGTGTGTGGATGTTAAAGGAGCGTACGGTAACGTAACGCACGAAACGATCTTCAACGTGTTAGATGCAGTAGGACTTGGCGGCGAGGACTACTTCTGGGTAAGTAGCTATCTACATAACAGATCCTTTTTCGTACTTACCGAGGATGACCCGACCTCCCAACAGTACAGTAACCGTGGGTTGCCTTAAGGCGGAGAACTGAGCCCAACGCTCTTCAGTCTAACACTCATTAGACTCGCCGACATCCTGCCATGCACCGTTAGGCTCTCCATCTATGCGGACAACATTTACATTTGGACGTCGGATGTGACGCGACTGCAGCTTCGCGCGCGGCTTCAGAAGGCAGCCACTTTAACATCATCCTAACTTCGAGAAGAAGGACTTCATATATCATGTGAAAAGCGTGCAGTGGTGGCGTTTACCAGGAAATCAATGTCTCCATATGTGATATCTGTTGACGGACAGCTGATCTCGTACAGCACGAGCCACAGATTTGTAGGGGTGGTCATTGACAGAAATCTATCCTGGACCCCTCTTGTGGATTACGTGTGAAAACACCTGACAGGAATTTGCCATATGTTTAAGTTCCTAGCAGGAAAAACTTGGGGAGTGCCAATACAATCTATGCTGCAACTACACAGGGTCCCCTTTTTTGAATTCCTGCGGTACAGCCTACCGGTCATGTGAAACACCTGCAGAAGTAACCTGAATATAATCGAAAGCATCCAAGCCCAAGCCCTCAAAATATGCCTAGGTCTACCGCGGAGTGCTTCCACCACTGAAGTTATTGCAGTCGCTCAAGATTCCACTCTTAGAACGCGCATTACCATTGAAACAATGCATGTGCACATAAGACACTTCGCCGGCACCCCTACCCACCACCTCGCAAGTCTCCCAGTAGATAGGCCCCACACGACATTCAGTCCGACTGTCTTCGCGCACCGAGGCCTCACTCAGGTCAGGTTACGCACCTGTGCAAAACCTTTCATTCCTCCATGGTGTGTGCGCCATGCTCAAGTAAACCTTCAATCCCAGGACTTCAGAAAAAGTCGGACTTGCCGTCAACAGCACTCAAACAACTAACTTTACTTCTCTTGTACGAGAAATACATCGACTGCACACACGTCTGTACTGATGGATAAACTACATCAACCAGTTCCGGTGGCGCTGTAGTTATACCAACAATGAGAATAACCCAGCAGTTTAAGACATCCCATGTCACTACGTCTACAGCTGCAGAACTCGTGGCTCTCCGCGACGCGCTTCATGTGATAAATGCTGAAAGTCCTACACAATCGGCAGTCTTCTGTGACTCAAGGCCGGCCTTGCACTGTGTGCAGTTGTTTCTCCGACATGGAACTCACGATCACCTCACGTGCGAAATCGTGGAAGTTTTCCATCACTTAAGGGAAAAAGGCCATGATATCTCTTTTCAATGGATACCAGGTCATTGCGGTATCATAGGAAATGATGGCGCAGATAAAGCAGCTCGGACGTCAAACAAAGAAGACCGCTGCGTCCCATTCCTCTCTCAAGGACCAACGCCGCGAGACAACTTCGCATTCTAGCACGCATGATCTCCTTAGCAGAGTGGAATACCGCACATACAAGACGCACAAGACTGCACAGACTAAACCCGTCACTGCAACTCGGACCTCCGGCTAGTCTGCACCGATGCGAAGCGTCTCTTCTGTGTCGGTTGTGGCTTGGAGTTGCCTTCACGAATGCCTACTCAGCACTAATTGGAATGGCTGATAGTCCTGCATGTGATGTTTGCGGATGCGAGGAGAACATTGACCGCTTATTGTGTCATTGTCTTCAATTTCAAGCAGAAAGACAATCTTTGTCCAACACATTGAGGAAATTAGATGATCGTCCTGTGATTGACCAAACAGTACTAGCGCACCGTCCTCACCGATCATCGGCTCAGAAGGCAGTGAATGCACTTTTGTGATTTCTCAAAACATCTGGTTTGCGCGAGCGGCTTTAACTCAAGTACTGTCCGTACACGTCTCTACACCTCCCTTCCCCCAGCCTGTGGTAGCGAACCAGACTCTTGACTGGTTAACATGCCTGCCTTCTTGTATTCCTCTCTCTACCTCTCTATCTCTCTCTCTCTGGTCTCTTCATAGGGACTGGGCTCAGGGGATGTGACTGCGTAATCAATATTGACAACTGTTTAACGATTAGTGGAATTAAGAGATTTTCCGCTCCCTGTAAAGATTGAATGCACTTTCCGGTGTTCCCATGCGCCAACGTTTGGCTACACGGCGCGACTACTGCCTTCTTTTATAGGTTTGTTGTATCTTTCGTGTGCGTTATCTTGTGGCTGTAGACAAGTGCAAAAACTGAGCCTCATTTCCTGATGGCTCCAGGTAGTTACAAACACACCCTCACGCTACCAGAAAGCTTATATATTTCGTGGTACTTTATATGAATTGCTTTTTCTTCTATACAGTACAAAGCATAGCCGGACTTGTTTAATCAAGAAAGGGACCACAAACTATGCATTTATTGTCTAAATAGCTTTAGCTATTCAGACAAAGGAACCATATCAGTATGAAATGCTGCACACACGTAGCAACAGCAGAAAACGCTTCTAAGTAACATCTGAACTTTTTCAAAATTTATATTGGTTCGAGTTTAGAATTAACGTTCTATGTACGGTAAATTTTAAATATTACAAATCTTGAAAGCATGTACGCGCTATTTCTTCACATATAGCTAGATTAGTTTTCTCAGTGACGTCTGCGTGTACCCAAAGCGTCTGCACTCTGTAGCACTCTGCAATCCTCTTGTAATAGGGTTTGAGGAAAGGGGCTCTTATGTTCAGTCATATTACAGCACACCTTCTTGTTTGGAAAGTTGGTGCCTACTTGTAAATGAACAGAAAACCAGTGAAACATGCAGACGCGCCGCACGCACGAGATAGAAGAAGACAGGGCTATGTCTGGACTTATAACTTTGCATTTGAGCTCACCAGGGGCCTGCTGCAGGCCAGCGGCACAATCCTATCCTCTCCTATCATGAAAACCATGTGTGGGCAACATGAAAATCACACGCAGTGACGTGCCAACGAGTATTGAAAGTGCACATTTACTATTGACATTCCTATACGTCTGAGCTTCTTCCAAATCATTGCCAAGTGAAGCAGACGTAGTCAGGATATGCAGCCGGTTGTCAGCGAACGACGAGAACGTTTACAACGTTACAGCCAGCGTCATATTTGCGTTATTGATGCAGCCATGGCCTACTGATGTGTTGTAATGCCCTCGGAAAGGGAGGGCATTCCACAATTAGTTAATAGGCCAACAGCACCGAATAAATTAACATGACGAACACACCCCGCGTTCTACTACGAAGGCTACGGTGGTTCGGGCTTTTTGCCTCTAGCAAGATAGCGTCGACAGGCTTCACTTTTGGCGCCCCCTCCGCTCCAGAACTTCTAGTATTAACCTCCTTGACTGCACCTATATGCATGGTCCACATGACCACTCATGGAAGTCATATATCCCATGTGTATGGACATGGTCAATATCAAACTCTCATATCACCTATAACAGGTTTCTTCACTTGTTTCAATTCCGAACTCGCGCCTCGCTATTACTCGCTCATCGAGGGTAAAAAAAGGAGCAGTAGATGGGCATTAGGCGCAATGGAGTTTTTAAATTCAAGCTCCATAGGCCACGTACGGTAATGATGGCTGCTTGTAAGAACAAAAGAGCACATGTTCTTTGATTCCTTCGATGCGCCTACCTGCTGTTGCAATCCTCTCATCAAAATCTCATTACGTCAGACCGCTTCTGTTATTTTTCTTGTCATTAACGGTGACCGAAAATAAAAAGAACACTCAAATGCCCTTGTACATGTTACATATGTTGCCACTGAGTGCTTTTGGTTATGTCGGGTGCGTCTAAATGTTGATTGCCTATAGTGTAAAGGAAACCTAATTATTATTTATTGCTAATAACTGCGCCTAAGTAATAAGTAATGCGTATAATAAGTACAGCTGTATATCTCCTGTGGCGGGGAAGCGAATGGCGAAAATTTGGAACAATATCGGTCAGAAAGCTGTTCTTAGTATTCTTTTAAGTTTCTTTATTGTTTCGTTATGCCAAGGAGAGTTCGAACCATACATGAACAATCAAGCTTAGGCAAAATAAGTAGGGAATGTCTAAGGAGTTTGGCGTTAGGAAAGAACATGCGTAAGAAGGAAATACAGTCGCGGGCAGTATCGCACTTATTTCAACCTCTGTACGCTACAGACAGGAGTATTTCTATTTTCTCGTGGTCGCTGTTGCTTGAGAAGAGCGGCACAGTTGTTCGTATGAATAGTTCATACAGAACAATAAAAATAAACTAAAAAAGGCGCCTCGAAGGAGCAACACACTTTCTCGAAGCGTATTGCTACTACTTGCTTTGAGTTGTAAATCGGCAGAAAGTGGCGAAGCGCGTCAGATTCTATCGGGCCCGTTGAGAGACTGAAATCCCAGACCGAAGTCATTAAGTAATTCGCCGTGGCGTTTGCCGTCTACGTTTGCCTAGCCATTATAGCGTAGGGAACCGAAGCTACGAGTCGCCTGGCTGGCTTCACTTAGTCGTCAGAGATCGAGCTCGTCAAAGAAACTTGATTGTAAGGCCCTAACGAAGTGTCTACAATTCAACGAGAGGTAGTTATATTCCTATGCTGAACTCTCAACTTAAGAAATCTGCTCACTTACGTGCACTTGTATAAAAACTCACAATTCGCGCGTTCGTCACTTGGAGTCTTTATTTTGATCCTTCATGAGAAACGCAATATGAACTTCGCAGTCACTGAGAATCTGCTTTGAAATATATTTTTTTTATTTCAACAAACTTTTAGCCAACACAAGCAAGGGAACTAACGGAAGTTCGCGAAAGATTTGAGTGTTTTGTTTTTCGCCAGATGCATGACGCCAAGTGCGGAAATAACATTACTTACACGGTAGACAGAAAGCGAAATCTATACGGAACACAATAATGGTCTGGCAGCCGCGAAAACACTTCTTTACGAATGAATTACTTAATTGTTTATTACATCAATTGTCAGAACTCACCGCGTTAAGAAAACGACATTATTGCATAAGGAGATGTAAGGACCAGGCGGTGATTGACAAACTGCCTTACAACACATGGTGCCGTGGGAGATTGGCTTATATGCGCCTGGTGAAAAGTCGACAAAAAAAAAAGAAAAATATTCTGACTCAAAAACTGGAGGCAAATTCACGAAGCTTTTCGTTCGTGCGTGTTCTTTGCCATTGGCCAGTCGCCTTCGCTAATAAAATATCCAGCATCAAGGTTGAGTGGAATACTCTCTTACGTACAATGCTATCATAGCTGCTTTTTCTGAATGCGCGCCCTGTTCTCCAGCACCGTCATATACAGCGGCGAGACAACGGGATAACAGTGAAACAATAAATAAATAAATAAATAAAAGCAAAAGAAGGAACGAAATAAATAAAGAAAGAAAAAGCTCGGAAGGCTAGGAGGTGGCGAAATCTTGGCACCTATTTGCGCACATCGTTCAGGGACGAAACGAATAGAGGAACGCCAAGGTGGTACCCTTGAGAGACACAAAGAAACATTCGTGACAGCGGCGGAAAAGTGCGTCGCACTCTACAGAGAGATGGCGATTGAAGAAGGCTCTCATCACCTTCGTCTCCTGACAGGACCGCCATGCGGGGAGAGAGAAAAAAAATCGTGGTTGTGGTAGCGGGGCTCGTACTGATGGTCAAGAGAAAAGGCTCTCTTCGACAGCCGATGCCCGGAGGCGACGTTTACACGACCGTCGTATTCTGCCGCCATGGGAGCGAGTCATCGTGTCTACGGTCATGACAGGAGGATTGCTACACCCGAGTGATGCAGGGATCGAAATAACGTGCGCGTCAGGTTGACATGCGATTTTACAATGTCGTCACCAGCACTATGTTTGCACGTGATTAAAAAAAGAACAGTGCGAAGGGCACATACTTCGCAGATGAATGCAAATCGGAGCGACAGACGCATCAAGGGCACCGAAGCTGTGTGATTCCTCACAACCTTCGGAAGTGCTAGAGCTCTTATTTGCTGGCTCAAGACCTCGCTCGGTCGTGGCTGGCTGTTCTTAATGACGGTTCCCACGCAGGATGCGTTGTAGCATCACGGCGTCTGCTTTCTCAGTGCCGCAGCCGTGCAAAACACCTGGTTGAATCCCCCCCACCCCCCCGACGTGGATAAAGTATAACGCGATGTGACAAAAAAAAAATTACTGCTGAAAAAAAACTGCGCATATAAGTTGTCTGTTTAAATGCGACTTTTATTTTATAAGATAACCTTTGTTTCATAATCACTGCATGATCAATACCTTTCAATGCGAATTAGGGGCTCCGACACACGTGGCACTCGCATTTACATTTGACATCGACCACACAGACGCATGCCGCCTTACGAAAAGAGTTGCGGAACTCCCGTTAACAGTTCCGCCGTAAATCGAATTTGTGGGTGGATGAATGGGGAAGGTGGGGTTGGGTTCTGGGTATATGTACAGCAGGGTGCGAAAGGCGGCCGCGTCGAGCTTCCTCCTCTTGCAAAATTTAGGCCATTTGCTCACCTACGCGTATTGTTACTGTACCTTACCTATAATTTGCAGCAAAGAGACTATTCAAGTCATAGGCGGAAAGTTTCATTTTTCCGGGGGTCGTCGTCCAGATGCCTTTTGGCTTGCCGGCACGTGTACAATGAGTCGTGTGTGTTGTTGTTCTTTGCGCTGAGTGTATAAGATTGCATAGGTGTCACGAAATAAATCAGCTGGAAGTTTAGCGCCTCCGTGACTCCCGTTTTGTTGGGTTCGACTTGTTCCCTTCGCTCTTTCTGAGATGAGCTAGTTCATGAAGACGTCATGTACCGCCAACTCGACCCAACTGCAACTCTTGTAATACAGAGAATCTCCATAACTCGAGTTTGCTCAAGTCGAAAATATGGGTAAAGTGAATTCATGGCCATGTTTCATCGCTGTCACGCCTGTTTCAGCGAGCAAAGACACCCTATGATAAAACACCCTTCATTGTGTAAAACGATTACAGACACTTTCTGATAAAACACAACGGTAAGAAAGAAGGATGTCGGATTACTTAAGAAGAGATATATCCTCAAGGATTATCGCTTTTATTGCGTGATACTGACACGTGTACTTATTTATTCTTTTCTCGGGGACTGCATTTCACCCACTAACAAGTTTTCACTCAGTACAAGGCGCGCCCGCATGATTGAAACTTAATTACTGGAGTATGTTATCAATGGTTCTATTCATTCCCTGTTGTCACCGAACCTTGTGTAATCTGAGTGTATGCGTGATGCGAATTGTGTAGTACTTTCTGGAAGACACACGGGCACCAGAGATTACTCTGCAACCTTCGATAACTCATGGATAAAAGATGACGCGCTTGGCCGGCAGATCCGATTCCGACGATCGCCGACTGTGTTCACCACTCGTGGTACTTTGAGTGTAACTTGCTTTTGTGGGCACAGGTTCACCCAATAAAAGATTATTCGCAGTTTTGCTACTTTGTTCTTGCCCGTCACTACTACGTGACCATATACTACAATGCGGAGCAAGCAGGGAAAGAAGAGACAGAGGGTTATAAAGTGGGACTATAAGGCCAGAGAGAAGGACGCAAATGAACAAAGGCACACGTCTTGTGCGGTTTCTATACAGAAGAGGAGTCAAGACTCTCACTTCTCAGGAAATGAAAGGACGCACGAACAAGTCTGCCAGTCGGTTTAGAATCGGGCCGAGGTTCCAATAAGTACATGGCCGATTGCCAAGCTTTACCGAAAAGGCAGCCAACACTTCCTGCTCCCGAATGTATTATGTCATGCAAATATACTTTGATTATGGGCGGCCTTGGGAAAGCCATCTGAGCAACGTCCTGAGGGAGAAAAAGATGCTGACTCTAATGAAAAGATGCAGAAGCATTGAAAAAGATGCAGACTGGCTGACAGCCCGGGATTCTGCTCCTGCTGGTTGAGGAATAATAGGATAAACACAATGTTCCAATAAATAAACAAAAGGTTCATACACCCAAGAACACGCGCACATATCCTAAAGATATACACAAACTCTGATTACGACCTGTAGCTCTAAAGCCTTCGTTAGCAAACCGGAAATTTGCATCTGCTAAATCTCCCTACCTTTTCTCTTTCTTCATCCCTGTCTCACTTCGACGAATCTCTACTCGCAATTCCTGGAAAATAGTGATAAACGAAAAACAGTGCCGACAATAGAGCACCCACAAAAATAAAAAGAAAATATAGGGCAAACGATGACCTTAGCATACTTGTTCGTGGTTTGCGAGTTTTTTTTTCTTTTTGTTAACGATGAGTCTGCACCAAGTCGCAGGACTGCCCCGTTTATCTTGTACTGGAAAACTGCCAATAACAGACCATGCACTTTCTTTATGGCTTGAAGGAAGGGGCCCGCCACGCGAAACAGCCAAATTCTTTTTCCGCGTTCGGGTTTTCTGGAGATGGTCGCGGAGGTCAGCAGGTATCGATATATCTGGTCACGTTAGCGTTCAAACTCTCCGGCTAAAGCTCCACTTTGAATGTTTGGGAAAGTTTGTAACATATTTTAAACTCGGTGATCAGAAGCCGCGAAAGCTATAGAAGTGCCACTTGTAGCTGGCATCATTAAATGCGGGGCTACGACACCAATTGATCACTAGCTCCTGGTCCTGGCTGCGGACGACACTGTCTCGGTTGCCCTACTACGGTTAGCGCGTGCTCCGTTTTCGCGTTACTCTATTATCAAACTATATTACTCGTCTATTAGGCGTTCGGTGGCCCCGGATAACTCAGAATCGCGCAGGCAAACTACCTGGAACACATGTAGACCTCATATTCCGATTGTACTTCTTAAGCATATAGTCCCTCCTGAACTCTAGACAGTTTTGATTCCATTGGGGTTTCAAGTAACGGAACTGCACTAAACTGCAGAGCTGTTTTAAGAGAGTGTACAGCACAAACGTCTGTTTCAGAATCTACAGCTGTTTGCCGCACGACATGCATGTGTAAGCAGCTACTGAGTATACCATGTAGCTTCGTTTCAGCGACGCCCATCTAATGTTGAATTCCAATGGCGCAGTCGGAGCAGCCGACGGACTCTGCGAGCGTGCACTCGACTCCGGCGTAGAGCAACGCCTCTAAATCCGCGAGTGGAACACAACCTGCGCCGCCGGAGCAAGGCGGAAGCGGAACTTCTATCTCCGAGTTACTCGGGATGCCTTGCGTGTTGTCATTTCCTTCAGTTGTTTGCTCCAAGCACCGCCGCACCGGTCACTTGTCTCTTCAGCGCCGTTCACCTGTTGTTGTTTTTTTAAAGCGCGGAATGGATATCTCGCCAAGCGTGCAACAGCTTTTGCTTCCTCGCGAGTCGTGACCGGTGGCGCCTCCCGGCAGACAAACGTAGTAAAGGAAATACGTCACGCAGAGTTCCGGTCCACTCCGCCGATTTTGGCAGAGCGTCTTTTTCTGCTCCACGGAGTGACTCCCGCTCTGAATCCCCTCTGACTCTCTCATTGGAACACCTTACTCCCGCCCTCACTCTGTCATTGGAACAAACTTGCTCCGACTCCGCCATTGGAATTCAACATAAGAACCATGGCCCGCATTCACAAAAACGTTCTCAAACTAACACTAATCGTAAGAGCACGCGTCAGCCAATCATGGTTTTCTTCTTTTTCCAGTATTTCGACGGTGCCCCCTTAGTCTCGATGCGATGTTTATACCTCTTGGCACGCTTAACTGCTGACTCGCGGTCTTTCCTCTCTGTTAGCAATAGGCTCCGGGGACATCTTTGACATGGGGCATGTCCTTTCGTTCACATAATTCATGAGGTGCCTTTTACATAACTACCCGGGCGATGTGCTCTAGTCTCGAACTTTAGCCTAACGATTTTAATCTGAAACATTATTTGCCTTAACCATTTTGCGCCTCTCGTCTCTCTGGCGCATCTTTAATGCACGGCCTTCGTGGTTGATGCCATTTTACATACTGCATTATCTTCGGAATCGGATGACACGTAGCATTCCTGACGTGGTGGACTATGCTGCAGGTATTTGCACTAGAGCGATATACAGCATTCCTTCAAAGTTAAGCTGTCAGTATAACTTTAATAAAAAATGCTATATGCTAGCTACGCAAAAACTGCTCGCACAGGTGGTTTGTGGGTTTTGGCGGACACAATTTTGCCGGCCAAGTAACGTCAAGAACAACATAAATAAAAATTGTTAATTAACCTTTTCTTTAAATTTTGCGGGTTTGATGTACGTTTATCTAAATTAGAATCTTGGAGATAAGCTTATTCGAATTCAACTCGATTTTCTTCGCTACTTCTAAAGCACTTTTGTTCGGTCATATTCACAATCAAAGTTAATGCTCAAATGCTGATCTCCAACTCTGAGGGAGGGCGGGTTGACAGAAAGGCCATATCAGTAGACGCAGTTCCTACTAGTTGCCGCGGGAAATGAATTCTTAAGCATGTGCCCAGTACTACATTCTCGCAACAAAACGTCGCGAAACCTAGGTATCGACGTCGTATCATCGTGCGCCCAAACAATGCAAGCCAGTCGCATTAACGCAGGTACACCTCGTGATTCGTTATGCGTAATTTAAGCAGATAGCATGGATCTGCGTAAGTTAACAGATTCACACGGTTGGGACATTTGACTTTTGTGACACCAGCCTGAACGTCCCGAACCTATAGCGACACCGAGACGATGTTCGCGCGCTTTGCGCTGCTGAGACGTAGCAGAGACTGGCGGATCTTTGTTAGCCTTGTCATCGTTAGACCTGGTATCGTCATCTTCTCACGGGATGATGAGCGATGAAAACTGCATCGGCATGATTGAAACGCAGAACGCAGTCGGTGGCAGCGGGAAACGGAGTCAGCTAGAGGAAATATGAAAAGAGACAATCGCGAGTGCCCTTAAGGCGAGAACAATGAGGAAAGGGCGGGTGAGTGATCGGGGGAAACAGGAAAAACGAAAAAAAAAGCCGCACCACATACAAGTAAAATTAAGGCACAGCTCCTCGAACACTGAAAATAATCTCGCTATGCCTACGGCAATGCCATACGCTCGCAAGTATATCTATATATGTTTTCATGGCGAGCATTCGCAATGCTTCCCCCGCCCCCTTTCTCGTTCGCAACATGCCAGCAAGAGTAAAAGAAAGCATGTCACTTTCAAGAATGTAAACTCGGCCTAAATGCTTTATTGGGTTTTCGCTGTGCTTTCTAAAAAAGAAAAAAAATCTTGAGCAGTTTGAGAAATTGATTTCAAACTAGATAGTCGGCATTCGCATGGCAGCATGGGCTTCGCCTGCAGCATAATTTTTCGTCGCTCCTATCGTATTCTGGGGCCGTATAACATAAAACTATTCTAATGTGTTTTTATTCAAATCTCCTGACGTCAAATTTGCGTAACCGCCGACGCAAGCATCGGGCAGTCACCCGCAGGGTTTTCTGAACAAACAAATCAAATGCTCCCCTCGTTCATAAGAGGTCACTTTTGTTTGCTTGAAAAACGAATAGCATTGCCTGCACTGAGTGGCTTGCCTTATCTAATTGGCTACAAGAGGCGAGAAGCATGCTCAAGTGGAGAGGGATTCGATAGGGCTGAGCCACTGCGCTGAATATCGATAACCAGGTGAAGAGGGTGGTGCCGGGGTCTGCGATTGGTCCGCTTTTTCTTATTTAGCTTGCGGTTGCTTGTCGACAATCGCGGCGGCATGCAACGGAATCTTAAGAATGACGCTAAAACGGATCCTCAGTAAAGAGCTGGCAGAACGAAGTCGTAAACGTGCCGAAAGTTCTCGAAAGCGTTACACGGCCACGCAAAAAGTTTTATTACACGTAAATAAACCCATGCTCTCCGGCAGGGGCGAGTAGTTAGTGCCGCAGCGATCGGCGGCAGCCATCTTTTATTCCTTATGGAACGGGGCAGTCTGCGGCTATTCAGAAAAAAAATTCAGTTTTGTTCGGCATATTAATGCATCTTTAACGCGTACGCGTCACTTTGACGCGGTCAGTTTTTGCGATTATATGACGTCGCGTCAGAGGCAGGTGAAGTAGGTGCAGCCCGACAACTTTTACCAATAACGGAGTGCTAATAGCGAAAAGGCGTCAAATCAGAAATAACTGTTTTTTTTTGTTCGGTCAAATTGTGCATAATCAGTGTGTACACGTCACATCAGATGGGGAGCTATCACGGTTTTCGTGACGTCGCGTGACAGACAGGTGAAGGGGGGGTAGTCCAAAAAAGGTTTTGACCAACCGCGGTGGGCTGATTACCGAACTGGAATAGAAAAGTTTGGAATAGTTTTACGTTATGGCGCCCCTGGTCTTTGTTAGCAACCGAAATGGCGGTTAGTGTCATCGATAGGCACTTCAGTTCACATTTTTGCACGATGTCGTCAAGGGAGTTTTGAACAGAATGATGTGCAGCATGCAGATATGGATTATCTGCTAGACAATATTACTGATCAATTAGCCACGCGAGTGAGCATGGAGCGCCTCGAATTCCGAGGAGATGTTTAAATAAATGCGCTTATGTCACCCCCGGTTCTTTTATTGCATGCAGCAGTACGTCACCTCTGCCTTTTCCGAGAAGTGAAGGAAATAATAATAATAATAATAATAATAATAATAATAATAATAATAATAATAATAATAATATGAACGTGTACATGTAACAGAAAATAATAACATATTAGAATAACAATCCATTCAAAACCGTAATTGATCACAGCTACCCATTACTGCCCCATGTAAGTAATTGAGCAATTACTAAAAAGTGAGTGATTACTTTTATGTTACTTGCCTCCCAACTTTTATTAGCATTGCACAAATGCAATATATAGAAGAAGCTATCCTGGCTGTTTCAGTGCTTCCACGGCAGCTGTTCACACCTTGTTTATCTTCACAGATTTTCCTTTAGAAAATCTCTGTTGGTCGTCTACCCTCGTTTTCGTGTGAAGGCATCAGGCAGCGACACTGGAAGCTCGCTCTGTGTGCGCCCCGGTGGGAAGCACGGTGTTCTAATGAACGAACACATTGCGCACAACATTATGGTTAATGCTATGCTGCTCGCTCTCTGAGTCTTCTCTGAAGGTTCATTCTTGCTGGGGCTAAGGGAAAGATCTCCCGATAGGTCCGGTGAAGAACGGAAAGGTTGTCCGTGTGGTATTCCTTGGCATCGAAGTCCGAAGCTGTCATCGCTGCCGAGCCAAGAAAGCATACTTCCAATTTCTCGGCCACCATATGGCACCCGTCAGTCGTTAGCCATTTAGACTTCAACGACTAATCTTCAACGACTTCAACGGCCTGTCCGGAGCCAGGTATTCTTAGCACCCTCTGCTGCGTCACAGATCTGACCGCCGCCGTGGTCAGTTGCTTCGCGGCTGCTGGAGACTGAGGGCCGGGGTTTGATTGTTGTATTCATGTAGGAGGTTTTGGCCAAGTACTGCACCAGGGTGGCCAATCCTGATCTGGTGAGAGAGTGCGTTACCGGTTCTGGTCACCGGGATCAGGCCGCACTCCAGGCCTGTTTGTGCAATTTTCTCAACACACGGTTTTTTTTGTATTTTCCGGTGGATAATTGCGCGGCACCGGGATTTGAATCACGGTCCTCTTGCACGGGAGGCGGATACTTTACCGTCCCCGCAGGAGTTAAATTAAAAATTAAATTATGGGGTTTTACGTGACAAAACCACTTTCTGATAATGAGGCACGCCGTAGTGGAGGACTCCGGAAATTTCGACCACCTGGGGTTCTTTAACGTGCACCTAAATCTAAGTACACTGGCGTTTTCGCATTTCGCCTCCATCGAAATGCGGCCGCCGTGGCCGGGATCCGATCCCGCGACCTCGTGCTCAGCAGTCTGACACCATAGCCACTGAGTAACCACGGCGGGTCCCGCAGGACTTGTACGCCTCATTTAACGTACAGTGGTACCTTATTTGATCAGTCAAGGTGAACTAATCTGAGCTCGATTATACCGCACGGATGGCACTCGGCTAGAGAACCTGGTATTTATGACCTGCACATGTGTGGCCATACATAATTGAGGATATATATCATTTTTGTTTAGGAGGGTTCCAGTACAGTGATAAAATAAAAGAAAAGACATTAAAAAAAGAAAAGAAAAAAAGGGGAAAAAAGGAACATAACAGGTGATTTGAACTCGTGACCCTTGGATGTTGCCCGGGACGATAGCTCAGTCGGTTGGTTCGTCAGGCCCCAGGTTACTTTCAAGCGCCATAGCTCCTGCTCCGAGCCTCATACTTACGTGGAAAGGGGCTGATGTTGTCCGCGATAGTGGTTGGAAGGCATACTTTCTTGGAAAAATGGCCGCCCGAGGAGAAGAGCGAACTCGAGCGGCTTTAGAGACTAGGAAAAGCTTGATCACGTGCACGGCGAGCACGTGATCGAATGCGCGCGCTGTTGCTTTGTCTCTGCGTGTAGTAGTTAAGAGAGCCAGTTTAAGGGCGGAGAAGGAAGGAAAGGAAAGTCTCTGAAGCAAAATTGCAGCGCCGTGGTTTGAAAGCGCACCAGTGGTAGAGGAACCGAATGCGATATAAGCGTACGTGGCCATGATACGCACACGACAAACTGCCTAAAAATATTTAGACTTGAGGGAAAGCTTCGTTAACAAACTATAACACGGCAATCAGCATTCGAATACAACGAGAGGAATTATTGAGACGTGGAAAATTCCCTTGAAATAAATATGGTTTGCGAGACAAATGCTTGTAAGTATTGAACCTCTTAAAAGATGAGGTGATGAGGGAACAAACGCGGGTAAATGACATCTTAGTTGAAATCAAGAAAAAGAAATGGGCATGGGCTGGACATGTAATGAGGAGGGAAGGTAACCGATGGTCATTAAGGGTTACGGACTGGATTCCAAGGGAAGGGAAGCGTAGTAGGGGACGGCAGAAAGTTAGGTGGGCGGATGACATTAAAACGTTTGCAGGGACAACATGGCTACAATTAGTACATGACCGGGGTAGTTGGAGAAGTATGGGAGAGGCCTTTGCCCTGCAGTGGGCGTAACTAGGCTGATGATGATGATGACTAATTACAACGGACACCAGCAAACGTAGGCGTTCCTCTAAAACGCGGCGAAATCTATAACGCAATTCAAAATAAAGCTGCATATCATTCGTGGGTTACAGTTGCGTAATTAGGTGTATATGAGTCACGTATAAGACCATAGAAACATGTGCTTTTAACGGCCGAAAACTTCTATGTAAGTCATATACTCCACTAAGCGAATAATTGAGCAGGAGCGCTTACCGCCTACGAAGGCCGCTTAAGATTTCTTCAAGAAATGCGCGTATGTGTGTGTGTGTGGGAGAGAGAGAGAGAGAAAGTTACTATTAAAAAAAATCTGGAAAGGATGATTTCCAATTGAGCTTCGCAAATCTCCGAGCCTGCCATCTTCAGGCGTCCGCCCGCATCTTTTATGCTTTTCTTCCACCAATACTCTAAACGTCACTTGCTCATCTCGGCTGCTGACCGGGTGATGCTTCCGTCCCCTTCCGGACAGGCTGCTCCCCCTAGTGGCGCTGCCGGGAAGTCCGCGCATACCCTCCGAGACAACAAGCGTAGCGCGCCGGTGACTGCGAACGCTAAGAATTGTTCCCTTTCTTGCCGCGCCCTCAGTGGCACATACTCAGTGACCCAAGTTGGCGAGAGCTTCATTGCAGAGCGGCACATACCCAGTGCATTCATTGCGCAGCTCGCTAAAGCGTTGGCAGGAAAGGCGTTCATTGAAAAGCGGCGCATACCCACGCAGTGTTGCCACAGTATGCAAATGCGTCGGACTGCTGTGCTTGAGCAACCCTTGTGACGTAGGTTAAATTCCATTCAGCATCGAAGAAATTTCAGCGATCTCTTTCATCATTGTAGGGCGGCACATTCCCAGTGGAACATACCTAAGCACTGAAGTTGGTATCAAAGACGTTCATTGAAGAGCGGCCCACACCTCCTGGCACATACCGAGTGCTCCAAGCCGGCGTCAAAGAGTTTCTTTGAACAGCGGTACCTTACCAGTCCCGAATTCACAGTGACCGATGTCGGCAGAAAAACTGTTACATACAAACATAGATAGATAGATAGATAGATAGATAGATAGATAGATAGATAGATAGATAGATAGATAGATAGATAGATAGATAGATAGATAGATAGATAGATAGATAGATAGATAGATAGATAGATCCCGGAAAGTCCGTGAAGTACCCTAAGAATGCTAACGCATTAATAATAATAATAATAATAATAATAATAATAATAATAATAATAATAATAATAATAATTATTATTATTATTATTATTATTATTATTATTATTATTATTATTATTATTATTATTATTATTATTATTATTATTATTATTATTATTATTATTATTATTATTATTATTATTATTATTATTATTATCAGGAGGATCAGATAGACATTTTTGGGGGGGGGGGGGTCAGTTCAAGTGATATTTATGATGTCAGCTTCCTTGGCAAATTTTCTCGTTAATCTGACGTGACTTCTTCAAATGAAATTTAGAAATTTGGAGGTAAAGGCTGAGCAAAATGGCTTTTTGCTCTTTGGTGGTCACAAAGATACATCGATATACATGAACATGACAGCAGTAACTCCGCCCAGTGGCGATGGTCGTATAACGTAAGTCTCGCTGAAGGCGGCACGCTCGCGACATCGCCGCGCCATTGAGTAGTGTGCTGGCTTGAACGGACTTCATTGACCGAGGGTAGGCTTCGGACCTCCCTAGCACATAAGGCCGATGGTACTTTAGACTAAGTAATAAAATGAACTGTGCGAGACACTAACGTCTTTTTCAAGCAGAGAGCCTCGTGGCGCATGTATTTTACGAAACAGTGAGAGAGAGAGGAGGGGGGAGGGCCTGGGAGTGATTGCGTGGAGAATTTTGGACGCCCAAGGCAGTCGCGCCGGCAACGTGCACAATGGTACCGAAAGGTGAGGTCTGGAGTCAATGCGGAAAAGAAGTTGTACAGGCCGACTCAAAGGAAAATCTAAGTGCCTCCAAAACAGGTAGCTGTCTCGATGAGAACGATGACAACGGCGGTGACGAAGGCGTCATTGCGCCAAAGGTGCAATGTCAAAATCCCCTCTTTGTGTTACAAAAAAAAAAGGTCTAGAAGTTTCTTGGTATGTCGGTGAAGCAAACTGCGAAATTGTAAAGTCAGCACAGTTGACTTCATCACGTATGTTCATCCTGTGGATCGCTTCTACACAAGACCTTGTTTCCGTCATTATTCAAGCTCAGCAAGTTGTAAGGAATTCGTGCATGATACTGATTGCTCGCGCATACTTTTGGTGAGTAAAGACGTAGCCCAAGCTCTTCAATCACAAAACCAATGAACGAATGTGTCGCGTTATGTTTTCGAATGGTATACATACTCCAAAGGATGAAAACGAAATTTCCTTACGTTCCGGCGATATATACATGCACCTAAGCATCAAGTTCCCGTTTAAAAGATCGATAGCGACGTCGGAAAAGGCTACGACATTACTGGGTAACCAACACCCTGATGCAGCGCTCTTAGACGTGTGGCTGATCCCGAGCCCCTGCGCGCCACTGAGGCCATACCTGCCTCCATAGCCGAAGGCAAGGTTTTTATCTGTATAATGCTATCGCATTAAAAACAAAAAGCCTAAACAGACCAAAATCAGGGTGTCTACCAAGTTGACATTTCCAAATTTGCTGAGTTTTTCAGGTTTTCCCTGAGTGCTTTTGCAAAATTCCCTGAGTGATGCAGAACTATGTTTTATGTCAGGTCGCGCTGAAACCATATCGCCCTATGCTGTCACTCTATAGTAAGCATATGAAAAAAATGTTAAAGAAAACCGACTTAATCCAATTTGAATACTAAGGAGTAGTGTTTATGTTATTCAAAAAAAGAATATAAGGGAGGGGTTATTAAAATGCACAGCAAATAAAATGTCTTCGAAAAAATTTTCAAATCGAGTTGGACATTATCTAGTACAAATAAAACGGAGATGCATACAGAAGCAAATATTTTCGAATATGAGCTATTTCTATCAACGGATAGCATGCTCAGTGTCATGCAACTGTCCTGACGTACTGTCAGCTCGCGCAAGACGCCTCAGTGTTGTGTTTCACTGCTTTAAAGAGTTTATTTTGGTTTGGATGAGGGACACCTGCATCTCAGCATCAGCCAACAATTCGTTTTTTGAGCGCAGGCTCCTTCGAAGAAGCGGTCGCATACTTAATTCCCCGTTCATTCCTCAGTGCATCGATCCTTTCTCTTCTCGTCCTCCTTTCGCCGCGCGTTTGCCCCACGGACCATTTCAAGAATACTCTTGGTCAATTTACAGTCAACGTCCAATTTTTCGGACCCCCTAGGGGCCGCGAAAACTTCCGAAAAATCAGGCAGTCGGAAAAAATAAATTCGTGTCTTTTACTGCCCTTAAGGGCTAAAATCGACACATGTACGTCTGAAAAAGCTCTGAATGCCTGTCAGTGCACTTATTAGGCATATCGGTGCTCCTACTGTGACAGGTGAGGGCGGGTGCACACGTGTAAAATTAAGGAATACATACAGTGTCCCGCAACAATTGCCCCTTCCTACGCTTGTTAAGCTTCACCGCGTCACACAACTGTAATGAGGCGAAGCAGACTTTCGAGAAAGAGCATTATGCAGTGCGCCGTGCTTTCCGAGCTTCGAAGACAAAATTATTGCTGTCAGCGGAGAAATGAAAAAACACGGCACCGAACGACACGAAGCTTAACAGCGAACGTCGAAGCAGCTAGGCCTAGCGTTGCCGCAGTGGTGGCTACGGCTGCCAGCGGATCTGCGTGCGACAGCACCGGTTCAAGGCGGCGAGGTAATCAAAATAGCAGCGGTGGTGGTTTTCGTTAATGCCGTCTCGGACCTGCGATTGCGTAAAACGTTTAGAAAATCGGACGGTGAAGAGTTCTTGCGTCTGAAATTTCAGACGTTATGATACATTGACTCTTTGGGGTACGTGGTGGTGCCGCGAAGCCGTCCGAGTTATCGGGAATCCGGAAAGTCGGTCGTTGACTGTACACTGGCAACTCCTCCAGCCGACGACGATTCGTTACGAGTCCTGTCTGTTTCTCGAGCCAGCATTACCCCGACTTTTGACCCTCTAAAAAAATTACACCTAATTTTCCCTGATAGCACAAATTCCCTGAGTTTTCCCTGAGTTTTCCCTGAGTTTTCCCTGAGTTTTTCCAGACTACTCAAAATCCCTGAGAATTCCCGGTTTTCCCGGTTTTCCCGGTTGGTAGACACCCTGAAAATATTCATAGCTAACCAGTGAGCGAACAAGAGAAGCCTCAGATAGAAAGTGACGTGCTGACAAAGGCATTTTTTATCAGGGCAAGTCCACCTGCTTATATTGGCCCCTTGTTCAGGCTTCTTTTGCCGTACCACTGTTGACGAACTCGTCCTTATGTTCTGGTAACCCCCTTCTTTCAAAGCATGCTTACGCACTTTAATCCATCTGATGTCTTGTTTAAAACATCGTTGCGCATATATGGTGTGTTCCAGCTAACGTTAGTCAAAGTACATGACGAAAAAAAGAACAGATTAAAAAACTACGCTACAAGATACAGCTATGAGGCCTACAGCGTTAGGTCGTCAGAGCTCTGACGACCGAATACCGCTGGTATTAAAATGGTATTTTGCAGCGTGTTCTTTAAGTGTTCTTCTTCTTCTTCTTTTTTGAGCAGCATGGCTAAAGTTAGCTGGGGCACATAGTATACGTAAAGAAGCGCTAGCACGCTTTATTATATTACTGATACGTCGACTTCGACGTGTAGAATTCGGATCAACATCATCATTATCGTCGTCGTCGTCCTAACAATTTCTACCGAAGTACAAAAGGTCTTTCAAATCCCTTTGATACTCTTCTGCGTTTCCCATTGGCATCAGGGCCCTTCTTACGAATGCTCTTTCCCACCGATTCTTTTCACTTTCTTTCATCCGTCGAACCAAGTCACAGAATATGGCGATAACGGAGGTGCGGGGTCGTGCGAGCTAATAGAGAAAGGGGGCAAGAACAAAAAAAAGAAAGAAAACACAAAGGTGCTTGTTCCGAGTGCGAATCTATTATTTTACTGTAATGTACCATCGACTTACCTGCAACATCTGTCCCTATCAAATCACTTGCCCTTCGCTTCTTGACTTCAGCTCCAATACCAGCGGCTTGCCCTCTCGCTTCCCTTTCCGCTGCTCGTTGCGTGGTCCTCGAGTTCATTGCAAGTTCCTTTGTTAGTCTCAAACTTTCGGTCCATAGGTTTCGGTCCATTTCGGACTTGTAAAATGCATTGATTATCCACTTTCGTTTACAAGATAATTTTAACGTAGATAATGTATTTCAACGCGTGATGAACTGGCCAGTTTCTAAGACTATATATATATATGGTTTCTTTAGAAAATATTTTCTTCTGGACACTGGATTCCTCCTCTGTAACCGCTCGCGACGAACAAGACCCATTGCGAATCTTACCACAATAATTGATAGAATTTTAGTGCAAGGCAACACATTGTCTGTGGGAGTCGTTGTCCCGAGCTCTGAGATATTATTTTACCACACGAGCTCTAATACGTATGTCTTAACGTCGGACAAAGTTTACCAGTAAATACCAAAATAGTTAGCTCACTGCTGTTAGGCCCTCGAGACAAGCAGGTATTCGTATCGAATAACGGCTACATGGCTTGCAATGCTGGCTTTCTTTTCGTCCAGCAGTGGGTTCACAAACGCGAGTTCTTTTCGCCGTCTCTGGGGCACACTTCGTCCCTTCACTCATTGCAATATGTACCTTCTCGGCAGTGGCGTAGCCAGAAATTTTGTTCCGGGGGGGGGGGGGGGGGGCGGAGGTGGGTGCTTGGGGCCCTTGCAGCTCAGCCACTTCGTTGTAGAATCTGTCACGGGATGAAATACATGAATAATAACTGCATTGCCATTGCCCAAGATGCTGCAAACAAATTTTTGAACGCTACGCACTGTCAAGACAAGTAAAATATATAGTTTTTCATAAAAGAATAGCTCGTATGTCCCGAAAATTGTGCCCGAAATAACTGGTATCAATGCTTCCGTGTTTTTTGTCTATTTAATGAGTAAAGAAAACATCACACGAACTTTAGAATTCTATTAGCTTGAAACCAGCAAAGCAGTGCGTGCCACTGATATGAAAAATATAAAGGCCATGAAATGAACAAGTTGAGGACAAATATTTTATTGAAACTTTCGTATTCAAGAAATTTGTTTAGATATTTGTACATATGCAATGCCCAGGGAATATCTCAATGACGCTGTCTTTTGTTACAATGTACTGCGCAGGAGCTACTGTCAGCGGTTGTGTACTGTGAGTAATTTGCACCTAAATTATAGTCGCAACAGAGAGCACATATAAAAAGCAGGAGTTCTGCAAAATATGCGAGGGTGAGTCAAATGAAAGCGAGCCAATGCGAACATATGACAAACGGGGTACTTTATTTAAAAGTAGCCTTCATGAGCATTGAGACATTTGTCCCACAGACCAACGAGTCGCGTGATTCCTGTCTCATAAAGTTCCTTGGGTTGCTGGTTCAAGATGTCTGTAACTGACTCTTCCAGGTCATCGACTGACACGAATCTGGTTCCCTTGAGCTGCTTCTACAATTTCCCCACTTGAACTTTCCCAGATTTGTGTTCACGTCAACGACGTGGGGACGCGCATTGTCGTGGAGCAAGTTGACCAAATTCTTCAATTTTCCACGTCATTTGTTCTTGATTGCTACGCGCAGCCGATCTAGCGTTTTACAATATCGAAAACGATTGATAGTATCTCCAGGTTTAGCAAATTCGATTAGTAATGGCCCCTGACGATCGAAAAGAAAGTCAACCACACCTTTCCGGCGGAAATGACGACCTTTGCTTTCTTTTGGGGTGGCAAATTCAATGTTTCCACAATAAGCGTTGCCGTCGTGTTTCAGGCTCGTAATAGTGGCACCATGATTCGTCCCCGGTGACACTTGCGGACAAGAAGTCGTCACCCTCATTCTGATACCGGATCAATGAGTCAAGGCAGCGCCGAAACTCTCCGTCTTCTGGCGGTGGTTCAAAATCTTGGGCATCCATTGCGCGCACAAGAGCCGATAACCCAGATATTCATGAATTATGGTGTGGACCGAACCGTTAGTGATGTTCCCACTCTCTGCCAGTTCATTGATGCTTATCCTCCGTTCTTGTCTAATCTGTGCATCAACGTTTGCAATTGTATTGGGGATGATTGCACGGTGGCTTTGGCTCGGTCTTGATTCGTCTGTGAAAATTTCACGTCCTTCTTTTAACCATTGGCGCAACGCTTCACAGTGGCCAATGACACGAAATGTTCAACGTACACGGCAGCCATATGGTGACTACATATTTTTGGGGAAATATGTAGTCAGCTGCCAAAAACCCCACGAAACCTTAAGCTGCCAAAAACCCCACGAAACCACGCTGTTCACCTTTTGGAGCGTTCTTTATGCCATGCAACCATGTTCAACCCTGTGTATGAGAGCATTAAAAACATTTATCTTCACACTTGCGTGTCGCTTTTCTCCTATGTGCTACGCGCATGCCTCGCAGATAATGAACCGAACCATCATTGCGCGGTGCGGGTTGGCTCACTTTCATTTGACTTGCCCTCGTTCATTAGAATTGCGAAGATACACTGGAATATACAAATGCGAAGATGCAGCTTGATAAAGGGCAAAAAAGTGTCACTAGAAACGAAGTTCACGGCACGTATACACAAAACCTCACGACAAAATATTTAAATATGCGTACAAGTCTCCAATAAATCTACGTATCTAAGAAATAGTCACTGTATATAATGCGTCTAACAAGGTAAATAAATGTTGGACAATCACAGATTCCATATTATAGAATCCGAATCCCCCCTGACAGGATTGGGGGCTCAATCCCATCGCCCGTAACCCGTTGTCAAGATTGGAGTCCGGCATGAATTCGAAGGTAGCTGGCCCATGCCGTCGTCCAACTTATCCACGCTGAGGACGTTGATGAAAAGAAGGACTGCTTCTCATCGAGAATGAGGAAAGGGGTTTATTTACAGTATTCACACGCAGTTCATCAGTCTAGCATGACTGCGAGAGAAAGCACGTCAGTCTAACACGACTGCTTGAGAGAGTGTCTCAGTCCAACATGACTGCTTAAGACAAGTGTATCGAGCATCCGCACAACAGCCGTCTATAAGCACTCAGCCCTCCCTTGATTCCAAGGGGACGGAAAACGTTCGTCCAGTCATTGTAAACACCCCGCAGGGGCGTCTGCGTCAGCAGGCGTTTGGTGTGTTGCGACACCACGTACCCGAGCACACGAGGGTTGGACCGTCCCGCGTGTAGCCGTGCGCGGTTTAGCCGTGTCTGGGGAAAAGGGGATCCTGGGGGTTGAGCCGAAGCTGGGTGTCTGGACCTTTAAGGCCCCCCAGTGGAGGCAACAAACCTCTTCGGCCTCGGCTTCACATAGACGGCACCTCCAGACTGACCCACCTGGAGGAAATCGGCAGTCGCCTTTTCCTGCCCTCCTCTCCAATCTTTGTTTTTCTCTCCCACTTTTACATCTTTCCTGTCTTCTCTTCACTTATTACTTCCGTATTTCCTGGCGGCTAGGGTTAACCGTGTGTAATATATCCGGCCTTGGGTATATATATATTAGGTTATAGCGGCGATGCATGGCTGGCGTCTGCAGGTATTCTTCCAACCTTGTAGCGTCCCCTTGTTGGGCTCGGTGGTGGGTGGCCACCATCGCCGCCGAATTTCCCGGCTCTATATGGCAAATAACTTTTCTCCGCTACCTGATCGCTCCCTGAAGAGGAGGCGCACCGATAAAACATTCACTTTCTTCATGCAGCCAAAACAATCTTTTCCAAAGTACCATGTTGTACATAGTCAGCACGATAAGAAAACCGTCTGAATGATCTCACCATTTGTTGTAGCGAAATCTCTCACTGAAGCAATTGGCCCAGGCTATAAAGTAACGAAGATGGGAAGTGGCGATCTTCTTCTCGAACTCCGCAACAAAGTGCAGTATGACAAAATGTCGAAAGTTGTAGCATTTGGGGAAATTCCCGTCTCAGTGGGCCCACACAGATCAATGAACACAGTGCGCGGGGTTGTCTCAGAAGATGACCTCCTCGAACTGAGCGAAAGCGAACTGCTTGAAGGATGGCAAGACCAGAACGTAGTCAAAGTTCAAAGAATAACATTGCGGCGAGATGACAAGCAAATACCTACCAAACACACAATCATAACTTTCGGAACCTGCAACCTACCTGAAACAATAGAAACCGGTTACTGTATGCTTCGCGTCAGACCATATATCCCAAATCCGCGTCGATGCTTCAAGTGTAAGCGTTTTGGGCATGGGTCGCAGAAGTGCAGAGGACGTGCTGCTTGTGCCAAGTGTAGTTCTTCTGAACACGCTTCCGACATCTGTACATCAACAAACCACTGTGCCAACTGTGAAGGAGACCACCCCGCCTATTCGCGATCATGCCCTACTTAGAAAAAGGAGAAACAAATCAGAGAACTGAAAGTAAAACTGAACCTATCATTTCCAGAGGCACGTAAGCGTTTCGCATTCCAAAATCAGTCCAGTCCTTCCTACACCGGTGTGGCGCGCCGGGGGGCAGCGCTACATCTTCAGGCGGCCGCGCAAGTCACACGGAGCGTGACGGCGGTTACGCCAACAGCCCCCCCTGGCGGGAGCAGCCACGGCTCTTCCGCCCCCTACCACGAAGGGCCAGCAGACCTCCGAGCCTGCCGGTCCCAGGGCCACTGCTCGTGCAGACAGGCCCGAAAAACCCCCGCGCGTGCCCGCTGAGCGGGCGTCATCCAGCGCCTCTGACGAGGTGATGGATGTAACTTCTCCGGCGTCTCAGACGCCAAAGGCACGGCGTTGCTCTGGAGCGCGTCAACAAAAAAGAAATACCCCGCATCAAGGGGCCTGGAAAGGTCCCTTGAACCAACCTAAGTGATATCTCTTGACACACAGCACATAAACACAAACAAGATGGATACACAAATATTACACTGGAACGTGAGAGGTCTGATCCACAACCTCGATGATATCAAAGAACTCTTACACAAATACAATCCAAATGTGCTGTGTGTTCAGGTGACACATCTTAAATCTACGCATACAAACTTTCTTAGGCAATACGCTATTTTCCGGAAGGACGGAGATGATGCTGTTGCATCGTCCGGCGGCGTAGCAATAATAGTAGACAGAGGCGTTGCTTGTCGGCAACTGCAACTACGAACTCCTCTTGAGGCAGTTGCTATCCAAGCAGTACTATTCAATAAACTAGTTACTATCACGTCCGTATACATCCCCCCAAGTTATTAACTCTCTAGCACAACATTTCAAAGCTTTATTGATGAGCTGCATCAACCTTACATAGTCGTCGGTGATCTAAACGCGCATAACCCACTGTGGGGCGACTCTCGCTGTGATGCGAGAAGACGGCTTGTAGAAAACTTCCTGTTCTCTTCAAGTTCCTGCTTGCTGAACAAGAAAAAGCCAACATTTTACAGCTCTACACACAGAACATTTTCTTCGATAGATCTAAGCATAGCGTCTAGTACAATTGTGCCATATCTGGAGTGGGACGTCATTAATAACCCTTATGGAAGTGATCACTTCCCCATCGTTCTAAACCTTAAAAAACAAAGTGAGTGTCATGCACATCTTCCTCGATGGAAAGTTGACTCAGCCGACTGGACAAAGTTTCGCGAACTAACACAGCTGCCCTGGAATGATATCTCTGAACTTAGCTTAGACGACGCAGTAGCATACATAACAGCGTTCATTATTGAGGCTGCATCAGTATGCATTCCGCAAACAAATTGGTTGCCCTCGAAACAACGTATTCCATGGTGGAATGAGGAGTGTAGGGAAGGCAGGAAAAAGCAGAACAAGGCTTGGAGCCTCCTCCGTAACTTCCCAACCACAGAGAATCTGATTAATTTCAAGGCGATCAAGTCGCAAGGTTGAAGAACGCGCCGCCGTGCTAAACGAGAAAGTTGGAAAAACTACATAAGCAGCATTAACTCGTATACAGACGAACGAAAAGCCTGGAACAGGGTTAACGAAATAAAAGGCCGCGAAACTCATCCCTTACCTTTAATAAATACACAAGGAGACACTCTGGAGGATCAGGCAGATTGTCTAGGAGCACATTTCGAGCACATTTCTAGTGCATCTCATTACACAGATACATTCCTAAAATACGAGCGACTAGCAGAACAGATGAAATTGGGTCAGAACAGCTCATCCAATGAAGCATACAATCGTCCATTTGGAATGGCTGAGTTCCAGGCCTCACTGAACTGTTGCAACAAGTCCGCCCCAGGAAGTGACAGAATAATGTATGAGATGATCAGACACCTACACCCTGAAACCCCAAAAACACTACTGTCACTCTTCAATTCTATGTTCTCCGCAGGCTACATTCCCTTTGCCTGGAAAGAAGCAATCATAATTCCCATTCTCAAAGAGGGCAAGGACCCTTCCTCACCCGACAGTTATAGGCCTATAGCTCTGACAAGTTGTATATGCAAATTATTTGAGAAAATGATTAACCGTCGCCTTATCCATTTTCTTGAAAGCAACAAGATACTCGATCCCTTACAGTGCGGTTTTAGAGAGGGTAGATCCACAATAGATCACCTTGTCCGCATCGAGAGAAATATCCGTGATGCCTTTGTCCACAAACAGTTTTTCCTGTCCGTATCTTTAGGTATGGAGAAGGCATACGACACAACCTGGCGATTTGGAATCCTCCGTGATCTGTCTGAAATGGGAGTTAGAGGCAACTTGCTATGCGTCATTCAGAGTTACCTCTCGGATCGCACTTTCCGTGTTAGAGTTGGTAACGTTCTGTCTCGTCTATTTACGCAAGAGGCTGGTGTTCCACCAGGAGGTGTGCTGAGCTGCACTTTTTTTATTGTCAAAATGAACTCCATCCAGACTACCATACCACGTAGTATGTTTTATTCTGTATATGTAGATGATATCCAGATAGGTTTTAAATAATGTAATCTAAGTATCTGTGAGCGACATGTACAGCTTTGCATAAATAAATTGTCTAAGTGGGCGGACGCAAAATGGTTTTAAGCTAAATCCTAGAAAAAGTACGTGCGTCCTGTTCTCTAATAAGAGAAGTATACTGGCGGAACCCGTAATCAATCTCAATGGAGAACGGTTATCTGTGAGCTGTGAACACACATTCTTAGGGATCCTTCTAGACAGTAAGCTAGCCTTTGTGCCACACCTGAAGTATCTTAAGGCAAAGTGCCTCAAGACTATGAATCTTCTGAAGCTGTTGTCACGCACAGCTTGGGGAAGCGACAGGAGATGCCTAATAAAGCTGTATAAAAGTCTAATATTAACACGCCTTGACTATGGCGCCATAGTCTATAATTCTGCAGGACCAGAGTACTCTAAAAATGCTAGATCCTGTCCACCACTTAGGCATCCGCCTTGCTACAGGTGCCTTTAAGACTAGCCCTGTGCAAAGCCTTTACGTCGAATCTAATGAATGGTCCCTATACTACCAAAGGACATATTTAAGCCTTTCGTATGCCTTGAAGATAAAATCAGCTGTGGATCATCCATGTCATTCAATTATTCACGACTCCTCCACGGCCAGGCTGTTCCGTAACCGCCCAGGTGTCCGGCCTCCTCTGTCCCTCTGGTTGGAAGCACTCTCAGAAACAAGAGGGGTCTCTTTTTTAGAGAATGTCTTAATGGCGCCCTCTCGGCTTCCACCGCCTTGGAAATGGCAAACTATCCAATGTGACATCTCTTTCTTAGAATTACCGAAACAAGCACCTGAGGCTCACATACAGTCACATTTTATTGAACCTAAAGAGAAGTATTCCTGCGACGAATATTACACAGATGCGTCGAAGTCTGCTGCTGGTGTTGCTTACGCAGCTCTCGGTCCCTCATTTTCGACATCTGGGCCGCTAAACCCACATACCAGTATCTTTACGGCAGAAGCATACGGTATACTTTCGGTTATTAAACACATAAGGCACAGAAATGTCGCTAAGGCTGTTGTCTTTACAGACTCATTAATTGTTGTGAGAGCCCTGATTAGCTTACGAAAGCATAAGAATCCCGTTTTGAACGAGCTGTATAGCTTATTGTGCTCAGCATATATGTGCAACCAAGCGATTATACTATGTTGGGTACCTGGCCATAAAGGTGTAAATGACAACTTAGCTGCTGACGAAAACGCTACGTCAGTGAGTTTTAGTGACACAGATGGAAATATCCCCATTCCTGCCACAGACCTAAAGCCCTTTCTGTGCCGCAAATTGAGGAATCATTGGCAAGCAGAGTGGGATACAGAAGCATTGAATAAGTTACACATCATAAAACCAAAACTGCGGAATTGGATAAGTGAGAAAACAGCACGGTACAAAGAAGTACTTCTTTGCCGATTAAAAATAAGACACACTTACAGTACTCACTCCTACCTCTTGACTGGCGGGGATTCTCCTACTTGTATTAGGTGCGGCGATAGCTTGACAGTGATCCATGCTCTTATCCAGTGCCCTGCAATAGAAACAAAGAGGAAAAAGTATTTCCCTTCTGCATATCGGGAAAATATACCACTTCACCCTGCATTTTTTCTTAGTGATGAACCGCTTTTTAAACTGCAAATAGTTTTAGATTTCTTAGCTGAAACCGACATACTGAAAATAATTTGGCTAGGAAATTTTCACACATGATTACCAGCCCTTGTATTCCAGGGCCGTCTTTATGATTTAATGTAACTGTTGTCTCGTTTTCGTATGTTTTTTATCAAAACACAACTTCCATCGTCCACGTCCATAACTAATCAGTGTCGTTATTTTATTAGCTATATATTTACGTCATTTACAGCGAAAGTTTTTAGGCCCTTATAGAGCCATGTCACACCTACCATAATAAATTCACCGTTCACGCCATTCAGAATAAATCCTTTAAGTTACCATTTGTCATGGCGCTCTTTGGCCATAACTGGCCCTTGCGCCATTAAAAACCACATATCATCAGTCATTGTAAACATACCGCCTCTTCCCGGGACGGGTTACACACACACACGCACGCACGCACACACAGAAGTGCATGATCCGGAGCCGACGTCAGAGGGGCTTCGTACAACTCGGAGCCGGCACGTGTAGCGCGCCCGGGTAGCACATTGTTTTGCGTCTTGGTCGGCGCGTGGGAAGGAGCCTACGACGACGTTCCCGCGGCAACTCCCCCACCCGTAGCAGATCAGGTCCGCGTTGGGGAGTTCAGTAACAATAGTTGGCCCGCCGAACTCATTCCGTGACAACGGCGACGAGGCTAGAGTGTAACGGTGGCGGTTTCAGCACAAAGCCTGCTTCGTCAAACGCATCCTAGCTGAAGCCACGGAGAGCGGAGGACGTGCGTATTGTTCCCGGCACAAAGTCGACTTAGTCACGCCGTGGCTAGAGGTTGGCGGCGGCGTTCCAAGATGAGGTTGCCACCGCTGGCGTAAATGGTTGGCAAACTTGCACTGCAGCTGACTGTTCTTAACACCCTCCTCCTCCCTCCACTCCCCCTGACGTATCGCGCGTGACGGAAGGCAACCCGCTTCGTCCCGACTTTTCTCTTTTGCGCACCACACAATACTTAGCCACCACCGTCGGCTCACCCATGCCACCGCCCCCCCCCCCCCTACGCTTTCACTCGCACATGCAGCATGCGGCACGCGGTCCCGATGTTATCGCCCATGAACTTTATACGCAACATGAACGCGACGGCAACGGCAGGAATGCGCCTGGCGCGTGTCCATATAATTGCTATCGCAATAATATAGTAAGAGCCTCCGGCAACTGTAGCGTCCCGTGGCCCATTACTTTCCGCAAAAGAAGTAACAAAATCGAACTTTCATCATGCGACAACTTGCTGCGCCGCAACAATGTCTTTTTTTTTTCTTTTGTGAGGCGGGGGCTCCGAAATGAAAAAAAAAGCATGTTGGCCACAATCGAATGCCTACTTTGGGCACCAAATGTGGGTACCAAAGGGATGCCGAAAAAAACGTGAGACGCTTGGTCCACAGGGAACCATGCGCATACTGCTCGGTATCCTACACCGGCGAGACAAGACTTTCCGGGGAGGTTGCGCTCAAGCGAGCGCGTTGCAATCCGTCGAGTCCTCGCAGTGATGGCGGGGACCGACCACTGTTGCTTTTTCTCGTCTGCTAACTCTGCCATGCGCAAATCCACTCGGCCAGACAAAAAGGAACACGCACCAAAGTGCGCCGCGCGGGGTTCGGAGCAACACGAGAAAAACACATGCGCTCGGGCTGGCTCCGGCAGCCCGCGGCTAACGAGAACAAGAAAATTGAAGTGGCTCAACGCGTACTTGTGACTAAATGTCAAATTAGGAAAATAAATAAGAACGTAGTTACCTTTGCTGGCGTTAGTGTCTTGACATGGGTGCTTTGGCGCAGGTGAAAAAATTGTTGATGTCCTTTTCTTTGAGATGACGGCACAAATGAACCACCACAACGCTTCGTCTCGTCGGACCTCGCTGCGTGCTTTGTCAACTTGTCTGATAATGTGTTAATTTGGCTTGTCTCGTTGTATGGTCCGATGTACGAGTTTAGAAAAGTTAATGCAAAGTTGGCGTTAAATGATTATAACAGCATTAAACCCACCATGTTTCGGAATTGAAAATGTAAAGCACGACTTTGGAAGGGTCAATGCACCTTTTGCGTGAAATGTTTATGAGAACTTTATAGCCATAAAGTTTCCGAATTGAAATCAATGCCCTCCGTAGATTCCGCGACTTACGCGAGATACCGCGACGAGCCCGCTCGCCATCAAAACGCCCTTGAAACTGTGCTCGCATGCACCGTCATGTTATTCCCGGTGCATGCGCGTTGCCACGAAATCGAGCCCGAGTTTGGCATGTTCGCGCTGAAATATCTTTTCGACAGTGAACAAGACATTCTAGACAAAATTCAGAAGGACTTTCGGCGCCAGGGGTTGTTTGGTCGGCGGTGCATGACATCCCGAAAAAATTTCGGAGGGGGGGGGGCGAAGCCCCATAAGCCCCGCCCCCCCTCGCCCCCTTGGCTACGCCCCTGCTTCTGGGTGGACATATCCTATCATATGCTGGGGTGGATGGCTTTTGTTCAAGTGTCGGTGATGCCCGGCTCGGAAATGGCTAAATGATGCCTCACTTTTCACTGTAACCAGTCGTAAAGAAAACGAGGACGGAACTCGTCGTTTAGGAGGTAAAAGCCAAGACATTCCGATCACAGTAAGGAAATAGGACTGCAAATCGGGTTCAGCACAAAGGAACAAACGGAATGCCCAATTTGAGATTACTGAAGCACCCTCTAGTCTTCGTAATTCGTAGGAAGAAAATACATTGCCCAGCAACGTGAGTATGCTGCAGCCACCGAGCCTCGCGAGCGAACCGTGGGTAGATAGGGCTCAACCAGGAAATAGAAAAAGCTTCCGATCAAATTAAGAGAAAAGGCCCCACGAGACAGTTGCCTCATGTTTTACAAAGCAGACCTGTTGTGGATAAGCTTTGCTATCCTTGGAAAAGCCGTTTATCTGTTTTGCGAGGTGGTGCTTGTTTTCTTCCTCCACAAATTGAGTTTGGGTCTGTCGGATGTTTGGTTTTGAGACTGCTCGAACCCCTTCGAGGCCGTCTTCCCGGTTAACTCGGTGCGCTATTTCTTATTAATCGCGGTAGCTTCCGTTTCTCAAGACTTATACGATGTTGTTTCGCTTAACCCACGCGCGACTGTCGGCATATATATGCGCGTATTTCTTTGCATTTGGGTGTGCATGGTTGAATCGCGTGTAGAAAGTCCATTGGAGCATATCGAAGTGCACGACAAAATGAAGAGAATTGCTTGAAGTCTGCAGAACGCTAAAAAAGCGAGCTATTCTAAACGAACCGCAGGTTCAAGCATTAAAGCCACGAGTTAAGTCAAGTTTTTCGTATAGCGACATAAGAGGAGACTTTGACCCAAAACCACGTATTTGTCTTTTAAAAGGTATCTGCCCCTAAGTAGGCCATGTGTTGGTTTGGGATATCAAACAACATACAGAGTATATGAGAAAAAGAGTTTGTAATCACTTCCATTGCAGCAACATTCACGCGCATAATTAATCATAGAGCAAAAAATTTTTGTTAAGTCAATTGCTAACCATTTGCTAGTCATTTGCTGGATTCGAAATCTCACAGGTAACGCCGGAAGAAGTAAAGAAAGCCTTGGGAGATATGAAAAGGGCGAAGGCAGCTGGGGAGGATCAGGTAACAGCAGATTTATTGAAGGATGGTGGACAAATTGTTCTAGAGAAACTGGCCACACTGTATGCGCAATGCCTCATGACCTCGAGCGTACCGGAATCTTGGACGAACGCTGACATATTCCTAATCCATAAGAAAGGAGACGCCAAAGACTTGAAAAATTATAGACCGATCAGCTTACTGTCTGTTGCCTACAAACTATTTACTAAGGTAATCACAAATAGAATCAGGAACACCTTAGACTTCTGTCGAGCAAAGGACCAGGCAGGATTCCGTAAAGGCTACTCAACAATAGACCATATTCACACTATCAATCAGGTGATAGAGAAATGTGCGGAATATAACCAACCCTTATATATAGCATTCATTGATTACGAGAAAGCGTTTGATTCGGTCGAAACCTCAGCAGTCATGGAGGCATTACGGAACCAGGGTGTAGACGAGCCGTATGTAAAAATACTGAGATATCTATAACGGCTCCACAGCCACCGTAGTCCTCCATAAAGAAAGCAACAAAATCCCAATAAAGAAAGGTGTCAGGCAGGGAGATACGATCTCTCCAATGCTATTCACAGCGTGTTTACAGGAGGTATTCAGAGACCTGGATTGGGAAGAATTGGGGATAAGAGTTAATGGAGAATTCTTTAGTAACTTGCGATTCGCTGATGATATTGCCTTGCTTAGTAACTCAGGGGACCAATTGCAATGCATGCTCACTGACCTGGAGAGGCAAAGCAGGAGAGTGGGTCTAAAAATTAATCTGCAGAAAAATAAAGTGATGTATAACAGTCTCGGAAGAGAACAGCAATTTACAATAGGTAGCGAGGCACTGGAAGTGGTAAGGGAATACATCTACTTCGGGCAGGTAGTGACGGCGGATCCGGATCATGAGACGGCAGTAATCAGAAGAATGAGAATGGGCTGGGGTGCGTTTGGCAGGCATTCTCAGATCATGAACAGCAGGTTGCCATTATCTCTGAAGAGAAAAGTGTATAATAGCTGTGTCTTACCAGTACTCACCTACGGGGCAGAAACCTGGAGGCTTACGAAAAGGGTTCTACTCAAATTGAGGACGACGCAACGAGCTATGGAGAGAAGAATGATAGGTGTAACGTTAAGGAATAAGAAAAGAGCAGATTGGGTGAGGGAACAAACGTGACTTAATGACATCTTAGTTGAAATCAAGAAAAAGAAATGGGCATGGGCAGAACATGTAATGAGGAGGGAAGACAACCGATGGTCATTAAGGGTTACGGACTGGATTCCAAGGGAAGGGAAGAGGAGCAAGGGGCGGCAGAAAGTTAGGTGGGCGGATGAGATTAAGAAGTTTGCAGGAACGACATGGCCACAATTAGTACATGACCATGGTTATTGGAGAAGTATGGGTGAGGCCTTTGCCCTGCAGTGGGCGTAACCAGGCTGATGATGATGATAATAATTTGCTAACCATGTCAGAATTTGACTATGAAGGACATCACGCGAGCACGGAAATAATGGACAAAGGAAAAAGCAAGGATGTTAATGAGCAGATCGGCACAAATACTCCGAAGCAAGAAAATGGGAACGAATAATGCTCTCTCCGTACATGCTTAATGATTCATTACATGTTCTTTGGTTTTCTGCTTCAGAGCTACGGACAACTGACGTGCAGCATAGTACTTAGTCTGTACGGTTCATCCTTCATTCACAGTTGTGTGAGCTACAAGGACATAGCCTAACCACAATCTCCAAGATAAGCAATGACTCGCAGCCGTTGTGATGCGCGCTGTCGGGCCCGAAACAGCCGTAACCCGGGGCCGCGAAGTGCGAAGTTCAACGAAGCTGGCTAAACGAAGTTACCCAAAGCGGAGGAAAGCCGGTAATTCCCCACACCAGACTTATTGCACTGCGATGTATCTTGTGCAAGTGAAATTGAGCAAGACACTGCGCGTTGCATCACGCAAATATCTATCAGCGCCTCCACTTCGCACGTTCGATAAATTGCAACCTTTTCTCGCTCGTTGCCTTGAGTTGACGCTAACGCAACTATGGAATAATGACTGGTTATATTTTTAAAGATCTCTTTGGCTTTTCTAAACTGTCCCTTTGGCCCTATGCGGCTACACTGCTCTTCGAAGTCTTTCCAATCTCTCACTTCTGCGTACTCGCACTAGAGGTCACCTAAAACGTCATACTCTGAACTCCGAGAGAGAACGCTTATTCGCGGACATTTGGCGCAACTATATTTTCTACGTCCGACAAAATAACGCCAACGAGACATTTCACGAGTGATACGAAGAAAAAAAAATGCTTGTTTGTTGTATTTGTTTCCCCATGTCCTTGTCTTATTCGCGCTGTTCAGCTTCAGTTCTAAATATGAACCAACTATACCTCATCAAGATCTTTAGAAAAAAATCACTGCCCAAGCACTCAGTACAGATGGTTAAGCAGCGAAGCTGAAGCGTGTGGAGTCGGTGTTTATCACTGGGTTAATCCCGACGGTTCAGTAAGCGACGGCTTGGTAGGTTGCCGGATCGTCGGTACGCAGTTGCTGCTTGCGCTCTGCTGCACGAGCCTGTTGTGCCCAGGCTGCAGCATTTGTATGGAATAGACGAGCTCGTTCCCGGTTCTGCTCGCGGCGTTACTAATAGAAAGCTACCTGCTCCTCAGGAGTACATATGACGTATGGCCTACCCATTTCGGGGCCGGAGAGAAACTGCTGCAGGCGCGCTCAGCTATGACTCTGCTGCGACGCCACCACTGGAGCAGCCAATCGCGCGCCTCTTGTTCTCTCTCGTTTCTTTCGCGCATGCGCATTGGGTTGCGCCGGAGAGGTTTCCTCCGTACAGGTGACGGACGGACGGACGAATCGGCTAGCCTAATACAGCTTCGCTGTAAAACACTGCCCACCGCCGCCTCTGGGGAACATCACGCCACTCTGGCAATGTGCAATGACGAGCGAGGCACGCAAAACACTGCGTTATCGTGCAGTTCCAATGCTTGGACGAATCCACGAGCTTTGTATACCCTTGACGAGGCTTGACGTTTGGCATGGTTGGTATGACATTTTAACAAGCTTGTAGCAAAATTAGTGCAAGAAAAGAAAAGGGAGTAAAGAAAAGCACACAAGGACGGATAGGGATGAAACAGGATGTTCGCTCGTCCTCTTTCGTGCCTGTCCACCGTTGTGGTATTTTTGCGCGATGAACCTGCGAAGGATTTGCAGAGTGCGTGACGAAGACTCGGAGGTTCGTCGCGTCAGCGCATATATTTCAACAGAAATAGCAGGCAATACTCTCACGCAGCATAGCCAGGTGCACGAGACAGCAGTCATTCGCAGCGCAGATTTCCATGCATCAATGCATCTTCGCCGTTGTGTACATCAGTCAGTGAAGTGTTAAAAAAATAAATTATGGGCTTTTACGTGCCAAAACCATGATCTGATTATAAGGCACGCTGTAGTGGAAATTCCTGTTTAATTTAGACCACCTGGGTTTCTTTAACGTACACCTAAATCTATATACACGGGCGCTTTTGCATTTCGCCCCCATCGCGCTGCCTCGTGCTTAGCAGCGCAACCCTAAAGCCAGTAAGTAACCTCGGTGGGTAGTTAGTGTAGTTTCCCCGGCATGCTGTCGCCTTCCTGACGCTCTCGTCGCTGTGATGCCACCGTCGTCGTATAATAGAATTCAGGGATTTAGCACTGGATTGCAGAAGTTTCGATAAAGTTGGGGGCGTTGGGGGCAAAAAGAAAGGTAAGAGGCAGGGGTAACTACTGTCATGATTAAGTCCACATCTTTCAAAACAAATCTAAGTTGACAGAGTACGATTTCCGGATAAGTGAAGACTTCTCCGCTCATCTTCCTTCTATCAGGAAAAAGATTTGGGACGCTACAGTCTCTGCTTGTTCAAACGGTCATGCTGTACGTTTAAGATTTGACCATGCTTTTATCAATAATGTCCTGTACAACTGGGATAACGATACTAATTCCCTTGTCGGAGCATCTCGCAGATTGAATGCTTTGTCGTGTAGTATCACTACGAGTGCTCGGTGACGGCCACATTGCCCATGCACTAACCAAAACTTTTTGAATGTTAATGCAAGAAGCCTAGTGAATAAGTATCCCGAATTTATTTCTTTAGTTTCTTCATACTCTCTAAATTGTTGGGGCAACTAAAACTTGGCTAAGTGGTGTTACACGCGACGTCGAAATAACACCACCAGATTTTACCGTCCTTAAATCTGACCGTACCAATGGTAGAGGAGAAGGTGCAGCTATATTTAGTCGCTGTGACCTTCACTTTTCTGTTATTAAAAACCCCGCTGGTATAGAATTTGTATGGTGTAAAGTGTACTTGGGGAGAGAGAGAGAGAAATAGAAGACAGGAAAAGCAGGGAGGTTAACCAGACGCACGACCGGTTTTCTACACTGCACTGGAGGAAGGGGGTATGGGGATGAAGAGAGAGAGGAGAGCGAGAGAGCACAGTTTCGGGCACATTGGAAGGTTCGCACCGAGTCTACACACATTCCCAAGACCTGTCGACTTGAGGTATTTCAAGATCGCTTTCGTGCGTTTTTGTGCCATCGACGCGCACGGCCAGGGTAACATGTAACATGGAGCACAATCTGTATGGGTGATTATTGTTTCAGAAAATGTTGCACGCGGTCTCTGCGATGGCAAGAACGCCAAGTGATGATCAGGGACGCGGGAAAGTTGACGGATATACGTCCTCAGACAATCCACAGCAACGTATGTTTGGAGGGCATGATCTTTTCCGAGCACGATTGTTGCAGCTGTTGATGCACAACGAGCAAGTCCTAAATACGTGCGCAATGCTTGGCCCTGTCAGCTCTCCAATGAGCGAATATTTTACTTGCACGTACTGGACAACCCTGGAAGGCTGTAGGGTAAATAGCCTAGGAATAGAGCTCTGTACAACTGATACATGGAGCGTACAAATGTGCCCCATGCTTTCCCGCACATGAATCTCAGTACCTGAGCAATCGACAACAGTTTATTTCTTCAGGTACGTGCAATGAGTGCTCCAGGAAAGATTTCGATCGATTAATACACCGAAGAATCGATGGGTCTTTCGACAGGTGATAGTATGTCCATTAATGGAGACTGGGTATGGTGTCACAGGTTTACTTGTGAATGCAATCAATGCACATTTGTGGGTCAATACAATCAAGCCTTGTGTTCGAAGGTATGCTGATGTCAAAGTTGTGGTCCGCTGTAATCACGCGCGAACCTGAAGGCGAGTTACCGCAGACGTCCAAAGGCAGATGTCATCTGCGTATATCGAAAGGTAGATTGTTTTAGGTAAACCTTCAGCTAGTCCAATGAGTGTCACATTGAACAACGTGGGACTCAATGCTCCTCCTTGAGGCACGCCGCAGTAAGTGTAATATTCAGCTGTGGGGCCATCTTCTGTTTGTCCAAAAAACGACCGGCGATTTATATAGTCGGATAACCAGCGAAGCAAGCGGCCGCAAATTCCAATAGTACCCAGGGAGTTGATGACGGCATCATGTGCAACGTTGTCATATGCGCCTTTCATGTCGAGAGAGAGCGTAACTGATATGCGCTTACGGTTTTTCTCTTGTTGCACAAACGTTGTCAGGTCAATGACGCTATCAATTGAGGAACGACTCCGACGAAAGCACGCCATGGAAGCTGGGTAGATATTGTAACCCTCGAGGTACCATTCTAGGCGTGCAAGGGCCATCCTTTCCATCACCTTTCCGATGCAGATGGCCAGAGTGATAGGACGATATGCCGCCAAATCCAACGGAGGTTTTCCCGGCTTTAGCATAGGTACCAGCAGACTTCCATTGCCGGGGAACTGTACCTTTATACCATGAGTTGTTGAAACTGCTTAGAAGGGCTCTTCTTGCCTATTGTATAAGGTGTCCCAGGGCAGCATAGGTGACACTGTCAGGGCCTGGAGAGGATGATCGTCTCGAAATAGCCAGGGCAGCTTTCAGTTCTTCCATGGTGAAGGACACGTCCATTTCTGGTAACCGAGCCACAGGGAGGTCACTCACATCAATGTTGGTGTTGACAGGCTCGCCAGTGACTCTCGTACAGAATTTCTCCGCCACACCAAGCTCAGTTTGGCCAAGATGGAGGGCCAAAGCTGCCAATTGGTGTCCTTGTTGCGGGGATGAACGAAGACAGCGGACTGTCCTCCAGATTTGTGAAAGCGGCTTCCGAGGGTCCTGCGGCTCAGAGAATCTCTGCCATCGCTCTCTGTTTCTCTCTACATTGTATATACGACGCTTAATGTTCTTCTGAATGCGTCGTGCGTCTCTGAGATCTTAAATTTATTAGTACGTCTCTATCGTCGCTCTGCACGCCGTCGATCACACGAAGTCTCTCAAGTTCAATATCTAAATCCATACGGTTTGACGACATTGATAATAAACACTTGGCAGCTTTCATTGCTTCTGCGATGGTGTCTTCGACGTTGCCGGTGAAATCTCCCCGACACGCTTCTTCCATAAGTTACGTGAACATAGTCCAGTCAGAGCTATTCGAGACACTATGAAAGAAAGACCGAGCGAGTCCATTAATCTTTAGGTAGGTGAGAATGTGATCACTCCCGTGCGTCTGGATGTCGCAAAACGATTTAACATGTGACGTGAAGCTCCGTGACACTACGGCTAAGTACAGGCAGCTGCTATACACCGGACCGCTCAGATACGTCAGGCTATCATCGCTCAAGATGCAGAGGTCACAATCAGAGGCAAGTAACGCATTCCTTCCCCTTGAGTTGATTTAGGTGCTTCCCCAAAGCAAGTGACGCGCATGTGATGACCCAGGGGCCGTCAGTTTCCTGTAATATATATTTCAGTCCTTCACAGTCAAACTGCCTTGATGGGGAGATGTAACAACCAATAAGAGTGAAAGACATACGCGAAACTTAGGTCAAGTCCATGTGGATGTGAGAACGTTGCTTCATTCCTCGCATGTGGAAGAAGCAAAAACTTCGTAACCAGATAATCTGTAAGGAGTTGATACGTTCGGTTCGCAAATAACAAGTATAGGAGACCGGTTCTTCAAGACAAATTGGCGCCAATCCGGGATGCGGGACTTCAAGCCTCTGGCATTCCATTGAAAAATTGTCGCACTGCTACCTTCAGCACGAAAAAGAAAGGTTTGGGTGAGCCATGTTGCTTATATTAGACTTGCAAGTAATGGATTCGGTGCGTCCAGTATTTGCAATGCGCTTTGAGCTGTTGGTGTCTGCAGCTTGTTCAGTAGCATGCCATTATTATTCATTAGTGATCGCACCATAACAACGACTTGCCAATCCTGTTCAGTCAATTCACCGGTAGGATATGCTCGGGGTAGATTACTTCCGTCGGCGTGCTGTGAATCTGCAGGCGGTTGTCGCTTTGGCAAAGCAGGCCAGGCTTCGGTGTCAGTATTCTTCTCAGGGCCCTTGTCCTTTGTAGGCCTTTCTGATGTGCGGGGCCTGGGTGGCATTGGAGGAGGTGACAGTGGACGTGGCAAACCCGTCACAAACGCAGCTTTCTTTAAAGAACGTCGGCGACGGGAGCGTGCTTCCTGATTTTTGCGGCTGCTTCTCGATGAGAGGAATTGTCTCTTGCCATTTCTTTTAAGATAGCAATTTCTTTCTTAATGTTTGGGCAGCCTTTTGATGAAGCCTCGTGAGATCCGTGGCAGTTTGTACATTTCATGACAGTGGCCGCACATTTATCCGCGACGTGTGGCTCAGCGTAGCGGGTGCACAGTGTTTCGTTCTCACAGACGCTGCTCACGTGTCCTAGTTTCACGCAATTGAGGTACTGCAGAGGCTTAGCAATGAAAGGCCAGGCAGGACGACAAAAGTGGCCTGCCTTAATGGGCGACGGCAGCAGTTGCTCTTGAACATAATCTTCACGCAACAGGAGTCGCCCATGCGCAAGACATCAACAATTACGTCATGATCACTCGCTAGTTTAACCAAAATCGGCAAGTCATTGCTGAGGATGGCCAAGTCTACGTCATATGACACCGGTGATGACATCAAATCCCAGCGGGACGTGATAGCGCACTTGCATGCCATCAAGATCTGTTACCTTGCTTAGGGCGCTAAGAGCACCCGCATGCAGAACATCAACCGCCAGTACATATTTGCGGGTGTTCGCTCTAATGTCCTTGATTTCGTTGGGCACCACAGTCTCCAGCTGAATCGAGACAGATTGCCTTTAAGCCGCTTCATGTTACCGTTGGGTATCACAGGCATATACAAGATGGTGTTGGCGTCGGGGCTCCGCGTGCGCTCAACAGTTTGTGTACTGGAGGACGAAGAGGTCCTGGTGTTCCTACTCTTCGCCTTGCGGCTCCGCACAAGTTGGAAGTCGTCGTCAACAGAAGGGTTCTCGCTGCTGAGCGAGTAGACATGGGTGCCTTCGTTGTCGCAGTTAGTCTGTGGCCCGATCCGTTTCCTGGAGGCGGCTGTCGCTGACGCCACCGGTTCCGGCAGACGCCCTGGACGGTACACGTCCATCGCCACCGAACTAGGCGTGACGACAGTTAGATACACTGGAGATTACACAGAATTACCAGAGGTAGAAAAACAAAACTCCACCAAGAGACACTTCGTCGTCGTCTCGTGTACTTGTGAAATGAGAAGAAGACACCATAGACAATGACACCATAGAAGGCGATTCAAACGTGCCTGAGGTAGCTTATCTTGACTACCCTTTCTTACAGCCCATCGACATTACTGTCGACGGCATCGCTTCTGTTATAAATAACCTGAAAGTGTCCACATCAGCAGGCGTTGACGACATAAACTCAAAGATACTAAAAAACAGGATATCAGTATCGAGTAAAATATTATCTGATATATTCCGGCAATCGCTATCGACAGGAATGCTTCCCCAAGACTGGAAAATCGCGAATGTCATTCTCATCTTTAAATATGGCAATAAAAATTCACCGCTAAACTACAGATCCATTTCACTTACTTCCACCTGCTGTAAGATGCTAGAGCATATAATGACCTCTCATATTTGCACTCATTTAGTGAATAACTTTTTTCTTCGCGAAGCAACATGGATTTAGGAAGGGTTTATCGTGCGACACGCAGCTATTTCAGTTCACGACTGAATTATTTTTAATCTGGACAAAAACCTGCAAACTAACTGCATGTTTTTAGAATTTTCAAAAGCCTTTGATCGCATAGCTCACTGCCGACTAATTTCTAAACTGTCTTCCTTGTCCTTAGATTCACTAACGCTATCTTGGATACGAAACTTTTTTACCAGCCGGCAGCAGTTCACCGTGGTTAACAATTTTTCCTCCCCGCTCTCTTACGTTTCCTTTGGTTTACCACAGGGCAGTGTCCTCGGTCCACTACTTTTCCTGATATATATTAACGACTTACCTAATAACATATCTTCTCATGTACGGATTTTTGCTGACGATTGTATCAGTTAACGAGAAATAGCTAGTACTGATGACCACGTAAAAATTCAAAACGATCTTGACCTTATAAGCAGTTGGTGTAGCACCTGGCTAATGTCCCTTAATCCAGATAAATGTAATGTCTTTCACTCGCAAACATTTCCTTTTCAACTTTTCATGCTATATTAATACCACTCCTGTGTCTGTAGTTACTTCTTACAAATACCTAGGCGTAACCCTGACACCAAACCTTTCCTGGACTACACATATCAACAACATCTGCGGAAAGGCCTCCCGATCCTTGAGATATTTACACCGGAACCTCTGTAAGGCACCGACAAATGTCCGCACATTAGCCTATCTTACATTTGTTCGCACTAAACTTGGATTTGCTTCTTCAATATGGTCTCCTCATTACATTTATTTAACCACTATGCTAGAATCAGTTCAGTATAGAGCCGCTCGATTCATCTCCCAAAATTACAACTGGAGCGAAAGTATAACGCAAATAAAAACTATTTATCAATTCCTTCTTTGAACACTCGTCGTGATGTAGCATTTTTATTGCTGTTTCACAAGTACGTTCACGGGCCAAGGGCATAGCCCTACAATTTTCTCCATACACCTCACGAAGATTGCATAATCATCTTTCTTTCACGCGCGTCTATGGTAAAACAGACGCTTTTAACTCATCTGCACTTCCACGTGTCATCCGCTTGTGGTACGACCTTCCCGATCTCCTGGTAGCTGAAGCTAATAAAGAAACATTCCGTCATGACACAAAATTTCATTTCTTACTTTTAAAAAGAAGCTTCTTGTCTGTGTTGCTTCTTATATGCGTTTTTTTTTATCTGGGAACTTTAGAGTTCGTGTAAACTTGACTCTTCGTTGTATAATTATTAACAAAGCGCTTTATGTTCTGTATTGTATGCTCTTTATACTATGCAAAACTATTGAAGCCTCCCTTACCCAATACCCATTCCTCGGGCCTGTAAGGTATTTTAAATACCATACTAGTGTCTCTCAGCTAAAATTAAAAGCAGGGATTTCCAATCTAGATGTAAGGCTTCATGTTTTCAGACTGTCTTTATCACGAGAGGTATTTTAATGATTGGAAAATGTAGAGAGGTCGGCCGGATAATGGAGAATCTGGCCTGCTACTCTACGTAAGGGAAGGGGAAGAGGGGAAGAAAAAGGGTCACAATGGGGGATCATAATGGGAGGAACGAAGTGAAGGACACATTACACAACTGGTATCACAGGCGTGAGTCCAGGCCCGTGTCACCTAGGAAACCTGAAAGTGCACGCATTGTCTCTGTCGTCTGCCAACTCTGTGGCTATGCGCCTAGCAAGAGGTCCTCCGACAGTGGTCCATTTTGTAAATGTCTCAATGTATATGCCATTGTCAGTCTTTCGCGCGCGTACTCAGGGCACGCCACGAGCACAGGTTCTATAGTCTCTTCAGCGCCACACACTGTCTTTATCACAAATTTTATCATTCTGCTCCTAGTACTTCAGCCATCATTCCAGCACACCGTCAATTTTGCCGACTACGTCACGAAAAATCTGTGTACCCCCCGCCTGCCCGGACCACTGCGCACCTACATTCTTTCTTTGTGAAGACTGCCCTGGACTGGAGTCACCTTTCCGCCGGCGCCGTGCACCACTCCAATCCACATCATTTCAAGGCTGCCATTGAGTGCACATTTCCTCATGTAATACCCCACACCGGGGCCTTTGAGGTAATAATAAAATAAATAAATAAATAAATAAATACGTTGCCGCTATTTACCGTCCTCTTGGTCGCCCTTAGTCAATTGCACATTTTAAGCACTTTAGTTCACGAACAGGGTCTGTTTCCCTACAAATTAATAATACTTGGTGATTTCAACATGCCACGAATTGGGTGGTCATCCCTCACAGTTTCTGGTCGCAAACCTTGCATATGTAGGGAATTAGTAAATTTATCCTTATCTTGCGATCACAAGCAAATCGTCGATAGCTGTACTAGAGGCACGCCATTGTTAGATTTGGTTTCCCTCGGTGAGCACTTGTCTGAAACTGGCTACACGTGTTCAATGATCGAGGATATACCGGCTCATGAAGCACTATACATTTCTGTTCATATAAACGTTCCTAAAAGAAGCTTTATTTACTCCACATTTCATGATTTTGCCAAGGCTGACGATGCTTCCATCGCTGACTACTTAGCTCATTCATTTTCTACTTTTAAAGAACTTAACGTTGCGTCTGGTGTTAATGGCTCAGTTGCGTTTTTGAGGATACTGTTAAGACCTGTATTGAGGGCTTCGTACCTCGTAAAACAAAAAAGGCAAACACAAAATTGTCTTGGATAACTCGCGAAATTCTGCATCTATCTCGCCGTGTCGCCTGATTTCGACGTGCGAAGGGAAATGGTGATCCTCATACTTTGCGAATATTTCACTCGCTTAAAGCGGAAGTTCGAGTTAAAACAGTGGCTGCCCGGTATTTTTACTACAGACACACTTTGCCGAATTTACTTGAAACTAACCCGCGTAAGTTTTGGTCTTCCATTTTACCTCCAGGTCTCTCGTCCAATTCGCTTACGTTTAATGGCCAAAATTTTAGTGATCCGCATGAAATCTCAAAAAATGTTTAACAGTGATTTCAAATCAATTTTTGCTACAGATAATCTTGAGGTTGCCCCTTTTGATCGCGTTACAGATACTTCCATAGATGACTTCGAAGTGAGCGAGGAAGGTTTTTTAAATCTTATTCTAAATCTTGATTCACAAAAGAGCACCAGGCCCTGGTGACATTCCAAACTATTTTCTTTTGTGTTACTCCTTATGGACTTGCAAGTTCCTTACGATTATCTTTAAAACAATCCCTGTCCACTTGTGTAGTCCCAAATTCATGGAAGGTTGCTAAGATTATCCCACTATACAAATCTGGTGATAAGAACACTTTAAAAAAATTACAGACCAATTTTATTAGTGCCCTAATGTGGCAAGTTACTGGATCATATCGTCTATAAGCATACAGCTTGGTTTCTTGAGTCTGACAACATCCTATCTGCTTCTCAGCATGGTTTTAGAAAAGGCCTCAGCACATTCTCACAGCTGGCAGAATTCGCCCACGACATAAGCCAGTCTCTCGATGTCGCTGATCAAATTGACGCTTTATTTATCGATGTTTCAAAAGCTTTTGCAACAGTAGTTCACACTATATTCTTGCATAAACTTCAAAGTTTTTTTTAATAACTCCAATATTGTAAACTGGTTATCAAGCTTTCTCTCGCAACCGTCACAATATGTACTTTTTTAACTCTAGTAAGTCCCCGACAGTACGTGTATCCTCAGGGGTACCACAAGGCTCCGTGCTCGGCCCTCTCCTGTTCTTACTTTATATAAATGATTGACCTTCTACTATTTCCTCAAAAATGCGCTTATATTCCAATGATTGTGTGATATACGGTGTCATCAATTGTCCATCTGATCACGTCGCTCTTAACCCTTGTTTCGAAAGGTATTGCAGCTGGTGCAAACAGTGGCAGATAACCATCAACTTCAGCAAAACTGTCCTTTCATCATTTTCAAGGTGTCGTTCTTTATCCCATTTTACATGCTCATTTAACAACCAAACCTTAAATATTTGGGAGTTCTTTTTTCGCAGGATGTGTCTTGGGCTTCGTACATTAAACTAACATGAAAAAAAGCTCTTCGACGCCTCTGTTATTTCCAGTGCAGGCTCCGATCCGCACCACAGCACACTAGACAGTTAACCTCTATAACCCTAATATGTCCAATATTGGGGTACGCCTCTATCACATGGAATTCCCATCGTAAAAAAGATGTCCAATTGTTAGAATCAGTACAGAAAAAAGTTGTTAGGTTTATCTGTCATCGTTATGATATATGTTTTTCACCCTCTTCCAGCCTTTCTAACCTGAACTTAATCACACTCCAGAAACGTCGTCACTTTTTGCACATTTATGTAAAATAAATTATGGGGTTTTACGTGCCAAAACCACTTTCTGATTATGAGGCACGCCATAGTGGAGGACTCTGGAAATTTTGACCACCTGGGGTTCTTTAACGTGCACCTAAATCTAAGTATACGGGTGTTTTCGTATTTCGCCTCCATCGAAATGCGGCCGCCGTGGCCCATTTTTGTAAATTGATCACGTTTTTGTTCTCAGAATTATAATCAATTTTCAGACCCCTCAAATACTCAATATCGTGCTCTAAATATTGTTCCGTATAGTTCTCGTTCAGACTTCTTTTTGTACAGTTTTTTCCCTCGTACGATTCAATGCAGGAATGCTTTACCTGGGAATGTACGTGAATGCGGCTTACATGAATGTCTTGCTGCTTTTTAATAATTGCAATGCATCTGTCAAACTCCTTGTTATTTTCCTACTCCTGCTATGACCGAACGTCTGGCTGCAGTATGTACAAATAAAATAATAATAATAAAGAATAAATAAATAAATAAATAAATAAATAAATAAATAAATAAATAAATAAATAAATAAAGAGTTCACAGCTAGAGTAACCGCCTTAAGTATTTGATTTTTGCAACTATATAGATGATCAAGTTCACTTGTCCAGTATTTAGCTAGCACTCAACAAATTGCTGTTGTTCCTAGTCAAACGAATTTTACGTCGCTCTCTACGCGATACCAAAGCAAGAACTGTCAACAGTACCTCCAACAATGCAAATAATTAACAGACACCCTCTGTTTGGCTTAGTTCCTCGGGTGGCACCACAGAAAAGGCGCACCGCGCCAGTATTCCGTCTTCTGTCTATTTAAGCTCGTAATACCTAAACAGTTGAATATCTTGAAATTTAAAATGACTTGTTCACCGTTATCTTTTAATACATTAAAAAATAAACGTTATATGAATAACAAGGATAATTTTTCTTGTGAATAATGATCTATCAATTGGTTTTCTAAACTATAAACAATTGAAGCTTCGCTCCAATGTATGGAAAGCGCTGCTTTAGGTTATTACGTTTCCCATGCCTAAATCGAAATTCTCGGTTATTAAACTACGCGAATAGCATAAATGATGCGCTGGTCATCACAGAGTTAAGGCTTTCCAAATTAGTCCAATGGGACAAATGTTACGAACTTCGACTGGGTTTGCTGTGTCCGTTGGCCCATTCTGTTGCGCCATCGTCGTGACACCGTCGCCAATGTCGTTAGCGTGAGGTCACCTTCTTCAGCTACACCCTCGCCGTATTGCCCATAAAAACAACTGCTCACCGCCACCGTCGTGTATCAGGCTGTACTGTAGCGAAAGAATACGATAGTGCAATACCGGGCCGACCCGCGGCTGAGGTGAAGCAGGCGTTAAGCACTCGCCATACGTGGGCCGATGCTAAAGCTAGTGCGATACCGGGCCGAGCCACGGCCGAGGTGCACTTCGCCTTTAAGGGGCCCACTGCACAGCTTCGCTGGACATCCTTCTTCACAAACTGGAAGGGCACTGAGTTTTTTAAAGTAGGCCTTCCTGATGGTGTGCATGTACGAAACACGTATTCCCCATTTTCCTCACAATCCCTGACATGCACAAAAAGTCTGATATGGCTGTTTCGGCAATATTTCAATTGGCTCAGTCTCACTTGTTCGAAAAGTTTCCAGATTATCTTCAAGTTTTCACGGATGCATCTGTACACAACGACGGTCAAGGCGCCTCTGCAGCTTTTCACTGCCCTTCAACAGAAGTACGACGTATCTTTCAAATACCTCATCCCACTTCGTCAACAACTGCGGAACTAGCAGCGATTAATGTAGCACTGAAATACGTGCAAGAAGAGTTAATTACATTGAAGGTTGTCATCTTTACGGACTCCCGTGCTGCCCTTAGCAGGTTACAACGCAGTGAGCTTGATTGTCCACTTGTGCGCAGCATTAATGACTCTGCGAGCAAAATTACATCACGTGGGGTATGTCTCGTTGCTCAATGGATACCTTCACACGTAGGAATCGCCGGAAATGAAGAGGCTGATCGGCTCGCTTCAAGTTGCGTTCATAACAACTGTGACTGCCCAGAAATTACGTGCAAGCTTGATGACGCTCGTCTGCTGATTCGTCGCCACCTACTCAAGCAGCATCCAGATCAGCGCCTCGCAAATGGAACGTTCCCGCCCCGTGTTCGTGGTCGAGGCTTGCCTCGTCGCGCTAGAGCACAACTGCTCAAGCTGAGGGTTGGTTGCGTGAACGTGCACGAACGTTTATACAGACAAGGGCGTGCGGAAAGTCCATTGTGTACGTCTTGTGGCTGTTACGAGACACTTCAGCACCTTATACTTGAGTTCCCCGCTTTCAGTGCGCAGCGCATGTCGCTAGTGAGAAACTATCATCTCCTTGGCCTGCGGTGTGCGACACTCGAGGAATGTTTATACCCCAGTGGCTGTGCATCTAAACGTGATCAGGCCCATCGCGCCCTACTAACCTTTATAGACCTAACTAACTTAGGTTCACGTTTGTAGCATGAACATTCGACATTCTGTTGTAGCGTGACCTTCAGTGACCGGCCCTACTGTGTGTGATCAGTACTGTACCCTAACGCTTCTTCCTTCGAAGATGGGAGGTGGCGGGTTCACACACCTTGTAGTGTATATTGTGAACTGGTGATTACGTGCAGGTGATTACGTGAAACGGTGATTACGTACAGCTTTACTTGGCGTCTCATCTTGGAGAACACAATCAGCCGCATAGCGAACTAGTCATGGACGTGGTTGATAATTGTGGAGGCTGTTCGACGCGGCGTCACTTTAATTCCGGCTGCAGAGTTCTACTTTAGTCTTTAGATTTGTCCTGTTGCAGTGTTCTACTTTGGTCTTTAGATTTGTCCTGTTGCTCTCCTTTCCTTTTTCATTTTTCCTTTTTCCTCCCCTCCTTCCTATCTTCCATTTCTGTGTTGCTGTCGCCTCCCTTCAGAAGAGTAGGCAGGCGTTGTGCCCCTTCCGGTGGCAGTTGCCAGCCTGCTCCTCGCCTTCCCTTTCCTGTTACCTGTGTACATGTATATATGTGTTCAAAACAAATAATAATAATAATAATAATAATGTTCATTACGCCCCGCCGACATCCGATGAACATAAGTTATAGAAAATGTCCCTCCTACGCTTATCAGTAAGCTTCGCAATGACCACTGATACGAATGTTACATTCATTGTTCTAGTACAATCACCGTTTCAGTTCCGATGTTATTCTTGCTTTAATGCCTGCACCTCCCGCCAACGTAAAGTGAGCAGAAACATGCCGCTTGTGCTAATAAAAAAAGTACGCACAGAACTTGTTGAGTAAATTTATCCGTGTAAATATAATTTCAAAAAAATTCTGCCATGGAGCTTGTCACTCGATGAAACTTTCTTTTTTTGTATAATGACCAGCACAAGACAGACGGAAACTAAGAAAATAAGTAGACGTTACCAGCGCCTCTCAATTCCATTGCTTTGCTTAGTGCCCGTCTTTCTTGCGGTGTAAATTATGCAACTTTGCCCACGCGCCCTACTTGCCGCACTTGTAATTTTTTTGTGACGAGATCACCAATGGTTGAACAAGGAATGTCGCTGGAGCCAATGTTCCTGAAGGGGACTTGCCCTGGCGGCGAAAGTCCCCTCGTCGGCACGTTTGCTCAAGCAACATTCATTATTCGACCATTGCTTATCTCTTCAAGCCTCCATCTTACTGTGAACTTTTGTCTGCTTTAAATTTCCAGGAAGTACTTTAAAATGGTAGGGGCTTTTTTTAGTATTTAGTAGTAAGAGCTCACCAGTTTTATAAGCTACTACATTTTTTCGGTGTCGCGTTACTTGCGCTTGAAAGAACAGTAGCATGGGTTGTTCGCTGCAATTAAGAAGCACTGCTGTCTTGCTCAAACAGCCGTGCAAGTATCACCAGCACGCACTGCCAACGCTTCCGGTATAAAAAGAAAGTATAGGCACCCTTGGGGTGTATGCCCGGTAAAGAGTAATTGGACCCTGCAGTTCCTGCTGTTGGAAATCGCTTGTTCGCAGTCTACTTCAGCGGTAAAGTACTATTCGGCCAGACTCGCAGCCAGTGTCTCTTTGCTAAAGTAGAAATATGCAGATTGTCGTCTCGAAGAGGTAACGGTTCGGTTTCATGTACAAGAGATGAGCAAGAACCATGTTGGCATTGACTATTCTAACTAGCAAAAACAGCGTTAGGGTTGCGCTCGAAATAGCTACGCGGTTTGAAGCAATATTTCAATGCTCGCTTTTAGAATTCCGAAAAATAGGGGAAAATTTTTCGTTTTTCAGAAGCGTGGCGTGAATTTCTTCCTGTTAGCCATTTTATTCAAGAGTTCTGACCGTCTGGAGGTTTTTACTCGTGATGAGAATATGGCTTTGCCCCGTATTTGGCCTATAATAACCAAGAAGAAAGAAGGGAACAAAGCCTTTTGCAATTTCGCAAGAAAAATTGCTGGTGGGATTATGCGCTTTATGTACGACTAATGAGCAGTCTGCTATGAAATATATGTGAACATCAATATCTATCTACTCCCCGCCCCGCCAATGTGTCGCGCGGTGATGTCGCTCTCACATCACAGCCTCAGCTTCGCACATACACCGAGTCCAGACGGTCTGGTAGCTGCAGCTTGAAACTCCACGCAGAGACCCAGCTGTCTCCGCAACGAAAGCAGGGATTACCGTAATTCAGAGCGAATTTGTCGCCTGCTGCCTTGACACATAAAACTGCGCTAGGTCCTTGAAACTTGGTTTTGTACCCACATCCTTTATACCTACCACCCATCCTTTTGTCCTTCCCTCGGCAACTAAGCGGCGCTGGCAGCCGGTAATGTGCCCGAACGTAGAATATACGGTCGTTTCAAGGTCGCAGCTGCCTGTCAAAAACTAATAAACAGAAAAGAATAAAGAGTGCGTATGGCAGCAAGGCGCGAAAAAAAAGTGCGAAGGCCAAGCGAGTGGAGGATGGACATGGTGTGCGCGATAGAGTGCTGGACCAGCGTCCCGGAAGACATATGACAACCATCACGGAGCAGAGGCGGACCGTTCAGAAGCACCGGAGGGGCCCTCATTGATTGGCCTGTGAAGGAAAAAAAAACAGAGAATTGGTCTGAGAGGCGGCCAACACGAACACAATCGATGCTCGACTCTCGCGATATGTGTCGCCAGGCGTTTGTGTCGTTTGGCCTTTCTCTGCGGACAATGAGTGCCGCGGTGACGAGGGCGGATACCGAGCACTCTCCTACCACGCCAATGCTGAGGTAATGGGAAAGGCCAGCCGAGCGGAAATCTCTCGGATATGTCAGCCGCCGGTGGCTTGTCAACGACCACCTCGTGTAACTCCTCATGCGCCTAACTACTGCAGCCTCCACTCCCGCGATGCCACGTGTGCGCAGACGTGGAAGAGATCGCATCCGGCGTCCAGCTGGCTGCGTCGCCCGGCCGTTACACCTCTACTACACGCACGAAACAAGCAGCGCGCTCCGAGCGCCTTGGGGCGCGAAGGTATCGAAGGGATTCTTAGCTGTGGGGCGCCAGGGAACGATGCGAGGTGGGATTGTGTTATGTGCGAGCTTACGCGCGCATCCCTCACTTGAAGCGCTTGCCACGCTTATAGACCACGAAATTACTCACAGCCGCTCCTTACAGGTCTACTCATATTCACCGCATCAAAAGAAGAATAGAACGTGATATCCTGTATTTTTCTCTTTGTTCGCTACGCTGTCCGTTGTTTCTCCATTTCCCTTTCAGCCCGTCTAATGTCCATTCCTGATGGCGGCTCGCATTTGCCTATTATCTTTTGATGATTCGCGATGATGGTGGTGTCAAAGGGGAAAAATATTAAATGGAAGATTGCGGCTCTCGATGAGTAGCTTAGGAGGACTCACTGTTAGGCAAGTTGGTCATGCATATTGAGTGATAAATCAGCGTGAAGTCGCGGACAGATACACAGAAAAATGCAGATGATGACGAGCGCGTCGTTATCTGTATTTCTTTTCTCTTGTCTGTCCGACAATTCGCTCTAGGTTGCAATGGTAGCAATGAGTCGTCGCTCACGCTCAGAGACGAGATAGTATTACGTTGTCTTACATAACAGTAAGAGAAGAAAGGAAAGCCGAAGAAATTAGTGCGAGGGTGCCCTTAGGCTGTCCTACGTTGTGGGAAGGGGAACTCGTAAATAGAGAAAAGAGAAGGAGTTTTAATGCTATTGTTGGTGCGATGACCAATGCCGTTATTGCATGCCTTCACGAAGGGTGACTTTGCCCACGTTTCACTGACCTTAGTTTGCCTTCATTGACCCTGTTCCTTTTCGCGGTGACGCCGTAAATGCCGCAATGGTCGCAAACTCATGTCTTCCGTGAAAGAATTCGCTTGTCATGCAGGTTTCCGAGAAAGCATGCAGGTTTGTCATTTAGCCGAGACAAGGGACGATACAATGACAGAGACTTCGTGAACTCATTCGCAGTCGCGTGAAGTATGCTCTGTCGAGCGATTTCTTGAAAAAAAAACAGGTTTGGCAGTTTCGCCTAAACGGCGAAACATTGACGACGATAGCAAGGGTGAGCGCTGTGCTTGGACTAATCGGACGTTGTTCCTATTATACGCGTGTGCGACATCGTGTCGGGGCGCCATATGCAAGGCAACTCCTTCTAGGTAGAACAGCGCCCTGGCAGCTACCAGGCGTCTCGCATAGCGCTGGCGTGATGAGGAGCATCGCCAGTGGCGCAGCAGGCGTCGCACCTCGATGCTGCACGAGGTACCGCCGACGCGAAATCGCGGGCGTTAGTGCCCAGTGAAACTTTAAATAACTTTAGCTTGACATTTACTGCCCGTGCCGCTCTGAGCAGTGCATGCACACAGCAGCTCAGGGGAAACGCTACCGTGCTTATAGTGGGCAGAAAAAGAACACAGCGTAAAAAAGACAGGGATACCAGAGAACGACACGCACACCGCGCTGTGTGAGTGTCGCTCTCTGGTATCTCTGTCTTTCTTGCGCTACGTCCTTTTTTCCAGTGAATCACCAACAAGCCCAAGCTTGCACGCTAAGTCGCTTATAGTGGGGTTTACACAATGTTCATGCCAGCAGCGGAAAGCAGAACGCGGCCCTGGCTTCTCCACCGAGGCGATTGAGCGCAGCATCATTGACGATGCCTCGACATTGCTTCGTCGTTGTTGCAGACAAACGCACTCCGCGTATTTGGAGGTCCTCTAGTCCTCTGTGCCGTCGAGCGGGACAGCACGACAGCCGTGGCGGTGGTGGCACGGACGCGTTTATGCGACTCAGGCGTCCGCGTATAACTGCTATCGCAATAACAATTAAAAAAAAACAGAAAGAAAACCTTTCCAACCTATGTTATAGCCATGATGTCAAAAATAAACATTTAAGCGTGTATGAGCATACGGGTGACATATGACACCTACGTATTCGGATTTCACGGAGGAGTTCGAACGCACGCTTGTCATGCCTTTGAATGCGAAGGCTCGTCGTCTCCAATAAATTGGAAAATGAGTTTGGACGTAGCGAACTTCAGCCCAACCTTGACGTCTCGCACCGTACATGTGAAGTGCTCATTAGAAGCGCACTTTGAAGTATCCTCTGTGATAATTAGCCTTATTCTGCAACATAAGCTGGATTAGATGAAGAAGCGGACACTATTAGCAAGACAAATGGCAGTGCGGTATTAGCCGATTAACAAAGTTTGACTGATTAGCTTAGGGTAATTACGCCAAATGCCCCAGACAACGTTGCGCTCGACCCTCTCAGAATATATAAAAAAAAAGATAGGGTCACCAATTTAGTGCATTATTTGCCCGCATAAACTATACTTTCCAGGAAAAGAATAATTCTGTCTCTTACAGCGATTTTAATATTGCCGTGCTGGGCTAAACCTAGGTTGCGAAAGAACAGCCTCAAAAATACAATCGTACACGAAGCGCTCTAAAAATATGCTGGTTTCTACAAAAGGAACTGCGCTTTCTTATTGCCTCCCATTGGCGGCCGATATATTCTCTTATAATGTAGTTTGTCGTGAAGCAATACTCCGACCCCATGCCAATTTGAACTATTTTTACAAAATCCTACACGTCCCAAGTGGCGCATCCACTTGGGACGAATTCTCAGGATGACATCAGTTTCAAGATATTATTTACCGAATTTTGCGGTAAACTGCATTCGCGTTCCAGTTACTTTTGCGCTCCAATGCATAAAACGACGCTTTGTTAAGAAAGTAAGTGGACCCGCGTAATTGTTTAGTGGCTTTGGTGTTGCACTGCTAAGCATGAGGTCGCGGCATCAAATCCCGGCCACGGCGGCCAGATATCGATGGGGGCGAAATGCAAGAACATTCGTGTATTTAGATTTAGGTGCACGTTAAAGAACTTCAGGTGGTCAAAATTAATCTGAAGCCCCCCACTACGGCGTGCTTCATAATCAGATCGATCGTGGTTTCGGCACGTAAAACATAATTTAATTACGAAAGTAAGTGGAACGATAGCGCATTTTTATCGCAAGTTCGACGGCGCATATCTCGTGAATGATGTCATCCACGCAATCCAAACGCGTCCGAGCATCAACGCTCGGATGCGCCCGATCAGTTTTGCCGCGAAAGAGGTTTTCCTCGAAGTCTCCCGCAGACTTCTGTTTCACAGAAACTACAGTGTCGCAAGACATGGTAAGCATAAGAGAGCACACGTACATCTAGTCGGCGTATACTTATAGCCATCTGCACTAGCGCTACAGATGTGCGGGTCACCGACTCTGTTCTTCAGGGATTTGCACAACGAAACAAGAAACGCCACCTAAATATCCTAACCGCAACAAGTATACGCTGTCAAGCGCGGATCATTCCTTTCGAAAGTCGAGTTTTCTTCGACCCTTTCTTTCACGTTTTAGAGCGACAGGTCCTTTGGCTCTCTTTTCTGTTTCTGCACTCAAACTTTCTCCGCTAATAATACTTGCTCTCGCGAAACCGAGTTGCAGTCGCGTTCTTCACCGAACTCCAACCAGCTCTTTCAGAAGCGCGTGTTGTTGAGCGACACCTTTATGGCCTCTAACGCTTTAGATGCTGTGATCGGTGGCAGCGCTGTGTTGTGTTTCTGCGCCTACTAAGCTGATGGTTTGTCCCCGAAATTCTGTTCGCGTCCCTTGACCAGATATACGGAAATGTACTCTTCTTACATGGGCATTGCACATTTCCAGGCCATATAATAGGGTACCTACTAGTGATTACTTTCCCTGCTCCTATGGTCACTCAGCGGCCGCCGCATGTATACGACAACGTACTTTTGTTCGGAAGTCATATCGTCTTCAAATTTTTCTTCCTTTTTTAGAAATGGCTGTGATACCAAAATTTTTATGTTGTCTGAGAGAGAGAAGTCATAATAGAGAGGCAGGGGAGGTTAACCAGGCTGAGCCTGGCAGGCTACACTGCACTAGGGAAGGGGGAAAGGGGACTAAAAGATGAGAAGGAAGACAGAAGTTCACACCTTGCATTGCATGTATGCAGTCAAGCGTTCATCTTCAATCACAAGTGGTCAAAGAGGCTAGTGCTTTTCAAGACGCGTAGCAGCGCTTTCATGAATTTATACATCACAGTTGCATGAGGCCACGGTCCCAAGTTCTTCTCTTGTGTGAAAGGCCTGTCGTCTAAGTGCCATAAAGCTATCCGAAGGGAAGTTCTCTCATCTTCCTATGTTGAGCAGTCACACAGGAGATGTTTTATCGTTTTCTCGAGAATGTGATCGTGGTGCTTTCATGTTCTCCATATGCCTCACAGGCTGCCTTGTCAGAACTGTTACTTCCAGCGATGTTGCAGTGTCCAGGTAGCCACTGAAATACTATGCCGTGGCTTCTGTCTGCAGCTTGATGTTAGTGTAATCGTATCTGTGCCACCAATCGCTCGTGTGGGCCGCGACGCAGAGCTGATAAGAGAGACTGCGATGTCGGGAATCGGGAAGACCTCAACAACAAAGGCTTCATGCAGAAATTTTAGTCAGTTCCCTTTATTATTGATAATGGAAATGACAAACCTGATGCTTTTGCATACGCTGCACTTTCACGTCCCCGTAATGTCATATAGTCATAAAGAGCAAGCAAGTCACAAATCAGACATTTGTGTTGACTTTCTGTCGCTTCGAATTCCACCATATGCGACTCGCCTAGGGAAAGGACATACCTATACACCAGCATGGTTATTGAATTCGTAAGCATTTATATGCTTACCCAGCAAGAAAAACCATCCGTCTGTCCGTCCATCCCGTAAGACGATCGCTTTCAAGATAGTGCCCGCAGCAGCGAGCGAATTGACCTTTGTTTCGTGCTGCCTCTCGTTTCAACGCCAACGGAGAGACGAGAACACAGCGCTCACGGAACTCTCAACCCACGCCGCCTTGCCCTTTTCGCAGATCGCTTTCAATAGCCGGGCCCGCGTGTCTCCCTTCAACAAGTGGCGAGAATACAGCACGCGAAGCTATCAATAGCCAGAACTCTTTCTCAGCATCGCAGATCGCTTTCAAGATACGGTCCGCGCGGACGTCATCAGCTAACCTGGCGCCACCACCTGCAGTACTTCTTTTGCGACATCAATGCACCTTGCTTCGCGTCCGCACCAGTTCGTGTCGCCGCAGCGCTGTCATTTGTACTGGCCGGATCAAGTTTCATGGAATTGATAATGACACTGGGATGCGTGGAAATGAGCAAGTGGTACAGTGCTCACGCATATTTACACAACTCCCAGAGGAGTTTCTGCGTGAACTTTTCAAGATGTTTTATGCTTATTCTCAGCTTGGTACTTCACGCAGTGACACAGGAGATGGGAAACACTTTCTGTACTCGTGCCCAAGCTACCGTGAAGAAAGGGGCGCTACCGTGAAGAAAGAAGTGCTTTCCAGATGCACGCCTGCAGCACCTTTTGTTTCTAGAAGGCTTAATTATATCCCGCGAGAGTGTGTCACACCTCCTTCTTACTTTATAAGAGACAGTGGTTTATTTGGTGCATGGCATTTTGCCTAGTGACACCGAAAATTGGCTCAGATGGAGCAATTACCGGCCTCGATCGCCAGGCTAAAACCGCTTGTAACCGCAATCCCCCTCCTCCTTCACCGCCACCACCTACACAACCACCTCATTTATGTACTTCACGTGTTTTGTTAGGATTTTGAGAGAGAGAAAGAGAGAAATGAGATGCGAGAGGCCGAGATGTTAACCCGAAGACGAGCATCCAGCAACTACGCTTACTCCTATACAGTGGAAGGTGAAACAGAAAGATAAAAAGGGAAAACACATACAGAGAGAAAGAGCAAAAAAAAATACATGCATACGGACACGCACCCAAAGAAAAAGAACGCCCGACTGTCAGAGTCGTTCAAGTAGAGAGAGAGAAACAACTTGATTCAAATAAAGGTTGCTTGGTTACTGCGGTGGAGCCCCTCTTTCAGAGCGTACTGGTTATTGCGGCTCGCCGAAAGTTTGCAGGTAGTGAATAGAATCCAGTTCGAAATAGTTGAGCGTGAGAACTAGCCTAAGGAGGGACAGGTATACTTCAGGAGCGTGCGCTTGGAGATTGACTGGAAGGGATTTTGATACGGCTTCAATGCCTTCACTCATGGGTGTGTCAGTGTAAAGGGCAGAAACATCTAAAGTGACTAGAATACCACGGCGGGAAAGGATTTCGTTGGCGTTAATGCCGTCGATACTTCGAAGGAAGTGGGGCGTGTCTTGAACAAAAAATGTTGTTAATAAACACTGTAGGCCGACCTAGGATTTCCGCTGTAAATATTTCTTCTACGGGAACCTTATGTAATTTATGAAGAAGATAAAAGCGGCCTGCTTCTTTGTTCTTGGGCATCGTGATGTGCTGTTCGGATTGCATGATTAATTACCTGTACAGGAGGTCCGATATTGTGCGTTGCGCAAAATTGCTGTATCTGAAGTTGGGTTGGAGTCGAGTTTTCTGTAATGGACGTGGTTACCCAGTTGTTTGGGGGGCTCATTTCTGCACTTTTCTATAGACAAGATTACGAAACTGCCTCCTTTGTCTGCTCGTTTTATTACAATATCACTTCTTTCTGTTCGTTCTCTAAGAATCTGGCGCTGAAGGGGGGGACAAACTTTTGCGTTTGCGGCAAGGCCGCGTTGAATCTAGAATTTTCTTTGAGATTAGCTTTATGTGCAAATCAAGATCTGAGCACCGTTCGGCTTTTGGTGTCCACGTGCTAGGTGGTCAAAGAGAGTCTCTATCCAGTTTCCCTACGTATGGCCTGACGAAAATGAATTCCTTGATGCGCATGCGTCTTGAAAACTCTGTTACATCTTTGTTGAGTTCGTATTCATTTACTGCGTTGTTGGTGGGACAAAACGTTCGACCACGTTTTAGTAGATCAACTTCATCTAGACTCTAACTCTGTGATATGTCTACTACGTAGCTACAGTGCTGTGGATGCTCGCTCGTAGCTCTATCAGTGGTGCTAGGTGCTCTAGGGGTGATATTAGTTCACTTGGATGGATCTGCAGCTCAAATACCTTTGTTCTGGTATTTATCTAGTAGGTTTTCCTTCCTAGTTTCGACGAATTGTTCAAGTTCTCCTTTTCCGGTTCAGATAAATTTATTGCTGTCAAGCTGATTAGTAATTATCGTAAGTTGTTCCTAGCAGTGTTCTTCGAGGATATAAATGAAAGAGAGGGATGCATTTCCTAAGACAGCGTACTAAAAGTACTTGTCATATTAGTAACGACGTGACTGAGGAGTATCTAAAATACGATAAACTTAATAATCTAACCCCAGATGGCTGAGTATTACCAGAATGCTTTCTCGCTTCTCGTGAGTACTCGCTTACTGCACAACAATTCGCAGCAATCGCGAAGAAACAGGGTTGGAACGTTGCGTGAACCTTCGAAAAAAAACAGTTCGACCACAACCTATCTCACGAGGAGTACCGACGTTAATGCGATTAGCATTGAACCATGTAGCGACCCACAGTATTGCCGAATGTTCTACTTGAGTATAGTTGAGACAACGTCGACGGCAGCGGAGATTGCTGCCATTCGTGAAGCAGTTCCTTACGTACATATCGTCAGGAATCGCCTCAAGCATGGACTGTCTTATATGGCGCTAAACCAGCATTACAGATCATACAAGCTAAAAGAGAACCATCTAGCTTACTTGCTCACGAAGTGGCCCAAATTTACGAGTCCGCCTTGCGTAATGGCCACCGCATAACATTTCAGTAAGTTGCTGGACACTGTGGTGTGGATGTAAATGAGCTCGCTGACGCAGCGGCCAAAGCCGGACTCTGCAATTCAGATTCCATTTCAGTACCATATACAAGGACCGATGCCGACGCTATGCTAATCGACATCATGCGCGTCACTAAGAAAAGTTACTGCTCTCAGCTATAACACCGTCGTGGCCGCCTTAATTCGCTTGATTCCGAGCTTAGATTACAAATAGCATGCAGCATCTAAAGAAGCCACGCAAGCCTTCTACACACACTGACATTTGGAGACGTCTTTACAGAAAACTCTCGTCATCTTTTTGGCCGTGTGGAGAACCCGCACTGTGAGAAGTGCGCCGTGCAAGAGACTTTAGACGATGTGCTTTGTGTGTGCCCGCTTTACTTCGAGAAGAACAATCAATGGAGGGACATTTGGCAAGCATAGGTAACCGGCCACGTTCTGATGGCCTGCTTTTAGGCCCGTATACAACATACTACTTTTGTCAGGCCATGAAGGTCATTGTGGTCTTTTTGAGAGACAACGAACTGGATACACGATTGCAATAAGTGTTCCCGTTAATGGTTAATTTTTTATTCATGCCTTCTCTTTTCATGTAATCATCATCTTCGCTTTCCCTTTTTCCTTTCGTTCCCCTTTTCCCATTTTACAATGCTGAATAGCAGTCTATAACTTGTAGCACAGGCCAACTTCTCAGCTTTTCTCTCATTATAAATCTCTCTCTCTGTGGGTGTGTGTGTGTGTGGGGGGGGGGGGGGGGGGGACTTCATCAATTTCTTGTTGCCGACTTCTTCGCTGCTTACTTCTGGTTCTGCTTCTCTATACGGGCACCTAGCCGACGCCACATACCTATTCTGAAGGATTGGTCAAGAATGTTCGCATACCTAGTGTTATGCGACATAGGCTAGATATATACGGACATATACGTCTACTCCTTGCACTTTTCGGTATACAAAAAATGTGCGAAGTTCTCGAAGACTGCTAATTGCATTAAAAATATTGTGAAAATCTTAAGTATTATTGCATATATCTGATAGACACGAGTTCCTAGTCGTAATAACTCAAAACCATTCCCCCCACATTCTGTTCTAAATGTGCCATTAGCCCTCCGTGATTGGTAAAAAATTTTCAGGTCACGCCCCGAAAATGTTTCACCTATCATGGAGGACTAACGGTGGATGTTATTAAAGACATGTTATTATACTGTTACGTTATCGTGATCCTGTACAATGAAAGGGAGAGATAGATAGATAGAGAGAGAAAGAGAGAGATAGAGAATGCAAGGACAGGAAAGGCAGGGAGGTCAACCAAAAGAGCATCCAGTTTGCTACCCTACACTGGGGGTGGGGGAAAGGGCGGAATAGAAAGAGGAAAAAGGGAGAGAGTGAGCACTGAGTGCGTGTGGGCGGGACACTATGCACAGGGACACTGTAAACGGTCTGTTAAGCCGGTGCACTTCAAGTATTGCACTAATGCACGATTCGCTTTTCGTGCCAGTGACGGTTGTGGCCACGGTCCGAGTATCTTTGACTCGTTGAACGGTCTTAAGTCCAGTCCGTGTAAAGCTTGTCTGCAGAGAGAGGCGTTGTACATCGTATAGCGGGGGCAGGTACACAATAGGTGCTCGATGGTCTCCTCGCACCCACAGGAATCGCGCATCGGGCTCTCGGCCATTCCGAAACGATAGGAGTATGAGTTCGTGATCGCAACTCCCAGCCACAAGCGGTACAGCAAGATTGCTACGCCGCGGGAAAGGCTAGATGGCAGTTGTAGCCGTGGTCCAGTTGATATAATCGGCAATTGAAGGCACTTCAACTCCAGAGATCTTGCGACTTTATGCGTGCATGTAGGCGAAGTTCCCTGGCAGCGTCCGACTTCACCAAAGATATTGAACGCGTCTGGGTATCTTCGTGGGCAGACCGGGCAGCCTTGTCAGCTAGGTTGTTGCCGACGATGCCACAGTGAGCAGGAGTCCATTGAAATATGATGGTGTGCCCTTTTTCCAGAGCATGGTGGTGCACTTCCCTGATGTCAGATATCATCTGCTCGTAAGTTCTGTGACGTAATGCAGACTTGATGCTGGGAAGGGCTGCCTTAGAGTCACAAAATACGACCCATTTCTCTGTTGGCTCTTCGGTGACGTACATCATAGCGGCATGGAGAGCTGCAAGTTCTGCCGATGTAGATGTAGTCGTGTGCGAAAATTTGAATTTAACTGTAACCTTCTTCGCTGGAACAACGAATGCGGCAGTTGAGCTGGTTCGTGAGGTCGAACCATCGGTATATATATGTATGCGGTCATGATACGTCTGGTGCAGTAATAGGAGCGTGAGTTCCTTCAAAGCCGGCGATGGATGATTGAACGTTTTTGTAATTCCAGGAATAGCAAGATTCACTTGAAGCTGTCGTAGGCACCACAGGGGACATGAAGGCTTCGTCGCCGGTGTAAAATATGATGGTATGCACTTTTTATGAGCGTTAATTACTCTTTAAAAGGTCGCTTGAGGTCTCTTGGCTGGTAGGGAGGCCAAATGATGGTTGAGGATCCTTGACAGATGGCGAATGTGCGATCTGAGAGAGTCGACAGCTACGTGTGTCTGGATCATATGGTCCTCAGCGATGGCAATTGTTGCTGCGTTTGACGTGCACCGAGGCAGCCCTAAACACGTGCGTAGGGCTTGACCTTGTATGCTCTCCAAAGCGCGAAAGTTCATCTTGCATGCATTTGACAACCCTGGTAGACTGTAACGTAGGAGTCCGAGAAACAGTACCCTGTAGAGCTGCATCATAGAACGCACTGGTGTACCCCAGTTTCTCCCGCATAGAAATTTAAAGACCTAAGCAATGGCAACCAATTTCTTCTTTAGATAGACGCAGTGAGGGCTCCACGAGAGGTTGCGGTCAATGATTACACCCAAAAAGCGATGTGTCTTAGCATAGGATACTGCTTGACCATTGATTGAAACAGGATACGATGACATTTGTTTGCGCGTAAATCCAACCAATGCGCACTTTTCAGTAGACACGCTGAGGCCTTGTTCTCGTAGATAAGACGCCGTCATGGTTGCCGCCCGCTGAAGCCTGGCTCGTACCTGAGGTCGAGTCACCGCAGAAGCCCAGATGCAAATGTCGTCGGCGTATATTGAGACGTGAACTGACCGCGTTAGGTACTCCGCTAGTCCTACCAAGACGAGGTTGAACAGAATGGGGCTCAACACTCCACACCGCGGCAGATGTAATGTTCCGAAGTTGGGCCGGCTTCAGTCTGTAAGGAAAAGCACCTCTCAGTCAGATAGTCCCGAATCAATTGATACATCCGGCCACCAACTCCAACAGCCTCAAGTGAGTTCACTATGGCCTCATGGGCGACGTTGACGTATGCTCCTTTTTTTATCTAGAAAAAGTGCCACTGATAGGCGCTTGAGGCTTTTTTGATTTTGGACCCAGGTTACTAGGTCAATGACGTTGTCGATGGACGAGCGACCTCGACGAAAGCCCGTCATGGCGTCCGGATAGATGTTGAATCGCTCTAGGTACCATTCCAAGCGAGCAAGAATCATTCTTTCCATCACTTTACCGACGCAGCTCGAAAGCGCTATCGGACGATATAATGAGAGCTCAAGCGGAGACTTCGAGGTTTCAGAATGGGGATCAAGTGGTTCGGTTTCCATTGTCTAGGCACAGCGCCATTCTGCCAAGACTCATTGTAGTAGCTGAGCAGCTCATCACGTGCGTCATGTCCAAGATGGCATAAGGCAGCATACGTGAGGCCATCAGGTCCTGGTGACGAAGAACGCCTGCAGGTCGCGAACGCAGCATCGAGCTCTTCGAGTGAAAACAGCACGTTCATTTCTGGTACACGTGCCTCAGGGATGTCATTCAATGCTGTGTCAGTAATGATGGCCACGGACGCAGCAACCGTGCACAGAACACTTCAGCCACTTGAAGTTCCGAGCGGAGTTGGTAGAGGGCCAGAGCAGCAAATGGCTTCCTTTGATGCGGAGATGAGCGAAGACCCCTAACCGTTCTCCATATGTGCGAGAGAAATTTTCGGGGATCAAGCGGGTGACAAAGTTTTCCAACGCTTGTCTTCCAATTTATCCATACGACGCTGGTCTTTCTTCGGTATGCGTCGTGAAGCGCTCAGATCCAAAACGCACTTCGTGCGCCGATACCTCCTCTCCTCCTGTCGGCGTGCCGCACGCAGCCTCTCCAGTTCCATATCCAAGTCTGTTCACCTTGCTGACCTTGTGAGCGAGGACCAGCCGTGGTTGCTCAGTGGCTATGGTGTTGGGCTGCTGAGCACGAGGTCGCGGGATCGAATCCCGGCCACGGCGGCCGCATTTCGATGGGGGCGAAATGCGAAAACACCCGTGTGCTTAGATTTAGGTGCACGTTAAAGAACCCCAGGTGGTCAAAATTTCCGGAGTCCTCCACTACGGCGTGCCTCATAATCAGAAAGTGGTTTTGGCACGTAAAACCCCAAATATTATTATTATTGTGAGTGAGCAGATGGATGTTTTCAATGTCTCTGTGATTGCATCTCCGATGGTGTGTGAAAGGCCTTCCCGACATGCGTCATCCATATCCTTCTTAAACTTTGTCCAATCAACTGTACGCAAGACAGTAGAGGAGCGTTGCTCTACTCCTCTAATATTTAGGTATGTTGGAATATGGTAGCTTCCATGTGTTTAAACCAGCGGACGCTCGAGGCAAAGTGCCGTGACACCAAAGTTAAGTCCAAGCAGCTACTATAGGTCGCGCCTCGCAAAAACGTAGGGCTGCCGTCATTCACACAGCACAAATCATAGCCGGCAGCAAAAGAAGCGAGACTCCTGCCTTTGGAATCAATTTTAGTGCTTTCCTATAGCTGGTGATGGGCGTTTAAGTCACCTGTGATAACCCAGGGGCCATTGTTCATCAGTAATATTTTCTTGAGTGGTTCGCCGTCAAAGTGACCCGCTGGGGATATGTAGGCTCCAATTAGTGTAAATGACACATCCTTGTTTTGGATATTCAGGCGGACATATTAGTTGTCATGAGGCTCTACCGCGTTAGCGACATATGTAAAGTCCGTGCGGATCTAGGTGATTACTTTCGTGCTCGCACCGCGTGTAGACGAGACGAAAGATTCGTAACCGGACAGTCTGAGTGGAGTTGATGTATTTGGTTCGCAAATGACCAGTATGGGAAAGCGATTTGTAAAAATGAATTGGCGTAAGTCTGCTATACGGGTCCTTAGACCTCTAGCATTCCACTGAAAGATCGACGCACTTTTAACTTTAGTGCGGAAGGGGACTATTGGTCGAGCCATGATGCTTAAACGATGCTAGCAAGCACTGGATTTAGTGCATCCAGTATTTGCAGAGCACTTCGAGCTGCTGGGGTTTGCAGCTTGTTCAGTATGATGCGCATTGTATTAATTAGCGATTGCAGCAAATCAGCCACCTGCCTGTCTTGGTCGCACAAATCACTGACAGTAGACGTCGGGGGTTGTCCAGCAAAATTCTGCTGTGATTCTGTCGGTGGATACTGTCGTTTCGGTAGAGCCGGCCAAGATTCTGCAGGTGTGGTCTTCTCAGTGGCCTTGTTCTTCGCGGTCCTTTCCACAGTGTCTGGCCTGGGCGGCAGAGGAGGAGGTGGTGTTATAGGAAGTGGCATGCGCCTCGCAGAGACAACATCCTTGCTTGAGGAGCGCCGGCGACGGGAACGTCGCTTGCTGATTTTATCGGCGGCTTCCGGATGAGATGAATGATCTCTCGCCATTTCTTTCAAGATAGCTATTTCCTTCTTAATATGCGGGCATTTCTTCGATGAAGCTTCGTGTGACCCTCCGCAGTTTGAACACTTTATTACAGTCGCGCCACATCTATCTGCAGCGTGGGGCTCGGCGCAATGGGGGCATGCTGCCTGTTTTTCGCACACGCTGCTCACGTGTCCCAGTTTCATCCATTTACGGCACTGAAGACGTTTCGCAATGAAAGGCCGCACTGCATGTCTGAAGCCTCCCACCTTAACATGCGAGGGTATATATTTACCCTTGAATGAAATCTTCACGCAGCGTGAATTGCCTAGCCGCTTAACATCAACAATGACCCCATCATTGGCTGGCTTGATAAGAACCGGCAAGTCGTTATTAAGGATCTCCAGTGATAATGTGAAAGCAGCTTTCTGGTAAGAAACTGCGTTATAACATGTAGATCCTCTGAACATTGCACGACGCGTGATTAGTTTGTGTATTGTGTAAAGTTGCAGGTGTGCAGGCACTGCAACTGGCCTCTTGGAAATTTTATTTGCTAATTTTTCATACCGCTAACTTAAATGGGCAGATAGGTGCCAGGAAAAGTTGCCCAGCTAAACTTAAATGCTAAGGATAGGCAAACTATTAAGCACATGTTGCATATTAATGATTAACATTAGTTCGTATTTTCAAGAGGGAACATCGGCATCCTCGAAGAGAACACTGGATTTTTCCAACACCAGCTTATATATGCAAGAGAAGCAATTCAACTTGTATGACTGAAACAAATTTTCTATACACTTTCGCAATTTAAGTGGTGTAGATAATTGTTCAGCAAAATATAGTTATATTTTGTGGGTCCTCTTAAGAATTCTTCCGGCTGATACGACGAGTGTAATATAAAAGAGTACCCAAGGACGCTGTTTCAGCGCTGCAAGCCAGCCAAACTGCAAAATTATGTCAATGCGGGATAGCGCATATAAGGAATAGCCTAACACAATCCTGGGATGAGGTGATTCAGGGAAAAAGTTCTGCTGTTGATTTATTCGTGCATCCTCACTCAAATGTGGTTTAACAATATGCACAGATTTATGCGGAAAAAACATATGCGACTGCCCCATAAAGTGTAGAAAAGTATAGACGCATATATATATATATAATAAAATATAAAAAAGAACGTGAACATTGTCTATTGATTTTATTATATGGTATATTCAATTTAACTGCAACTCGGAGCTTTTTTTCACTTCCGAGAAAAGCTTCGTAGCAATGCTCAACACCTCTTCGGCATAGAAGCACCAGGCGCGTGTCGGGAATAAATTGACGTTTCTTGTACAGCATTCTTCTGACTCTGGAGGATTGCAGCGGAGCTTGGCACCGCCTCGTGCGGAGTGTTGCGAAACTTCCCACTTTCGCTTAATCTGGCGCATGGTGTTTATCGCCTGGAAGTGCGCGCAATGGGGCAGGCTTTTAGGGGCCCATAGGCTTCGACCGTGGGTACGCAAAGTTCGCCCCCGCACTCTCGCATTCGTGCACCACAAAAGAAGCTGCACCGCCGGGAGGCCGGTCGACGATCTCGTGTTTCGAGAGCGCCCACAGCAATTCGGAAGAGATGGGGGCATCCTTCGTTCCGTCGGGAGCGCGCGCGAGGAAATAAGGACAAATGGAGTGCGGTTTAGGCAACAAGATAGAGATCTCATTCGCACGTATGGAATGCGTGCCGCCAACGGTGTTATTTAGTACCATATATAGTGACTCTAGCCACACACCTTAGATACAAATAGAAATGTATATAACACCAGTAAAACTGCCGTCGCGAAAAGTTCCCTGCGAAGAAGAAATTCGAGCGTGCCACCCGGAGAAGGGAGCTGTTGGAGCAATAGCTCACATCCTAGCTAAGTAAATGCGAGGCAAAAGCGTGGCCACAGAAGAACGCGCACAGAGTGTGTGTCGCTTGCATCGTTTTCCTTTCTTTTTTTTCCCAACACGCGGTCGGCCGCACGGTCCTAGCACGCGGAGGAACCGGACGCGGTCCGGCGGCAGTGCCTGTGCGGGTTCTATAGGTGCTGTTAGCAGGAACTCCGGAAAGCCGCGCATGGCCCTCTCGCGTGGGCATCCTGCGCAGTAGGTTTCGGAGAAGCGCGCCTGAAACCCAAGTTGCCCGTGTCCACATGGTTCCGATGGCTCCCCGGGACGGCTCCACACTAAAGGTGAGGAAATGGAATTGGGCGCGAAACGCGAAAGGGACGGGCGCACCGAGGCCAGCCAGCCTCGAGATCTGCGCGGCGGCGAACGTCACACGCGCGGCGTGTCGCGTAATCGAGATCGCAGCGGTGCCTTTCTGTGCAAGCGCGCTCTTTATTTCGCGAATCGTGCGCTGCTGAAGCGTTAGCGCGTGACCTGTTGGTAAACTCCCATCTGTGGAGCATCTGCATGCTGCGCAAGTCGGAATAAATTCAGCTTGAGAAAGGGGAAGAAATTAAGACACTGAGCAGGGAAAGAATAGGATGCGGTGCTCTTACGAGTGGAGGAACTAAAGGAAAATAAACACAGATGCTGTTTTAAAATTTGGTAATCAAACGACTCATGAGGTTATGGAAACATTTCACATTCATCAGGCAGGTGACAAACGTCTCAATCAGCTTCATTTCCGCCGACGGGAAAAATAGATTCCATATCTAGCGTACTCGTTCATGACTGGGCGGTTAATTTTAGTATGTATGTTGTTATTTTTAACGTTAACAGATTTTTTTTTAAAAGTTGGCTGTGGGACATAGAACAAGATCGGCTCATTGAACAGGATAACCCGGAGAGGCAGACATATACACCGGAAATCAAAATGCATATTTGCTTATTTAACGAAATTTCGCTGATAAACTTTCTGAATAATTACTTTAGTGCACGTATTGCAGTATACGAATTGAAACCAGTAATATAACTTGGGACGAATTTTGAAAGTAGCACCAGTTTTGCGATAAACTCTGCCAAATTAACTTTCAGTAAAGATGCTCTGTGGATCCACTTACAATTTTTTTCACAAAACGCCTTTTTATGGTTTGAAGCTGTAAAATTATTCTAGCACCAATGCATTTCTCCGCAAACTTTAACAACACATATTTCACTGTTCTTTCATATATTGTATAACTGCAATGTTTTATGGCCACTAGATAAATGTAATTTATATGGCGCTTGATGTGTTACCCCATGCAGCCATATTGTACCTAAGGGGGTGAGGTTACCTCAAGCCGCGTCTGTGCGGCTTTTTTCCCTCATACACCTCCATTTACCACTCCTCTGTACATGTGTGTGTGTAAATGGAAATCAATAAATCAAATCAAATCAAATACCTTGAACGTGGTGTCATACTCAGAATTTGTTCCGAGTGAATATGACTTTCTAAGTCATTGGCTACAATTCGAAAATTGTCATATGTGTCGTGAAGTAAACAGTTTAAATGTTATTTACTGAAACATAGTTAGCAATATGTTCAATGTGATTTCTTATGTAACTAATGTCCGCCTCTGCAAGCACAATCTAGGTAAAGAAATTGAATCATGCTACGTTGCCATGGCGATGCTTTAAAAGTATGTTGCCGGCAAAAAAAAAAGGGGGGGGGGGACACCCATGGCTTCCTTAACCACGATCATCTTCCTATGCGCTAGTTCCCGTACGAGATGAATATTCTACGTTTTCGTGCGTGATTATACATTGTTCATAGTGTATAAACGCTGTTGTGTTCATCGAAATGTAGGTTGTCGTGTTTTTTTTTTTTTTGCACTTGTCAGAGTACGTGCTGCGTCCATGTGTTTCCCTTCTTTGTCTCTTCGTTTTCTTTGCTTTTCTCAAAAGTAAAATCTCCTCTACGTGTCCTGTACATTCCTTGAAGAGAAAATAAAAACATACTCTATGATGTTCAATGAGCATGGGTTTCCATAGTCTTCCTATGTACTGTTACCCGCCGTGGTTGCTCAGTGGGTGTGGTGTTGGGCTGCTGAGCACGAAGTTGCGGGATCGAATACCGGCCACGGCGGCCGCATTTCGCTGGAGGTGAAATGCTAAAACACCCGTATACTTAGATTTAGGTGCACGTTAAAGAACCCTAGGTGGTCAAAATTACCGGAGTCCTCCACGACGGCGTGTCTCATAATCAGAAGCGGGTTTTGGTACGTAAAACCCCATAATTTAATTTTTTATGTACTGTTCGGCAAGCTCGGGCAGTGGTACCACCGGCCCCACGAGAGAGGTGCTTGAAGCATACACGGGCAACTGAAATAACAAAGAAGGCTTACTCACGTCACGTAACTGATTCTTACTATTGATCCCATATCTCAGAAGCCTTTAAGAAGCCTTTCAAAGCCCGTAAGTACTTTGCACCGTCACTGCACTGTTTGCACATAGTTCCGACTTTTTGCTTCAGTACAGAGGTTTTTCCTTCAGATAGTACTGTGTGGGCCATTACTTTTTTGATGTATGACACGTTAGCGGAATCGTCAGAAAAAGCTGCTCAACGTATCCCGCTCATACAGTGCAACAGCACGTCGCCGTTACCATTTCCGCAAATTCTCCTGCAGCAGGCACCGTGATGGAGCTGAGGTGCTGAGACGCAGTAAATGTATCGTAGTTCCAATAGAGGCACTGAAGCGTGACTGGAATATAAAAATCCACCTTCGGGCCTGTCTGGAAATAAACTGAGCGCCTATGCCACGGTTGCTGAATTCGTGCAGGCATCATTCTGCGCATGCTTTATGACGTTTCTAAAATGAATTGGTCGTACATCGTTATCTCTTTGTGTTTGTGTTTCACCGTCAGGTGAATAATAGAATTCGTGGCGTCACTCAAATTCCCCCTAAGCTGCCGTACTTGTGAGGGGCTGGCAAAACAGTTGTGATCTTATGATTTCAGCCATTCTTCGGTGATCCGTTCAGTGCACAAAACTATAAGAATCTGACGCCAAAGGGAGAACGACAGCAAGAACCGTCTACATGACTGTAGCGTCAAACAGAAGCATCAACATCATTATTGGTGTCTTGTCCTTTGACACCATGGGATTTCACTACACCTCATCACGCCTTAGTTACTATCACGCGGGGTGTTCGTAATGAGCCCTTTGCACCATCCTAAATCTAAGACGTTAATGTGAAAAAAAAATGGAAAAGCTGGGAAAGAAAAAACGTCGTCGCATTTTAGTCGATATTGCGTACTTGGAACCAGGATGAATGACGTGTAACTAACGTGGAAAGGAAAAAAGTAAGTGCTTTTTTTTTCTAATCTCCTTTGAGTAGCGCCTTGGCTGAAATCTCTTTGGCTCCGTTAATAACCTCGTCAATTCATTGCACTCTGCAGACAGTGTCGGCATTGGCTGGGAAACTGAGAAGAATCTTCGCCATTATCGTAAACAAGTGCTAGGTTTGACACAAGCAAAAAGAAAAAAGTGTGCTCTATAGGGTGCGATTGCTGCACATAGAAGGATTAGCTCAATGAAGAGTACGATGCCTCAGAGGAAAGAGCCTTCGCAATGGGGGGTAAAGAAGCCATATCATACGTGTCCTTGGAGAGACGCTGCAGGAGGTTGGAAAAAGAAAAGGGAGGAGGTCGCGGTTTGTCGTGTTGCTTGTAAACGCTATAGCGGCGCCGGGAGAATGAAAGCGAGTGATGAAAGGTTACGAGTAATGACTGGGGGCTCTGACCATAATACCAGACTGCGTTGATGGGTATGGAAGCAGGAGCGACGTCGCAACAAAGAACGTATAGAAGGCGTAATAGTGGCTGAAAGCGCTGGGAAGCAGTTGCGATGCAAGCGTCTGGCGCCATGACAGCTAGTGGCACGACTTAGCGCTGGGGATATCAAGGCATATGCAGGGTGTTTCAGCGAACACTCTCAAAAATCTTTAAAAGTTGCCTGTGGCAGATATCACAATTTTAGTTCATGAGCTGGTCTACTCGAAGCGGCGGACAATACTTGCGCAAAAAAGTGAAATGCAAAATCGACTAATAAATACAAAATTCACTAAGTAAGCTTTAACTAGTTACATTATGGCCCATATTGCAATTTACAAATTGTAGCCGTGGAGTTCGCAAGGCGGTTCCACTTGGAACGAATTTTCAAGATGACACCAGTTTCGAGATATAAATTCCCGAACTTTACGGAGAAATGCATTGGCGTTCCAGGTAAATTGTTAACAAAACGTCGTTTCATGCACTGAAGCACACAAGTAACTGGAATGCCAATGCATTTCTCTGCAAAGTTCGGGAATGTATATCACGAAACTTATGTCGTCCTGAGAATTGGTTCCAAGTGGATCCGCCTTGCGAAGGCCACTGCTCGAATTTTTCAATTGCCACATGGGTCATAAGATAAATAGCGAACAAGTTAATTAGTGAATTCTGGTTAATTTGTCAATTTTGCATTTCATTTTTTGTGCAAGCAGGATATATATATATATATATATATATATATATATATATATATATATATATATATATATATATATATATATATATATATATATATATATATATATATATATATATATAATGAACGAGAAGAAAGGGGGTTAAACGAGGGGCCCGAATTTTATTAGTCATATCATAAGAAGCCAACACTGACACCAAGGACAACATAGGGAAAATTGCTTATGTTGAGTAAATGAAATAAAGAAGCTACAAATTAATGGAAATTAAAGTGGATGAAAAAACAACTTGCCGCAGGCGGGAACCGAACCCACAACCTTCGCATTTCGCGTTTCGTGACGCCTGCGGCAAAAAAGACGTTCCACGTCCGCCGCCAAGATCGGTGAGTGCTGGCGCTGGCTAACACTCCCAGGGTTCTACTAGGACATATAAATACCCAAGAAAGTGGATGGGGAAACAGCGCCGTGGTAGCTTAATTGGTAGAGCATCGCACGCAAAATGCGAAGGTTGTGGCTTCGGTTCCTACCTGCGGCAAGTTGTTTTTTCATCCACCTTAATTTCCATTAATTTATAGCTTCTTTATTTCATATATTAAACACAAGCAATTTTCCCTATGTTGTCCTTGGTGTTAGTGTTCGTTGGCTTCTTATGATATGACATATATATATATATATATATATATATATATATATATATAAATGAGTATCTTGGAGCATTTACTCAATATGGCTCTATTTCATTTCAGTGTGCCGGCTATCGCAAAATACGACCGCATTACTGGCGGGAACTACGATGTTTGACGAGATGTTCAGCTAGCTACATTCCATCAGCAACAGTGAAGGAACAGCTTTTTCTTCGTCAGTCAATGTGGGCGGCCAATAATTAACCTGTGCATCTGCTTTGAGCCACTGATTCAATGCTTGTTATCAGAAAAATGGGACATGATGCATTGTACCATAAATTAAGATATAATCAGATATATGTTTACGAGAATTCGTATACATATTGCGCAGAGGATCACTGCACCATCTCGACTTTGTTTCAACGAAATTTGCAGCACTTCGGGACGAAATTACGCGACTTCGAAATACTTAATGATAATCGATTAAAATCCTGATTGAAGGGGATTTAACACCGTGATATTAGTGGCGGAGCCAGGAGATGGCACACCGGGCATGTGCACCCATACTAAAATTTTTGCGCTAGTAGGCGGCCTGGCCAGTCCCCCCCCCCCCCCCTGTGCCCCCTCTGTCCCCCTCACCATCCCCGCTCAAGTGCCGTGCAGCCGCCGCCCCCCTCCTGAAAAAATTACCGGGCTATGCCAATGGCATTGGCCGACTTTATTATCACTTCGTGGGCCGTCACATTTAGTTGTCGTCCATTGCGAAAAAGCGACCTCTCGAGCGAAAACCTTCTATAAAAGAGCCCACGATGCATATTTATCAGATCGGCGCGCCAGTATAAAAACCACAGCACATCTTGCACATGAATAAGTAGAGGCTAGTGTACGATAGTAGTGACGTGCGTTGAACAATTCGTTCTATAGCACAGTGTCCTGGAAAAGCGACAGCGGAAAGCCTCAGAATGACAAAACGCCCACTGACGTGGCATAGTGTAATAAATTGCACTCAACCGCTCTTTGCGGGTTGAAACGAGAGCACTGACAAAGAAGGTGCGCGATTGTTTCATTGCACCCGCAGAAGTCACAAAGTGGGCTGTTGGACATTCCGATAAGAAAGGAGCACGCATTTGAAAATGCTACTTCAAGCCATAGACGAGCAGGATTGTGCGGTGACGCTGCATAACACTAGGAACGCCTTTGCGGGCTGCATGACAGTACCCACAGAAACAGTTTGTGTGCACGTGCATGTTTGTGTAGTTTGATTTTTCTTTATTCTTTATTCCTTTTATCCTTCTCTGTCTCACCTATCGCATACCCTTGCCCCTCCCCCTGTACAGGGTAGCCAACCGGAGATAATCTCTGGTTAACCTCCTTGTCTTTCCTTTGCCTTTCTCTCTCTCTCTCTCAGCCGCTCACTGGATAGTGTTCATTTAATTTTGCCTGAATCGTGATTACTCAAGAAGCACCCCTGATTGGGAAAATTATGAGCAAGAACATCACGTCGTGCAAACTCGACAGGTGAAATTTGCGATACTTTGCCATGCATCGACTAAACGACTTCACTGTAGATCGTTTGGTGCAGTGTCACGCAAATGGAATGGACCCTAATGCTACGCTGCAGAGATAAGATTTCGACGACGGTGCGTTTGCACCTTCAAAGCAGATTGCGATGAGAGTGAAATAAAGATTGCTGTTGCGTCTTCACCGAACTGACCGGAAGCACGAGACGCCCGCGCTTTCCGTTCTCCGCGCAACTCGATGTATGAAAAAAGGGCGCCTTGGTAAATCCAGCTCACTCTGACGCCAGCTGGAATCTTGCATCGATTGCTCAAACAGGGAGCAATGTGCGCCTGAAAGCGCTGAAGCGAGCAAACGCGGTAAAGTAATCGGGCAAGTGAAACGTGCGTGCGTGCGTGCATGTGTGTGTGTCTGCGTGTGTGCGTGCGTGCGTGCGTGTGTGTGTGCGTGTCTGCGTGTGTGTGCTTGTGTGTGTGCGTGTCTGCGTGTGTGTGTGCGTGTCTGCGTGTGCGTGTGTGTGTCTGCGTGTGTGTGTGCGTGTGTGTGTGTGTGTGCGCGCGCGTGTGCGTGTGTGTGTCTGCGTGCTTAATATATGTTTGCTTTGTTTGTGTCGTGTTTCTTAATATATATTAGCTGATGTTCGTGTTTTATTGTGTATAAAGTAACAAAAAGTGTGGTGCATGTACTTTTTGTTCAGTTTTACTTCATTCAGTTTCTTCGTACCTATGGGTTTATACCGTCTACTTGTTTTCGGACTGCACAAACAATGTTTTCGTTATTGCTTTTTCAGTTACGTTTTTCTTGTTACTAGAGAAGATTCGATCGCCATTAAAAGCTCTTTGCTAAACATATTGTATTCTGTAGTATTTTTCCCCAATGTCGTTGTGCGCTGAATATACAGGGTGTTCAAAATTAAGCTTTATGGTTTTATTTTCTGGGAGGCACGCGAAGACCACTTGTACAAAAAGTTATGTGGCCAGGGGACACAAAGTGAGACAATAATTATCGTTGTCAGCAGCTCAATTACCTAAAACTGAATAATTAACTTTTTGTTGACTGCAGTAAGCTGGTATGTCTGTATTGAAAAGTTGGAGGCAGTCGTGTTTGTACACGTATCAGTTGGAAGAATTCTAGCGTGTCTGCGCTGCAAGATATCCGACTCTAAATTTTAATTGTCGTTCATGCATGATTACGCATGCAAGAGAGCTAGGATCGGCGCAAAGCTCCTCCCTGATGTGACCCGGCTGTTGCGGGCTTTAGTCGGACAGCGGGGCGGAGGCATTGGCAAAGATGATAACTGTCCCCCTTTCCCTCTGCCTAAAACTCTGGCTAAAGTTAGAGTGACGACACCCTGTACATTAAAAAACAACCGAAGTGGTTTTTCCGCCGGGGTGCCTATATTACGTTGATTGCTTCACTCCTTAATGGGTAGAGAAGCAAGTTGTGGTATATAGCTTTGCGGTGGGCAGGGCTATCCCTCTTGGAAGGATCCGGTCGTTTAGTGTAATGACTGAGCTGTGTAGCACAGCAAGGTAGACTATTCGCAGTGAGAATAGGCCAGGACGTGTACATAGCAAATGGTGTGCTGTGGCTGGCCACAATATATTTTTTTTATGCGCCAACTAATTATGCACAGAACGCTAGCACAGGGTTATATTCAGCAAGAAAATTGTCGCTTTAGCCCACTGCCGATCCAAACGAGAACTGTCTCAATTGCCTATCGCCAGAGCTAACGAGCAACGTCGAGCAACACTGAGCCGACAGAACTGCTGGCATCCATGTATGCCATATTGATATGCTGCCAAGCTAACGGCGCAGCAGAGTATGACTTCTCTGCTTTATAAGACATGTTTCCTGAGTTTTATTATTTCTTTTTTCCGCGCCCTTGTAATGTAACAAACGAAAAGGAAAGCACCCCAATAGTAGCAAATACGTTATAGAAGCAAATGCGCACAGTGGGCCATCGACGAGAGTATACACCTGCTTTCGCGATATACGCTCTGCTCTCATTTCGCAAAAGGCAAAATTTACGACGCTCATCTCGCTCACGAAATGTGGGCCCATTGGCTTATTTTCTTATTGAAGGAAACGCCATTCGTATACGTACGGCTCAGTTTTCTTCTAGTTTTGTCTGGAACTGATATATACAGCACATGGCTTGCGCGCTTCTCTTCCTGCACTCACTCCTTGCCAGTCATATTAAAAAGCTGACCCTAATCCGACCTTTCTAGCATCTGCAGAATGCCAAGGCAATTTCCATATGATTATCATGCGCCAGTAGCTCGCCGGTACATCATATCTCGTATACCCTAAAGAACAATAAAAGATTAAAAAGTAGTAGGACTGAAGGAATCAACGAGGGCGTGTGTGGGCCGCCATGGACCAAATTAATTAGGTGTCCTTTCCCAACTTGTTTCGTGAAGTTGCATTGATGTGCCGGCAAAATAAGGCTAGAACATTCTGCTCCTGCGCTCACTGTACCAATATCACATATGTATGGGAGGCGTGCGCGAAGGAAATGCGTCAGGCGTTCTTTAGAAGGGTGCGAACGTGGTCTATTGCTTGAAATGTGGATCTGTTATGTAAATAATCTGTCCTGAATTGTTGGCTGATATTTTGCCAGCGGTGGTCTTGGTGTCTGATTGAACTCTAGAACAAGGTTTTCAAAACTGGCCTACAAAGATTGGACGCAATGGTATCTACAGCACCCTTTTTTTTTTTTTTTTTTGCTGGGAGGTAGACTGCTTGAGGGCAAGAAAAGTTTCGTGTTTTTGATTGATTGCCCCAACCAAGTTCACTCACAATCACGGACACTGCGACAGTGGGTGCAAGAATTTGTTCATTGCCACCGCCTTTGCTTTATACGTAAACGTTGTGAAAGCCGAACAGAAGAATATATATATATACAGATATATATATATATATATATATATTTATATATATATATATATATATATATATATATATATATATAACAAAAACCTGGACAGTCTAAATCTCGGACGTACACTCAACAATCACGCCCTTCTTCATAAGCCACGAACAGTATGCTGGAGAATGAGTATAAAAATGTTATGACACGTGGTGGATGGCGTTCTATTGTGATCTGGAGGACAGAATAGTAGAAAGATGATGACTTACGTGCATCAGCACCTAAAAAATGAAAGTCCGGGGTTTAACATGCTAAAATCGCGAGCAGGTTATGAGGCAAGCCGTTGCGCGTTACTCCGCATTATTTTGACCACCTTGGTTTCTTCGACGTGCACCCGATGCGCTTGGAAGGCGGCTATGCTAGCCGCTATACCACCGACGCATACGAATGCGCCTGGTCCGCGAGCGTTCTTGCATTCTGCACCCATCGGAATGCCGTAGTTTTATCCCGCGCAGCCGTGATCAAACTAGTGACCTCATGCCCAGGAACGCGGCGCGATAATCACTGAGCTGCAGCGGCGGAATTCTATTTTAGTATTTCAAGATATATATTCGAGACCCTCTCTGTGTCCATTACACAGCAAGGATCTGGACTCCGGCACAGCATTGATGCCTTCAGGTAGCATGTGTGGGTTTATTGACCAGGTGTCATCATCCAAAATGTTCACGTGTGTACACGTGCGCCTACGGCAGAAGGAATGGTCCACATCCGGCCGCCGCCAAGGCTTCTGAGTGGTGGCGCTGGCTAACACTCCCAGGGTTGGTTCTAGTAGATATACATAAATACTTCAGAAAGTGGATGGGAGAACGGTGCCGCGGTAGCTCGGTTGGTAAGAACATCGTACGCGTAGTGAGAAGACGTAGGTTCACATCCCACCTGCCACCCGTTGTTTTTTCACCCACTTTAATTTTCTTTAATACATCAGTTCTTTAATTCACTTAATAAGTACAAGTAATTTCCGCTATAGTGTCCTTGCTTGTTGGCTTCTTTTGAAGTAACTAATAAAAATCGGGTTCCTCAGTTTTCTTTCTTCACGTTCAATATATATATATATATATATATCAGGGGCGGGACTGCCCAAAGTCACTTTCGAGCACGTAAAATTTACTTTGAAGCAGTTCGAAGCCAGTCTGAATTATGGCGGAACAATGCAGTATGGAATATGGCAGCGCACTTCGAAACCACGATGAAACACAGAATAAGCAACACAAAGCACGTAGTAGAAGCGCGCTTTGCAGCTAGAGCGTATGAGAATATAGAAGAGTTGGTGGAGTGGCGGCACGGTGCATGCTTTCCTGTAAAGCCGATAGCATCGATGGCACTACGATCGACCTATATATTCCCGCGCCAACGCTCATGACGATAGTGGCAAATGTTCTCAAATTGTGCGGCCAACTCGACGCGGTAATGCAATTTCTGGGTAACCCATATATCACTGCAGACCCAGAAAGCCGCAATCACTGCTGGGCTGGTATGACATAAAACTGCTGCCATCTGTTTTCATTGTGGCAGCGAGTGTATGGACACTCCAGGCGCATTTTTGCCGTGGTCGTTGCCGTGATGTTCCGTATAAAGTCCAGGGACAATAACATCGTCGCCGCGCGCCCTGTGCTGTATGTGCGAGTAAAAGCGTGCGAGGGTGATCCGACGATGGTGACTCAATCTCGCGGGCGCATGGAAGGAAAGCTGGGTGGAATCTGCCGTGCGCAATTTACCGGGGGAAGTGAGAAGGAAGGCGTTCCACTCCGGCGGCTGCTGCGTATGGCGCGACATATTTTGAAAGCGATCTGTGATGGGGACAGAGTGCGGGTGCTGATAGCTTCGTGTGCGCTGTTTTCGCCGCTTAGTTCGTGTTGAAGCGAGGCAGCACGAAGGTCAATTCACTGGCTGCTAGTGACGCGCTTCCGCACTCTAGCGTTTTAACAGTGAGTTTCCACAGTCTTCGGGTAAGGTGTGTTCATGTTTGCTTGTGCGCGCGTCACTCCATACTTTTAATTTTTTATTTATTTATTCAAATACCCTAAAGGCCCGGGCGGGCATTACATAGGGAGAGGGGGGGGGGGGGGCAACAGTAAGCACAAAGCAACGCAGCACTACCATGTGTACAGAGGTCGTTGGCCGTTAGCAGCATGTTGAAAAGAAAATTTAGGTAGTAAACGAATGTTTACAATTTTATATGGCCGACAGAAGTACTATTCTTACTTCGTATAGCTGTCTACTAATTTGCTATCGCAATCGATGGATTCGCCTTTGCAGCGAAACTGCTACATTTTATTCCAAATCTTCCATTAGCCCTTCGTGATAGGTAAAAATGGCTAAGGCCTCGCCCATATGGCCATAAAACAGATTGGAAAAGTTTTACTTATACCGGCCTTGGGGACAAAGACACCCATCCGCTGAACCCACTGCGCCTCGCGCCTCCCTACACACGCGGAACTTTTCTTGGCTATGAAGCAAGGCTAGGGAAACAAAGCGCACCTCTTTCACCGCTGTTGGAAGTAGCCCCGCAGTTTTGTTCACGTTTTCTCACTGGAAAATACAAAACAATGTTTTTGTTTTTTACAGGATCTTATTTGAAATGATACGTAACGTTCTCCAGTCAGCTATTGGTATTTGATTGTGTTTTAAAGCGCAGCTCTTAGGCGCCCATTTCTGTGGCGAGCGTCGGCCTCGGTGTTGGCGTAACTGAGCAAACGGAGTACAATATCAAGGATGAAAGAGCGAACGAGGAGCGTGAGGAGAAAGACGCGAGCCCCGAACGGCGGAGACCAATCAGAGTGGCCCCTTCAGTGACGTGCGCGCGGGTAACTGGTGTCATGCTGACCCGCACGACCGCTGGATGCGTACTCATACCGGGTCTCAGCCGGACCGTTTGTTTCGTACTATCGTCTGCTCGGGCCAGCTCTCGCTCGCGCTTCTTTGGTATGCTTGGTTTGGTCTCGTTCGAGCTTGTTTCGGATGTCATGGTTTGAGATTGTTTTTTACATTGATGAGTCTAAACCGAGACATCCTGATGCAAAGGTTTTTGGAGACAGTGTGCTATATCCGTCTGTACGACAACACGGACCCTGAATACAAGGACACGGCGGCGACACCTAATGCGAAAGGACAGAAAGTTGGCCGAGTTGGTGCGGTAACACGATCTTGGATTGTAGCGCGAAGTGACACGGACACATACTAGCGCTTATTAGCGATTAGCGCTCGTCCTGTCTGCTTCTAGTCTGTGTCATCATGCATACTAAAGGGTAAAATTCCAAGTATCAGAAGACGATTGCAAGGCTTCAAAGACAGCAGGTGAAGACCCCCAACACAAACTGCTTAATTGCAGCTGTTTAATGACGGACACACTGGCTTACACATTCGAGAGGAGGACGCTGGTTGCAGTCATTTTATTTCGGCACGCAACCATTCTCATAATTTTGCTATACCCTAATTCATCCTCCTTCGCAGAAGTACAAGAAAAAACGTCACATCTTTTTTTTTCTCCTAAAACAGTCTCATTATGAGCAAATTGCTGGCGTGTATGTGCAGTTCTTTTTTTTTTTTTCATTATCTGGATAGTTGCCACACGTTTTCTATGTGTTTTGCTTCTGCAAAGTTATTGCCATCACGCGATTAATTTTCGACTATTCTCCGTTATACCGGTGTCACACGACCATTTTCGATCGCGATCAAGTCCGATCCGGATCGAAATTCTCGATTTCTATTGGCTCCATCGTACACCTTGCGCAAAAGAACCAATCGCGACCGAGAAATTCAAATCGGATTGGGCTTGATCGCGTTTAAACTTGCGCCGTGTGACATCCGTATTACTTGCATTTTGCAGTTTCTTCCCGTTTTCATGTATCTGCATCTCACAATCTTACTGCAATAAATTGTTGTCTGCTATTTTTGTGTTCTTGACTGTGCCGCAAGTTGACTTATACTTAAGGAACATGGCACATTTATTTACGATACACCTTTTGGCGTGAGTTACTAGACGTACAATATTATAAGCGATAAAGTTCTACTTGCTCAACAGTTGGCATGATTGTTGCGCTAACTTACAGCTTGAAACAGCAAATATGAATTTAAGTTAAACTAACATGAAGTGAAACACCTTCGCGCGCTCGCCGTCACAACATATAAACAGCGGCACAAGCGCCTGCAAGAAATCAGTCGATTTAAGCAACGTTATGGTTCAAAACGAAACTCAAATGAGGGCCTCCAAGACCCGGCAGCGTGCGCGACCATTTTGGAGGCTGGTGCGTTTCGCCGATTCCTCTAGGTGCGTTGAGAGCCGAAGTCGGCCGCAGGCGCTTATGGGAGTGTCCACTCTTTACGTTTACTATGTTACTCTATGCCGCTAGCGTGTATGGGGCTTTCTGCGGCGATGATTGCTCCACGATAGCGCCAGAGTAGCGCGCGTCGTCTGTACACCGATGACGCCATCGATAAAACATGTGGCGAGCGTGTCAAAACAAAGCGCTGCATGAGCGGAGGTCTCTATATGTGGCGGCTGCTCTGAACCACGCCTATGCGTCACCTGCGTGTTGCCTCTCGCCTTCTTCCGATTAGCAAGGCAGTCGCGCCAGACTTCGCTCGTTTGCAACGTGCCGCACGAGGCAGATTGCCCGCCACAACGAATATATCGCCATATGAAAGCACGTATTCAGCTGCGCTCAAATTTTGCATTAGGGAGTATCACAATTATCGGTGAATTGTAGTCTCAAGACGCGGTGGGCTCTTTTGCTCTAAATGTGCGTCTACGAGCCGCCGAAATTCATGAACCGAGAATGAGGCCTATGCTATCCGCCAATGGGATAGCACAAATCCGTGACGGCGTGCCACGTTCTCTTTCATCCGCACTCCCTAATCGGCAGAATCTGCTATAGGTTCACGCATGACAAACTCCTTCTGGCCTCATTGTCGCTCAGAGCCAATAAAGTTCTTGGTTTGGCTTGTATAGGTATGACAAAATGCAGTGCGCTAAGGATAGAAAATCCGATCACTGCGTCTCTGATGGAAAAAGCTGGTGGCATGAAGTGCCCTCATTTGTGCTCCCTAGGAGGCCCAAGCAGATTTCGCACTCGTCAATCAGTCGTGGTACCCGAAGATGGCTTTAATCTCTTCTTTTTGTACGTCCATTACCCGCGCAAACACAGCCAAAAAGCGACAGAAAGGAATGATTGCCATACTGAGAGCAAGTGATCTTGCATGTCGGCTGTGATTTACATGCGTTTTTTTCATTTGCCTAGAATTCGACGAAAATATTTAGAACAGAAGACGTTCTTTGCAGATACATTTTTTATTTTAAAATATCTAAAGTCTATAATGCTATTATAGTGTCTCGGTTCCACAGAGGTGCAGTGAGGGAGAAGAAAAGAAAGTGAGAAGGCAGCAGTGTTAACGAGAAAAGAGTCTCGTTGACTATTTTACGCTGGAGGAAGGAAATGGGGGAATAGAACGATGAGAAAGAAAGAGGAGGGGAAGACGCTGTGAATAGAATGAACGTGCGCGAACGGCACATCGCGGTCAGATACGCTGACTCGGACCGGCCGTTCTCAAAAAGCACAAATATGCCCACAGTGCCTTCTGGGCCACTGATCGGTGGAGACGGCGTTTCAGTAGCCTCAACACGGACAGTGGACATTCTAGTCGCCGCAAGGCATTCTACCTTGACTGTGCATATTGGATCGAGGATAGCCGCGCACTAAGGGGTTCGCAGCCGCGGATATAGCATGCAGTATTGTCAGCCATTTCAACCAGTGCTGAATGTAAGCTTTCATGAAGCCGACTCCTAACCACAACCGAGACACAAAAGATGCCTCACGTCGAAGCAAGCCGGTTGGAAAATGCCACGCAGAGAGTACGTTGGAAATAAGTTCTGTAGGGCGGAAGCTTTGCGGCCGGGCGTAGTACCACTGTCCTGTTAAAATATTATTATGGGATGCCTGCACCTCCACCAAAATGTCGCGGGGATCACACGAAGGCGGAGAGGATAAGAGAATGTATTTAGAATATAATACAAGGCTGTCAAAAGAATATCACTGACCAACAGCTCACGTAGTGTCTTCTTTTTTCTCGTCTTCGCGCTTCCAGGTGCTGCTGCCATCTCGGCGCCTTCATACACAAACGCCTCGTAGCTATATGCATTGGAACTTAGCGCCATCACTGCGGTACGCTATAGCGGTCACGCAGTTTAAGTTTGTTGTAGTAGGCTTACCTAAAGGTGCCCTTGAGGCGCTAGCTAACGCCAGTCTTTCTTTTCTTTTTCTAGTATAGTATTCGGGCATATATATTATTGCCAGCTGCATTCTACACATCTCACAGGACTCGGACGACTGGGTAGAGTTTCTTCGGCTGGCACTGGCGAAAAAGAAAGGGTGGAATAGATGCAGAATTGAATGACGACGACGACACGAAGATGACAATGACAAGCTGACGACCACAAGACAAGAACCATGGAACTCAAGCATCACAATGACTACAACGACGACGGCAACATAACGACTGCTGCAGCATAACGATCATGACGTGACGGTGACGACGGCAACAGCTTGTGCCGCACTGAGAGGAGGAAGAGGGCGAGGCGAAGGAGAAAGCCCACAGGAGAAGCAGTGTGGTGACTGAGGTGGAATGAACGCTAACATCACCACTCCAGTTGAGACTCTGAGAGAAGTGAAATGGGCACGCGTCATAATGAAGCGTGCGTGTCCAAATGTGACACGCAGGTAGGGGTTTCCGAACGTTCGCAAGGTTTCAATACCGAATCGCAGAATTGTCCTATTCGATTCAGTTCTCCAAATGAATGGTCACTGTTAAAAAATCCGAGCATTTTTTTAAGTGTTGGAACACCTCACGTCGGTGACTGTACACAGTCAGACAAGAAATTGGAGCAAAAATACGATAACTTTCAACACATTCACGCTGCACATAACGTACCCTACGCTGATAAGACAGCCAGCTGTTTCTGACTAAACAGGATTACTCGCAGTAAACTGCTGCTTAGAAATGGCATTCCGATGTGAGTGTTCTTTGCTGCTATTTGTAGATGCAACACCTGTGTCCTTCTGATCGAATCAAATATAAATGCGTTTCATCGCAACATACTTCATGCAATAGTGAGACCATCTGCCGGAACCATTCAAAATAAGAAGTACCTTTTTTCGCTCTGCGATCACCGCAGACGACAAGTATTTCTGGTTTGATCACGAAGGTGTAGACAGATGTAAACGGGCCCAGAAAACTATATTTATGTACTTTATGTATTTATGCATAAACAGGTATCCAGTTTTCGAATGAACTGCTTAGTTGTTCATAATACTCCTTTTGTGTTTTTCAATGAAGCACATTTTATAATATACAGTGTTATGACAGGAAAGGAGTAGTGGGAGCACCATAAAGTTGTTTTGACAGTAATGGGTGAGAAGACTTAACCTTTTTCGCAAAATGTTGCATATTTGATTCGCTTCTGGCCCTTATCATTTCTTATTTGATTTCATCTCAAAAACTACTATTAGCGCACCGCTACACGCAAGGTAGCGGAGGGGAAGAATAGCGCCACTGCTGCTGCTTAGAGACGCAGCCACGAGGCCCAGGCGGAGAGAAGGCCTAGAGGCTTAGCGCTCGCAGGAACACGGACAAATGAATGCCATGAAAAGACATAGGTCATCATGAACTACCAATACGTTCGTCTTTCCAAGTTGGGTACAAGGCGTCGTGCGCTTCTGAGACGCCCGGGCAATGTGCCGCGCGTTTGCCGGGCGGCGAAGTGTCCATTCAGAAGGAATGCTGCAAATGAAGAACGTACCTCGCTTCGCGCTTCGGTGTCAACACGGGGAGGCTGCGGTGTCAACACGCTTGCCGACAGCCTCGGCGGCAAGAAGCACATGAAGTTAAGGGTGGGACAAGGCCCTGCCCTTAACCTCATGCCTCATAGATCTCAGTCAAGTGAAACGTGAGGTGCCCTGCCCCCCCCCCCCCCCCCACCCGCCCTTTCCCTGTTTGTTTTTAGAAGCCTTACTTCGTCTTTGGTTTGCGGAGTAACGGGGTAGCTTGAAGGTGCAACGTGCAACATATTATACACGAGCGCAGTCTACGTGGTCTGTGCCTCTGGAGATAATACCGCTGTTCATTTTCTTTCTCGTCAACAGTTGCGTCTAATAAGGCCGTCAAGGGGCCCTCTCTTCATTTACCCACAGCGCGGACACGCAGGCCGGGATGCTATAATAGGTTGCTCCTCGCAGCAACATGTATAATCATGCCTAAAATCATCGCCGTGCCGCAAGAACGACAACAAAACGGGCGGATCTGCCCGAATGCACTTAGCGACATCGGCACCTCAGTGGGTGCAACATTCACCACCAGCGACGAAGTTTGCCCTTGCTCATGCGATTGCCGCGGTTGGTTTCTTTTCTTTTTTTTTTCCTTCTTTACGCCTCCCTTGCGGTCAAGACTTCCGACGGCATGAAAGCGTGAAACACCGCATCCAGACCAAACTATGCTATCTCAGCGTGACCTTTGAGACCTTCCTCGCGCTTCCGCGAAAGCAACGGAAAGGACATGTGGGCCAAAGAAAAAAAAAACGGACTTGGGAAGGAGGAAGCTTCGCTCGGAACGCAGCAGCAGCAAGTAGTGGGAAGGAATTTTCTGCAGTGTACCGGTGTTGTAGGGCGCTCTTCTCTCGCTACACGCGTCGTTGCTCTCTGCGCCCGAGATAAGGGGCGGGCGTCATTGAGCAGCCAGTGAGGCCCCGGTGTCCCTGGCCGACAGCCTGTACAAGGGCTAGTTTTCCCGCTCGCTTTTCGCTGGAGACATCATTAAACTCGTGCCGTGCTCCGTTTCTTCAAGGCGGAAAGCGGTGCACGAAGAAGAAAGCGAAAGCCAGCGGGAGGGCAGAGAGAACGAGCGCCAAGAATGTGTGCTGTGTCAGTTAAGCGTCCCGTGGGAAACTGGGACATTTTATGGGGCATATACACTTGCTGTGCAAACCTAGTTGCTTTTGTCTTGCCATGTATTGGCACCGGATGGGTGGCGCGTTGTCTCTTACTTCCCACGAACGTGTTGCGCGCGGATGAGCCTAATTAAGGCCCACTGACACACGCACGGAGCACACATGACTACAGATATCATATTACGAGCTACGGTTAGTAGTGAAAGCGTGTGCAGAGATCGTAGACGTAAATGATACATATATTTTTATTTTGTCTTTGACTGTTTTCTGGACTCGTCTGCGGACATATTCCGAAAGCTCGCCCTCCCCTCCTCTCTCTCTATCTCTCTCTCTCTATTTCTCTTTTTGTTTCCCAAGATATTTGTAACAGCAGCACCACTTATTGTATCGTAGAAATAACGAGACAATTAACTGCCGCGTATTTTTATTAGATGTGCCCGTAACAGCAGTTCAGCACTGCTCTTTTAAGCCCAATTCGCAAGTGCCTAGCTGATACAATATTACGGATATCTCACCCCGTCCCCGTCCGGGCCGTAAGACAGAAACAAAAAAGAACCAATATTCTTATATTTCGACATCGAAAACTCACTGATCAGACCCTCGGGGCAGCATTGCAGCTGGCTACTCGGCCATTCATAAACATTGATTAGGGATCATGGTTTCATTCTTCCGCAGCGCGCTTCCAGTGCTTGATGCACACCCTGACGTTAACAATAAGACATCGAAGGCTTTGATGTTCTAGTTAGCCTTACCAAAACTGTCTAAAGCGCACTGGCGATGAGTGTTAACTTAAATATCAATGCACTTCGCCAGACATGTTGAAGACGTATTTCTCGCAGCTGGTGCTGAGCACAAGATTTCTGCTGAATAGATATTTCATTACTGTTGTCTTCAATTCTAGTTAGGACACGTGCTCTAAAATGATTAATTACACTGTTAATCATTAACTCATTGTCAATTAGCCAACAACACTCTGCAATTTGTCTTGCAAGCAGTGTCCGCCTCTTTCGTGTAATCTAGATGATGTGGCAGAATCACGATATCTACTGCAGGATATTTTTAATAAGTCTATCTTCATTAATACATGACCTAGTATAGTTAAGCCTTAATGACGGCATGTACGGATACCGGGAAACGAAAATTTATTTGCTATGTAAATGTACAAAGCATATCGGGAACAAGCATAATCAATCAAAAGAAAAATTATTTTGGGGAAACCTTTTTTAACAATAGCGGGGGGACACCAGGCAGAAAACTGTAAGTGGGCTTCACCCCAAATTCTCTATGGCTTCGTTTGGAATTTGTACATACAGCTCTCGTCATGTGTGAACCATAGGTGTACATTTCATTACATTTACATCACGTGAGTGACACCATTGCAACTTGAGATCCTTCGGTCGTTCCGTTTCATCTGACCTGCTTTAAAAAGAAATGGTATACCATGTGTCAAACTTGTTCTTCCTCGCCCTGTGTTCCTGCTCTAAGACAACAAATGCCGCTTTCTGCCTGTCATTCAGTGATGGCCGAAGACATTTAGCCAGAAACCTTGCACTCAGTACCCAAACTCAGCAAGAAAAAAAAATGTGTCTGGTATGTCGCCTCTCGGCAGTACTTGTCAATAAAGGGTGTCTGTGAGTGTGGTCGATCACTCAACGCACGCGTACAGAAATGAGCGCCTAGCGACAGAGTTTATCATTCCATCAATCAGGGGTGCGGAACCGGGGGTGCAGTGGGGGCGGTCGCCCCCACAGGTCCTAAACTAGTGGGGGCATGCTTCCACACTCAAAGCTGTTCCGGCCGCCCCACCTGGGAGGTGATGGGATGGGAGTCGTGGTGGTTGGATGGTAGCACTAGATACACGGCGCTCCCTTCCTTAAACAAACAAAACAACATTTTCTGGAAGCTTGCGACTTCTGAGATTCTTTGTCGGTGCTTTTTCTGCGTCGAGAGTGCTGCCTGTTTTTCATCCATGGTTCAATGTTTCTTCCATCCTGAAGTAGTTCTCGAGGAGGGGAAGGCTGGCGCCCTGCAATACGCTTCGTCAGTGGTCGTTGAAGGAGCTTAGCAGTGGTGTGCGCGACAAATTTGATTTTCTGAAAATATGCTTTGCTAAAGGAGTAGGTGTGTACTTGGAGAGCTCAACGGACCCTGCGAACATCGCACCTGCGTGCTCAGTTCTGGCCATTTAAAAATTTGAATGAGGTGACAGTTCGTTATGATTTGAAGAACGCATGAAATTTCTTAGATATATCGTTGGTAAATTAATGCACAATCCGCGGATTTTCCAAACAGTGCTGGACACCAGAATTAATCGCACATTAAATAAATCACGATTTTGTTTTCTATTAATAGTCTTTTTTTCATGAAATGCACTGATATATATATATATATATATATATATATATATATATATATATATATATATATATATTTATATTGATGTGGCTTAGGGTGGCGTTAGGGCAAGGAATCCACCAAGCCCATCGACGAGTACGTCCAATAGTAGGAATGAAGAAAAAAGGTTTTATTGGCTTAGTTACGCGGCTCCAGTTACGGCAGGCCGCTTAATGCAGGAGCAAGTTAAACGTCCGAGTTCACATCAGGACCCTTGGCCCTACTGCACAAAAAGTCTCCGCTTTTAATACCATTGACTTCGCTGGGCGAGTTGACTAGGGAATCTGATGACTATCGCGTCCAATCACAATCGTCGAATGCGTTGCGATACGACGCCCATGTTATCGCAACGCTCTGCGGTAACCCGCCTCCGAAGCCCGATGGTGCGGAATATGCGGGAGGATAGCAGCCTGCGAATCCAAGGTCGCGGTCGTTGTGCGGTAGCATTTGACGTGGATCCTTTTCATAATTAGTTCAGGTAGTGGTGGGGGTGGGTGCCTTTTGTGGACAGGTCCGCCGCCGGTGTCAACGCTGCGTTGACTTCTTGGTAGGCGTAACAATATATATATATATATATATATATATATATATAAATAATGTGAAGCTTAGAACGACAGAAAGCTGAGCTAGTCGGTAAGGATTCATTATGCAAAAAAGAGGTGAGACGTGCAGATAGGACGCAAGAGTAGAGTAGTTGACAACACGCGTTCGTGTTGTCCACTTCTCTACTTTTTTGTCCTGTCTGCACGCCTCACCTCTTTTTGTGCATTATATATATATATATATATATATATATATATATATATATATATATATATATATATATATATATATATATATATATATATATATATAATGCAACGGGGGTGGTGTTCGCTTAGCAGCACTAGCTCTAGGTTGCAGCGGTAGGCTTAAAACAGGTCGGTCCTATCTCGAAACGGGGAAGCAAGCACACCTCGTCGTCTTCTTCTCATCCACTAGCACCATGCCCACTGCCAAGTGCCTTCAGTACAATCACTCCCCACCGAAAGAGTAGCCATCCTGGCGACCTAAGGGCAGGAAAACACAGGGGGGTCATGGCACTGCTTGAGCCGGGAGACGTGCACAATTTCCTGGCCGCGACGACGCTGGTCGGAAGGCGCTTCCGTTGGCTCGATGAGGTAGTTGACCGCGGATGTTTTTTTCAGTACCCTATAAGGACCGTGGTACTTGGAGAGCAGCTTAGAGGAAAGGCCTGGAGGAGTAGAGGGCACCCACAACCATACCAGCGAGCCAGGAGCAAAGCACGTAGCCGCAGTAGATGAATCATGGCGATGCTTTTGGCGCCACTGGTCCTGGGATGTCAACGAACGAGCGAGCTGGCGACATTCTTCGGCGTAAGCAGCCGCTCTTGAAACAGTCGTGCACTCCGAAGCATCTGGTCGGTAAGGCAGAATCGTGTCCATAGTGCATGAAGGTTCGTGTCCGTAAAGGAGAAAGAAAGGGGAGAACCCAGTGGTGCTTTGCTTGGCGGTATTGTAAGCGTAGGTGACGAAAGGCAGAATGCGATCCCAATTCGAGTGGTCAGATGAAGCATACATGGCCAACATGTCGCCAAGGGTGCGGTTGAAACGCTCTGTCATCCCATTAGTTTGAGGATGATATGCCGTGGTGGTGCGGTGAATGATGCGACACTCCTTTAGCAATGCTGCAATGACGTCGGAGAGAAAAACGCGACCGCGGTCGCTCAGTAATTCTCTAGGTGCTCCATGGCGTAAAATCAGGTTTCGAAGGACAAAGCTGGCGACGTCTTGTGCTGTGGCAGATGCTAGGGCTGAAGTTTCGGCGTACCGCGTGAGGTGGTCGATAGCGACAATAACCCAGCGGTTGCCGCTTGGAGTGTTGGGAAGCGGACCGTATAGGTCAATGCCGACGCGGTCGAACGCGCGCGCGGGGCATGGTAAAGGTTGCAAGGGGCCGGTGGCATGTTGAGGTGGCGTCTTGCGTCGTTGGCATATGAGGCAGGACCGGACGTACTGGCGAACGAAGCGGTACATACCGCGCCAGTAGTACCGAAGCTGGATGCGAGAGTATGTCTTTAAGACACCAGCGTGGCCGCATTGGGGATCGTCGTGGAACGTGGCGCAGATGTCAGGGCGCAGGTGTCGGGGTATCACAAGCAACCACTTGCGACCGCTCGAATTGTAGTTGCGGCGGTACAGCAGGTTATCTCGAATGATGAAGTGCGCTGCTTGACGACGGAGCGTCCGAGAAATTGGCGCTGGCGACTGGCTAGACAGGAAGTCAAGAAGCGAAGAGATCCATGGGTCCTTGCGCTGCTCTGATGGCATGTCGGTAATGTTGAGGGCGAAGGCTCCATGTGTGGAAATAGACGAGTGGACAGGACCGGAGGGCAGGGGTGACCGGGATAGAGCGTCTGCGTCTGAATGTTTTCGGCCGGACCGACAAACAACGCGGATGTCGTACTCTTGTAGGCGCAATGCCCAGCGGGCGAGCCGACCAGTTGGATCTTTTAAGGAAGATAACCAGCATAGGGCATGATGGTCGGTCACGATGTCAAATGGACGCCCGTACACATAAGGACGAAATTTTCCGATTGCCCAAACGATGGCCAGACATTCCTTTTCAGTAACCGAGTAGTTCGCCTCGGCTTTGGTAAGGGTGCGGCTAGCATACGCGACGACGTACTCTTCGAAGCCATCCTTGCGTTGTGCAAGAACAGCGCCGAGCCCGACACCGCTAGCGTCCGTATGGATCTCAGTTGGTGCAGATGGATCGAAGTGTCGCAGTACTGGAGGAGAGGTGAGAACGCGTCGCAGTTCTTGGAATGCGTCGTCGCATGCCGGGGACCAGGCTGATAGGTCAGAACTGCCGGTGAGAAGCTGCGTCAAGGGGGCGATGATAGAGGCAAAGTTACGGATGAAGCGCCGGAAATATGAGCACAAGCCGATGAAACTGCGAAGCTCTTTCATGGTGGTTGGTTTGGGGAACTCGGTTACGGCGCTAAGTTTCGTGGGGTCCGGGAGGATACCGTCTTTGGAAACTACATGACCGAGAATAGTAAGCGTGCGAGCGCCGAAGTGGCATTTCTTCAAATTTAGTTGCAGTCCTGCAGTGGAGAGGCACGTAAGGACTTGCTCGAGGCGGCTGAGGTGTGTCGCAAAGTCGGTGGAAAAAACCACAATGTCATCCAAATAACAGAGGCACGTTTTCCACTTCAGCCCTCGAAGAATGCTATCCATCATTCGCTCGAAAGTGGCAGGCGCGTTGCAGAGGCCGAACGGCATGACGGTGAATTCATATAGCCCATCTGGAGTTACAAAGGCTGTCTTTTGGCGATCGGCCTCTGCCATGGGCACTTGCCAATACCCGGAGCGTAGATCCAGCGAGGAAAAGAATTCCGCTCCCTGCAGACTGTCCAAGGCATCGTCGATGCGTGGCAGAGGATATACATCTTTGCGCGTTATTCGGTTAAGGCGGCGATAGTCAACGCAGAACTGAATGGAGCCGTCTTTCTTTTTAACAAGGACAACCGGAGATGCCCAGGGACTGTTAGAGGGCTGGATGATGCCACGCTCCAGCATGTCGTCAACGTGCTCGTCGATGACACGGCGTTCAGCGGCCGACACACGATACGGACGCTGGCGCAGTGGTGTTTGTTGGCCGGTGTCGATACGGTGAACGACTGCGGACGCCCGGCCCAAGGATGGTTGGCCAATGTCAAATGAGTCACGAAAACGCTGGAGGAGCTTGATGATTTCGGGGTGCTGCGCAGGTGTGAGTTCTGCGTCGACGGAACGAGCGAAGACGTCTACAGGGGCATCGGTCGCGGCGGCAGGAGTTACGGCACAAATCGGAAGTGATGCCGTATCACCAAACATGGTGGCCGGGAGAATGCTATCGAAAGCTTCAGCTGTACCCAGGCACTCGCCGCGGAGTAGGGATGATGGGCAGGCGGATGGATTGCACACGTAAAGGGCAGCAGAACCTTCGCAAAAAGTGATGACAGCAAACGGAAGCAGAAAGTTCCGGCGGCGCGCGCAAGTGGTCGACGGCGTAAACAGGACAGATGAGTTCGCAGCAGAGCTACATAACAGAGGAACCAGAGCGGCGGAGAAAGGTGCAATATCGATGTCAGAGGCGGCAACAACTTTAGGAGAAGAATAGTCGTCAGGGTCAAAACACGGCACTGATAACGTAAGTTCGCAACGAGCGCAGTCGATAAGAGCTTGATTCACAGATAGGAAATTCCAACCAAGAATAACGTCGTGCGAGGAACGAGGCAGGACGACAAATTCGATAACATGCAGAACGCTTTGAATGACAACCCGGGCTGTGCACGACGCTGAAGGCTGAATGCGATGCGAGGTTGCCGTACGCAGAGAAAGAGAGGTAAGGGGAATGGTCACTTTGTTCAAATTGCGGCAGAGCTTCTCACTAATAATAGAAACGGCGGCTCCGGTGTCGATAAGTGCGTGTACGGTGACGCCGTCTATGGACAGTTCAATTTCGTTCGCCGGCGCAGAATGAGGCCTTTAAATGTTCGACGGAAACGCAGTTCTTGCCTCTGGAACTGCGACTGCTAGTTTTCCTCTCGGGCTGGGCTGGGTCGGCGAACCATCGGGGAAATGGATCGGCGACGTGGGGAAGGCGACCGGCGTGAATCGAAGGGGAGGCGACTGTAAGAAGTGTCCGGAGGAAGGTTGGAGTGGTCCTGACGCGGAAGTCGAGCAGGCCTGTAGCTTGAGGCACCCCCACTGTCAGGTAAACGGGGGCTGCGACGGCGGCAGAATCGTGCTACGTGGCCCGGAAAATGGCACGAATAACAGATTGGCCGGTTATCAGGTGTTCGCCACGGGTTGACGACAGGGGCTCCAGCAGCCGAGTAAGGACCGACTAGCGGACGCGAAGGAGGCGGCGGTACATGGTAGGTGCCGGTGGCCCGGTATGAATCGGGAGCCGGAGGAGCGTAAGGCCGGGCGACAACGTCAGCGTACGTTGGCGGTCCAGCTGCAGGCTGCGGAGGAGGGGCAGATGGCAGCGCCGCGGCAACTTGCGTCTGAATGACGTGACGCAGCGCAGGAGCCAGGGTTGTCGACGGCTCGGGTGCGCTATTCGCCAGAGAGAGTTGGCGTGCGACTTCCTGGCGGATGAACTGCTTTATCTCCGGCAATAAGGCAGAGATGTCGGCAGCGTCGCGACCGAAGGCCAACGGGGAGAGATCCGCAGTGTCCTGCTGAGCAGCGCGTGTTGATGCACGTTGCTTGCGCAGCTCGTCGTACTGCTGGCAAAGCTGTATGACCTCGGCAATAGTGCGGGGACTCTTCGCAACGAGCATCTGAAAGGCATGCTCATCGATGCCTTTCATGACATGCTTGATCTTGTCTGCTTCATCCATGGATGAGTTGACGCGCTTGCAGAGCGAGAGCACGTCTTCAATATAACTGGTGAAGGTCTCTTCCTGGCGTTGAGCTCGACCACGCAAGCGCTGCTCAGCACGAAGCCGACGAACTGCGGGACGGCCGAAGACCTCAGCCAAAGTCGCCGCGAAAGCCGACCAGGTGGTAAAATCGGCTTCATGATTGCGGAACCATAGGTTGGCCACGTCAGTCAAGTAAAATATGACATTGGTGAGCTTGGCGCGGTCGTCCCACTTATTATAGGCGCTTACACGGTCATATTCGGCGAGCCAGTCTTCCACGTCGTGGTCGTCTGTGCCGCTAAATATAGTCGGATCGCGCTGACGGATAACACCAGAGCAGACGATCGCCGGGGGCACGGGAGCAGCAGCCTGGGACGGTCCCGGTTCATCCATTGTAACAGCTGGTAGTAGCGTCCGACTGCGGAGTTCCAGGATGTTGAAGAGAAACCCAGCAGCTCCACCAAATGCAACGGGGGTGGTGTTCGCTTAGCAGCACTAGCTCTAGGTTGCAGCGGTAGGCTTAAAACAGGTCGGTCCTATCTCGAAACGGGGAAGCAAGCACACCTCGTCGTCTTCTTCTCATCCACTAGCACCATGCCCACTGCCACGTGCCCTCAGTACAGTATATATATATATATATATATATATATATATATATATATAAAGTGCGAGAGAGAAAGGTGAACTACACGATGCGACGTGATACCCCAGACGTCGCGCCCACATATCAGATATACTTCCGGAGCCCCTGCCATCAACATGAGTTTTGTCCTATTAAGTTATCCGCCTTCTGCGAAGCGTGATTTGCATGTCATCAGCGGTGCTCCCACGACTCCTCGCACATAAGGAAATTCGAGCAGTGACCACTAGTCTGAGTGGCAATTCGCGGCCCATTTTGTCTTGTTGAGGTTAATACACGGTGGCTTTAAAAAAAAAAGAAAACAAGGAACAAGAACGACAAAAAAAAAAGGTAAATGGCAGCGGGTAAGTTGACGCTACCGGCTGGAAGGCCTGCACCACTCTGAAATAGGGCGTATGTTGTTTGCAATATATGTAGTTAGTTATACGCCAGAATATGCTTATCTCAAGTTTCCTTGGTCGAAAAAGGAAATTTTGTTGTTATAGTATAGAAGAAAAGAGACAAGTGGACTACTCTGTGGCCGTGTAGCTCCATGCGTGGGCCACATTGACGCTTATTAATTTGGACGCGTAGACACCCTTTTTTCCGAGAAGCCTTGTAAGCGAGGAACATCACTCCGGAAACCTTATGACTCCCGATGGGCCCTTGACCTTAAGAGAACCTACTTGCCACTTGCGTTTCCGCTCGTCCATTAGGCATCACTGCAGCGCTGTTTCCGAGGCCGTATACACTGCGTGCATACTTTCCAACGCGAGAATCTGGACGGGGGAACAAAAGCACGTTCCAAGTCCTAGCACGCTTACTTGCCTCCTATATGACGAGAACGACAGCGCAACAATGGTGGCGGCCCGACCACCACCGTAATGCCGACGTCGACAGCGCCGCCCACGCGTCCGGTCCTGCGGTTGAATCCCATGTCGGAACTCTGGTAGGGACCCTTCACTGCGCCTTTATGAGACTATGCCGCCTGGTCTACCTTGATGTGACTAATCCTTACCGCTTGCAGGTGGCATCGCTTTTACAAATTTGTACTGTTCGCATCAGCATGATGGACAGTGCCTCGTATAACCTTTGCGCTTGCGACGAGATCGTAGTGCACCTTCTATTATACTGACATTATTTTGATGATGAAAGACAGACTGTACGTGTTTCTTTCAATCGGATGGACGACAGAGCGTTCGCAGAAGAGTTGTTCGAACCATAGAATCGACTGCCGTGCCCACAGCAAAGGCAACCAGAGCGCTGCTGGCCTTTTTAAAGACCACTAGGTTGTGCGTTTAATCGTACGGTGAACGCTGCTGTGTGCGCGCGCGCATCGCTCCTTATCACTTTCCCTTTACTTTTCTTCTTTCTCTCCGGCTCCACCCTTGCCCAGTGCAAGGTAGCAAACCAGGTGCAACCTGGTTAACCACGCCGCTTCTCCTTTTCTTTGTCTCTCTCTAGTTGTGCTGTGGGGCACGACTTTGTTTTTTTACTGACATGAAAATAAACGAAAGCGATGCAGTTACTGTACAATGGGGACTGCTACTCCTCTTCACATAATAGCAACAATAATAAAAATCTTGTCTTTGATTATCCTGCCACTACTTGATGGTTAAGTTTAACACCTACGTCCTTTCGGACAATGAACGAGCCCTTAGCAGCCGTTGCTGTGAAAATCGCATTTACGATGAAAGTGCCAAGAAGGGAAAGTGATAGAACGTTATCCTAACCGATGTCAGGCCTTGTAGTGCCTTCCTAAGAAATTTACTTCTTTTGCGGGCACTCACCATCACCTCGCTACGAAGTACCACGCACATGACAAAGCGAACAAGGTGAAACCCGGGCAACAAGATATAACAGCGCATGTTTAGCAACTCCTCATTAATATTCTTAGTAACTCCTTAAATTTACTCTAAAAAGTCTAATACGCGTCCCAAACTTGAGTACGCCGCATCAGTCTGGGATCCAGTTCAAATATTCCCACGCGCTCACTGGAAATGGTTAAAAATAACTCTACACACTAAACATTTTTACACCCTTATGGGTGTTAATAGGGGTGCTTTTGGCATTTAAACCCATTCCCACACCCTTCTAGCACCCTTTTCGGCCAAAGCACCCTATCACAAGGGTGGATACTACACATAAGGTGTGACTTTGCTCAAAGAAGGGTGTTAAATCGATGCCTGAAGGGTGTTGAACGTATTGATGCATAAATCTGAGTAACGTGTACACGTCCACGCATTGAGCAATGTGTGTATGCATTGCATTTTTAATGCGAAAGCGTTTCATGGCCTTTCAGGTAGGAAAGGTGGCGTTCTCCGCAACAACAATCCACACGGGACCCTGCTCATGCCAATCTTGTCATTTCCCTTGAAAGCGCATTCAGAAAGGATTCAGAACCGCGCCGCCCATTTTATTCTCTCGAATTATTCACTTCATTCTAGCGTCACGTCCATGAAAAGAACACTAGGTGAACCTGACCTTTGGTTACGTCGCAAATACTTTCGTCTCTGTCTTTTTCATAGAATATGCTAATTTAACCCTTCTCGTAAAGAAAATCTTTTCACCACACCAAGTTCTCGTCTCGCATCGACCATCAATACAAAACTGATGTGCCATTCTTCCTTTTTGTCAAGAACAGCCACTGAATGCAACCGCCTTCCCGCCTCCACAGTCTCAATTTGCGACACCACTAATTCAAGGTCGCCGTTCAAATTATCTTATGGTTTGATTTTCTATTTTTGCGCTGCATTGCAATTATTGCATATTTTCACCACTTCTTTCTGTTGTGCCTACTAGGCCTTGAATGTATATAATAAATAAATAAAATGTGAAGTCATCACCGTCTTGTATGACGTCAGTAGTGATACAGAAGGTAGTAAATACAACAACGTTAAGTATGAGCAATTATGGGTAAATCATGTGAAATAATGTGAATAAGGGTGGAATAAATTGCATTAAGGTTTGTACAAACCATAGCACGGTGGATTACGGGAGATTAAGGTAGAATTGTGAAGAACACGTGAAAATGTATGAACTAACGTATCATGGTCACGTGACAATTGCAAGTGTAGATGCGTGAAGCGATTAAGTTTTCCCATTCCTAAGTGACTGTCGATATTTCTTCAAGGATTCTGATGTTACTGGCATGACGGCCACTCCAGAAATGTATCATCCAGAAAAAGAACGCCATTTCACTTACAATTCCATTATCATTATTTTTCGTGCTCACAGGAATATTAACATACAATTAAACACTTCTAGAAAAACTGCAGTAGCAGAGCGAAAACACGAGAGCAACTTGCGCAATTCTGCACTAATATTTTGGTGCCCTTAATAGCCTAACAAAAAGTGGTGAAATGGAAGAAGCTGTTTGGATACATTGCTGAACAAACAGGGACGTGCTGTTGGACGAGACTGTGCTGTACAATGGCATCAACGTACAATATGCATGGTGAATCCATAAAGAAGACTTATAGAGGCGAGATCACGTTGGAAGTTCTCAGACCCGAATTTCAACGTACCTTGCCTAATTCATTTAGAGGTTTACTAAGCTACTGATCTGCTTTCTAAGTGCATCCTCAAATACAGCTTGTAAGGCTGAGCCTATATATTAAGGGCTGGTGTCGTCAAAGCTGTAATTTCTTATCCAGAGCATATGCACTTGCAAACGCAGTCTTCAGTCTCCTCATGAATGTTGACGCGTCGCTGTCGCACGACCAAGATGTGAGCGTCTTTATCGAGCCATGATATCGCTGAAACTACGCTGTGACCTCGCAAAGTTGCTTCGTTCGGACGCAGCGAATAATCTAATCGCACCAGCAGAAGAGCGCCGATCGTCTCGCTCACGGTCCCGATTTGTGTACTGTACCCTCAGTGATGCAGCACAGACTGCGCCCCCCACCCCAAAATAAAATGCCCGGCATGAAACGTAGTAGCAACTACCCGTCTCACCGCTCTAGTTAGAGACCACAACGAAGCAGCAGCAAACAGGCGGCCATGCGAGCAAGCAAACCTGTCAGAATAAACGTTCAATTTGCGCGGCCGCCCCATGCCCAATGAAAAGCGACCGGAAGTGACGGCCGACGCTGCACCATCACTTCGGCGCGCGGCAGGACGGGAAGGCGGAAGCTGCGCCATCATGCTCGTTTTCGCGTGTGTTCGCGTCGCGCGCTGTGCGAAGTAATTTTAAACGTGTGATTAGTTTTGCGCGCAGGGTAGAAAAAGATGTGGCCCATTCTTTGTGTATTACTCGTGCCCCACTTCAAAGCAAAGCGTTCGTACGCACTGGAAGATGGATCCACGAAGGCTGAAACGAGAAGTTGCAACGTGCCCGGTCGGTAGTACTGGCATGATGGAAACTTTCAGGCAAGTGCCCCTTTATTTGGTATTTGTTTTGTTCGCTTTAGAAATATCTCACCGTGATCTCGTAGCATAATTCATAATTCGCTAATGTAAGAGCAAGAGCAGCTGCACTTCTACTAGGGCAAGTTAACTACCTAGATCGCGTCCCGTGTGACTAATGTTTGTCAAATCTACATCGGGCGTGGTGCGCCTGCATAGTTACGCTTTGTTTCACAGCGCTTGAACGTTCATTGATGTGATTCTCTTGTGCGTTCAGCGCGGCTGCTTGTAATACGGTCGTTCGCACTTCAGTTAAATGTGGTCGACCACTTTTGCGTCGCGTAGAAAAAGGACTGGCTTAGCCACCTTTCGAAGGAACCGGCGTGGTATTGGTTCTCCCTGATGCGGTCGCGTGCTGCTGTTGCTGCTTGCCGCACGCCTTCAGCATTTTTTCGGCTCGCTTTGTCTGTGCGTCTGCGCGTGCTCGCGCTCGGCTTGATTTGTGTGTGCGTCAGTGCGTGTGTGCGCTCAGCTCGCTTTGTGTGTGTGTGCGTGCGTGCGCTCGGCTCGCTGTGTGTGTGTGTGTGTGTGTGTGTGTGTGTGTGTGTGTGCGTGCGTGCGTGCGCGCGCGCGCGTTCAGTACATGCCGGTTTGTATGGGCCGGCGTGTTTGCGCGTGTCTAGTGCGTACGTGTTTTGTGAGTGTGTTGTCTGTGAGTCGCTGTGTGTGCGTGCACGTGTTAGCGTGTCTGCCTGCATGCATGTATGTGTGCTTGTTTGTGTTCATCAATGTGCGCGTGCGCGCTTTTGTGTCTGCGCTTTGAGAGTGCGTATACTTGTGTGTGCGTGTGGGTGCGTTTTGTGTGCGTGCGTATGTATTGCATGAGGCCGGTAGAGTTTTACTCGCAATAAAACTCTTCCGATTTGGTGCAGCGAGTGTTCCCGCCTGAAAGCCGAGTTTGGTTTCAAGCCACTCTGGACAACTGCTGTATGAGGCGCCGTTTCTCGGGAGGACCAGTGGGAAGGTGCCAAGTATACGCTTCGTCCTTTTTCCTCCCATGCCCTGATGAATCGATATCCTTGTTTTTTTATTGTGAAAGGAACGTTACATCCAGAGCACAAATAAATGATTAAGAAATCTGGTAGTGTGTTTCGCCATTACAATAATTCCGATCTTAAAGACGTGGATTTCCCATTAGCCCACATTTCTTTTGATGCAGACAACCGCTGAAATTGTTAGCGGCAGGTTATTTGAGACATTCTACGTATATAGCAATTGTCTTCAGGAGCTTTAATGAATTTCGAAAATTTGAAGTGTTGTGCTTTAGAGGTATCATATACAAGCTTTAGGTCTCCGGGTAATTTGCATGCCCTTCGAGAGCTGTCGCCTATAGCCCTATTGAAATTCGTAACTACAGTTTGGAGCACTGGGGAAGCTAGAAGGCTTGTCCTGGCTCTCGAGAAAGTGTTTAAGCTGGAGGTGTAGGTTGAGGAGTTTGGGGTTGGTAACACAAAGGATTTTTTATGCCTTAGCAGTAGGAGTGACACAGGATAAAAAGAATGTATGTGTGTCAAGCACAGGAAGCTGCTCATGTGGTAGAAGCATGTGTGTGCGTGTGTGTGTGTGCGCCCATGCATGCGTGCGTGTGTGTGAATTCTCTCCTCAAAAGGGAGTATGTGTGTAAGTGAGCTATCTCATTGCTGGTCTGTTTGCCAAGAATTGGCAAGAAAACACAATAATCAATTTAACTTGAAATAATAAACTTCAAAGCATACTGGTGTACTGGCGACAGCAGCATACAAGCATGCAGCTGTGTGACAATCTTAATGCATGACTGCAACATCTGGAAGGAGGCTTGCTTCTTCTTCAGTAAGCAGCACAAAGTCCATATTCTTGGCTTTTCTCGTGCAAACCAAAACGAGGCTCATTGCCAATGATCTTGTCTTTTGCTCTAATAGCATTTGTTTATCTTGTACTTAGAGCGTCGTTTCTTGCAGGTCATGCAGATGGTAGCAGCAATTTCACAATGCCCAGCCTTGGCGCCCCCCATCAAGAGCAAGCCACTTCCGTTCGCCTTCCGACAGATGGTTAATGTCTTCTTGAAAGCGGTTGAGAAGACAACATTGTAAGTAGATATAGTTGTGTAGTGTAATATAATAAGGCAAGTTATAACTTAAAACTCAGGCTCCTTGGCCGCCTAAGCTTGATATGATGTGCAGTTGCCTGTGGTTGTAAATATTGCCGATGGCACAGTGCATACTGCAGGTATGTCTGTTGATCCAAAGTATACATTTGCATTTTCTTGATGGTCTTTCATAATGAGGATTTTCTTTGTGCAAGAATATTCACAGAATGCCGGGGCATTGTAGCATCATATTCTTTATTGTGCATTCACTGCTAATTTCGTATGACCTCCCTGCTACCAATTTATTTGCAGGAAAGGAATATTTGTTTACTCTCTGCAATGAGCTTGTTATTTGCTCATTGCATTACACTCTTCTACCTTTAATTTATTCCCATATAATTATCAAAACCTTAAAATTTCAGCTGTTTTTATTTTGAATACAATATCAAAATCAAAATGCACCGGATTGCAATCTAGACTGCAAGGGATTTGAAGAAATTACAAGAAACCAGGACCTCTCGGGATCTTTAAAAAAACGTTTCCGCAGGTAATGCGCCTAATTGTACTGAGCTAGCTGCTCACGAAAATTGCAAGCATATTTCATTTCACATAGTTTTGCAGGATATAGCAGGCCTATCATAGTCTCTGAGCACAACCTTACCTCATTTGCATCATGAAAATGTCTCATGCTTAATTTGGGACAAGTTTTGAAAAATGAATGTATCATAATTTTGAAACTACACAAAGTATTGGTTGAGGCTAGACAGTTTTCAAACGACTTGACCATGTTGATCTTAGCCATTACAGGACGGGAAAAAAAACATGCACAGGAGCACTCATTCAATGAAATGTGATGCTTGTGGTTATTTTCCACATGCAAAATGTACTCTTAAGCGAGAGAGGGCAGGTAGCCAATTTACAACCATTGTGACTCATGCGGGTTGTAGCAACACAGGATGAGAAATGGTTGTGTCTCTGAGGTTCATTGAATATGTGAAAACTCATATACAGTACACCCCCCCCCCCTGTGAGGGGTAACCGTGCAATATGTTTTGGGCAAGAAAGACGATTGTTCTAGTAGACAAGAAATTTCAGGCTCTAGTTGAGAGGCTACAGAAAGAAGGACCATGTAAATAGTCACAGATTAACATAAACTGCATCGGAGTGGCATCACAGTTTAGAGCATGAAGTGGGAGCATGAGGAAGGATCATAAGTTTAAATAAGGGAATACTACTTGTCAGTGCATTGCCAAGCTAACCCATTGAAAGAAGGGGGCGTGCTCTAAAAAAAATAGTTGACAACACATGCTAAATTTTCGAGGAAAGTATGCCAAATGCCCATTCATACTAAATTAGTAAATAAGAAATACACGATAAATTTTAGGATGCAGAAAGTGTCTAATAAACTGCATTGGAGAGTTGGATATTGTTGGGCTGGATGCATGTATTGCAGGGCAAATGAGAATGCCAGTGGGGATTCCCTCATTTTCATTTTGTGTGCACTCTCTGTAAAACAGTTCTCTTTGTCTCCTAGTGTAATAATGTTGTGTAAAAACAGTCATTTTTTAATGCCTTGTGCATTTCACTCTTAATGTGCCATATCCCGTAAGCTTCTCACCTGCAGTACTTATAAAGTGTAATGCAGATATATTGCAGATTTCATAATGTCAATTTTGTATTAAGGTCACATACACACTCTTGGACCAATGTCTGTTGTTGAGAGATGTCATTGGTAGTCTTTAAACTTTATTCACTCTTTTTTTCTATGGTGAAAAGGCTACTGTAAATTTATGTTTTTGCTGCTGTATGTGCCTTGTGTTCACAATGACATAGTGGTTTAGCATTCACAGTAACATGCAATTCCTTAATTTGCAAAATAGAAACTTCTACCTTTCACTTGTCTTGCCCAGTTGCCTGAGTGGTGCATTCTGGCCAGTCACATTAATTAAGTTTGTTACTTTGAGGAGCTTGTTGCTTTATCAAATTTTCCGCAAAGTACATGTGTAATTGCACGGACTGAATTCTCATGATTCTCATATTTTGCTAATGCAGGATGCAAGATTCCAGCAATGCCATGCGCTGCATTTATTGGTCAAGATGCTCAGAGAATGGAGTCCCTGCACCTCGTGGTTAACCGTGAACATTTCTTTTTCTTTTGGAAAGCTAAAGCCATTTGCTGCATCACTTGCATTTTTGCAGCTCAGATGTGTACTATATTTTTCTAATTTTGAATCAATATTGGCTGTTCAGTATAGAAAATGACTTACAGCGTGAAGGACAAGGACTGCGAGAGACACACTCCACTGACTTTCAACAATATTTTATTGCGTTGCCACATCGTGTGTGTATACACAGAGGGGTCATGCGCAGAAAATGAAAGCCAGTCACAAGGGGTGTTCTAGCAGCAAGTCATTGTAAAAAGAACATGGTCACTTGAAAAAAAAAAACATCACAATTTCTATCTGTTTAGATACAAAATTTCACTAGGGGTCAGCGTGATAGAGGGGGCACTAATGCACACACTACCCAGTTTTCTGGTGAAATCAGCTTCAATAATTTACCGGGTGAGCTGTGTCTCGCTAAAACTTCGGTATCTTAAAGAGGGGCATGCAGCCGCAGTCCCGGCAATGAATGCCCAAGTGGCCCTGAACAGTGTTATTGACGTTGTTATAGTGCTCTCTTAAACGATCATTTAGGCGCCTGCCTATCTGTCCAATATATTTACTGCCTCAAAATGGGAATTTGGGAAACCACATTCGTTGCACACATCGCAAAACGTTTTCTGTGCCCGGCAGAGCAACAACTCTGACATGATTTAGGCGCGTTTACACACTTACAGAGCCTTGCCAGCTTTTCCGGGGCTGAGAAAAGGACTGATTTCTGCAGGTTCCCTAATGTTTTTTAGCCTATGGGAGACATCATGAACATACGGTAGCACTGCAAACCTGTGTCTTTCAACCGGCTGGTTCCTTGGCCGAGCGCGCTCATCATGTTTTGTGCACTTCAGAAGCTGTTCCGCTATGGCTGAAATTAAGGCCAAAGGGTAGCCAACCCAAGAAAGGCAATCAGCCTGTGCAGCAACGCTATGTTGCATCTCGTGTGAGCAAGATTTATTGAGGCTGTTAAGGAGGCAAAGCTTTACAATATCTCATTTGACTTTGTTGGACAGACAGGCAGGCGCCTAAACAATAATTTAGGATAGCACGATAACAACGTCCATAACACTGTTCAAGGCCACTTCGGCATCCATTGCTGGGACTGCGGCTGCGTGCCCCTCTTTGAAGGTACGGAAGCTTTAGCGAGACACAGGTCATCCGGGAAACTATAGAAGCAGATTTCACTAGAAAACAAGTTAGTGTGTGCATTAGTGACCCCTCTATCGTGCTGACCCCTAGTGAAGTCTTGTATCTCAACAGATAGAAATTCTAATGTTTATTTTTTTCAAAGGACGATGTTCTTAGTACAGTCACTTGCTGTTAGACACCCCTTGTGACTCATATTCTGCGCATGCCCGCTTTTGTACAAATACACATGATGTGGCAACGTAAATATTGTTGGAAGTCAGCGCAGTCTGTCATCTCTCGCAGTTCTTGTCATTCAAGCTGTACGTAATTTTATCTCATTAATTGCAAACTATCCCAAGAAACTACCCTTGTTCAGTATAATTATAATGTTTGATACGACCATTTGCTGGCAAATGTTAACAGTGTGATATTTACCTTGAACTTTTGCATGACTGCCTATGCCTGTGTTCTTTTAGTAACCAGAGTATGGCTAATTTAATAAACCATATTTGCTAATTTGCATGCTCACATGCTATAGCATGCCTTAATCTTGAATTACTGCATCTAAGTGCAAATAACTTAGAAATTTACTATGTATTTTAAAACACTGTCCACATTTTGTGCTCAGCAAAATCGTTTAATCAACAGTGGTTTGTTTTTATCAGGCCTCCTACTGCACTTTGCACCCAGGCACTAGTAGATGTGGAATATGCACTCTTTTGATTTATAGTAAGAAAAGAACCTATTTTCAAACTACATATTGTATATGTACCAGTGCCTTAGAGTTACAAAACAAAAAATTATAGAAACTCGTATTGTAGTTAGAAAAACTGCTGCACAGCACCTTTTACCCAGAAAACTCTCGTTTCACAAAAGAGGACAAACTATGTAGGCACTAAAAAATTCGACGTATTTTTTGTGCTCAAGTAATTTTGTTGGAAATAGAAAATTAGCAATAAGGCTCCTGGCATAAACCTCACTTAAAGCATGTCTATGCTTGGAAAGTATTGTTTCAGTCTGAAAAATGTTGGCCAGTTATGCTTTACATCAACTTTCCAAACTTTTCATAATGCTTTGCGATTACATTAGTGTACAAAATAACAGGTGTCTTTCTTGTGCGTTTGCTCTGCATTTCAATTGCTTCCCTAATTCACCTTTGCAATATGCCTTTTTTTAAGGCATCAAAACTTGAATTTTCGTTCACTGGAGCCTAATACTAAAAATTTATTCCTTTACGTGACCCAAAACACTGCGAATCAACCCAGGCTCTTTCAGTGTCGCTATACATAGTTTCTTCTCTAATAACAGATTTGATCAATACATATATTTTAGGTACCTTTGTGGGGAATGTACATGTTCTTGTACTTACCGATGTGTTTGGTGATTGTGCATGTTTATATTTCATGTGATTTATGTATATGTTGTACTCTGTATTGCAGCATGCAATAAATATATTTGCGTTTTCTTGAAAATGCAGCACATATCTTACCAGTCTGTGTTGCATGTTATTTGGATATGGAAATCGTGATAACCTTGGTGTTGATATACATGCTCAAAAGTGTCAAGTTTGCTAGGTTGTATTTGTGCAGCGAAGACAGGTTTTCCAATATACACCATGAATTACTAATATGTAATGTGATCCACACCTATAGGTGTTGTGTATGCCCATCGAAGCTTCAAGGCCGGCTGTTCGACATTGCATTGGTAGCCGAACTTGAACCTTCTGGCACACGCAATAGTTGCGCGTGGATCGCTGTACATAGTAGTAATTGAAGGCGTGTACTGCCGAATCTGCCTTCCATACACGCTAGAAATAAAAGGGTGTACACCCTTCCAACACCCACACAGATGGGTGTTAATTTGGACGAGCACCCTTACACCCTAAATTTATTTTGCTGGACACCCTTCCTTTAGGGTGCTATAGTGGCACCCCAACTGTAGGGTGTAGACAACAGCACCCTTAGGGTGTTCGTCTGGCGACAAACTGATTTACACCCTTAAGGGTGTTAAAATGTTTAGTGTGTACTCCGCTTCATTATTTCCAAGTACAACAGAACCGCGAGTATCAGTGCCATGAAATCTAGCCTCAACTTACCATCCTTGTCATCACGTCACAAAATGTTCCGTCTATATCTTTTTCATAAGTTATATCATCATCGGCTGTTACGCAACAAACTTATTTCCCCTACTCCGTATGTATCGCCCAGACTAGATCATACTCATAAGGTCGGCATCCCATTATGCAGATCCAACGCTTTTTTGCGGTCATTTGTGCCGCGCACTTCCAATGAATGGAATCGCCTTCCCGCCTCAACGGCCATTATCGCAGATCACCAATTATTCAAGAACGTCATAACGTCACTGTATAACTAGGAACCTTTTTTTTTCACTTTGTTCAACCTATACTCATGAATGCCATTGCTAAATTTGTATATCTAGGTGCCATTCGTTATTTGCGTTAGTATACATATTGTTTTGCTTTATTAACTGCAGTTTGTTGAATGTACCAATTTTACTTGTAACCGCTCACCTCTTTTATGCCGTAATATCCCTTAGAGTACGCTGAATAAAGAAAATAAATATACATACAACCTTAGAGGCTCCGCACCAAGAAATTGTGCCGCTACGTGCTTAACGTCGGCAAGCATCCTTCATATATATCCAAATATGTATATATATCTTCATATATATCATATATATTGTTAAGGTCAAAGATAAGATAAAATCGTTAAGGTCAAGGGTGCTATTTTGTAGCGATGCCTTTTCCGATGCTAATACCTTTTCGCGGTTCGGCAATGGTCAGAGCGAAGCTCCGCTCGCGTTACCAACGGGATCAGCCGGGCGTGCGCGGTGGATGGGAAGACAGGCATAGAATCGAGTAGGAGGCCGATATCACTACAAAGTATAGTGGCTCAGGCACGTATGCAGTGTTAGACGGGGTGTTAGCTATCGTAATGGTGGTTTCCATGTATGGGCCGCAATGACAGTTGCCCATGCAGTGGCGTTAAGTGTGTTCGATGCAAGGAATGAAGGAAGGAGGAAGAAACGACGGAGGAAGAAATGGCATGGGAGGTTTTTGTCAGAGATTTTGAAATCTCCTTTCTCAAAACTCTTGCTATACATAGAATTTACGCTAAATGTATGTGGCTTTATTACTGCTCGGCTTCAATTCCGAAATTGGGAAATGTCCTTTAAGGTGAATAATTACAAAGTTAAACGTGAAACGTTGTTATGTACCCAACGGTAATTTACAGTTTGTCTTGCAAGTATAGTGTATCAATAGCCATTTTCGCATTAGGTCTGTATGGGACCTTAGAGGAAGTAATAGTTGTTTCTGTGCATGCCGCAATGGCAGTAGCTCATGTTGTAGTGTGTGGTTTGCGAAATCTATGCAAAGGAGCAGGAAGGGAAAAATAGGGAAGAGAATCGCATATTGCCGCACATGTGGTCCTAGCCACAGTTTGCGCAACATTACGGTACAGAGGGGGGAAAAGCATTCGATGTGTGTGAGTGAGAATGCGGAAAAAGCGCGGCTTGTGTTCGCGGTTCCCGTAACACGTATGAATGCTGCGGCAAAAATACCCATATGTCAAAGTCTGCGTGAAGGAAGGTAACGGGCCACACACAGATAGAATCTTAGGCGTCGAAAACGTCTGCGCAGACAAAATGCCTCACGTGTCAACTGTACTTCAGGGAGACCAGAGTAGGAAGGAAGCTGCGGACTAAAGTGCGAAGAAGCACAGCACTATTTCGAAGTTGCTCACACCCTCGTATATGTAGTTCAGGGGTATGGCATTGCGAGAAGGCCTCGAAGTTTTCATCTCCGTTTTTTTTTCTTTTTTTTAGCGATAGAAGGAAATATTTCAAACAACGCGCTGCGTATTGTCCCCCAACAGCGATGTTAGCAAGCAGAAATACTAGCAGAAGAGAGTATGGGAAGAATCAAACTCCTTATGGAGAATTTGTTCCCACAAAGCAGAGAAACACTTGAGTGACAATGGTAGCGGCGACATGGTTGTAGGTTATTAAATAATAGTGCTCAAGTCCGGCCCAATATTTGCACAATTGTCATCGTACATTCCAGAGAAGTTGGCGGCGCCCTTGCGTATTCAGGAATGTGCTACACCATTCGCGTCGCACATAGATTAGGCAGATTGTACAGGCTGTCTCGCTACGAAAATGGCGACTACGTTTGCGAAATTGTCAATAGAGCACGCACGCGTTTCTGCAGTCTGGAGAGTGATGACGGTGATATCTCGGTACATGCAACTGTCAACAAAATGAAAAGAAAATCGTGAGAGTAGCAATGTCCCTCTCTCGAATAAGTGTCGTTCTGTTGCTGCAAACAGAAAGTGAAAACACTGAGGGTGAAGTCAAATGACATAACCAACAGAAAACAAGCGCAATCAAGTTCAAAAGGTCAATAACGAAAAATAGCGCGGCTTCCTTGTATGTCGCGCTGTACTCCGCTATTATGGAATACCTAGTCGCCCAGCATTCCGTCCTTTTAAAAAGCTTGCCAGCCCGCGTAAATCAGTTCAGGCACCTAGCATGGGCGACTTGAGGCTGTACGAGGGGCCGGTGCGGCTATGTTGCCGCATAAGGCAATACTTGTAACCGAGCTGTTGTGGACGTTGAAATATCTAGTACGGCCCAAGATATAACGTCGCTCCAGTCTGTCACCATGCCAACGTCGGGCCATTATTGTGCACGCCCAAATTCAGTCACCGGCATAGTATATATTCTACATTGCGCGGTACCCGGTCATTGTGCCCAGTGTCCATCCTTTGTTGCTTTTTGATGTGCAAACGGGCGAGGCGCCAAGCCTCTTCTGCGCGCTGGTGGATGTTGGCCTCATAGGTGATACTCGAAATCATGACATCGTTGTTGGGACCTCTTCAATAGGCACGAGTTAATAGCGTCACCCGCGTTGTTCCTTGTTTTGCCGTATTGTAAGTGAAAGTCACGGGAGGAACGGCTGCGTCCCGCGACTTCTGCTTGACGTCGAGGCATGAGGCAAGCATGTCGGTGATGGTCTTTTTCAAGCACTAGATGAGGTTATTAATCCGATGATTGTATAAGCTGTTGTGCCGCGGTGGCTTGTGTAACTCCAGTGCAGAACCGCCTGTGCGTATGTTCGGCCGTATAAAAGCCGCTGCTCTGCCGGTTATTAGGACTTCGGGGGAGACATGTCGTATATATAGTTGGATGTGCTCGACAAAGAACCTGGGCCCGTATTCACAAAACGTTCTTAGCCTAAATGCGCTCGTTCCAGCCAGTAGTGATGTAGGACATATTATTAGCGAAGCTGATTAGCCAATGAAAAGCAGCACTTACGAGCGAAAAACTTTGTGAATTCGTCCCCTGGCCAGTTTGACTGCATGACCTTCAAGTATAGCGCTGTCGATTTATTGAAGCGTCGTTGGTAATCGCGAGATTGTGAAATTCCGTCATATTGTCGAATTTGTCATCTTTTCAAGATGGCGAAGGCACCTGCGGCGTCTATGAATAGCTCAAAACGCCGCCATTGAAAAATGTGACAAAATGGCTAAATTTGAAGGTGTGCGGGATAGCTCCCCTGGTAAGACAGTCGAAGACATGCCAAACCTGGAAGTTGACGCCGGGAAAGGTCCTAGTAAGTCCATGCGGATCTGGTGGAAAGGCCATCATGAACGTTCGACAGCCGTGGGTGCCTTGAATAAATGGGTGCTGTCGGTCAGGAGAGGCCAGTATTATATCTCCTGTATCGCCGTTAGTGTACGAAAAGACCCGCGGTACCCTGCAGTCGGATGATCATTGAGAGCATGTCGAATCTCTGGTTTCAGTGCTGATAACACGATGAGAAGTCCGTTCTTAAGAAGTTACTATTGCTTACAGAAAATCCAGGTAATCCACGCTTAAACACCACATAGGAACCAAACTAGTTTTGCGTACCAAGCTCCTTAGTTCCGGGTCTTCTAGTTGTTGTTCAGCCAAGTAATTTGCGGCTAATGTTTCCAGGAATGTGTCGTGGTCCTGTTCGGCGGGTCAATGGGAGCTGGGCTGCTATGCAGGATGCGCCGAGTTTGGCGGAACTCGGGATCTTCGCGAAATCTGGCGACGCCCCAAAATGAGCGAACTAATGGTACCAAGAAAAAGTTTGTCCCTCGGCACACCTCCAGTTTTATTGGTTTATCTAGATTCACTCTGGTTGGCTATCATCTCTCAGGCGTTGCGTTATGGGTGGTCAACAAACTGGAGATCACGTGATCATACCGCCGGTGCATTGTCAGTGCCTTCTTTCACTTAATCTGCGTTTCACCTAGTGCATTAGATGCACAAGCAAGTTATAAAATAAATGATTTTAGTACAGTATAATTAGTCACTTCAATGTGGTTTATAATACGCATTTTAATGTTTACTAGATGCACATTGAATGTATAGGAAACACTCTATCACCCCCCCCCCCCCCCCTTGTTTCTCTGGATTGGATTGGTGGGCTTGCTACGTGCTTGCGCTCGCATTTCCGAGTACAGATTGGTGTGCGCCTTGTTTTCGCACTGTGCTTTCAACAGATCGCTTGTTGCTCGCGTTAAAGTTAGGCGGCGAGACGAAGTGAGCGTCGGCTATAGCACAGTTAAGTGGTTGGCCGCGCGCTTACCGTGTAAGCACGCCGGAATGACAGAGAACCCTCATACAAGCAAAGGGCGATAAAACTGCGCTTTTGCTTTTACTTTTTGGCGCACCTTCATACCAGCTAGCGCCGAGCGATGGCTTCTAACAAACGAAATAAAGGATATTTGCAGTGCACGGGGCCGTTCATTGACTGCTACCACATCCATGTCACGTGGGACTGCAGTAGCGGCGCAGTTACTCTGCACCCGCCGCTGAAGAGGTGGCGTTCACTTTTTGACAATACTATTTTTTACGTGTGAGTACCCATGATGGGGTCCACAAAATTCACGCTGTGGTTAACTGTCTCCCAATGCAGGTTGAGGCTTGCCCCGATCCACTTAACCTGGAATACAGTTGTATGCGGCCATTAGTCACTGTGAGTTATGGTCCCCGGTTGAACATTTTCTGCAGCAATGGGGCATAGCGTCGCCACTCCTCGTCGCTTGACTTTGAAGAATCGTAGCTCCGCTGTGGTCATGCAGACCATGCCGACGACCTATGGTCCTCGATCTGCAACACCGTCGTAATTTTGGTGGCTTGGCGGAACGTTGTCGCCCGTCATCAGGTGGCGTCGACTGTACTTTTGTTTGCCATGAAGAAGGCACTCATCAATTTGCACTATCTTCCCGGGGCTACCAAGTGGAGGTCGCGCCAGCAGCACGTTCCTCACGACCACACGGGCGTAGTTCCCCCAGGCGGCGCTGGCGGGCTGCGACAGAGGAAACAAGTCACCGGTCATCTTCAGCAGCCACACGTCTACGCTTTTGCTCACGCAGTACGGGAGCCAAATCACTTGTGCTTAGAGAGGTGGATGGCCCAGGCGGCCCGTGTTGGCGAAGTAACTTCCTTCACCTCTCTGCCCGTGCAGTCCAGCGGTACCGTGTAACTGCGAGAACTCCTTGCGGCACCTGTTTCACCGGAAGGCAGCCTGGCGTCAATTCTGAGTCTTTCTATATAATGTGACCACTGCGCCTTCGCAGGTTGGTTGGTCCGGGTTGAAGCCCAGGTCCTTGCAGGTGCCCCAGCACTACGATGACGTCACCGGACCTGACCTGGAGCTGGGGCGTGGTGGACGCACAGCGCTTGAAGCCGCGGTGCCACCCGAAGGGATCACATGAGCTCTTCCTCCGCAGCCCAGTCACCAATCCGTGCTCGGGAAGCATAATTTGCCCACCACGCTGTCTCCGCAGACGAGATTGTTCGCCTAATTCGTGACACAGCCAGCACACTGACGTTTTGGAGAGGCGAAAATGACGCTGAAACTCTACGTCGGTCATGTAGGTGAACGGGTCCAGAAAGTCATATAGGCGGTTGTTGCCGCTGGATGCCATGACACGGGCTGCTGCTGCCGCCGCCATGTTCCCGAGTTTGATTTGGTGTGGTTTCACGATGTACGTGTTTGTGACGAGTTCGCCTGTCAATCAAAGCCAAAGATCACGATCCGTGCGTGGCTTGTACCTCTTGTGTGCAACCACGGTTGCGCCACGCCGAACTGAATTTTAGGCAAAAGCGACGCGGTGCTTAGCTGAGAGGCATATATTGACCGTCGAAATAAAATACGCACAACGAAACTGTTATCGATGATGCACTGAGCACCACTATCAAAAAGAAAGCGTCAACTGTCACTCGCTTATGCATATATCTTCTCGGACTGTGATGGCCCCACAACACGGTTTCATTGCCTGCATTGTGGCGACGTGGCGCACAGCAAATAATTATCGGCACGTCACTATAGCTGCTTGCCAGGCGTTGATGCACCGCGGTAGACGACGATGCTGAAAATTGCGTAGTGTTCTCCAACGACAACGTATCGCAGCTCTTGTTTGAGATGGCTGCTCTCTCATCGGCGATGTATCGGAGCCGCAGTGTCGCAAACGCGGTCTGCGTCGAGAATCGCTCGTTTTCTTTACCCAGTGCGATGACGTTCCTTCATAACAGGCACTGCGCGCTAAGCAGTTGCAACACCTTCCTCCGCTCGAAGTCTCATTTCATAAATGCACACAAGAGCCCTCCCCTTCCAAAGTGCGATTGCTGTGGCGTTGTTATGATATCCATCTGCGATCGCTGTTAGCTCCAACGGAGGCAATCGGCCAACACCTGGAATGCACAACACACTCAAATACTGCGTACATGCGTACAGAGGCACTTTCATTGGGCAAGCGATGGCAAGTGATGAATCGCGTCACTGGGCAGCACGTTCTTCTTCGCAATGCGTCGCGGGGGTTTCGCGCACACAGATAAACTGGTTCATTTTCACTGTGCTGCGTCACTACGAACTCTAGAACAGCTACTGTACCGCCATTTTGCGGCGACAGCGTTGCTCCCGTCTCTATGGATTCAGTATCGTTTTTAATAGGCGAAGCGGCGGCCTTAATAGCCTTGGTGAAGAGACAGAGAGAAAAAAGAATGCAGAGAAAGGCAGGAAGGTTAACTAGAGGTAGTTCCAGTTGGCTACCCTGCACGGGATGAAGGGTTAAGGGGGATAGAAAGCGAAAGAGAGTGGAAGCTGGAAATAGAGAGAAAGAGCGAGCACTAACAATGCGCGTAGACTATAGAGCGGTAGCGGGCGGAAAGCCGGTAGGGGGCGGAAAGTCTATCGGGAAGCACCGCAGACTGCAGGAACCTTAATAATGCGAGTAAGGCCTTCAACGCAGATGTTCTTTCGGAACACTGTCCTAAAGCTTTGAGTTTTCATAGTGGACCATTGGCCAACTGATCCAGTACTCAGCACATCACGTCTCTGGGCGCTAAATAGCGGGCTGACACAGATATGTGCGAGCGTCTCATCGATGTTGCATGTGTCGCATATGGGGCTGTTGGCCATTCCAATAAGGAAAGCATATGAGTTCGTAAAGACAACACCTAGCCACAGACGGTACAGCATGGTCTGGTCACGTCGTGGTAACCTAGGCGGGAAGTGCATCCGTATGTCCGGAGACAACGAACGCATGCGACTCATGGTAAAAACGTTCCAGTCCCAGAGGGGCAAAGTACAATTACGGGACATCAATCGCAGCCCAGCCGCAGCGTCTGTTCGCGAAAGCGGAATGAAGACTCGTTGACCACTTTCATGCATAGATTCGGCAGCTTCGTTCACGTGGTTGTTACCGCTAATGTTGCAATGTCCTGGAAGCCATTGAAAACTTTTGTTTCCCTTGTCATGGCTGCGATGATATATTTGTCGAATTTCTGAGGCCAGTTGTTCATTGGGTCCGTGGCGCATTTGGCTTTGTATGCAATGAAGGGCTGCCTTGGAATCACTAAAGACTGTCCATTGTTGCGGTGGTTCATGCTTAATGAAATAGAGTGCAACACGGAGTGCCGCGAGTTCTGCACCCGTCGATGTGGTCACACATAAAGTTTTTAATTTCATTTCTTCAGATTTTGCCGCGATGATGACTGCAGCAGCAGAGCTGTTGAGTTTTACCGAACCATCTGTGTAGACATGTTGCCGGAATCTGTGCACGTTGTGAATGTGTTCCAAAGTTGCTTGTTTCAAAGCTTGTAACGGCGCTCCAGTTTTGTTTGATGCCTGGAATTGGCAACTGCACTTGCGGCCAGCTCGGACACCACAATTGGTCTGATAATCGTGTAGCAGGTGTAAATTTTGTTGGCAAGTAGGGCTGATGTCTTACAGTACTTTTGGCAAAAGTTGAGTGTGGCCTCTTTGCTGGCAAGTAAGCAAGATGGTGTGAGGGAATCCGAGTCAGGTGTCGGATGAGTGCTCTCAGGACATCTGCATCTATATAGACTGTCAAAGGAGTGTCTCCGGCAATGGCCATTGTCGCAATCGATGACGTAGTTTTGGGGAAACCAAGACAAGTTCTGAGTGCTTGTGCTTGCAGACTCTGAAGTTTGCGGATATTTGTAGTGCAAGTATTTTCTAGTACAGGTAAGCTGCACCGCAGGAAGCTCAAAAACAGTGCTTTATATAGGTGCAACATTGATGGTACTCTTGCGCCCCAGGACTTCCCACCGAGAAATGCAAGAAGGTCCACAATGGCGGCCAAACGCTTTGTCATGTACGAGATGTGAGGGCTCCAAGGGAAGTCTCTATCAATGATGACGCTAAGAAATCAGTGCATTCGTCTATATCGTATAGCTTGGTCATTAATCCGCAAAGCATACGAGGCCATCGCTTTGCGAGTAAAAGCAACGAGTACACATTTCTCAGGTGAAAGCTCCAGGCCTTGCCTTCTTAGCTATGTTGACACAGCCGCTGAAGCTTTCTAAAGTCGTGCGCGGATTTGTACACGCATCACGCCCGAGGCCCGTATGCAAATGTCGTATGCATATACGGAGAGCTGAACGGTTTGCGGTGACGAATCAGCGAGACCCACGAGGACAAGGTTGAAAAGGATAGGGCTGAGTACTCCGCCTTGCAGTACACCACGACTGGTATTGCTAGATGGCGTTGGTCCATCTTCAGTCAAAATAAAAAAAAAGATCTTCCATTCAATACCCGCCGTGGTTGCTCCGTGGCTATGGTGTTAGGTTGCTGAGCACGAGGTCGCGGGATCGAATCCCGGCCACGGCGGCTGCATTTCGGTGTGGGCGAAATGCGAAAATACCCGTGTACTTAGATTTAGGTGCACGTTAAAGAAGCCCAGGTGGTCGAAATTTCCGGAGTCCTGCACTTGGGCGTACCTCATAATCACAAAGTGGTTTTGGCACGTAAAACCCCATAATTTTTTTTTAATCTTCCATTCAAATAGTTGCATATCCAGCGAAAGGTGTGTCCATCAATCCCTACAGCTTCTAAGGCGTCCAGAATTGCATGATGGCCTCGGTGAAGCTCCTGCGGTGCACAGCCATGTCGCGGCGCTGCGTTGCCATTCCCCTAATGGGCAGGGAAGGGTCAGACCATTGTCATGACTGACTTTATCGAGAATAACGCTGCAGCGCCCCTGGCGACTGTTCACCGTACGAACTCCCTCGTGCTTGTTACTCTCTCGAATGTATCTGCTCTCAAACTTTCGCTTTACTGTCGCTACTAGCAGAAAAAAGTGCAAAATTTAATCATTCGCTCGATCCCCGTTTGTCATCAGAAATTTATAGCATTCAAAACGAAAAATCGATACTTTAAGAAAGAAAATGCTTGTTATTTTATTTGTTATATATTAACGCATTCGCTTAAGGGAAGGTGTAGGGGCAGAAATGTGCCGCATGCGTCCTGTTCGCATCTGACGGAGACTAGAAAGATAACGCCTGGAAGAGAAGTCATGCCTTAGACGTGCCCGAGACGGGTGTGGCAAGCGGCTCACAGCAAGTGTGGAAATAGACACCCGGTCAGTCACGGTATTGCTAAGTTGCGATGATACGTTGATAATAATAAGCGGCGTTGGTGCGTTTCGTTGCGCAGTTTTTTGCACTGGAAACGCGGAAGCAGTGTGCCGTGCAGGCCGGGTGCGCTCATGTTGTCATACGCAGCTTTTTCTTTTTTGCCTGCTGTTCTTTTTTTTTGCGCGTTCCATGTTGTATCCGTTCTCTGACTGTCGTCACGTAAACTCGGGTAAAATTCGTGCGAACGAGAAACTCGGCGCATCCTGCATAGCACCCTTGGTCACGCAGTCAACGACCGAATGTTTTCATTCAGTTTTACCTGTATAAATCATGTTGATGCTAAAACTTCCCACTATCCTGCTCAGTGACACCAACTGCTATGTTTTCAAAGGAAAAATTCAATGGTTCTGGCGAAAAAAAAGCAGCAGTGTTTCACCATATCCCTTCGGCTCTCAACTCATTTACTGCAACAGAAGCGTGCTCTTGCAGTGGAAACCACCTTTCATCTTGCTTCCTTGTTCCGCAAATGATGACGATTACCAGCTGAGTTTTACAAGCTGTTTCAGTAGACGTAGAAGTGCTCAGTTACGCTGAAGTTAAACACGTTACCACCTACCTTTAATCATAGTCATACTGTGCTCATTCCGAAAAGTGACTCTGATGCTAAACGACAAGTATTCGGGTGTTGACCAATATCATTGTGTAACATAGGGCACTATAACGTGAAGCTGTTTTAAACTTTTCTACACCAATTCTGCAGAGCCCTCCGGAAATGATGAAAAAGTTTTCGGCGCCCCATCCCCCCTTCGCCGGCCTGTCACGCGACGACACGAAAACGCCGAAAACGCCCCGTTTGATATATGTGCACACTGATCATGCATGATTATACCGAACGAAAGAAACATAATTTTTTCTGGTTCAATGCCTTTTTTTTTCGACATTAGCCCTCTACTATTGGTCAAGCAGTTACGCGCTGCGCTCACTTAGGCTGTCCGTCACGCGACGTCATAAAACCGCGAAAACTCACCGCGTGAAAGTGACGTGTATGAGTTAAAGGCGCATTAATATGTCGAGCAAAACTGATTTTTTTTTTCTGAATAGCCGGGCCATGCCCCGTTCCAAAAGGAACAGAAAATGGCTTCACCTCGATCGCTCTGGCAATGGCAAGTCGGAGCTACCGGAGAGCACGGGTTTATTTGCGTATAATAAAACTTCCTGCGTGGCCGTGTATCGTTTTCGAGCACTTTCGGCACGTTTACGATCTCGCTCGGCCAACTCTTCTTTGCTGAGGATGCGTTGTGGCGGTATTTCTAGCCTTTTGTTGCACGCCACCGCAATTTTCGACCAGCCACCGCAAGCTAAGTAAGGGGAAACGGACCAATCGCAGACGCCGGCACCTCCCTCTTCATCTGGTTATCTGCTTGCTGGCTCGACCCAGTCGAAACCCTCTCCACTTGAGTGTACTCTTCGCCTCGTATCAGCCAATTTGATAAGAAAAACTGCTCAATGTAAACAATGCTATTTGCTTAGAAAACAAAAACAGGGACCTCCTATAAACGAGGGCCGCGTTTGATTGGACTTTTCAAACAACGCTGTGGGTTACCGCCTGATGCTTGCGTCGTAGGTTACTTAAGTTTGACGTAAGGAGATTGGAATAGAAACAGATTGGAATAGTTTTACGATATAGGGCCCATATACTATAACATTTTTGCAAAAATATTCCAGCTAATAGACTGCAAACCGACATTCGTGATCTCGTTAGAAAACAGACATGTTACATCCGTGGTCCTAACATGCAGGCAAATATACATATTGCCCGTTCTATTTTTTAGTGTGTGAAGATAGCTTTCACCCGATCGCTGTCATCAAAGTTGATTTGGCTAAAACATTCGATAAAGTGAGCCGCGATTCCGTTTTTCAGGCTCAATTATCTCAATGCTGCAGGAAAATTCTTCTTAACAGAATAAGGATGAGCTACAGTGGTGGAACAACTGGATTAATTGGAAATAGCACGCTTTCAGCTCCTATCTATATTCGCCCTTCTTGCCTTTCCTTTCTTCTCTCTCTATCTCTCTGTGGGTGTGTGTGAGGTGAGGATTTCAACTTTCACACCTACTTTTCGCTTTTTATCTAAAACCTTTGTGTCTCAGTCTCATTTCCCAGAATATGGTGGCGGGCTACGTCAGTCAAAATCCCCACTTATGCAAAATATGTTGCGCGTGTATGCTCAGATAACAAAATGTCGACTAATATATGGGCCTATCTAAATCCTTTTGTTCAGCCACTGACGCCTCTAATTAATTATAGGTCTTGAGGATTCTGGCTTGATCAGCAGGCAGATTGCACGTATTTGCAGGGATACTGGCGCTATACATTAGCTTGGGGTGCCGCTTGATCAATTTTGTAACAGCAGCTTACATTAGCCTGAGTGTGGTACGAAACTTCGGCGTGCAGCTGAGGCCTTGGGTCGAAGAGACTGGTCCATTTTTGCAAGAGTAACAGTCTGAAATGCGTTTTTAGCTGTCAAATGGATGGTGCTTGAAGTCTTGCACCGTGCGCAGAAAAATATCCAGTATCTTTGCCCACTTCATTTCGCGCTGTGTGTGGGAGCCAGTGCGACGCGTTAACTTGCTTCTCCCACTCGAAAGGGTTGGTGTCTTGCACATTTGTTTATATGGCAGTGTCGCGTTTTCTATACTTACACGATGTTACACGCCTGTTTCTACAGCGCCGTATCTCACTTAAGTTACATTGCTTTGTTGTATCCTACTTTGTTGAAAATTGTTCTTTGTATGGATTCTAAAAGGAAATAGTCGATGCTGTTTTATTTCTTCAGGTCATTTTTTCAGCAGCCTATTTATGTAGCTCAAGCAGTAAGACGTTGGTTAGGGATGTTATTGACGTGGCGCTTTCCCGTGCCAGTATACTGTACTGCATTTGGTAATCGTCAGTTGTCGGATGTGTTGAATCACGTTAGGGAAATGTCCGTGTCTCCGGGAGCAAATACTTTCTTTGTTAAGCCTCATACCACGACACTTCCTGTGAAGACGTGGCAGAAGGCTATGGGCTTATTTGTTCCCTGGCAAACAAATCTCAGATTGGGTAGGAAGCCAGAAACTATGGATAAATTTTTTCGTCGGTTGTTGTGATGCAGTATATTTTATGTTTTACCGCGAACGTTGAAGAAAGATTAGAAATTGTTCCTATCACAATTAGAAACCGTGATGTGACAAAAGAAACAACTCTTTCATGCTATCTCACTTTTATATTATCGAAGTAGATAGTTTCCGGAGACCAAGAATGATACATTTACATGCCGAACCACCCTGAGATAAATTATTGGAAGAAATGATTGAAGTAGATGGGATAGTCAAGCGCTCTAGTGACTCTCTTGACTGATTTTACCTCCTAGATTTGTGTTTAGGTTTGTCTGATTGTGAACTTGTGGTATGTTTAGTGCAAATGCTATGGTTTTACTTCCCAATAATAATAATAATAATAATAATAATAATAATAATAATAATAATAATAATAATAATACAGGAGTTCGATTCCCCCTGTCGAGTGGTGGCGAAGCTTTCTTTTTCTCGCCCAATAGGGTTAGCGTAAAGCTCAAGGTGAGGAGGTGATCTGGCGACAGTGGCGCGGCCAAGACGGCGCAACGGAAAACATTGACGGATGCAGAAAACCAATTTTCGCGATTTGGACTGCTGTCGCAGTAAGACACGTGGCACAGCTTTGTCCTCACCGTACCAATTGCCAAACTTTGCGACTCCTTCGAACACCTCAAGCCTGCTCTCTCTGTCATGTAATGAAGATCTCGGAATCTTCATCATCGGACAATGCCGGAAGCAATGGTTCTTGGGAAACATTTGACAGTAACGTCGGTTTATTGATTCAGCTTGGTTTGCACGTTTGGGGAATTCCTCAATGAAGTCGAAAAGGTCTTTCCAGTAGGGCAGAAAAAATATAGGTCGGTAGATTCTTCTATAACTGGTGAAAATGAGGACATTTTTCTCCACTTAAGAAAGTTATCCGCATTTTAGTTTGGTGTAAGATATATTTCATAACCCAGAATTATCGTTCCGAAAAAGAAGAAAAACGCTTTACTCTGAAGTCCGTCATGACGCAGGCAAAACGGCGACTGGCCTTCCTGAAATGATAGAAAATAACGTTCTCTTCAACGACAATATGCCGTGCCACAAAGCCTGTTTGCGGTACGTCGTGCATCTCTTACTGCTCCTCGCACCGTAATTAAGGTCTTCTATAGCGTATAGAGATGTAGCACATCCACTCATCCAACATTGTTGCTGACGCTGCAACAAAACTAACATAGAGGAAGCGTTGCAATCGGGCATTCGAGTACTGTGTTGATGCCCGTTGCCAGTTTAACGAGGGCAAATATACATTACCACCGAAAAACACGCGAGTTCAAGAGTGATGTGACCGCGAGCTCACCGACGTCGGCCATCCATATCTCGGAGACTGCGATTACACGGTTGCAGGTTGAATCGTAGCGATTTTTTATGTATGCTCAGGGCCACAAGAAAATCGTGTTCTTGCGCGAATCTGATGCACTACAATTCCCAAATGGTCTGTGTGATGCGAAAGTGCCACAAGCAGGCGTCTCGAGCCGCACCCACGGTGCTGCTGACACATGCAAACTCAGAAACACCGTCACTGCTGCAAAAAGACCGCTAATAGCAATAGTCACCTTGTCACTGCACCTAAGATTTCCAGAAATATAGCCTATTCATTGCAGGGCTGGAAACTACACTTCCGTTGTCCTAAGTGCAGCAGGCTATACAAGACAATCATTTCTGCAATTCACAGAGTGCATCGTTCGCAGTACCTGCTTGCCGCTGGCTGGTCGTTCTCGTTAATCGTAAGTTCAGTATAAAGATTTGCCGCTGTCTATTCTTGCTGGCGAATTTTAGAGCGCGAAGTGTGTTGTGAATGCGTTTCCAGTTCCGTATTACCTCGCACTTGCAGAGTGAGCGACAGTAAGACCAACAATAATGTAAACCTCTGCCACAGGTAAGGACAAGGAAGAAATAAAAAACTGAAAAGACGAATATGCGTCGTCGGAAGGAATAGCAAACCGAAATTTTAAAGTAAAAATGGTCTTAAATGCTTCCTTTCTTTTCTCAGTCGGTTCTTGCGAAATGCTCGCTTCAGTCCCTCTTCTGAAATGCGAAATACAGAACAAACGAGCGTCTTAATCACGGATCCATGCTGCAACTAGGAGGTTTGCGAACCCGACTAGAACGTAAGGGACAAAACGAACGTTCTATTGTTTCCAAGGCGGCGTCGAACAATTTGTTCACTCTCCATTCCGTGCTTGGCGCGGTGTGTCCTCGTGGGCGAATAGTGGAGGTGACAAGGGCCTCATTGTGTTCGGTGACACTTAAAGGACGTGTGCGAGGGCGGCGGCGCTCCTCGCAGCGAACTGTGACCGAGGCGCTTTGTTCTCGGCTTGAAAAGCCACCGACGGCGCTTATGTCTCCAAGTGCCCCTCGAAAGAGCCTGCGGAACGCCCCACTCTGTGGGCTGCTATAAGTACACAGTAAAATAATTTACACCCTTGATGGTGAGAATTGCGAATCATAACACCCTTGAAGGGTGTTTTCATTCAAGAAACATCCCATCATCATGACTTTTTGCGAAGCATAGGGCAGTTCTAGATGCCATAACACCCTTTTACCCACCGAAAGGGTGCACTGACTAAGAATATTGGGGGTGGGTGCAAGGGTGTTTTTGTTTGTTTTTATCACGTTCACAAACATACAATTGCACGAAGAGACGGCGTGTCCCACGGCACTAAAAACCAGTGGCGGATCCAGAAATGGGCCCTGCCTTACCCCAAGCCCTTCCCCCCCCCGAGACATGTCGGGCTTTCAAAGCCGACAAAACTCCTGAAGAGAGTCCCCCTCCGTTTCACTGTCTGTTTTGATAAGCCATTTTAAATATGTCCTGGGAAAAACCTGTTGCTGAAGCATTACTATCTATTATGTCACAGTGTTCTAGGTGGCACACAGTTCCTAAATGTCGTCACGCACAAATTCCGCGGAATCCAAAAGCGCGCACCTACTTTTTCTAGTATTGAATACTTAACCAAAAGAAAAATGTTCAAAATGATTTCAGTAAGGCAGAACTAGTGCAGCTCTTGCTTTTGGGACGCCAGGAATCTAGCAAAATGAATAGGCCACGTGACAGCATGCAGCTGGACGCGCCACAATTGCTCTAAAGCAGTGCGGTCGTCTAGGTTTCTTTCAAGCATGACAAAACAGGCAGAAAAGGGTGCGACGAACCATACGCGGACAAAAGATACGCCGATTCGAGAAGCTTTGACCCCACCTGACCTTCTTTCGCCTAATCAATAACCCCAATTCGTTCTGCTTCTCTCAAGTTTATAAACAAGGTAGGTTCGTTGGCAAACATGAGCCTTCTCACCCACCACAATGCTTTGCTCAAGCAGCATCTGCAGAAAGAGCCGTGCAAAACGCTCATGGCTTCGCGTCTGCGTCAATTTACGAAGCTGGCTGTACAAAAAGAAACTATTAAGTTTGTAGTTGTATAGTAAAGGAACGTTCTACTGGCTTACAAACAGCTGCCTGAACGGAGTGCTCAAAAAGAAAGGGAGAATAATCTAAGAAAGTATAGAGAACCAGCGTACAACTTGCGATGCATAAAGTATTTACAACACCGACTAACAATGGTATTTACTGAAATATTTCCCCTCCCAAATTGGAGACAGTATTATTGCATGCATGAATAGGATAACAAGCCAATCATTGTAGATATAACGAGATTCCAGAAATTGGCGGGGCATTTGCAGACCCATCTTTGTTCACGGAACAGTGGTGAGGCATTTTTCAAGTGTGCGCGCTACTGCCCACCTGCCAAGTACGTTCGCGATGTCTTGGCATATGTAGACCTGCGCGAGACTCGCCCGTCTCCCCTCGCGAGACGAGTAGGACAGGTGCACATGCTGAATACGGGAAAGAAATACTTTGCAGAATGAAATTGAATTTTGTCAAAACACCAGAGCTCTGGATTGCAGGTTACAGCGTGCACAGGGGCGCTCTGCCAGATTTTAAAGCGAAGCTTTCTGTGCCTCCTCCCTCACTTTTTCCAATTCTGCTGCTGCTGCTGTCACTGGCTTGCCAGCCGCGTCGGTGGGTGGTTTGAGAGCGTGCATAATGAACACGAGAGGGACGCGGGGAAGGCGTGTGCGAGTCCTTTTAGCGAGAACTTCGTGGGCATCGCTACAATACTCTTTGGCCGTCACAATGCCCACTGAAACACCCTGGCCATCGACACAATGCCCTCTGGAAGACTAATTACGCGTTAGCCCCCTTCTGCCCACCCCCACCCACCGCAAAAGTAGTGCAGAAGGTGCAGCACTTACTTTTTTGTACTCACATGCAACAGCGCAGAGGAGAGACAGTATGGTACTAAGGGGAGACAAGGGAATGCTTAAAGCCAACACCCAGACGAAATGTCATCACAGTTCCCACACTTTGCCAGGAAATTGTTGTTGTCATTCAATAGCCTTTACCACAGCTGCACCCTCGCCGAGCAAAGGGGTTCGGCGACGGTATAGGCACAGCTATTGAATGGGAACAATACTAAATTGCTCTGCTCGTGGTAGTTTGAGGGCGAGCGTAGTTGGGTCGAAAATGACTTGTCTACCGCATGCATAAAATACCTCGATTTTGAATATATCTTCCTCATTACCCGTCAAACTGCTATTATAAGCAACTGCAGTAAGACAAAGACCGACATCAGATTATGACAACGACAACTCATGGTGCTGTCCACCAGAGGGGAATCGTTGTTATATTTGTTCTTTCTTTTGAGCGGTCATAGGCCCCACTCGCTCACCCGCTCATAAAAACAAAGAAAAAAAAAACCCCGAGATCTGGATTCGCTTCGGTTGCACTTTCACGACAGCAGGCAAAGAAAGACTTTTCGTACTTGGAAACTTAAGGTTTTCGTGTAATTCTGCACATGTGAAATTTCGTGGTGTCGCCTATACGTTTAGAAAGCTATTATGCAAGTACTTTTATATCTGCCGTTAATCCAAGCTATTTAAAATTTGAGTGAGCACTCCAGTTCAGAAATATGAGCATTGTGAACTTCTTGAAAATGCCAATTAAAACTTTTTTTCTCTCTCTGTTTCTCTGTGCATAAAAGAAAAGACAGACTCGCAAGTACCTCTGTATCTTATACAATCAGGAAGGGCCACGTCTCTTTACAAATGAACGTCCAAGCAAACAAACAAAAAAGAAAGCATCGACAAATAAATTCACTTACACGCAGTTACCAGCCCACCTTTGCCCCATTTGATTTGATATCAGCCCATGTTTCTGGAAATAAATTTCCAGTGAAACTACCCGTAAACACAGAAAATGGCTTAGAGGTAGCGTAAAATAAATAGCTTTGAAAGTAATACACACACATAGTTTAAAAGAATATTTGTTTTTATGCCTTGAAACCGAAACCGAAATTGACATAACTCAACCCGACGGGTGTCGCCGCTATCGCCGCTACGTCATTTCCTGCGTCTCGCGGCGGGCCGCCTGGAGCACATGTGTGTGTTCTCCGTGACATTCTTGAAGTTGTGAGTAATTAGATTGTTTTTTGCTGCGTTTAGGTTGTACCACCTCGTTGTTTTCGTGTACTTTTGTGCTCATCGACGCGAAGTGAGCGTCCGGAGTGAAGGCGACGCGATTATGCGTGAGAAAGAAGGGCACCAGCGGCCTACGACATCGGTGTTTCTTTGTGACAGTGTGTTTACTACGCCTACGACGGCCGTCATTCGTGGCGAAGGGGAAAACATCTTCCATTCGCCCTGAACAGTGATGAAGTGGACGTTTTGTTTTTCGGTGGAATGCATCGTCAACATGGTCCATCCACTACGTAAACGAAACGGCGTGCCCAGAGTACAGATCGTGACAGCGCTCCGCCTTCAAACCGAGGGCCTTTTGCAAGGCGCATGAACTGCTCATATAAAAGGTACGTACGTAGCCACGTTCAGCGTCGCGTTTTTTATGGTGCGTCATTGTGGTAGTAATTTTCGCGTAATTTATTTAAAGGACAGCGCAAGGTGTGTTGGATGCGAGTGTAGTATATGTACTACAGGCGTAGCCTATGGGCACCGAATGTGAAAAAGAAAAAAAAAATGAATGTTTCATTGTTCACGTGCCCTCAGCTAGAGTTGTAGAGAATTAAGTACTGCTACGCGTCAGTATTCGGCGCAGGCAGGGAAATAATACTTTGGTTTGGCTAATTGGTTCTTTCTGTTACCAAAGATGGGCGCAGACTTATACCGGTGTCACACGGCCACTTTCGAGCACGATTGAGCGCGTTCTGGATCGAAATTTTCGACCGCGATTGGCTCCCGTCCACCGATTGTGCAACGAGGCCAAACGCGTCCAGAAATTCGATTCCAGTCAGGATCGATCGCGGCCAAAAGTGTGCAGTGTGACAACCGTATTAAATGTCGCTTGTGTACTTTCACTCAATTGTTATTATTATTTTTTTTTTGTCGGAGGTCCCGTGGTAGGTAATGGCGCAGGCAGCTTGCAATGCTTGTGGTTTCATGACTAGAACTAATGCAAAACAAAAGAACCACGACCATCCCGGCTATGTACTTATCAATCGCTTTAAGTTGTGCTCGTTTGTTATAGAAGCTGTCGTGCTGTTGCGGATGAATGCGTGGTTGCGCTATTTGTTTATAAATTTATCTTTTTGTATAAATAAGCACACCGAGCCTAATCAATTTTTTTCTCGTCCTTGTACTCGTTTCTTGGTTTCACGCAGGCGTGCTTATTATTACTACTATTTGTTTTCTTGTTGTATGACTGAACCCTGCCTAAGGCGTCCTGTCAGTTGTCAACAGTATTTGTGAAATGAATTGCACTTAGCGTCCTACGGTTATTGTACGCTTCACTACCTTATTTTAATGTCTAGTTATAAAGTGTATGGTTATTGTAACTATTCTTGGCCTTTATATATGTATTTATTAAGCTGGTAAATGCTTAATTGTATTTGCAGTTTTGAGAGGTTCTTTTATTGAGTCGTCAATCTCGAATGGTATTAATGGTGGGTTGTTTTCTTGTGCCCATGCAGTTGCAGTCAGCATGAAGCAATTGCAGTCAGCATGAAGCAATTGCATGGGAACCGACTGGCTGTCTTGGGCCTACACGTTGCTGAAAAGACAGTGAAGACGTCTGACCCGACAGGTATACTTTTTTCATCACAATTGGCCTACATATTTTTTTCACCGGAGGATGAAGACCTCCCCCAGTGAGCTCCAATTACCCCTGTCTTGCGCTAGCTGATTCGAAGTGAACCTACAAAATTTTTTGACTTCATCGTAGTCTACTTCTCTACCGTCCTTGACTACCCTTCTCTGCTCTTGGCATCCATTCTGTTACTCAAATGTGCCACCGGTTATCTGCCCTATGCATTACATGGTTGAAGAAGGCACTTGGGCTAGTTGGTGCTCATTGCAGACTTGAGACATCAATAACTAGCGTGAAAAAGACAACATCAAGAAGCACATAAGAAAGAAGTCTAGACTTCGACTGAAATTTTTTCTACACAGAAACATGGAATGCACAGAATGTCGACAGACAGAAACAACACAGGAGCTATCGGAACAAATTTATGAACAGGTTAATTTCACTTACGAACATTCTTGGTAAGAGCCAGGGACGGGTGCTTACACACCTATTCCCCACTTTTTTGATGCAAAGTGGTTCATATATTCCCCTATGTACCTGCTTCTGGAGCTGCCTGAGCACACAATTGCTTTGAAACTGCAAGGTGCATGAGCACGTATGGCGATGATTGGCCATGTGGCCACCAAGGCACTCAAAGCTGCCCTATGTGTCCTCAAGCCAAACAGGTCGGTGTTTAAACGACTGCTTGGGGGAACAAAGATAGGGCAGCTGTCATGGCTGGTGGCCATCTGGCCAATCATTGCTGTAAGTGCTCATGCACTGAGCAGTTTCAAAGCACTCATCTGCCCACGCGGCTCTAGAGGCAGGTCGACATGAAAATATTCGAAGCACTTTGCATCGAAAAGCGGGTGATAAGTGTGTAAGCACCCCTTCCCTTGCTCTCGCCAAAAAAGAGTGTTCGTATCTCGAAATGAACCTGCCCATCGATTGGCTCCAATACCTCCTGTGTCAGGCAGGCAAAAGGAAAGATAAATGTTGCTTCCATGCGTTGAGGTCGCATCCCCTGAATCCTATGTTTCTGTGTAGCCAAAATTTCAGTTGAAGCCTAGAGTTCTGTCCTGTGTGCTTCTAGCTGTCGTCCATTGTCTTTTTCGTGCTAGTTAATGATGTCTCACGTCTGCACTACATGGCCTGACCAGCTCCCTTTTTTTACTCTTTATGTCAGCTAGGATGTCAGCTCCTTCATCTACTTTCTGAACCACGCTGCTGTCTTCCTGTTTCTGCTGCCATCAGGATAGGAGTGGACATGACAAATGAAACTGAATGTCATTTAGACAGAGGAGCAGTGAGACTTCCTGTGCTTTAGCTTTTGCTGTTGTACATAATAGTTGAAATTGCACCAACACATCTTTTCCACCTTGTGATTTTCCCATAGCTGTGGCAAATAAATATATAGGCCTTAAGAAACTAGAAATGCAGTTTGCCTAAGAAAGAGAACACTCTTGCACCTAAAGGTAATGTGTATGATGCTCTGACTCCTTTGATGCATGTGCCTTGAGAGGTGTTGACGTTGTTCTTCATTTCTTTCTCAGTAAGCTTTACTTGATGGGTCTGACTTTGTATAAAGAAATAAGTTCTAAAGAAACCATAATACCTAACAGGCAGAATTGTCGAGGTTGAAAGTCAAGTTTTCTTTCATGACATATTTTTTTCAGGCTGTACTAGTTGATCCATGATGTTCGACAGACAGCGCAGACTTGTACAAGGGACGTCAAAAGTGGCGAGAAATGGAACAAATGCTATCGCCTCTTTCTCCATCCTTTGTCGAGTTCACATTGTCTAACGTCATCGACCAATACCAACTAGCCCGTTTGCGTACCTGTACTAGTTGAGCCATTTATACTATGGTACTCTAAACCAAATGTGATAAATTCAAAATTGGTGCCTTTTCTATCTTTGTACAAATACCTGTTTCATAAAACAGTTTAAAGTGTTATGGTTGATGTCATGTTTCGACACCACCATAACCTCATAAAATATCTTCATGGATGCAAAAGGTGCCTCTTGTGCAAGTTCCGTTCTAGCCTGACACGGAAAACAAACCTGGCAGAAGGTAGAGCACATGCTCTTTTGTAAACAAAACGCATGATTGCATTTTCTTGGCAGTTATTGCAATGTTTTCTGATGTTTATCTGCATGAACATTAATTATCTCAGCTGCTAAAGACATATCACTAGACACTGTGAGCAGAAAAAAGTGATTGTGCAGTACTGTTGAAGTCATGCAACATTATGTTTAAGCAAACTGGCAGGGATGCTAGCTGTTAAAAAGAAAAAGCTGACTTCTAGAAAAATTTGCAATCCTAAATGTGGAATTGAAATTCACTATGCTTATAAGCTACAAAAAATTTCCAGGATGATCAGACTAGTTACACTGGCCATTTGCTGATTCAATAAGGTTCACTGAAGCTTGTTTTAAATTCACACTGTTTTTATGCAGGGTGATGATTTTCAGTCTTGTGGAATTTTTAAATATAGTCCTGTTGCATATAGCATAATTCTAGTCCTTGAGCAGGAATATTCAAACACGCAGATATATCTAGCACAAGAAATCGAAACATATTAAACTAATTAAAAAGAATTATTATCTTTCGAATGAATTACATTATAGCTAATATAACTGAAAAGAAAGGGGCTTAACCAAGAAACGCGATGTTTATTAATCATATCCTAAGAAGCCAGCAAACACTGACACCAAGGACAAGTTAGGGTAAATTACTTGTGATTAACAAATGAAATAAAGAAATGAAAAAATGGCTGTGGCTTAGCTAAGGTTAAGCCCAGGATGCGAAGCATACTAGCCTTTATTTTAACGCGACAGCGTTAAGGAGCTCGTGTCGCAGAAAAGCCGGTGTCGTCGGCGTCGGCTCAGGCGTGCGGCGCTTGCTCAGGCGCACATTTCGTTGTCGCGCCGAACGCTGCGTTGCTCGACGCGCACCGCGTCCGATGCGGGGCGCGACGCCGCGAGCGACGGCGGGAGTTGGAGCGCCGGTTCTCCTCTGTCGTGACGTCACGGTGTCACGTGATTTCATGGTCACCGCCGCGCCTGAGGAGCTGGGTTGAGCCCTCGTAATATGCTTCGCATAACGTCGGCTCAGGCGTGCGGCGCTTGCTCAGGCGCACATTTCGTTGTCGCGCCGAACGCTGCGTTGCTCGACGCGCACCGCGTCCGATGCGGGGCGCGACGCCGCGAGCGACGGCGGGAGTTGGAGCGCCGGTTCTCCTCTGTCGTGACGTCACGGTGTCACGTGATTTCATGGTCACCGCCGCGCCTGAGGAGCTGGGTTGAGCCCTCGTAATATGCTTCGCATAATAAATTAATGGAAATGAAAGTGGATGAAAAAACAGCTTGCTGCAGGTGGGGAACGAACCCATGTCTTTGCATTACGCGTTAGATGCTTTACCAATTGAGCTACTGCGGGCGCTGTTTCCCCATCACTTTCTTGGGTATTTATGCTTCCTAGTAGAACGCTGGGAGTGTTTGCCAGCGCCACCACATATCTGGGGCACATATTGTAATTTACGAATCATAGCCAGTGAGATTACAAGGTGTATCTACTTGGAATTGATTTCCAGAATGGCGTCAGTTTGGAGATATGCACCATCAAACTTGCCAGAAAAATGCACTGTTGTTCCACTTACTTTTTTAACAAAATTTACTTTTATACACTGAGGCACAAAAGTGGGTTGTGCACTGATGCACAACCCACTACTTTACCAGTAGTACTGAAAACATTTTGGCTCTTTATCATTAATGCACTGATGTTTAAGCTATAGAATGTCACTTGCCCCATCTTCCTATCTCTTCACGTTCCGAAGTAATTGAGCAATGCATGGCATCCAGTGGTGATGTCCGGTTGAAACAGTGGGCTGTAATTGCATTTCTCACTGCGGATGGTTCTGCGCCCTTCAACATTCATTGCCATCTGAAAGCAGTTTACGGGGATGCCTGTGTTGAAATCAGCACTGTGCGTAGGTGGGCAAGTACTGAGAAACATCAAAATCCAGCTGCATCAAATGTCCAGGATCAGCACCGAACTAGACAGCCCACAATGGCTTCTTATGAGGATCATCAACATCAGGCAGACGAGTTGAATCGGGTCAATCGTAGGATCAAGCAACACCAGATTGCAGCAACACTCGCTATTTCCATTGGTTCAGTGAACCACATAATTAAAAACCTCCTGGGTTACAAGAATTGAACTTGTTGGCTATGCTTCGACTTTCTCATGTCAGTCATCAGTTACCGTGACACCCTACAAGCGCAAGTCTTCTTGTAACGCAGGTCTTTAATGATCTGGTTCACTGAGGCAATGGAAATGGCAAGTGTTGCAATCTGGTGTTGCTTGATTCTGCGATTGCACCGAGTCAACTCATCTGCTGATGTTCATGACCCTCATCAGAAGCCATTGTGGGCCATCCATTTCGGTGCTGATCCGGGAGATTTGATGTGGTAGGATTTTGGTCTTTCACAGTCCTTGCCCACCTCTGCACAGTGCTGACGTCAACACAGGCATTCCTGTAAACTGCAGTCAAATGGCCATGAATGTTGATATGCGCACAACCTTCCCCAGTCAGAAATTCAATTACAGCCTGTTGTTTCAACTGGACGTCACCACTGGATGCCATGAATTGCTCGATTACTCTGGAACGAGAAGGGATAGGAAGGCGAGGCAAGTGACATTCGATAGCTTAAGCATAAGTGCATCAATGATAAAAAGTTCAAAATGTTTGCTGTAATATTGGCAAAGTAGTGGGCTTGGAGGCAATAATTTCTGAATTGCCCTCATATAGTTGTGTAGCCTGTCTCTCCTACATTCATGATGTGGCAGATTAAATGCCTTATTCTTTCGAAATAACGATTTCCTGGTAGTAAGCACTATCTGTGCTTGTTTTCTTTAACCTGCTCTTCATGTGATCTTGAAATATTAAAGTGAATGATGCAGGGAAGCGCTGCTAGTCATGTTTCGTGTACTTTTCCTGACATTAAATTGCAACAAATCATTTTGCAGGTAAAAAATAAGCAGATGGCTACAGTGATCAATGAAGAAATGGCTTCATCTATGATGGCTCGCCTTAGGACATTGGAATGGAGCTACAAAAAGGCATCATCATCCTCGCCTGTGCCCTGGAACTTTGGTTTGAATGAGACTGTTCTTCAATGTAGAACGGCCGCAAGACTTGTCACCACAAGGCATAGTGCAAGCTCAAAATATTGTACAGGAGGCTAGAATAAATGACCCTCCATGCAGTCACTCTGTATCTGTGATAAATGGGACCATTTCACGCAGAACACTCACAAGTGATAATGTGTTTTCTCTCAAAGTTGCTATGCAGTGCGTTTGTAAACACATTACCTATTGTATGCACACCATACATAACATTTCTGTGTGCTAGCCTAACTGTAGACTTAGAAACAAACAATGAAGTGCATATGTACCCGCTTCCACATGCCGTACTTCAAGGGCTATTATATTGCTCATTACACCCGATAGGTGAAGGGGTAATATATTCCTGATCACACCCTTACACCCCATGGGTCGAAGGGTAATATGTTGTTCAAAACACCCTCAAGGGATAGGGTGTTATTGGAATATAGAATAACCATCATAAGGGTGTAATTCCCTATAAAACCCAGCTTTTTCAAGGGTGCTAGGGGGTTAGTTATAGACATCGAAAAAAACCCTTAGGGGTGTAAATTATTTTACAGTGTACTGCGCGCTAAGCACTGAGATGCTGACGTTATCGTCCATAGCGGATGACCACGCTACAGTGCGTGATCATGAAAGCCGCGCTCTTGTTGCTCATTACCCTTTGCTTACTTAAAGTGAAAACAGATGATGTCTGTCTTCTGAATGACGTCGGTTGTTTGTTCTCTTTTTGCTCCTGGCCATCCTTATTAAAAGTGTAGAAGACCGAACACTGAGGCATGTCAGGGGTTAGAAAAGAAGCAAGTGTGCGACGAAAACGAATGCCATCGAAGATTTAAAACAAAAGAAAAAACGCACGAACACGCACATTTGATGTTTCCAGGACACGGAGAAGTGCTGAGAACGCCAGCTCTCAAAATTAATTACAGCCTGCGAAGTAAGGAGGTGTGCGCACGATCTTTGGGCCCCGTCGCGAACAACACTAGAATTGCGTCGATTAGACGCTGACGGTGACGTACGTGCACGCGCGTGCACAAGTCGCTCGCAGGGCAATCTCTTGTCTCGGCTTGGCTGTAGAAAAGTGTGCTAGAAGGGGGCTAGTGCGTTCAGGGTCGTCACGCGTCATCCATTGCCGCCAGGCGGAAAGGTCCGGCACTTGGATGCCAGCCCACGTGAAAGCAGCGCCGCCGCCAACAGCCGTCGATCCGTCGCTCATTCCTGCTATTGTCAGTCGCGCTGGTTGTATGCCGCTAGCGCGTACGTCGAGGCTTGTGTTGTTTGGGGTTCTTTTTTTTTTGTAGTTTACGGCAGCTCGAACGACGCATTGTTTAAAATAAAGGCTTGATTTTCCCTGAAGTATTCTGGTTTGAATTATGTATACACAGTGGTTGTCATCGCTATGTAAAGAGCTGAAGCCATCTAATTAATTACTGAATTACTTAACTAATTTTAATTCTACAATTTTGATATAGTTCAAGTAATTAAAGCTTATGACAATTTAATGATTAATTATTTTTAAAAAAATATGTTGGTTTGTATTACTCATATTACCTAAATAATTGAGTAATTAAGTAAGAACATTTAAATCAATTGCTTTTGCTGTATCCAATAGATTGTTGATCCTGTTACTTTTAGAAATGAAATAGCCAGTCTCTTTACATAATATTCATGCACTCTTTGAGTGATATCTGCATACCAAGGAGTAGGTTTTCACTGATACATTTTTTTCATGTGTGACATGTAATTGTAAGAATTGCATGCGCATTTCCGCAGTTGTTCTCGGTGCATTTCCAAAAAGTTCTCGAACGGATCTTGGCGGAGCCAGGATCCGTTAGACAACTTCGGTATAGTCAGACAATCATCTGGATCAAATGATCATCACACACCAACGCCGTGCCTGATTGTTGTAAGCTGCTCGTCATTTTATGACCTCGCAAAAGCAGTCAGCTCGAGCGCTGCGGAGCTTGATGAAGAAATGAGCTCTCTTCTAGAATTTTGTGATGGCTCCCTCCGAGAAGCGAGACTTAACGATTTGAACAATGCTGTCGAGGCCGAGACGTGTTAGCACTGACGTGTTAGCAATTAAAATGCAGGTTCTTACGCGCGATGCATGCAAAGCGCCATAGCGCATCGGAAGCAGTGCATGGTGCGACAGACCATCTTCTGGTGGCGCCATCTCGTGGCTTTCCACATCAAGTGCGGCAGCCGTGGGTCCTCCCTGAACACACTACATCATATTCTACGTCGTAGTGCACTGTAGTTATAGTTCTAGCGTTGCTAATGCCACTGTAAAGTCGGTCCTCCTACAAAGCTAGTCTAACAGCAGAGAAACGAGTACAAACGATGCAGGTAGACTTGAATAGAATGCCATTTTGACTTGAATGTTTTGAACAGAATGCCTGCTTTTTTAGTACACTGAAACGCAGAACTTGAAACTCAACGAAATACTCCCGTTCTTGTTCTTTTTCTTTTTTGCATGTTATGACGTGGTTGATGCGCAAAAACAAGCCAGCGCACAGGACTGTAAGACTGGCTATGTACCGAGTGTGGCAGGATGTTAGGCGCGAACATTTGAAATATGTCGGCATCTTTCGCACATCGTCCCATCCGCATTTTTTTTTTTCTGCTCATACACACTAAATGCCATGTCAACTGGCGGGTACTCGAAACTTGTCATTTATTCCGCCACACAGAAGAATAATACAAAAGAACCATGCCCGCTGTGGTTGTTTAGTGGCTAAGGCGTTGCGCTGCTAAGCCATGAAGCCGCGGCGGCACACTTCGATTGGGGCGAAATGCAAAAGCACACGTCTACCGTGTATTTTGTGCGCCTAAAAGAACCCAAGATGGTTAACATTAATCCGGAGTCCTCCTACTATGGCCCACCTCATGTTTAAGTCGTGCTTTTGGTACGTAAAAACTAGGAATTTGTATTATGCGAAAGCATCAAATGGCCCATTTAGCGAAAAAGCCGGCGTTCGTCTGTAGCACTGAAACGGCAGCTGAATCCCTATTGGCTGCGACGCCACATCACGAGCACGTCACGTCACGAGCGGGAGAAAGGGAACACCCAGTGCTTCATAAGCGCGCCAGGTGTTGCATGGGGGAAGAGGGCATCGCCGCGACGCTATGTCACCCTCGCTCTCGGAAACCGGCGGATGGCTTGTATGCCTCTCCCTCTCTCTCTCTCTCTCTCTCTCTCTCTCTCTCACCCCCAATGGGCTTAGCTGCTGTGCGCGCCTGCTGGCCTTGGTGGCCGCTGCTGCTTCCTGGTCTCTCGTAGCACACGACGTCGGAGGCATACGGCGTTAGCACTGCAGACTGCTGCTGCTTGCTGGCTCGGAAAGCACGTTCCGCTATGGTACATTACTCGCAGCGCAAAACTCGAAGGAATGCTCAGCGGCGTTGAAGTGGACATTAATGCTTTCGCATTCACAACTCAAAAGGGGTGCTTAGGTGTCCTCTGATTTTACTTTAGTTAAGTGAACCAGAAAGCATACGTAGGCATAACATTATCATTTACTTTTTTGTGTTTATTTGTGCTTTATTGCGGTTAATGTCCGTCACTTTCGTACACGTGCCTTTTCTTTCAATTCCACTTATTTCGAGTAAATGAAAATAATCTACATCCTTTCCCGCTCCAGACGCTAGAGAAAAGATGGATAAGTCTCGTGTTTATAACTGCGTAGTTCCGCTATTATTCTGATCTCGCCTTGGCTGTGCAGGTTTAACCACTAGCGAGAACAAATATGTTTTAATTCACGTATCCGCCCAATCCCGGCACCCTTCTTGTTTCAGATTAAACAACATCTGTGATGGAAAAAAAAACACGAATAAAGCTGCTTTGTCAAATTACATCGTTATATAGACCGTTTTTCGTAGGCGCCGCCATATTGTGAACGCAGTGGCGCCGCCTGTGAGCAGCGCCATACTGGCTTGGGTGAAAGCGGTCTTTTGCATGGCAGGTATACGCTCGGCGGTAGGTTCTGGCGTTTGTTTTCGTGGTCGTGCGGTCTGTTTAGTATGACGCGCGTCTTCTACATGGTAAACGGTTCTGTGAGACTTGCTGAAGTGGTTTAAGGCGTCATGGCCGGAATTTCTGCTGGCGTTGAGGTGGACGGAACACGCAGCGCGATGTGTGCGTGCATATTTGAGTCTACAATCAGCCTCGGAGATCAATTGTGTATTTCCGAATGTTCCAATCAGTAATGTGACCTTATTACAGTATTATCCTCTATTTCTAAGCTGCGGTTTAGGAGCCATGAAACATACGCGACGATCGTAACAGCGTGGGTACTATTCTACTACGATAGGAGCTGTGCTATTATACTTTGTCAAGCGTTCAAACTATTCGCTGCAGGTTACATTGCCTGACTACTTGGTTTGATGGATGAGGTTTCCACCCATGAATAAAATAGTTTTGGGTAGTAATAGCAGCATACCTTATACAGTCTGAATTAAGCTTGTCCAGCGAAGCGACCGTTTACGAACTGCGCGAGCGTCCTAAGCAGTAGTAGGTGCTGGATTACAAATATCCGTGTTCTATATAGCGCATGGCCCAAGCATACGGCATCAGCAGTTATATATTTATAAATGTTGTGCGACGTTAGCCCGTTTTCTCTTGCTTTTTAAAGAGGATGATAAACGAATTTTTTTTTTCGGTTGTGTTCGTTCAGTTCTCTACGACGTACTCACCCGTATTACGGAAATTTTGCGCTCAAAAATAGCCATCGCTTTCTTTTTATGCGAACCATCTCATATATTATGGCTGTATACAGGCCAAAAAGCCAATGCCGAAGCACACAGCTTATACATGTATCGTGCTGGCTCACCAACCGCAGTGATCGCTGTGTTGAGCAGCGCCACGGGCCTCATGCAGCAAGGCTAGCGTAGACATATGGTAATTTCAAACATACTACACTTGAAATGCGTGAGAAAGAACGATGCCAGTGTATCACAAATATCTGATAGCGCCTGCCTCTTAGACGTTTCGTGGTTGCCTTAGGTTGGCCGTGCACGAGCATGCGCTCTTATGTTTTACTCCCTACGCCAATCGATCAGACAGTGAGCTGATTTACCATTTAATGCTGCTAATACAGATACGCCGGTTTTCTTTGTTGAATTAAAATCGATATAAGCAAAATAGTAAACAACACATACACGCACCACGGCTGATAAGGCGCGTACACCGCGGCCGATTGTGCGCGTCACATTTTTGCCCCCCTAAGACATATTTCTGCCTACAGCAGTTACCGATGCACCGAAAGGCTTGCTTGACGACCTTATATGAACGAACATGGCGTAAATTTCACAAAGCAAGATCTGAAACATCTCGAAACCGTTCCGGAGCACGCGACAGACATACTTTCAAGCAGCGCCGCGCCGGATCGCCCAAGCCAGAGAGGAGGAAAGGCTCTCCGCGCGCCCTATCCTCCTCGCCTGATGAAACGGTCTATAGAAGCTACAGAAATCTTCCTTAGATATATGTACGCCTAACCTGTGGCGTAACGTAAAGGGTATCCTGTTCCCAGGCTGTACTGCTCTACCGAAAGTTTCAAAATGGCCTTAAACGTTATGTACAGCCATCACACTACATAGAAGCATACTCAAGCACACAGCATTGCAATTTGACAAAAACAAAAACACGTGCTCAAAACATGAGCACGTCCGCACTCTCGCGTGCACCCCGAGTGCTGCCTTAAGTACAAAGCGGCTGCGTGCTTGGTGCTTACGACTCAATTACTGCTGCGGGACAGGAAATTAGCGCGGGCTTTACGTCCGGTAGCTATCCGATTCCGTTTCTTGTCCTTCAACAGTGTGGCTTATCTCGCACTCATTAGCCTGATTGTCACCGCCAGTCGACCTGCCATTTTGGGCACAGGAGGCGGTTGCAGGAGTTGAAGTAGGGACTGACCCAGCTGATCAATAGTTCAAATGCGAACGGCCACCCGAGAGCCCGGCCATCTTAATTAAGACTGGGACTGCATTACGTCTAATCCTTCCGCAACTGACCCTCTGAGTGTGCGTCTATTGATTGTGAGCAGTCCGCGCGCGCGCGCAAGCTGCGTCACATAAATGCACATGCCATTTTTTTTATCGTATACACCTTTTCATCGGGCGACGAGGAAAGAGCACGCGGCGAGCCTTTCATCCTGTCTGGCTTGGGCGATCCAGCGGCGCTGCTTGCAAGTATCGCTGTCGCGTGCTGCGGAACAATTTAGCGATGTTTTAGATCGTACTTTGTGAAATTTGCGCGATTTCCGTTCATATAAGGTCGTCGGGGAAGCCTTTCGGTACATGGGTAACTATAGTACGCGGAGATATCTCTTGGGGGCGCATACGTGTGACGCGCATTATCAGCCGTGGTGTGTATATGTGTTGGGAACTATTTTGCGTATATCGGTTTGAATTCAACAAATAGAACCGGTGTCTCTGTATTACCAGCATGAAATGGTAAATCTGCTCACTATCTGATCGCTTGGCGTTAGGACTAAAACGTGTGTTTCGTGTGCCCCCCCCCCCCCTATGTAATACCCTCTCCAAGAGGGCCTTTAGGGTATTTGAATAAATAAATAAATAAATAAATAAATAAGAGCGCATGCTCGTGTACGGCCAACCTAAGGCAACTGCGAAACATCTAAGCGACAGGAGCTGTCAAATGTGTGTGATATCCGGAATCGTTCTCCCGCATTTCGAGTCTAGTAGGCTTGAAATCCCTATATGTCTGCGCTAGCCCCCTGCATGAGGCCGATGGCGCTTCTCATCACAGCGATCACTGCGGTTGGTGAACCAGCATGATACATATATAAGCTATGTGATTCGGCATTGCCTTTTTGCCCTGTAACGCCACAGTATGTGAGTGGGATCGCATAAAAAGAATGCGATGGCTATTCTTGAGTACTACCCGCCGTGGTTGCTCAGTGGCTATGGTGTTGGGCTGCTTAGCACGAGGTCGCGGGATCGGATCCCGGCCACGGCGGCCGCATATCGATGGGGGCGAAATGCGAAAACACCCGTGTGCTTAGATTTAGGTGCACGTTAAAGATCCCCAGGTGGTCGAAATTTTCGGAGTCCTCCACTACGGCGTGCCTCATGATCAGAAAGTGGTTTTGGCACGTAAAACCCCATAATTATTTCTTGAGTACAAAATTTCCGTATTATGTGTGAGTGCGTCATATAGAACGGAACGAACACAACCAAAAACAAAAAATTCAGTCATCTTGCTCTTTCTGGAAAAAGAAAGAAAAACGGGCTAACGCCGCAATACGACCTCGCATAGTTACGCCGCACAACGTTTATAGATCTATAAACGTTGATGCCGTGCACTTGGACCATGCGCTATATAGAAGAAAGATATCTGTAATCCAGCACCTATAGACGGCTTAGCACGCTCTCGCAGTTCGTCAACGGTCGCTTTGCTGTAAGGTATGCTGTTAGTACTATCCAAAACTATTTTATTCCTGGGTGGAAACGTCATCAACCGAACCAAGTCGTCACGTAATGTAATCTGCAGCTAACAGTTTGAATGCTTGTCAAGGTATAACAGTACAGCTGCTATCGTAGCAGAACGGTACCTAAGCTTTTACAATCGTTGCGTATGTTTCATTGTTCCTAAACCACACCTTAGAACTAAGGGATAATACTGCAATCAGGTCGCGTTAGTGAATGGAACATCCAGAAGTGCACAATTGATCTCCGAGACTCATCGTAGGCTCAAACATGCGCGCGCACATCGCGCTTCGTGCTCCATCCGCCTCAACGCCAGCAGTAAGTCCGGCCGGGCCAATTTAAACCCCTTCAGTATGTCTCACAGAACCGTTTACCACGTAGAAGACGCCACGTCATACTAAATAGACTGGACGAGTGCGAAAACAAACACCAGAAACTTCCGCTGAGCGTATACCTGCCATGGAAGACGGAGCGATCGCCCAAGCCAGCATGCCGACTGCCAGTAGATGGCGCCACTGCGTAGCAATATGGTTTGCAATAGGGATTAGTAAGAGGTGATTGGAGGATTGGTGGAGGAAAAGTAGGGAAACGACAAAAAACGGAGACGTACAAAAGCATAGTTCGCAATAAGGGATCAAAAAATTTGGTTGTGGGAGTTCATAGCGTTTTCTTTTTTATTGTTTAACCTAGGTAGGACCTTAGGCGTAATAGCAAGGGCTTGGTGGCACAACCCACCGCCCCATTCCAAAGGGGACGCTGATAACATCCATTCGTCCATCCATGGTGGCGTCCATGAATAAATGGTCTACAGGGCAACTCAGCTCGCGGATGTAATATCGCAGCTCAGGAGAGCTTTTGAAAAACAAATTCACCCGTAGCAGGGGGCAAGCATAGCAAAGCAAGGGTTTGGAAAGGAAATATCGTTTACCTTAATGTTTGACGCAGCGCGAAAGCGCATGCAGGTGCCTTCGTGCAACAAGAGTTAAGGAAACAGCTTAAACATTAATTAAAAGAAAGGGACTTCCGAAAAATGGACCACAATACGAAGGCTGAGGCATGCATATGATGGTGCAAGGTCTCCTGTGTTGCTTATCCACGAACATAAATTGGTTCAAAGTCCTTACAAATGCATGAAATCTGGGAGGCAGCAGTCAGAACTTTAGCCGAAGCCGTTTGCGTGATTTTTCTGTATACTGCAGACCTTGCTTGACGGAACGTAGCCTTTAGTCCAACAGTCTTCCACCGGAACACCCCATCCTTAACCAGATGATAAATATCACGTAATGGACTTCGGCACATTCCGATAGCCCCCAACATCTGTCATTAAGTCATGAACTTTGTAGTGCAAGAATACTCAATTGTACAGCTGGCATAGTCTCAAAGCGGAAGCCAGCCATGCAGTCAGTAGCGGTTCACGCTCGTTTCTATTAAGGCTTTTCATCCATTGTTGTTTACATTCAAGTCTCAGGTGTAAACGCGTGGTATACTAATCAATGGAGTACGTTCCGGCATAGGCAGCGCAGCACCGCAATCGGACAAAGATGGGCCAAAATTTCGTGTGCAGTTTTCGGACTTGAGTTGGTGTTTCCTCTATTTATGTAGAACAGCGGCGCTAGCCTGGTATGCTTGGCAGGCAATTGTTCCGCCTAGAACACTCGAGCGTTCCATAGAATAGCAAAGAAACCGCAATGTAACGTTTTCTACAGTGTTTAAGACACATTGGCTTGAAATTATATGTGACTTCTCTGTCCGTGTGTCTGCCTCTCCTTACACGAATTATCTGTCGTGCCTAGCAGCGACACATATTTAGTGGTTTCCTTGCTTTCTAGACCACCACTGAGGGTGCAACAGAGCCCCCTCCACACTTTTTCCTTATAGAACTTAAGCACTATTGGTGGGGGCAAACCTGTTGAACAAATGCTCACTTGTGTCATATAACAGCAACGCCTATGCCTATTTTTTCACTCCGTTCGTAAACGTATCATTATGTCTCGATGGTATGGCTTTTGCCACGAGGTTTCACTGCCACTAGCTGCGCGCGTGACCGAGGAGTTCTACCGACCTTGTCGAAACGTCCATGCTTCCAAGCTCAACATGCATAGTGCGACGGTTCTGCGACAGGAAAGAGGGCTGCATGCAGGTGGCAAGTGAGCACGCGTCTCCTCCTCTACCCCAGTCGTGGCTGCGTATGGCTGTTCGCACAGCTGAGCGCATACTCGGGCCACGCGACGTATTTGCAGGTAACCTGCAACGGGTGCAAAGACATGGCGAGCTGGGACGGCTGATCGCTTCACGCGCACTTTTTTCCGCGCGCCTAGAGTTGGAGGTCACGTATCTCAAGAATTGAACACGCGTTGACGCGAGAGAGAGCCCGAAACGTTCGCTCTCCGAGGTCGGTGCTCTTCATAACGCCAGCGTAATGACAGCCTTTGTTCACGTTCACCGAGTGAGATCAGTTCGTGTTCGCTTGTGTACGCCTGTCACTATGCTTGTTAATTTAATGAGTAAGAGGGTTTAGTGCAATTTATACAGCCGATAAAACTACGAACCTTGCTTCGTATTGCTGTCTAATGCTTTGCTATCAGTACGACTGCGACTTTTTTTCTCACTCCTTTTCATTCATCCCTCACTATCTCACCTGGAGTAGGGTGCCAGACCTGCCACTAGGTTTCTCCAGATATAAACTTTCTCTCTCTCTCTCTTTCTCTGCGACTGTCGCGATGTGTTTTATATGCTGGGTTCCGGTGGTGTGCAACGCGCGTTTTCTCGTCGCAGTGGACGCCGCTGGAATCCGTGACGTACTGCGGCTGGACGTGGCCAACGGAGGCCAGCTGGGACGCGGAGCGCGAGGAGTGCGTGTTCGCCTCGTCGGGCCGCAAGCTTTACTACTTGCTGGTCACCGTGGCGCTCTTCTTCCTGCCCGTGGCCATCATGCTGACCGCTTACTCCCTCATCGTGTGGCGCTTGTGGATCACACAGATGCCCGGAGAGCGCAGCGCTGCGAACATCAACGCCCAGTGCCGCGCAAAAAAGAAGGTAACGTCCTTGCGCGCTGCTTGGCTGTGCGGAGAAAGACAAAGAGTTTGGGTGTTTAGAAGCCGCCGCCGTGGCTGATTGTGACCACGTGAGCTACGCTCGACCACCGGCTGCGGTTTTAAAGTGGCATAAAGAGCATCACTAAATCTCTTCAGATTAGTGAAGCATTCCCTCAAGACTCGGTTTCCCAGTAGTTCGCTACTAGCAGTCGGAGAAGGAAAGCCAATGTTCGTCTATTTGGATTTGGCACCCCAATAGCAGCACCGGTATGCCAGTGTGACGCCATGGAGTTCAACGGGATCAACAGTGGTAGAAAGATCGCTGGAGCATAATAGTTTGGTTGCGCTCCAGCGACATCCTCTTGTTCGACCGTGGTTGATCACTTAATTCCTCCATCCTCGTGACCACTGTATTGTATAGATTTCAAGGTATTTTTACGTGTTTGCGCCGTTACCCCTACGCCCCACCCCCCTCTTTTCTTTTTTCTTTTTTTTTTTGCGTAGTAGGGGAATGCCCTTGCCAGAAAAAGGTTTTAAAATTCCCTAGGTTGATTCTTTGATTCCTTTGGAATGGATTTAATTATCGATTAACTACTCCCAAACAAAACGCTATCAAAATCCATGAAGTCAGTGGAAAGTTGTGCGGGAAGCGGTGGTGGCATGCAACCCTCTTTCGTTGTTGCCTTTTTTTAAAATTTAGTACACCTCTGCCCACGCTAAGACTGGCGTTATCAATGTCGCAGCAATATAATTTAGCAATGCAGCTTAACCAAACTTCCCTCCTTTCATACTTACTAATCCACGTCAAAACAACAGAAGACACAGATGTAGAAGGTCGCCGGATGATGTCCGATCTTCCTTCGAAAGATATCATCATCAGGCAAAAATACAGAAGGGCTCGAGAACTTGCTTTTATACCCTTCTGTCGTTGTTTTGGCGCTGATTAACAAGTATGCATTCTTTCCATCTCTTCCATCTTTCCACCTTACTGCAATTTGTTCCTTTCTTCGACGTCCCTTTAAGGCCGATACTATACGAAGGATGAGAAGTCCCTGATGTCATATATTATTACGGCGGTTGTCACAGTGCCGAAACAACAAATGTCCGTCACATCAATAATTATCAATAATTATCATTATCTATATATATATATATATATATATATATATATATATATATATATATATATATATATATATATATATATATATAATTATAATAATTATCAGTAATCGGCAGCACGTAAAGCAGCCTCTACGACGTGTAGTCTCAGCACACCAAGCAACGTTTAATTTGCTGGTTCGAACAAGCTGGCTGCTTGCTGTCGCTTCACTACGCGGTTATCGAACGACTATTGAGAACTCGTTAACTACAGAAAATTTTTACCCTAGTAAAACCCTTCTTTTTTTCTTGCGAAGGCTGTGCTTCTTTTTTCGAGGGGGGGGGGGGCGCATTGCAATGTCCGTGAGCGAAAGGCCACGTCGGCACTGCTGTCGTGGAAACACTGATGGCGTCTGTGGACGACTCTAGCCATCTTACTGCAGTATAGGAATAATTTATTCCCTGCTCCTGGCTGTGAACCGTGCTTCAGCTTGAATCCACACGTGCCTCAGCACACGATGCGATGCCGGACGCATGATTTTACTGCTTTCTGTTTCACTTTTACATTATTGAATGCATCGCACGGCTCTATGGGCCATGGTAACAGAGTTGCCCATATACGGGGTGTGTGTTGCAGTTACTATGGGCCTAGCGTTAAAAAAGAAAGACAGAAAAAAGGAAAATGGATTAGGTGTACCCTACGCGGATCTAGCCAACTCAGTATCGTTCACTCTCCTCTTGAGCAGCTCAAAGCCTTCTTTTTCTTAAATTTCAGCTGGAGTAACTCGTTAAAAAAAACAATTAACTTTTAAAGTATTAATCTAAGCGCGTAGGCTTCAAATCAGAAGTTGCAGAGCCTACTAATAATTATGCACTTGGTCGCTTATCATGAAAAGAGCGACTCTGGTTTTAATTATTCAAGGCTCTGAAGAACGAGCGCGGTATCGTAATAAAGTGCCGTATAACTAGCTGCTCACGCGCCGCAGCATTTGTTCAGTTTTACAGGTTTGGAAACAATTATCTACGTTGCACCCACACCCAACGTACGAATAAGCACAAGCGAAAAGGTTGATTGAGAGCGGACGGCAACGACTGCTATATCGGATACATCGCCATCTGCCTCAAAGATCGCTTCGCCCTTTATGGAGCCTTTCAGAAGCAAACATGCTGACAGCTTCAAGAGTTTTCATGCACTATTTATTGCCATAATCACATCGTTACTATTGAACCGATGCTTCAGCAGGCGTAATATTTTGGCAGCAGTAGAAGCCAACGTAGTTGCCTTCGGCCCATCCCTGTTGCATATATATCATAGGAAGTCACCAAACAACGAAACCAAAGTCAACGCAGGGGGAAATTACGTGTACTGACTAACTGAAATAAAGAAATGATACATTAATGCAACGGAAAGTGGATGAAAAAACAATTTGCCGCAGGTAGGGAACGATCCCATGTCTTCGCATTACGCGTGTGATGCGCTACCAATTGAGCTACCGCGGCACGGTCTTCCCATCCACTTTCTGGGGTATTAATTTGTCAGTACGATAACTTACCCTGGGATCATATATATATATACACTTGTACGTGCGTGTGTGTGTGCGCGTCTAAGTTCATACACTGTTTCACTGAGGTTCCAGCTATAAGCTGCGAACATTTTCCCCTTCGTTAAATAGAACGGCGTCCTCCATAAGAAAATACTTGGCGGTCCCTACGTGGGACTAGCCGCGTGGCGCGGGGTCTCCCCTCCGTCTTCTCTGGACCGAAATAAAGTAATTACACTCACTCTGCCATGCAAAGAAACGGAGTTCCATATATTTGAACTCTTTCTTCTAAATTTTAAGTTCACGTAACAATAACTATGTGGAATTGTCTCCAAAATAAATAGCCGTGGTTATGGGAACAGTTTTTCACATACAAGTACCTATTATCTGGAACATTCTTCTATGAACCAGCGACAGGAACCATCTTTAAGTGTTCATACGCGTTTCCTTCGCGTACCTGGGCGTCGTTCGACATGCTCAATCATGGTCCCAGTTACGGATGTGTGGAACATCCTTTCTGGGTACAGCATCGATCACTCGTATAAGGCATGTTTGATGAGCTAGGGCACTAACGTCGCTGCACGCAAGTGCCTAGTCACGTTGTGCTGTTTCAATTCTCGCGCGCTTTCTATTGAGCCTGGAATAAATATTTTACCACAACAGCCAACATCAAGGAGGTAGATCTCATTTGGATATGTTTCTTTCCGATCCTCAACTTCTAAATTGAAGAACTTGTAATTAAATACGTACTTGAAAAGGTAGATGTAACTATTGCTGCTAATTTTCGTCAGCGCAGGGTAAAAAAAAAAGAATATTGAGTCGCTCAAGAGGGCAGTAAACAATACTGAGGTGGTAGCCTTCGCGTAGCACGCTCTGGTTCATCTAGATATTGGTATAAGTTACCTGAAACAACGTGTATAATTTGGAAGTCATTTATACCAAGTCTTCTATTTCCCAGTTTAAAATAACACGGCCATCTAGATTATTAAATTACCATGTATGGTTAACATATACGACTATTGCCAGAGATAAGGCTGCGGCAAGCGAGAAATTATTGTAATCGTCACGTACAGCTGTCGATTCGCCACCTATTTTCAGTATACCGTTTATGATGTACCGTTGGTATGCATTATTGTTGATAAGAAAAAAAGTTACATTCTTGTGTTTTACGTGCCAAAACTACGATCTGATTATGAGGCACGCCGTAGTGGCAAACTCCGGAAATTTCGACCACCTGGAGTTCTTTAACGTGCACCTAAATATAAGTACACGGGTGTTTTCGAATTTCGCCCCCATCGAAATGCGGCCGCCGCAGCTTGGATTCGATCCCGCGACCTCGTGCTTAGGAGCCAAACTCTATAGCCACTAAGCAACCATGGTGGGTGATGGTTGACAAGAACTCGTAAATTATAAAGAGTGAAAATGCGTACATGCTATATGAAGAAACTTTGTTCTAAGCAATAAGAGCGTATAAAAGTAACGCATACACAAAACACGAAAAGCACAAAATATAGGATACGAAATGCCGCGTTGCAGGTGGCTGGTATGGCTTCAATTCTAGCGGCGTGCTTACATTGAGACACCAGGCTCCTGTTTCCTGCGTTGTCCCCTGTGGTCGATCACGTGCTCAAACGACCGATGCTGCAAAAACAACGCCTAAGAATCGACATTCACGAAGCGAAAACGTCTAGCACTGCCAATACAAGTTATGCCACAGCGACGTGGCAGTCATGGAATGAGAGAAAGAGGGAGAAATAAGATGGAGAACGTAGGCACGTTAACCAGAAGGTTGGCTGTCCCACACTGGGGTGTGTCGTTCTTTTTGTGTTGTTTTTACTGAAATGAATAATAGGAGAGGTTGGCGCCTTTATGGCGGCACTGGCTACTCCTTGTCACTCAGCGAAGGAAACAAATATGCGCAAAAAGAGAGACTAACGTCACGAAATATGGCACCGAGTAAGACACCAGATGTATAAAAACAATACAGTCCAACAGTACTTGAATCACAAAGTTTTTGCTTGAGTTCGGTACACATACGCATATATACAGCCAAATATTTTAGAATGCAAGTAATTACACTGCAAAACACAGAATACAAGTAACTACACACAGCATAAAAAAAAACTATCGCCACCTATATCAATTTTGGCCACAGAACAACATTTATATCACTCATTTAGCTTATTAGGATAAAGGGAAATTCAGTGTTTCCCGAAAATTATTGTATCCTAAAAAAACTTTTTGCAAGCAAGAACTGCTTTTTTCTCAAGGCCCGCTGTTGGCCATGGGCCAAGTATCTTTTTTAGAGTGAATGTTCTTCTATCTAAAAGTAACAAATTTGCTTGTACTACCCTTTCTGGTGAATCATATTTAGTGCACTCGAAGAGAGAAGATTATGCATATTTTCGCCTAGATGACCACAGGAACACTATGGACTAGAGGCACGTTTTATCCTGTATAAAAAGTGCTGCGTAAATGCAGTAACAAGCCGCAGGCGGTGCACAAATGTTTCGAATTTTCTGTTTTCTCTCAGATTTGACGGAATCGATGATAGGTTTATACATGGGTCTATAAAGTACATCCGACTTCTTAGATTGCCGGTCAAACCAGGCAGTTTTGCTGAGACAACAGAATATCTGACTCAGGAGAAAACGGACCTGGCTGCGCAAAAGAGGAATAATGATTCTCTCTTCATTACAAAAAAACATTAGTGTTACCAGGAAGATTGCAGTTACCGGGTATCCACTGAAATGCAATTACGTGATTCATTGCGCTTGCTTTTGTGTGTTTTTTGACCGTTTTATACAATGGCAGTGTGTTCAAAGAATGTTTCTTAGTGCTTTGTAGTAATGCGAGAGAGGCTGCGAATCGCTATAAATAGCCGATTTTTGTAAATTTTTTTACCGATGTTATGAAAGGCAAAGTACACAGAATTCCAAACAGTCCTGCCACCGTGGAAGATGCCTCTCGGAATCATTTAAATGTTTGCTTTTGCGCCAAATATGGAATGACGAATGCTGAAGCAAAGAAATGTTTATGACATGAACCGTCTCTGTACACGCTAAAGTACTGCGGATATAATGAGTAAATTTGGAATAGTGCCAGTTGATGTGCGGCTACCATGAACAAGGGCCCTATAACGTAAAACTATTCCAATATGTTTCTATTCCAATTTCCTGACGTCAAATTTGCGTAACCACCGACGCAAGCACCGGGTGGTCACTCATAGGGTTGTCTGAACAGACCAATCAAACGCTCTCCTCGTTCATAGGAGGTACCTGTTGTTTGCTTGAAAAACGAATAACATTGCCTACACTGAGCGGCTTGTTGTATCTAATTGGCTGACAAGAGGCGAGGAGAACGCTCAAGTGGAGAGGGATTCACTAGGGCAGAGCCAGTGCACTGAAAACCGATAACCGGATGAAGAGGGTGGTGCCGGCGTTTGCTATTGGTCGGCTTTCCCTTACTTAGCTTGTGGTGGCTGGTCAAAAATCGCGGCGGCATGCAACGGAAGCTTAACAATGAAGCTAAAATTGACCCTCAGCAAAGAAGAGTTGGCAGAATGAGGTAGTAAACGTGTCGAAAGTGCTTAAAAACGTTACACGGTCACGCAAGAAGTTTTATTATACGCAAATACACCCATGCTCTCCGGCAGGTGCGAATAGCCAGCGTCTCAGCGATCGGCGGTAGCTATCTTTTATTCCTTTCGGAACGGGACAGCCTGCGGCTATTCCGAAAAAAAATCAGTTTTGTTCGGCATATTAATGCATCTTTATCGCGTACACGTCACTTTGACGCGGTGAGTTCGTGCGGTTTTGTGACGTCGCGTGACAGGTAGGTGAAGTGGGTGCAGCCCGAAAACTTTTTACCAATAGCCGAGGGCTAATGGCGAAAAGGGGTCGAATCAGAAATAACTGTTTTTCATTTTTCTGTCAAGTCATGCATAATCAGTGTGCACACATCATATCAGATGGGGAGGTATTGCGGTTTTTGTAACGTCGCGTGACAGACAGGTGAAATGGGGGGTGGTCGAAAAAAGTTTTTGACCAATCGCGGAGGGCTGATAGCAGAATTGGAATAGAAAAGTTTGGAATAGTTTTACGTTATAGCGCCCCAAGTCTCTCTTATAGCCCCTTGACACGGTAACCCTGAACGGCCATTGAAATCAACGACAGTAGAAGTTTCAAAATGACATTGCAGTAAATGAATGTTAACTGCACTTACACTGCCTTTCGGGGGTTAAATTGTGCTATCACGTGAGCGCGCTGAATCGAGAGTAATATTCGATAAATTATTGCATATTTCCTCACTAATTTTGCATGGTTATCTTTGAAATCTGTTTTATTTATTATTGTGCTGTAACGTTTCTCTTTCTTTAACTAAAAAACATACCTAGCGGAAAAAATTTAATCGCGAATCTAAGGCATTCCAAGCGAAGCCGTTGGATTTTTCCTGTGGCGAGACATGTGTAGCCACTATACTCGTGTCGTAGGTACTTATCGTCGCGCCATGCATTTCTACACCGTCTGCTTTTTCTGCACGGATTTCCAGTGCCGAGACGTTTTGAAGTGGTGTGGCAAGTGAACTTTCAACAAAATGTCGTTGAAGAGGCCGGTTGATAATCGCGATGACAGCCTCCTTCTTCTTGTCGTAACGCACCAGGCTCAGTTGGTGCATTGACTGTATATTCAAGGCCATGACTCCATTTAGTCGGTCTGACTATATTACAGCTGAATGAAGTTTGAAACCGGACAGGTCGACCAATGTTAGCTAGCGTTGTAACAAATGACTGATTACGCCCCCATGTGAATCGCATGCAAATTTTAAATTTAGCAACTGTTGTATTCTTGTATGCAGTTGATAATCTGGTAACGTACTATCATTTTACTGTAGCGCTGTCGGCATTAAAACAGCAAAGAATGCTTAGTTATTTCTGGAATGGCACTTTTCAATGCACCGCACTGATTTTGACCATATCGCATAGTTGGTTAATACAAAAGTAGCGACATTGACTTAAACATTTTTTCGCATGATGTGTGCCTCTAATAGGTTACAACAGAGTTCAGCACTGCAACGTAGGTTACCGTGTGTGGCTAATAGCGTTTATGGTTAAACATGAGGCTCCGGTAAGAAGGACAGTTTTCAGTTGATAGAAATTGAAGAGCTGCCCATCTCTTAAGCCATATGCGCATGCATACACATGCTCTCGGAGCCAAAGAAAACTTCATTCGTTGTGTTCATGAAGTAGCTAAATGTGCAGGAGCAGTAAACTTTGTAAGACAGCAAACTCTTCAAAAACCACTTTTGTGTTTATTTAAGGCAGATTGCCATTATGATTTCCAAAAAGAGAAACCAGGTTTCCTTGAAGATCATTCGACTCCCCCTGCAACTGCAGTGCCTTCTTCGCAAGCCTTAGCTCCTTCTTGCCAGTTTATTGGCCCCCTGAGACTCAACTTCAATCAGTTTAGCCACTCTGTCGATAACAGATGCTTGTAGCCGCTTCCTGCGGGCATCGCCACGCGCTCCTTGCTCTGGAGTGGCTTGAGGGCTTGCCGGCAAGTCTTCCGAATAATCTTCGCGAGCAATATTAGCGGGTGTGTCAGCCCGTGCATACTCCAAGAGGCTATCACTTGAGCTCCATCTTCGGTTTCTGTGACAATGTCCACTTGAACGGATAAGTTGCAATATGTCATACTTTGCGACATGGGCCTATTCAGTGAGCACCAGTATATTTTTAGCACTTCCACATTCACTTGCTACTCATTATGTCGCAGTTTATTAGCTCTTTGCATTTAGAAACTGTTTTTTGCTATGTGAGGCTATAACTTGTAGCTACAACTCACCGCTATTTGTTTTAGGAAGAGAAGCCCTAGTCCGGTTTGCCCATTTTGAGCCCTTCCCTTTGGAATATTATGATTCAAGAACCACCTTTGTGTTTATGTGTGGTAGATTGTCATTATGATTTCCAAAAATAGAAACCAAGTTTCTTTGAAGATCATTCGACTCCTCCTGCAGCTGCAATGCCTTCTTCGCAAGCCTTAGCTCCTTTTTTTGACAATTTATTGGCCTACTGAGACTGAACTTCAATCAGTTTAGCCACTCTGTCAATAACAGTTGCGTGTGGCCGCTTCCTGCGGGCATCAACTTGTTTTTGGCCTCAACTTGTTTTCTCTCAGGCATGGCCAAGTTATTGAAGGGTGGCTAAAAATAAGCTTATTAAACACTGAATTATCCTTTTATCCTTTTGAAAATTTCTTTCCCGTGTCACTGTAACAAAGACTTGTGGCTCTTTTGCTTTCATGTTTTTTTTTTACCGTGGGTGTTACACTGCAGCTTGTGTTGATTTGTTTGGTATAGTGACATCTGTTAAAAATGCTATTTTCCTCTGGAATAAACATTAATTTGAAGTGGGTGCCTCTATGGTCGTCTTCTATATTTAATTTCACCTGCACTGTTACGCCAACCAATTTCCTGTCCTAAATTTATCTGAGCTGTATAAATGCATTTGTCAATAATATAAAAAGTGCATGTAGATGCTGCACAAGTCGCCTTCGATGACTACTACCTATTTTTAGAGCATCATGCGTTTGTCATGCTACATAGGAATTACTCCAACGCTTCTTATATCATATAATTGTTGTCTCACCGGCAAGCTGTCTTCTACGAGGCTGTGGTCATTTGTCGGCAAGGTTCCAAGAAACCTATGCAGGCGGCTCTAATAAGGACAACTCACAGCTGCTGACACGGCCGTCTTGCCGTTTTGTCTAAAAAGAAAACAAGAAACGAAACAAGAAAGCACAGATGTGATATGTCAAACGAAGCTCTGAATTCGAAAGTTCTCGCAAACAGCTTTTTAACCCCCTGCATAACATTTGATGAGTTGACAGCTACGAAAAACGTGGTCTTTATATACTGCTTGTGGAAACATTTTTAACATTTGATTACAATCATTACTGTCCTTCCCTGCACGTAACATCTAAAACTGACGCTTTCAAACAGAATGCATGCCAATATACCCTTAAAGTGTTTTACGTAGCAAGGGTCAGCAAATGATAAGGTTAAGTAACCACAGCGTTTATCAACAACCAAGCTTTCTGAAAAGTTCACCGCAAAGTTTGATTCATACGATGTTTGTGTGTACAGCGATGCAAAATTAGTAGGGTAGAAAAATGGGCCGATTGGGGTAGCATAGTTCAATTTCTGGAAGACCGGCGCTTAGGCGAGGTACACAGAGAAGAGTGAGAAGAACAGTGCAATGTGTGTATCGTTATTCTTTGTTTATCTCGTCTAAGCACTGGTATTTCAGAACTTGAACTGCAAAATATAAATGCTCGTTGTGTACACCTGTGGCGGTAATGTGGTACAGTTGTGTTGACGGCGCAAGCTAATCAGCCCGGCTACCTAAATGTAGGCTGCACGAATATTGTAGAACGACTGTATTATTCTCTACAATGTGCACTCGAAATATGCTGTGTTGATAACGCGACAATGTGACGACTACGGCGCGTAGTCAAAATATCGCAAACGCCATGAGGCCTACCGTTGCACGAGGATCGTTGCGCCCACGGCGTACAGCACATACCAACGTCTAGCGCGACAACATCCGTGAACGTGCGAATTATCGCCTGACCTTTTGCCCTAAATTTTCTATCTTGTAGCGTATGTCCTTTGAGGTCAAAGAGGTCGCGCCGGCTGCCTTGTTGGGAAGCTCTGTCATGGTGCGCATTATTCTTATGGACACGCAGTTGCGGCAATTGGTCCTGCCAGATATTTATCACTAGGTCCGTCATAGACCTTGTCCACACGAAACGCTTCGCAGTGTCGGCAGCTACAGGGGGACACGTTTTCATCCATGGAGGCTCCCGTCTTCCCAAATCGCTGTCTCTGATCAAGGTTCTTTAACATCACGTACGTGACGCAGTCTGGGCCTGCAGTTGTCTTTGTATGGCATAACGTGAGAACACACTTCAATTCGTCGAAACACAACTCGCAGTTAAGTTGAGGGTGTTGTGACATAAAACACGCATGAACCTTCTGTTCTGCCAGGGCGGCGGAACTTGCATATTGTAGGCAAATAAACGGAACTGCTGGTCTGGATATAAGTTGAAAGAATTCCTCAGCAATAGATGTTCGTGGAGCGTATCGAGCTACGGCAAGGGCTTGGAAAGGATGGTTCTAGGTAAGTGGATCACTAAAGGATCGGTCAGCTGACCATATTCTGCGAACCGGAGGGAAAGGAGGCAACGATTTGTAGTATTCTCCCCATTGACTCGTACCTAATTTCTGCAGGTATCTGCGGAATTTTGACTGAACTTTCTGTATCATCTTGTAGTCATCCAGTTTTCCGCTGTGACGGTAAGCACGTTCTGCTCGTCTTCCAATTGCTTTTATACATTCGTATTCCCCGTCAACTGCAGCATATTCATTTGGGACAATGACTTGCTTTGTGACGATTTTGTAAGACTCATACATCTGGAAAACTTTGAAAGCTCGGATTTTTGCCCAATGAGTTAATTAAATAGGGACGAAAATTTGCCAATTTTCTGAATTTTCAGAATTAGCATATTCTGAGTAGCACCGGGTGGCTTCACTTCGTGTGAAACGATGTTTTACCAGAACCGGAAAATGGTCACTGCCACGCGTTTCTATATCCGCTGACCATTCAACGCCATCGGGAAGTTCATGTGAGCCGGGTGCAACATCTGTGGAGCTGGAGTAAGGAAACCCCCGCAAAAACGTTGGACAGCTGTCATTTAACATGGTCAAATTACATTTTTCTGCTGCACACTCGATAACGCTTCCACAGGAATCATTATGTTTACTGCCCCAGATGACGCTATGTGTGTTGAAGTCCCCACAAACCAGCACATATGAGTTTGCGATACCAAACACATTCACCTAGTTGTCTACGGATATTTTGCTAGAACCTTGTAGATAAAAGACTTATAACTGTGACACATGCATTTCTAAAAGATATCTTGCATGCTAGGAACTCCGGTATATGTGGATCGCTCGACTGTATCGAATAGGACGGAGGTCTTTTCTCACGCATAACATTGCCCTGCTATTTCCAGCAATGTGCGACGATCTATATATCACATAGTTTTAAAGAAGGAAGTCATCTCGTGCGCCTGCCTCCTGTATACAAAGAAAGGGAAGTTATGTTGAGCTTGCGAAAATCAGCTGACTTATTACGAAGGCTATTAGCTTTCCACCGAAATATGAAAACATTCTTGTAACGGTTATTCATTGTAAGCCTGCTGTCTATCTGTTGGTGGTTGTGGAAGCACCAACGACTCCATAGAAAGCAGTGCTTTTTCCTCTGGCAGGTGGTTTGCTAGCGGAATGGCACTGAGAATCGCACGCAGAGCTGTGCATAGCAAGGGCAGTATCATCCGTGCCGCGGGTATAGACGCGTAATCACCAAACTGCGCTGAAGCTCTATCTGTGATCGGATCAGATCGCTGAAGAACTGCCTTGCATGGTCGCTTGGATCACTTGAGTGGTTGAGGCAAATACTGAGGTGACCGCTGAGGTGTTAGATGAGGTTGCTGTGTCAATGGCAACGGGCGTTAGTGAGAAGGTCCGCGATTTTGACATGATGCCTGGGCAAGATGAGTAGCATTCTTTAAGATGGATTGTGTCGCTCACTGTTGGAACGTTATCGACCTGATTGCTTTAGAGCTGCAGAATTATTCGAACTGTCTGCTTGCTCCTGCTCTTTGTTGGGAGTTGGAGGCGCATATCTTACAGTATCAAGGTTAGGTGGGGGTGCATTATGCGGAGGGAGCCTTCAGCATATGAACTCGTGTCTATGCAGCTTTGAGGCCACTCTGTTCTGAGGGAACCTGGAGTATATAGAACGCTTTATGATTTCCGCATCAGTTGGCACACTTTGTCTGACACACAGACTTGCACATTGAGTGGTTGTGGTCTTCTGAACATATCTCGCAGCGACGTGGTCTACGGCAGTTCTACGGCTAAATGTCCAAATCTCTGGCATTTGTAGCATCTCAGTCCAGGACAAGGTATTCTTCTACAGGATGACTCGTGAAACCCAGCGCACTCATTGTGGCATTAGTTTGGTTTCTCGGAAATGGAGAACAACGGCTCTCAGAGGTAGTGATTCTATCGCTGTCTTCTTGGCGATTGTAACGTGCCTAACGAAGGACAAATGTCAGGCCGGAATCCATCTGGAAATGAATCATTTGTCTTCCGTATATTGAACCGTAACATGTCGTATCTTGCCAAGATTTTTTGTATAATGCAATGATGCAGTGATTTGGACTTGTTGGTAAGACATCGTGAGGCTTATAGCGCGTGAAAAGAAAAGGACGAAATAAAGACGTGACACACACAGGCGCTAACTTGCAACAATCTTTGTTTCGAGCAAGGGATCCATACATATATACAACGTTTTCGCGTACATCATCATACATGTGCTGTTTGCAAAAATTCCTTACACACCATTTCGCAAGTAAGCTAACTGTTTGCGGAAAAGCAATTGATGGTTTTGACACATGGTTACCCCCAAGCCTATCAATCATTCCTGCTTCGATAATTTCGCGAGTTAATCTTCCTCAGGCTCTTCCCACAATGGAGCAGTCTCTGTATGCTGGAGCACACGTCGAATTGTCACCATCATCTACCCTAGCAACAGCGCACTTGCAATGCCTGCAGTCAGCGTCAAGGAACCCACCCTGCTTTTCTGCTACATTACACCGGTATTCCTTTAAACGGTCGTTGAGGCACCAACCGCTTTGCCCGTAATTTTTCCCACACTTTAAAGAAAGGTTGTAAACAATTGCTCCCGCACATTCAGCAAATGGTTCCTGGTGTTTCTTTTTGCACGTGTGCTTGTCAGACAGGCCTGGTCTGGTTAGTCTGCTCAGACATTCCAATTCTGTAGTAGCTGAAAACACAGCCCTAACATTCGCACGTTGACCTAATTTCTTTAAACGCTGCGATGGGCCGTAGATATATGGTATGAAAGCAACACTCCTCTTATCTACAGAAGACAGGCTGGCGTAATTCTTTGATAGCTTCGACTGGAGCAGACCCTCAGCAACGCAAATAAGTACATGTGTAGGGTAACCTGCCAATCGAAGACGGAGGTTCTGATCGTTGAAGCTTTTGGTCATCAGCTCCGGGTATGACTTACATAATGCGTTTGACAAGCATGTCTTGGTGATTCCCCTCTTAACCAACTTAGAGTGCGCCGACTGATATGGGAGTAGTGGTTTGTTCGCTTGAGGCTCGTACTTCCGGCGTACATGGTCGTTGAAAAATAAAAACTTAATGTCAAGAAATCGAATGCTTCCGTCAATCGGCAGTTCATGCGTTACTTCATGCAATACCGGAATAATTGGCTTGACTACCAAACCTGCCACTTCACTCATCGACAGTGATGTCTTGCAGATGAGACATAGGTAACGTTGACAGAGAAACTTCCATATCCATTCACGCGGAATGACTGCCCCTTTTCCTTTGCCGCCGAAACGATTTTTGATGCAGTGCGGTTTGGATTCATTTGCCAGAAGTTGCAGCCTTCCTCTGAAGGTTAAAAAACAACTGGAATTCCCTCAGATCGCTCCCATCAAATTATGTAACTGCAACGAGAATTGCGGTTCCCCCTTGTCACTTGGCCGAGCCACAAGTTCGACTGACACTAGCAGGAATTAAGACGTAAGCACAACTCTCATCGCTAGCTCTCGAATCTCTGCCCCTGATGTTCGAGGCATACAGCGACCATGCTCACCTTTACATCGATACTTTTGTATTTTTTTCTTTTTCTGCTGCTCCTTCTCATAAGTGCCTGTGACGGACCTTATAGTCTAGACTCAATAGCGATTCTGATACGGCCTAAAGTTGCTTCATTTAAAGTAATAAGTCTGTATTTAAAAGATATAAAAGTGTGCAAAACACAGACAGACAACAATTAATAAATATTGAAAAGGGAATCATAAAAAGTACAAGGAGGAGAATTCTGGCCATGCCTAAAGCATAGTACTATAATGTACTATGTACCTTGAGGGTAAAATAAATGAAATAGTAACTACTGAATAAATACCGGTGAGAGTATTACAGATGCAACTATATTGAGTGCGCATAATGAGCGCACATAAGGATACAAAGATGGCCTAATTAACGCATAACTGTTCTTTTCGTAGGAATACAAAGGTGGCCTAATTAACGCATAACTGCTCTTTTTTCTTTTTTGCTGCGGCACTCAAAAATACTCGAGTCAATAGCATGTTCTCTAAATGTCAGATTGACAAGCCGAACTGAGATAGACAAAGCCAGCCGATTAGCTGACTTAATCTGCCGAATAGTGATGGGCGCCACTTAAGGTTTTACGTTCTTAGTCAAGAGACAATGACTTAACCTAATCAGGTATCTCGCAACAAGCTCCAACATGGCAAGCTACGTGCAAAATCCCTCTGTCGGCATAAATCCGAAGCTTGCTGTTAGTGTCTGCACAGCCGTAGACTTCTCATTTTTAATGAACGTTTTACAGGAGCACATTGGCTGTCGGGGAAGGATCTGGATTAGTTTCAACACCCGCGCGCATTCTTCAGCGTGGGCCCTAAGCACAGTACAAAATACCGTTTGCATTCTGCATCATAGATGCCTGAATGCGCCAGAATTAGGCATTAGGCAATTAGGCACTGAGGATACACTGGGTACACGTCCGTGTCATACACGGCCTCGATTTAGAAAAGGCTTCAGAATGGTCGCTAGCCGGGCTTCTTGGTTGTGTCGTGCCTGTGTCGTGTGCATCTTTGTGTCCCGTTTTTCGCGCTGTTTGCAAAATAATGTGTTTGCAATTGAAAAGGCATTTGATAACATTGCGTACTCGCCCATCCTGAAGGCGATCACAGACCTCGGGCTCGGTCGTCGGTTCTATGACTTTGTCCGCTCCTTCCTTACCCGGCGCAGTGCCGTCCTAAGCGCAGGAGATTTTGTGTCGGAAGCAGTCGAGCTCGGACAGCAGGGCGTCCCCCAGGGATCAGTCCTCTCGCCAACGCTTTTCGATATCGTGATGATCGGGCTCTCCGAACGACTCTCGAAGATCGATGGGCTGAACCACACCATTTACGAGGACGACATAACCATCTCGTGCTCCGCAGGGTCGGATGGCTTCATCGAATCCGCCCTGCAGGAGGTCGTCGATACTGCTGAGTCCTACCTCAAATACACTGGTCTCAAGTGCTCCCCCACCAAGTCGGAATTGTTGCTGTACTCGCCCAAACGCCGGGGCGCCAAGCCCAGAGAGTGGAAACCCCCGGCAGAATGCAATATCACCCTCTGCACCAGGGACGGACATACTGTCCCCAAGGTAGACTCCATCAGGGTCCTGGGCATGATGATCGACTCTCGCGGAACCAACAATCGAACTGCGAAGAAGCTCACGATCAAGACGGAGAATGCCATACCACTCGCACGAAGAGTGGCTAACTGTCACCACTGCCTCAAAGAAGACAACCTGCTACGTATCGTGCACGCGCATGTTCTCTGCCAATTACCTACGTGGCTGCCATGCACAACAGCCTACGCGCTGAGCCCTCGGCCTTCCGATCACCACTTCCACGCGAAAATTCCTCGAGCTCGGCGTGCACAGCACACTAGAAGAGGTCGGCGCAAGGCTCAGAAGTGAACGCAGGTGATCCGACTCACGACCCCCAAAGCGGGCCGCCACATTCTGCAAGAGCTCGGCTTCTTCTCCTCGACGACCAGGGATCCACCAAAGTTGACGCCGGCTCCCCACGAGATCCGAGACTTCATCACGATCGCTCCTACTCCCGAAACGTACATCCTGAAGACAACAGAGGCAGGCGCCTTGTCCGAGCGACCGCCCTTCTCCAGCGCACAGACATGAAAGCGGACTACATCCCGTTCGTGGATGCCGCCGCCTACCGCAATACCCGAGCCTTCGCCACGGTCGCTGTCTCATCCACGCAGCGGACCCTCAACTCCGCCACGATCCTCACCCGAGAACCGAGGTGGCGGAGCAAGTACCCATAGCCCTTGCCATGCTCGACAGCAAACGGGACGTGACCTACAGCGACTCAAGACTGACCATCAAAGCACTCGAACGTGGCGTCGTCTCCGACCAGGCGTTACGCATCTTCCGTAGCGTGCATCCGAGCACCCTCAAGCACCGCACTGTCAACTGGTTCCCCGCAGATCTCGGTCGGGTGCCGGGCGCCCCGCCCAACCTCAACGAGATCGCCCACGACGCAGCGAGCGCCCTTACCGACTGCGCCGTCCCCTGGCAATCCCATCTAGTCGAGCTAGAGGACAACCGGGATGCGCTCGTTACGTACAGCGAAATTACAAAACACTTTTACCTGGGGCGCCGCATCTTTCCGCCACCACACCTCATACTTAACAGGCCGCAGGCGCTAATACTACGCTTACTACAGACGCACATATACCAACACCCCGTCAAATTACACGTTTTCTATACCGACGCGTACCACAGCGACATGTGACCCCCATGCGGAGACACGGCGACACTCGCACACAGGCACTGGGAGTGTGAAACGCTATTCCCGACTCTACCTCGGACAAGTGGGAGAAGTCCCTCAGAACCTCACTACTCGCCGACCAGCAATGGGCCGTCCAGCAGGCCCGCGATTCAGCCGCCAGGTACTGCATCCATCCCTACGCTGGATACGCCCGCTACGCGCTAAGCGCGTCCTGCAGTACCATATAAATAGTATTCCAGTCCAGTTCAGTCGCTGTAAGTTACTGTGCACATACCGTCTTATCGCTTGTCGACAGCCAGTGAAACGCCGTGAGCTGCCGTTTCCAACAAACTCAGGCGCGGTGGGAGTGCCAACAGTTAGCGGAAGAGTGTCCCCCTTTCCCCACTCTATTCGACAGCGCCACGCCGCAACCCCCGTATCGCTCTAAAGCCGAGACCACGCGTGCGCTTGCGGACGCGCGCAAGCTCTCGTACGCGGGCCTCGCGCCTGTCGCGCCTCGCGAGGAATGGCGCTTCGCATCCACAAAGACGCGCGACAGCAAAACCAGTACTCAACACCCAAAGCGCGCGTCGCGCGCTTTGGGTGTAGAGTACTGGTCCCATCTTAGGACGCCAAGCCCGTGGGCCAGCCCAGTCGCACGAAAAAGATAAAGTAAACAATTACCTGGCGTCGTAACTCACTGCTTTTCACTGAACAGGTGAAGAAACGATGAAACTACCCGCGCCATCAAATTCAGACAAACGTCGACAAGCAGCACAACTTGCGAGGGGGACGTATTGTTAACAGGTGAACTTTACGAGCGCGTCTTTCTGCACGCTTCGAGAGGAGGAGGAGGAGGAGGAGGAGGAGGAGGAGGAGGAGGAGGAAATGAAGAGAAAGGAGAAGAGGTCGGCCTGGAGAGCCTGGACAGAGGCACTGCATTGCAAGCGGGCGCTGAAGAAAAGGTATTTATTGATAATGATAAAGTAAAATGTAGCTGTCCTTTCTTTTCTCGTCCCGCGCGTTTAAATTTCAATAGAATTTTTTTTTCCTTGAGTTAATCTAATAGTGTCCCGTTTTAATTAAAAAACACCTTTTTCTTTCCCAGTGTTTGTTCCCCTCTCACATAGTCGCGCTTCAGTCACTGCTCCCTTAAACACCCTCGCTGATGTCGGTGGCAATTTGTACTGAACCGCGTTTCGCCCGAAGCTTCGCGACCTATTTGGATCGACCTTTGGCTGATTGCCAGCAACAGACGCTTTCTGCAGATGGAAAATGTTCACGGATGCGCATGAATATCCCCTCCATAACTCCACCGAAGCAAGCCTCCCGCACTTCCTTGGTTTACGTGGGAAAGAAGAAAGCTCGATACATTTTGAACGCACCTCAGTTTCATGACTCAATCTTATGGTGATGTTTCTGTGCAGTCAAGTAATAATGGCATGATTCAGGTGCTGTGCTCCAGCCAATTGTTGACAGTGCTCCTTTCGGGCCCTCAGATGCCACAAAACGTGACGCTGGCCATAAGGCTCGCGGCCACGTTCTCGGCTGCCCGATTCGGGTAAGAAAACGCAAGAGTGACATACATCCCTGGTTTTTTGACACGCAAGCACCTTGCAGCTTTTCTTTTCTCTCTTCTTAACTGCACAAAAGCCTCAAAATAACACTGTCGCTTATAAAATAGGAAAAAAAGATGGCGTATATACGTCACCGCTGCTCTTCTTCACTTCAACTCCTGATTAATATGGTTTGCAATATTCTAGCCCTGATTACCTCGGTTATTTCTCATCCTATTCCCTGTTTTCCTTACCCGCGACCTAGGGTAGCAAACCAGACGATCGTCTAGTTGACGTCCCTGCCTTTCGTGTCTTTGCTTTTTTGTCTCTTTGGTCCAGATAGCTTTTTTTTTTTCAGTAGCCGACGGTATAGTGCCAGTATATTCTAGGCACTATACCGACGGCTTAAAGTTTCTTTCATGCTTCATGACTTTATTGGACTCTCGGACTAATTTACTATTTGCATGTAGAGGCTCTACAATAATTTTGCCAATGAAGTATTTACGTTGCCCAGGACTTTCCTTCAAGCGATTAAATTCGAAAGCCAATAATAATAATAATAATAATAATAATAATAATAATAATAATAATAATAATAATAATAATAATAATAATAAACTGCTAGTGCTAATGACTGCACTAAAACATTCAGCATCAACCGTTGCGCAGTTTTTATACTCGTTAGAAAAGATCAATAAATTTTTTCGCCCAATTTCTTGGCCACCTTACGAAGTGAAGAAAAAATAAGAAAGAAGAAATGAACATGCGCGGCAAAGAATCGACCCCTGCTTCGAACAACCGCTTTTATTCCTATTTTCCAGAAATATGGTCAACACAGTTATCGTTTTCTTAAATCTGTCGTCAATGGATGAAAAGGTGATCGCGAAATCTCATGTACTCGAGAAATAATAAAAAAGGAAAGAAAGAAAACAGAATATGCCTTAGTTTGGAACCGCATCAGGAAGCCTCTAAATTGGTTCGCAACACGCGCTCTGCTGTATAACGAGGGACGGCGGAAAAGCGCGGCAATAAAAAAATAAACTTCCAACTCCTGAACCGATACCGCAACGTACGAGAAACATAATAAGCGGTGAAGAGGCCATAAAACCGTGTCAGTGCCGAAGTCCTCGGCTCTCGGCGCTTTTGTCCCGCTTCAGGGAGAACCAGCACTCTCTCCCACACGTTTTCTTTTTCTATCCTCAAGTGGTTGCCCACCATGGAAATAGCTGTTACACTGCGCCGGCCCAAACTGAGACACAACTTAAGCCTGACGTGTTAGACTATGCCCTAAATATAATACATTAACGAGAAGAATAATGTGAACAGAGGCGGTTATTTTTTTAGAAACTAATTAACCATGGCCAGACAACTGACAATGAAGCCAAGAAAAAATGGTGAAATCACCTGTTCATTTGATTAAACTATCGGATTAACTATAGTTGAGCGTTCACTTTGCGACAACCTTCATATTTCTGGTAATCGACTAGTGAAATGAAAGTGTAAGAGGTTGCTTGCCACCGGTGGCATCCGAACCCACAACCTCCGCATGACGCGTGCGCTACACTGACCTTTGAGGTATAGGGCGACGACTGATCCACCATACGAATATTTTTTTGGCGTTGGTGTACTATCGCGCTCAGTAGGACCTGTTGACTGGCCGTGCTGTGTTAAAATATAGCGCCTGCCTTCGACCGCCGTCCAACCTACAACGCAACGCAGTTCTACATTGAGCTCCAATTGCTACAGAACGCACTCAACGCGCTATAACTTGGCTCGCGGCAATGTGGCCACACTTCCGGGATGAATAAAACGTGGTGAAAGTAAGAAGCTACAGCGTCAATATATCTATATATATATATATATATATATATATATATATATATATAATAAACTGCTAGTGCTATATATATATATATATATATATATATATATATATATATATATATATATATATATAGCGAAGAGAGTTCAACCAAACGAGCATCCGGTTCGCTACCCTACACTGGGGGTAAGAGAACATGGGAATGGGAAGAGGAAAAGAGAGGAAGGAAGTGATCAATCTGTGTGCAGTGAAGCGCCGTGACACCAAAGTCAAGTTCCATAGCTGGTGATCTGCATTGATGCCATCTGGAACGACCAAATGGCTTGTGGTCGTTGCGCGACTAGGAGGCTGCGGGTGAGCCATGAGGCTTACTTGAGATTGCAAGCACTGGATTAAGAGCTTCCAGCACTTGCACTGCACTTCACGCTGGCCGAGTATGCAACTTGCTGAAAAGTACATGAAGGGTATTTATGAGGGACCGATGCATCACAACCACTTGTCGGTCTTCTTCACACAATTTATCGGGAGTCGGCACTGTGGATTCTACCGCAGTGCGTTGTATTCACCATGGCTGTATCCTATGATGTGACTGTGTCTCCGGCAGTGGCATCGGCTGTGGCTCCGGCTGTGGTTTCGGCTGTGGCTTGAACTGTGGCCCCAGCTGTGGCGGCGACTGTGGCTTTGGTAGCGCTGGCCAAGCTTCATTATTGGGGATGTCCGGCACGACCTTGTTGTTAGAATTGGAGGCAGTCTTTAGAGATATGCCGATAATATTGGGAGGCAAATGCCTCCGATGTTCTCCTCTTTCACACAGTTGCTTCTCTTTTCATTCAGTTTATTCGCATTTTTACTGAAGTTCTTTAGAGACCAAGGGCTTGCAGCGAGCCATAAGACAAAACCAGATAGCTCAATGCCTCGCAACGTCAGTGCAACGTAGCCTCTTTCGCTCACTGCCAGCGGTGGCGGATCTATGTCACCAGAGTGTATACGTCTGAACACAAGAGCCCTGCGTTTCCGTACAAACGCCAAAGAGGGGCACATTTCTGATTTTACTTTGGTAAGGTTGACCAGATATAAATTGATGCTAAGAGTAGCCAGACAATAAAGTGCTTTCCGAGCGTCTTGACTATCACACATTAACGCATGTGTAACAGAATAATGAGGCATTTTTCACCATCGTTAAAATTTTTTTTTGTTTCTGCTGCTACTCGAGACAATTTCGTTCACTCAGTGACGCCATATCTTCAAGACAGGTTCGACGTTTACATCACAGTCGTGTAATGAACCATTGTTTCCTTAGCAAAATAACTGACTAGCACCGTTTACGGGTGCCCGACATGGGTTGCTAGAGGGAGGCGCCGAGTCAAACAAGCGAGCTTGAACTTCGGTCAAGCGTGGCCGACTGTACGCATCGCTGTTGACTCAGCATTGGCCTGCACCATAGTTCTATGTATAGCCTTCTTGATGGCAGAGGCTCCCGACTTGTGAATTCTACAACCGGTAAAGCAACGATTATTTTTTTGTTGTTGTTTATTCAATGACACGAAAATAGAAGTTCAATCAATCACTCAATCACTCAATCGTATTTATTCTATTTTTCACCTTGAAAGAGAGGAGACAGGAGTAAAACCTGGGCTGCAGCTTGACGAGGGTCCCGCCCCCTTATACAGTTAAAAGCAGAGAACTGCCGAACGTGACATAAATACGACACTTAAGAAAATAATGCTTGGAACGAAACCTACTTTCAAGCAAAATAAGTACCCGTATACATACATATTTATATTGCAAACATTATATATATATATATATATATATATATAGATATATATATATATATATATAGTTTGGAAAAACACAAAACAACAAAAATAAATAAATAGATAAATAAATAAACTATCGAGACCTTTCATAAATGTTTTGAAGGGTAGAAAGCTTGACTATATACAGGGTGTCCGAACTATCATGCCCCAAGATTTTATTATATGCAGATTTCGCGTAGCTGGACAGAACCAAGGTAATGTTGTTTGCCGTCGCTTGGAGATACTCACATTATTTTTGCGTTCCACCTAATTCCATAATTAGTCTACTAATATTCAGCGAGTGTGAACGAAGCCCGCGAATACAAGCAGAGAGCCTCGAGCGCCCAGGTCACGCAGCAAATTTGCGTGTATCCGCGGGCTTCTTTCACGCTAGTATAAACACTTTTATGCATCACGCACTGAGCAACAGAAAACTGTATCGGGATTTTTCCATGTTGCTCTACAATTTTGTCGTGGACATTTCTCATCTAATTATAATATTCGAGAAGTTTATTAAGCAGGACTAACCAAGCAATTAAGCAGAATGCAAAAAAAAAATTCTCAGTATCTCTAACTGACGGTAAACAACATTACCTTGGTTCTGTGATGATTCTTCTTATCGCCAGAAATTGTCTTAAACACTGCACAATCATCCGCGAGCAATCTAATAGACACGCCATCCGCAACCGCATCGACCAAATCATTTGTATAAATTAAATAGCAAGAGTCTCAAGACACTTCCTTGGGGAACTCCTGAAGTGACACTCAGAACACTTGAACAGTTGCCGACTTGAACAAACTGTCGCCTATTTTTGAGGTAGGCACCAATCCATTGAATGATAATCGCTGGAAGCCCTATTGATTCTAACTCAAGCAGAAGTTTTCCATGAGGAACCTTGTCGAAGGCTTTGCAGAAATCCATAAAAAGTATATCAGTCGGGCCGGACAAGTCCACCTCATCAGACAAAACATGCACTGTTGACACACGGTAGACATACCTTGTCTAAAACCATGCTGATGAAATGATAAGACATAGTGTTGCGATAAGAACCTCTGTATGTAGCAGACAATTACATATTCTAACAATTTGCAGGATGCACTAGTGATAGTAACAGGCCTGTAATTAGTAACTGATGATGGATTGCCCTTTGTATAAATAGGTACAATACGTGCGTTCCGCCAGTCATCCGGTATCCTACCTGTACCCAGGGACAGTTTGAATATACTGGTCAGAAATTGGGATATCTGTTCAGGACACCGCCTCAAAAACGCATTAGGAATGTCCCCAGCCCGGTATATAGACATTTTTTTTATTAAGGTTAAGCAGCGTTGCTTTAACACCTTCGCAAGTTACTACTAACCCATCTGCTGCGTCAGTGTTGGAGCTCTGACACCTGAACCCCTCATTTTCCGCAACGACGCTTTGGAAATAGCGATGGAATTCATTTGCAATTTCTTCTGCATCCGTGAAAACTAAATCGCCTGCGTTTATTTTCTTTATCTCCTGTTTAGTGTTTCTGAGTGACACCAAAACTTTTGGGAGTCGGTTTTAATGAATTCACTGAGCCATTTGGAAAAATACTTATCCCTAGCGCACATGAGTGTAGTTAATAATTCTTGAATTTAATCTTTCAATTTGTAATTCGTCATTGTTCTGTTTTTTCTTCAGCCTCAAGTTTTCTTTTAAGCTGGATGATGCCAAGCTTTACCATATGTTTTTTCACGCGTACACTTCTTTGTCGCGGGGGTAAAATTCTCAGTACAATATTTAACAGTTTTTCTAAACTGTTCTCACAATTCTTCAACCTCGTTAGAGTCTCTAATCATACGAGTGTCTAAATAGTCAATTATACCGACGTCATCGGCATGGTTGAAATCCCTGATCAAATTTTCCTTCATGGTATTAACAGGTTCACGAGCAGTCGTCATCCACGAGAAGGATACTAGCCTGTGGTCGGAAATACCAGGCTCGACTGTGACTGTTCCTTTACTGAAGATCTCGCTAACAAACAGAAGGTCCAGAATAGAGTTTCAGCGTGTATTGACTTTTATCATGTGCTCAACGCTAAGGAAGAACACACAGTCTAGAAGAACACCTGGCGGGGCACTATTACCGTAACACACATTATTCCAGTCGATGATGGGCTAGTTAAAATCACCCGCTAAAGTTATGTGCTTTCCACGCAAGTTGAAAAGATGATCGTACAGCTCTTCCATAAACGAATAATCTGAATCTGAAGCATGGTACATACCGCAAAGAAAAAAATATTACACCTGAAAAAGAGATTCGCAAGAAGGAACTTTCATGCTGACTTATCTGCTCGATAACAGCAACGTCAATACCAGACTGAGCAATGACGGCCACCACGCCAACGCGCGATACCCTATCTCGTCTGTAAAGCTGATAGCCAGGTGGCACAATTTCATCATCTCTTATTGAAGGTTTTAGCCAAGTCTCGGCAATGACGCAGATGTGTGCATCGTGCAGCAGAAGTGCCTCAAGTTTATCGTTTTTTTTTTCACGACACTTCTCGCGTTTAAGGAAACCAAGCGCACTGGCTGAATCCCTGTAGATAGCTTTGCTATCAACTGCTCGTTTTCGATACGAGTTTGCGTGAGTTTAGGATGTCCCATTTGAAGTACTTGTTACCTACTCGGTACCTTGTTTATCAGCGACACTTTGCTACCGCCGTTACTGTACTGTGCTGCACTCTGCCAGAGCAGCTTCCGTTGCGTTGTGATTCTGCGGAGTAATCATTTCGCAAGGAAAGGCGCGTTCCTTTTAACTTCCAGGTGTGTCGCAGGACTTTTTGTTTTTCTGCATAGCTCTGAAAACAAAGTATGATGGGACGGTTTGAAGAATGTTTTCCTAGTCGATGAATTCTAACTACAGATGTCCCGGTGATTCCTAATTTATCCTGAAACACTACTTTCACGACTTTGTTACGCAGCGCCGAATCGGATTCGCAAGAAACTTCGTGAACGCCAAACAACCACAAGATTGGACCTACGGCTACAATCCTCTAAGTCAACCAACTTGGTTAAGTTGGTTGACTTAACAATCTCAAAGTTTGTTCGATTTCGTAAACAGCTGCTTTACATTGCTCATTTGCGCTAACCGTTGTTTGAATGTCCACTATGGTGTTGTTCCACGTTGTTGTACCCAATTGCAGGAGTCGGTCGGTGCGTGTGTAGTTTGGTAGTCTGAGCGCGCTCTTGATCCCCCTCCTTATCGTGGCATTTAGCTTGTCTCGCTCGGCCCTCTTCCAGACGTGCATGGCCGCTACGTACATGAAATGGCATAACAAGAAAGCGTGGGCTAGCCTTATCAGATTCCCTTCGCTCAGGCCTCTTTTTCTGTTAGCTACCCGCTTGGTTAGACTGATCCCGCTATCCGTCTTCTTTGCTAGTTTGTGAATGGTGATGCTATTTCTGCCCGCCCCTTCGAGTGTCATTCCCAAGATTCGAATGGACGCGCCTTTGGAAATTGGATCTCCGCACTTGGCATACGGATTAATGTCGATTTCAGTAGGAGGTTTCCAGTTCTGTGGCTTGCGGCCCTTTCCAGTTGGGCTGTAGATAAGGAGCTCCAATTTCTTTGTGGAGCACCGGACTCCCGTGTCTGTTAGAAAGCGCTTTGTAGTGTCCACAGGTTCCTGGAGAGCGACTTCGACTTGTCCGTGACTGCCTCCCGCGCACCAGAAAGTGATGTCGTCCGCGTACTTCGTGTGACCGATGCCTAGGTATCTCGAGAGGTCGACCATTGCGATGTTGAAGAGGAGCGGTGAGATGACTGACCCCTGGGGGGTGCCTCTACTGCTCAGCTCCATTTTCTCTGGTTTCATATCTCCAGCCTTGAGGATGGCGCATCCTTTGCTCAAGAAGTACCTGACGAAGGCATGGAAGGACGAGCCTAGGTCGAGTTTGGAGATGGCGTCGGAGAACGAACTCGTGATAGATGTTATGAAAGGCCTTCTCCAGGTCCAAACCAAGGATGGCTCTCGTGTCCCCAGTGCAGCGTTCCAGGATTCGGATCTTGACAAGCTTCTTGGCGTCCTGGGTGGAGAAGCCTGGCCTGAAACCTATCATGTTGTGAGGAAAAAGGTCATTGGTCTCGATATACTCGGCAATTCTGTTATGGCGGGCGTGCTCGAACACCTTCCCTACACACGACGTCAGTGAGATGGGGTGGAGGTTGTCCAAGCTCGGTGGTTTAACGGGCTTTGGGATGACTATGACCTTCGCGAACTTCCATTGTTCCGGTACAATTGCCTCCTTACAAATGCGATTTATGTAATCTGTGAGAAACTCGATCGATTCGTCCTCTAGGTTTTGAGAGCCTTGTTAATATGATCCGGGCCGGGTGCCCACCTACCATTGAGGCCATGTAGGGCGCAGCGGATTTCAATGACTTTGGAAGGCTCGTCCAGCGCCAAGCTCGGCTTCCCTTTGTATACTGGGTATGCCGCCTCATCGGCCACAGTTTTGAGCGGCAGGTACTTGTTAGGTAGAATCTCCAGCACCTCCTCTTCCGAAGACGATTTCTTGGCTTCGTGGAGCGCTTAACGAGAACACTTGTCCGGTTTGACTTGGTGCTGGAGTCGTCGAGCAAGTGTTTGAGAAGATTCCACTTCCCTCCCGTGCGCATCTGCCCATCGATTGAATTGCAAATTTCGTCCCATTGATGCCTAGACAGGGCTAGGCAGTGCTCGTCCATCTGCTTGTTGATCTCGGCTATCTTTTTCCTTAGCTTGCGATTTAAGCGTTGCCTTTTCCACCTCTCTAGAAGTGATTGCTTGGCCTCGAGAAGGTGTGCTAGCCTGCTATTCATTTCGTCAGTCTGTAGATCCGTCTCTATGGTTTTGGTGGTGGAGCAGACGTTGGCAGAATTAGTTCAGACCGCTGGACGAGACTCTCCGGCTTTTCTCCACGGGCGGCGCGGGCCTTGCGAACCTCACGAAATTTGTCCCAGTCAGGAACCGAGAAGGCCTTCTTTTTTTTCTGCTCCACTTGTAAGCTGGTGGCCGGGATGTAATGATAGCTACCGAGGGCTATGAGCAGATTTGACCACACGGCCGAGCCAGCGTTTTTAATAGACGCGAGATCCGGGACACAGTTCTTGGTCGAGGAGGCGCCGCGTCTGGTGGGAAAGGCTGAGTCCGTCAATACAGAGAGTCGCGCATCTCCTGCTTCGTGCCACAGGCTTATGCCCTTGACCGTGTCGTGCGTGTTTCCACGCCTGAAAGGGGGCGTTGAAATCGCCGGCCACAACCAGTGGAGAGTTTCTGGCGAGTTTCGTTACCGTAGTGATGATGGTTTCGAAACGTCTGTGATCGCTCGGTATGCTGTATACGTTAAGTATAAAAATGCTGGAGTTTGGAATGACTTGGGAAGACTTCTATTAGGAAGGTCTCCCTCTTGCTAGGCCGGACCCCTAGATCGTATGCGACGAAAGTGAACTTTCTCCTGACTAATGTGCAGATTCGTCCGCCGTCTCCACGGAGAGCAAGAGTTTTGTATCCCTGGAGTGAAATCTGATCAGTCATAGTTTCTTGCAATAATATAACATGTGGCTTTTCTTTTTGAGTGCGAACAAACTGCTGCAGGGTGCGTGTTTCAAGGTGGAGCCCCCTTCAGTTCCACTGCCAAATCCTAAATTGGGTGTGTGGCCCCATCCTTGCTGTATAGAGCGCCCTCCGGCGTTGCTACGAAGGTCTCGAGGGAGATGGTTCTACTAATCGGTCCGGGGATGTGCAGTCGCGGCGGCTTAGGTACCGAGGCGCCATACGGGAAGTAAACGGGACGTACGCGGGTCTGCATCCTGATGTCTATTTCCTGCACTTTGGACTCTATTTCTGGCATTCTGTTTTCTAAGCATTGAATTTTGACATTTCACGCGACCAAAAGTCGCTGATCCATGCAGAGAGTCGTTCGTTAATCTTCTTGATCCCGAAGCAGATGGAATTCAACATTTCTCTGCAGTGAGGCATCCTATCTATACGTGTGGTCGGCAATGACGTCATGAAGCCATTCCCGGGGGGAAGAAATAACCGCTCCTTGATGACAATGTGGTTACCAATAAAGCCATCTCTGTCGCTTGAAAGTTGAACTGATGCTAATGGCGTTTCTGGGGCTGGCTTCCCCGCTCCGTTGGATGACAGCAGGAGAGCCCAAACGAAGAAGATAAAACGCATCGTGAGCGATCTGTCACCAGCGCTCTGGCCGTGCCCATTTCTTTTCTTAGAGTGTGCTGCTCTAGGGCGGATGCACAGGATAACAATGAACAATACGTGCAAAGCTGCAATGCAGCTGTATCATAGGGGCCGGAAGTTTTCTAGAAAGTTTTCTATCGAGTTGCAAACGTGGCGCATCAACTATTTCTCCTTTTTTGCGCGCTTCATTCTTTATCATACGGTGCATGTGGACTATAGCGGCATATGTTATAAACACACACGCACACGCACACGCGCACACGCACGCACACGCACGCACACACGCACGCTCACACGCACGCTCACACGCACACGCACACACGCACACACGCACGCAAAAACGCGTCTGGGTTCACGCGCACTTGCACTCTCCGATAAGCAGGGAAACTTCCAAGAAGGGGGGGGGGGTGCCATGCTTAGCAGACGAAACTTGCGATTCGAGTGAAGTCTGTGCGCATGCGCTATACTTCTTCTGACCTCGTCGCTTCGTGCGATTAGAAAGTGCTGACCCCGGCCAGCTAGTCGACGGACACTGCTAAAGAATCGGTCGACTGTGCCTTCTGGTGGGCAACTCAGAGCACTAGCTACAGAAGTTTTGCGTGAAGATCGCAAGCAAGTAAGTAGTTGTGTTACCTATGTACTACCTATGTTATTTATGACGCCTGCGGAAACGCGAATGAAGCAGGTTTCTCCCCAATGACCTTCTCTCTGGGCATCTTTTTCGCAATGAGCAAACGGAACCTCTACTCACCTTCTCTACATTTAGTAATGTTTCTTCCTTCCTTTTCTATTTTCTGTAGGGAGCGGGGTCAATTTTTCAATAAGTGTGCCTGACTGACTACAGCGTTTCATTTATCCCTTGCTGCATACAAAGACACTCATTTTTATGTCAAGCAATACGATTTTGCCAACATTTCTTCTCTAGAGCGCAAGCTTCGCGGCATGGCGCTTGCCCCCCTTTTTTTTTCCGTAACATGCGAATTTGATTAGTGCAAGAGCTATAGCCTGGTAACGAACAGTAGCGGGAAAGCACAGGTAGCATGGTTACGCAATCCCCGTCGCTTCGTCCATCTGTTCCTAATTTAGTTTCCCACGGCAACCGCGCCTCTTCAGGAGCAAGGCTTTGGATCAGAGAACACAGCGCGCGCTGTTGCAGGTCCTCACCGCATGCGCCGCGTGCCGTTGCACGGTTGCGCGATGTTCTCCGGGGGCGCTAAGTGGCTCACGGGAACGGTTTCGCAATCGCCAACGCGGGGCTCCGGCATCCCCTGGCGCTCGTCTCCAGACGCTGCTTCGTTTTTGCAGGACAACGGGATCGTGTGGCACATGCGCTCCGTGGAGCGTGCATCCTCGCGTGTGTGCTCACGTAACTATCCCTTCTCTCCCCCTTACCTATTTTAATCCTCAGTATCGTCTTTCTTGCGGAGCGAACGAGAGGCATACTCTGTAGTTGACTGGCTGGCTGCCTTTCCGCCAGTCCTTGCTTCTCGCCACCTCCCTCACCCACAGTTGCCCTCGAGCGTCGCCCGGTTGGAGAGTGCCTCGTACAAGAGCAGCTCTCGTTTTGCGCACTTGGTATTCGCGTCTTCTCCGACGTCGCGAGGGCGACCAGTATCCTGTCAGGAGCAGCGACGGCAGCTGCGAGGCGGGCGCCGAGAGTGGTGCCGCGTGCGGCAGTCCCAGTCACTCACTGGTCGATGGCACGCATCTCTCGCCGCCCAACTGCACTCGGCCCTAAGCGCTGCCTGGATCTCACGCGACGAGCGCGTGCTCCCGGTCGGCGATTAGGCTAACGCAGGGTAAGCCATTCGGGCTTACCTTGTCAAACCACGCCTGGCTGAGCCCGTGACACGGTGTCAGATAATTGCGCCACTCTGCCGCTGATGCGTCGGGCAGGTCCGCCGTGGGCCGAGAGCTGAGCTTGCCGCAGGTGCACTTTGCCCAACAACGAGGCCGCGCCACTTCGGACAGAGAAAGGGGCGAAAACGCGGTCGCCATCGCTGTTGCCACCAAAGGACAGTCTCTTCTAATGTCGCTGCGTAACGTAATGACGCCGCCTCATGAAGGCAATGTCGTGGCCTCGGAGTATAACAGTCTTGGGCGGAAGGCGATGGTGTAGCACTCTGCCTAAGATAGAGGTGGTATGCGCTGCGTGTATTTCTTGCAAGTCTGCATGCCAGTTTCGGCCATGGCGGCCGCATTTCGATGGGGGCTAAATGCGAAAACACCCGTGTACTTAGATTTAGGTGCACGTTAAAACATCCCCAGGTGGTCGAAAATTCCGGAGTCCTCCACTACGGCGTGCCTCATAATCAGAAAGTGGTTTTGGCACGTAAAACTCCATAATTTATTTATTATTTTTTTTCATGCCAGCATGCCAACCTGCTGCTTCCTTTTCTTTCCATTCCTTTCGGCGAATATATGTTTTCAAATGAAATAATAATAATAATAATAATAATAATAATAATAATAATAATAATAATAATAATAATAATAATAATAATAATAATAATGCCAGTGAGCAATACTCCAGCCGACGAAATATGATGCCGATTTTTCAATGCGGGAAGTGCTCAGATGTCGTGCAGCAAGATTATAAATGCTGAATGTTGCGGGCCTATAATGAAATACGGCAGTGTGGGCTCGCTCAAAAATATACGTGGGTAACTTTTTAAGGATCATCCTTCGTAATCAACGCGCTATAAGATCAAATAAAATCTATGGATGACTCATGAGCTTGTTCTGAGATGTATCTTGTAAGTTTAAAAAAAATGAAGGTGCCTCAAGTACCATTTTGTGAGTTCAGGCGCTTTTCCAGACCTATGAGCCTATTAGCTAACAGTGCTGACTCAATTCTTTTTTTCTTATTTGAGTCAACTTTGTGGTTTGGAAAGTCACTTTTCTTTGTTTTTTTCCTTGTCACTAGCGATAGCGGAAACGGATGTTAGTAGTGAGCGCATTTATTTCTGTTTAGTGCGCGGTTTGTGAGCCTGCATACAGTTATTGTGTAAATACGCATGGGGTATACATGTCGGTGAAAAAGCAGCAAGGGTTATTCCGCATTTCGGCCGAAAGAAAAGCCTTTAATAATAATCGTGATTTCAATAATGCTTTAATGTATTTAGTTCTGAGATCAAGCAGTCAACACTCATAATTACTAGATCAATGATTATCACTCATTTATACTCAATTTCACCGGAAAAAGGGACCTAATTTTCACTGCACTGTCTTTAACAAAAAAAAAATTATTTTTTTTTAAAGCGAGTTGTATAAATCCCTATATGCGGTTCCGTAATTACCACCGGCACCAAACTTTCCGGCACATATAAGCTTAAACTACAAAATCATTTTCTCTCTCCACGTTCTCGTCCTTTAAGCAACGCTGTCCTAAAACTATAAGAATGCCAAGGTGATCTTACGATGCGTATAAATACGATCGCATTTAATCCGTTAATCAATACGCCACGACCCACATTGGCCTGAACGGCACAATATTTCTAACCAGATACTTCAGAAACCGCCGAAAAGGTGCGTGAGACACGTAGCAGTTTTTCATAAGAAACTTATTATAGGTGACGTTCTGCAGACCATAATTATCAAGTTTTTTTTTTCTTGGCAATGCAATGGAAAGTTCATCCAGTCGAAATTCCAACGCCCTCTCTCCATTCTACCGTTTTCGCGAGTTCTGCGGCGTTTCCTGCGCGCCACAATATTTCTCCATGTCATTGCGGCCACCGAAATTTGCGTGTCATAGTATGTTGTTGGAGCTGTGTTTTAACACGCATACTCACGGTGTGAAACGCGACCAAAAAGCTTAAATTAGAACACAAGCCTGCCTGCGTGACAGGCAGGCTTTCTGTTTGCTTCTTCTTTTTTCTGATTTTATATACCGCAGCTTTTCTGAGAGACATTGAATGAAATTTACTCGCTGCACGAATTTGCAAGAATAAATATGTCGGCTTGCCGAGAGACATCTTCCACCGTGGCAGAACTATTTGCAATCCTGTGTGCTTTGCGTTTCATAACATCAAAAGAACATTCGCAAAAATGGGTTATCTTTAGCGATTCGCAAGCCGCTCTCACATTACTACAGAGCAATAAGAAAAATTCTTTGAACACTTTGTTATTGTATGAGACACTCAAAGAACTTACAAAAGCAAGCGCAATGAACCATGTCATTGCATTCCAGTGGATACCTGGGCACTGCAATATTCCTGGTAATACTGCAGCGGACGCAGCTGTGAATCTGGCGCACAATAACGCGGAGACAACCAATCTTCCTATATTGCGTAGTGAAGTCCCTCTGCTCCTGAGATAAATTTCTTGTCGCCTCAGCAAAACTACCTGGTTTGACCAGCAAACTAAAAACTCTGAGTTATACTTTATAGACCCATGTATAAACTTATCAATGCCGGAAACTCTAAGAGACAACAGAAAATTTGAAACATTGGTACACCGCCTGCGTCTTGGTACTGCATTCACTAAACACTTCTTGTGCAGGAGAAAAGGTGTCTCTAGTCCACAGTGTTCTTTTGGCCATGCAGAAGAAGATGTGCATCATCTTCTCCTCGAGCGCGCAAAATATGATCCACAAAGAAGGGTACTGCAAGCAAATTTGTTGATATTAGACAGAAGACCATTCACTCTAAAAAAGATACTTGACCCATGGCCAACTGCGGGCCTTAAAATAGAGCGCTTCTTGCTCTGAAAAAGTTTTTAGAGGAGACCAACATTTTGAAAAATATTAGGTATCAGACGATCCGAATACGCTAAATGAGTAGCACAAACGTTGTTCCTGGTTTGTAATTGGTTTATGTGGTGATCGCAACTTTTAAGCTATATGTATAATTCTGTTCTGTACTTTCAGTGCATTACATGTGTTGTGTGTTATGGCTGTTAGAAATATGTGACTTTATATATGCGTACATGGACTGACCTAATGCTCAGAACTTCGCGACTCACGTACTGTTGGACTGTATATTTTTTATTCATCCAGTGTTCTACCGAGTGCCATATATTGTGTCGCTATTCTCCCTTTATACGCAAATTTGCTTCCTTTGCCAAGGGATAAAGAGTAGCCGGTGCCACCATAAAGGCGCCAACCTCTTCTAATTTTCATTTTAATAAAAAAAATTTGCAAGAAGCTTTGAAAACGAGCCCATCAACGAGGCCAGCTGTTCTGAAAGCAAACACCACCGTCGTGGCTATCGTCTTTTCCAGGGGCGCACACCCGTGGCCCTCAGCCGGGCCTGCCCAGGGAGCTGCGCGGCCAGTGGTAGTTTGTGCTTAGAGACGGTGGGCTAAATGTGCGTTCGTTCGTCTGGTGTCTGTACTTGAGTATTTTATTGGGTAATTTTTTTGCCGTGTGCCTACTCAACACTGAATATTCAACGTAGGCACCACAATGTCACAGGCGGCATCTGAATCCAAAACTGCCTGAATGAAACCATACGACGAATGCATCTATTTTCTCTCGATGAATTGCGCCGTACACTCAAAACAATATAAGAGCTGCACACGTTTGGCGCCTATACTTGGTGTTTGCTTAACGCAATGCTCGGATTCCATTGCAGCGTAGCAAAACAAGCGACCCTAGAGTTTGCCGTTGTTGTACAAGAAAGTGAAAATGAGGCCCTTTGGTTTCTGCTTTAAGTATCCTCGGAACAGCACACTTTGTACACTTTTTAAACACATTCCATGCTTCGTCTGAAATTATATACAGCAGGGTAGGCAAAATATTAGTTCAACGATTCAGCATGCTGAACGATCACTCTGTCCTGACTACGTCACCAGGCTGCAAGCTGCGCATCCGCAAATGGCACCAGTGAGAAGAACAAACTGTAACGATAATATTTTAAGTTCATTAATTAAATTATCAGGATTTATGCGCCATAACCAAGATCTGATAATAACAAACGCCGTAGTGGGGGACTCCGAAATAATTGTGATGACCTGGGGTTCTTTAACGTCAGCGTAAGTGCAAGATCATTTTTGCAATTCGCCCGCGTTGAAATGAAGCCACCCTGACCGGTGTCTGACCTGCGACCTCGGCAGCTCAGCGCCGTAGCCGCTAAGCTAGCACGGCGGGTAACGATAAAGCGTTAGCACGACGCTAAATATTTTATCAAGTGCAAATGACGTCGTACGTACCCTCCTGCACGACTCGTTTCGTTAAACCTCGTTCATTTGGAAGCATTCATATTTGTGACGTGTTGATCAATTAGCAGGCATTGCGAACCAAAACATAAGTGCGTCTTGGAAGATATTTCCAGCTTCACTTTTTTCTACTGAAATTGGAAGCATAAATGGCAGTGGATACGACTGCGCTTAGTTCACTCTCATAATAATGTTAATAATGACAACAATTCATCTTTATACTTTATCCTGTTCCTAAGCTTAGGGAATATAAACTTGACGTAAACACGCAGCCCACACCATCGAGGATACGTCAAAGTTTAGCAAGCTCGCTTCTCGATTAATTTTTTTTTTTTGCTTTCAAAAAGTACGAGATTCCCCCCCCCCCCCTTCCCTCATTCTACTTCATGTCAAAATCTTTCATTTCAATAAAAAAAACTGTACATGTAGACTCCTTCTCATGGGGGTGTCTATTTTCAAGTTCCAGCCAACATTGCACTAATAAAGTCAACACCTTCAACCAGTCAGTGGGGCCACTGCAGTGTTACGCCACGGAGCACGAACCCTTTGCTCCTAAATTCGAGACCGTCTCCCGGAAATTTCCCGTCTCTGCTGATGGACCCATTTTTCATCTTTTTTTTTGCAGAATTAAGTTATTATACCCATCGCAGACGGAGAAGTGGATGCAAATTGTTGTACTGTCGCTAGGAACGCCAAGCACATCAGAGTAACCATCGGGCGAGGAGAAGTAACGAAAAAAAGATAGTGTGGATGCCTTATCGTGCGTCGAAAAAATATTACGCACTTCTTTCGTTAGGTAAATTCCAATTATTGTTAAGATTAGGAAAGCAGTGTGCCGCCGGTCCCCCGGGCACACGCCTAATTACGCGTGCCAGAAAACCTGACACCGTGCTTAACTTTGCAGGCATTGAGTTGCTCGGTAACGCGTATGTATATCTACATGTGTACGAACGCTTTGTTGATGTGAACGAGGCCGCTCATACGTGGCCTGGAGATAGGAAAGAACAGAGCCTGTGAGAAGAAGACGGGTGGGGTGAGGTACGACACTTAGTTAGCGCACAACTGCTGCGAAAAAGTGGCTTTCTGACGCTGCTTCTTTGGCTGCACTACTTAGGCCACGTGAATGTCAGACCGAGTTATAATTGAGCGGTTCCTCGCGCCCTTTTTGAGTAACGCAGCCTGCGCCGACTGGACGGTCCGCCTAATTGGTTCTACGTCCACGTAGCTAAGAGAGGACAAGCGAGCTTAAGCAACAAGTTCTCCCCGACCACTCTCCGCTGCCTAAGATGCCTCGCGGATTAGGTTTAAGGCAAAGAAAGAACACGTGAGTGCCATGCACTAATTTGAACTCGCTGACGCAAAGTGAACGCAGTTGAAATAGCAGCTAAGTATTCCGCGCGTTTCTGCTGCAGATTGAGAGAATACAATTGTAGCTGTAAGCATGCGAAAATACAGCTGTAACTTGACCGGTAGAGCAGCTCTGGGTGAAATATTCAAGGAGCTCCTTTGTAGGCGGTTTGACTGCACCTAAGATTGAGTAGGCAGTCCTAATGATTGCGAGATAAAGCGGTCTAATCGAGAAGCATCGCTTATTTTGCCACTGGATTAGTTACTAACCTGTAGACAGTAATCCCTGAGCACTAATGAGTGCACAGTAACACGTGTGCGAAGCAAAAGCAAATCACTGTCGTCGTGAAGTGGACTCCTCAACCGTAAGCTACAGCACGATTAAATTGGAAGCTTGCTACCGTTTTAAACAAAGCACAAAGTTCTAAATTCCCAGAGGAACTGTCCCGTCAAAGCCATGCCGAAAGGCCTGAGATGTTCATTCATCAGGCTGTTGAAGTTGCACCTGAAAGAATCGCGTGTTTTGATGTAGAGGGCGGTGTCTTCTTGAGACGCACGTTGCTTCTCTCTCCTTGTTCAGTCGTTATTTTGCAGTACGAAATGCTAGAAGGGTCATAAGATACTTAAGATGTACGCGCGAAAATTTATGCAACATACAGGGTCCTGAATATTTGGCCGCGATTGTTAAAAAAAAAAAGATTTGATGCTCACCGCTGCACTGTTCTTGCTCAAATTTTGCAGAACGATCGTATTCTATCGTCGACTTCGTTTAGTATAACACGTACACCAAAAACTGAAATGCGAAATGGACTAATTAACAAGAATGAACTAATTAACTTTCTATCTAATTATCTTATGACCCATATTGCAATTTACAAATTCTAGCAGTGGACTTCGCAAGGAGGATCCACTTGAAACGAATTCTCAGGACGGCACCAGTTTCGAGATATAAATTCCTGAACTTTGCGGAGAAATGCATTGGCGTTCCAGTTACTTGTGTGCTTCAAAGCATGAAACGACGTTTTGTTAAGAAATTAACTGGATGACTGCTTGATTGCTTGACGGATGATTGCTTAGCGTCCACAAAAATTACGCACGTTAAACTCGCGAAATCACATACGTTATCATAGCGCGCGTAAAGAGCAGAAACCCAATAACGTTCCTGGCATGCGCAGTGAGGACGACGCTATTTCTTTACGTACGTAATGCTTTTACGTTCGGTTGCAAACGCTCAACTAAAACCGTCTAATAAGGGAAGATCTCAACGATACCACGCCAGGTGACCGGCTCTTCAAGGAGACAGTCATGCCCTTCACGAAATCAGAAATCAGACTCAAAATCAGAAGGCTAAAATGATCCTCGCTTTGGGGCGCCGCACGGTGACAAGAGGAAGGCAGCCAAGCTATTCCGGATGTGACATTGTGGAGGAAGCCCTTGTGCGTCAACAATGCTTAGAACGTACGAATTCCTTTGCGAGACGGGTAGCTTCACAAGGAAACGACACAGGACTGTGACAGTAGCTCAAGAAGTGGAAACGGATGTTTTGGCATTCTTTGTTTCTAACCCTCGCAGTAGTGTGCGCGACGCCAGTCCGGGGGCCGGAACCTCAAAGTCATCAGTGTGGTGGATTTTTAAAAATATGCACCCGTACCATGTACATCTTCATCAAAAACTTGAAGACCGAGAATATGAACACAGACTTGGCTTTGCCAATTGGATTTTCATGAAATGTGAAGAAGAACCGGACTTTCGCACTCGCGCGCTTTGGACCGGATGAGGCTAATTTCTCCACAAACGCACAAGTTCATCTTCACAATGCGCACTACTGGAGTGATAGGAGTCCCAGCTGGCTGACACAAACACGACACCAATGCCACTGGTCGTTTAATGTGTGGTGCGGTATTTTCGATGGCAACATCATCGGACACATACTTTTTGACAACACACTAACGATGCAACGCAACGTCAAGCGCATCCTCGAGGTCCCCGGGAACGTCTGTTGCAAGTTCCCCTTCCGCACCTTCGGAACATCTGGTTTCAACACGATGGTGCCCCTGCGCATAGTAGTAGTCAGTCTCGAGCGTGGCTCGACAAGCTTTTTCCTGGACAATGGATTGGCCGGCACGGACCTGTACCCCGGCCTGCAAAGTCGCCGGACATGACACCGCTAGATTTCTTGCGGGGCTGCGTGAAAGATCGCGTGTATAGCAGCAAAACTACCACATCGGATGCCCTAAAGGCCAAAATAAGCAGATTCTGCTTCGAAACTCCAACGTCGTTGGTTAAATATGCAAGAGCACAAGTATTGGAACGAAGCAAGTACTGTGTTGGCTTCACACGGTAACCTGCTTGAGCACGTGCTATAAGTGGTAGTGGAAAATAACCGCCCAAAACTGGCGTAAAACGTCACTGTTTACCGCACCTTCATGATGTCATCATATCCTCACATAAAAGAAGCTTGCGACAAAGAAAAATGCAAAAAAATGCTTTGTTTTGCATCTTTTCCGGAGTTCAAGAGAGGGGTAAATGGCTGAACCCGTTGCACCTTTAGATGCTTCTTCGTGGGTGGCTGAGACGCATTACGTGCTTTTGTTTTATTTTTTATTGAAATAAACTCCTGCGTAGCTCTTCTCTGTTCTTCTGAAAGCTGCCTTTTTTTCGTGCTCTTTTGCGCACTGTTTTTTTTTTTAACATCGTTTGAATTTCTTTTGTAGCTTTGTTTTATGATACGCGAACATTAATGCTATTGTTGAAAGTCGCAAACGAGCAGCAAACATTGTTGCACCCGTGGTTGGGGGACCGACGACACAAGAGAAAGAGGGAGCCGGCGAACGGACGAGAGGCGCCCCACTGCAGCACGTGCCAGCCGGCGCAGCTACCAACAACCTGATCCGTTCCACCGCCTTTTCGGCGAACCGCCCTCTCAGTGCGAGGCGCGGGCGCCCCAGGTGCGCCCAAAGGAGGACGTGGTCTTTGCGTTTCTTCTCCCTTTCCCTTCTCCTTTCTTCAATTTCTTTTGTAAATAAACCAGTCTCGAAACGGATCCCAACGAGTGAAGTTCCTTCCTTCGAGGCTCCTGCGTGCACGGCCGACGCCGTCCACCTTAGTTAACACGCAGCAGAAGTTAGCGGAGTCGTCAAAGAGCGACAGCAATTAGAGTCAGCCCAAAGGCGCGAGCATTCATTTACATTTTTTGGTGCCGAAACCCGGGAATACTTCGCCTGCTGACATCGAAAGCGCTATGGAACGACTACAGAAGAAGCAAGCTGCCCTGCGACAAGCAATCCAGAAAATCATCGCAGCGGCCAGCGACCTACTGCAATCGCCAACCATCAAAGTCGGTGAGCTTGAGGAACGCCTCGACCTTCTCCTTGAACAAGCAGATGAATTGAAATCTGTTAACGAGAATATCGAAAAGAAGATAGATCTTCAAGAATTAGATGCAGAATTAGAAGCTTGCGCTGCATACACGGAGAAGATCTGCTTCCTCAAAACAAAGATCAGGAGAGCTCTCAGGAGTCAGACAGCCAACGAGAGCCGGCCGACAACTCCGTCAGTGATAAGCACTGCGTCAGAGCAGGAAGCATACCAGATTGGTTCCGTCCCACCTGCGGCATTCCAGCCACTATCAGGAACCACCGGAGTGATGCGGGTAGGCGTGAGCCCAGCACCCGACGAAATTTCTCGTCAACTAGGATCATTCTGGAAGATGGAGCACCTTGGGATCGTCGACGATGTACAGCTGACTGCCAAAGACGACAGCGTTCTGCGGGTCTTTGAAGAAACCATCACCCACAAGAACGGTAGACACGAAGTAGCTCTCCCATGGAAAGAGAACGCGTCAGACTTGACGGACAACCAGAGCACATCATCGCACAGACATCGCTCATTAACGGCGAAGCTGCTGCGACATGAAGAAGCCATTCTAGACTACGATCAGGCAATCAGGAACTACCTGCAAGCTGGACACACCGAGGAAGCGAACGAACTTGGTGAGGCCCCGCTGGGGCCCATTTACTACATGCCACACCGAGGTGTGCTCTGGCCTAGTAGCGAAACAACCAAGTTGAGAGACGTATTCGATGCCTCCTCCACAGCGCCGGGGAAGCTGTCACTGAATGACGTCCTCTTCGCAGGACCTAACCTAAATCCAAACCTAGCGGACATCCTGATTCGATTCCGAGTTCATAATGTGGCCATAATGTCCGATATAGAAAAGGCTTTCCTTCAAATCGAGCTTGCAGAGAGTGAACGCGACGCTGTCCGCTTTTTGTGGTATCAAAGTACACCAAGGCAGAGTTGCCGAGCTGCACAAGAGCCCACTGCACCGCTTCCCCCCTACAGAATGACCCAGGCTGAGCCATTTGAGACGACGGGTATCGACTTTGCCGGGCCCATATTCTACGATGATAGCGGGTCCGAACACAAAGCTTATGTTGCTTTGTTTACTTGTGCGACAACACGAGCCGTTCACCTGGAGCTTGTTAGAGACCTCTCGGCGAAGTCATTTCTGATGGCGTTTAAGAGATTTGTGTCAAGGAGGGGAATCTGCAAGACGGTTCTGTCCGACAACGCATTGACATTTAAACGGGCATCTAAAGATCTGAACCAGATGTTCCACGCCATAAAGGGAAGCGAGGTCCAGTCCTTTTTTAGTGCACAAAATATCAGTTGGAAATTTATTGTTGAGAGAGCGGCGTGGTGGGGTGGCTTTTGGGAGAGAATGGTGAGAACCGTGAAGGCCACCCTTCGCAGAGTGCTCGGAAGGAGCTGCCTTGACCATGACAGCCTCTCCACGGTCCTAACCCAAGTCGAGGCGACCGTAAATTCTCGTCCGCTGACTTTCGTCTCGTCGGACGCGGGGGAGCTTATGCCCTTGACTCCAGCACATTTCCTAGTCGGTCGCAGGCTAACGAGCTTGCCTCCCTTCCGAGAGACCACCGAAGTCAAATCGTCAGCACAGACACTAACACGCCTATGGAAGAGAAGCGCCAGGCTTGTTGACTCATTCTGGAAACGGTGGAGACGCGAATACCTACTGCAGCTTCGCTCAGCGCATGTTACAAAGCCAGGCAGAGGAAGAGGCATCGGTGAGGGAGACATAGTTCTCCTCGGGGATGATCGGGCTCCACGCCAGATGTGGAAAATGTGTCGTGTTTTGCAGACTTTTCCAGAAAGAGATGGCCGAATACGTGCTTGCAAGATCCTTCTCCCGAACCAAAGCGAACTGCGACCACCCGTACAAGCCTTGTACCCACTCGAGCTCAGTGAGGCGCCAGCCTGTGCTAACAATGGTGGCCGGGAATGAGCCGGCGCTCATTGCGGGGGAGGATGTTGAAAGTCGCAAACGAGCAGCAAACATTGTTGCACCCGTGGTTGGGGGACCGACGACACAAGAGAAAGAGGGAGCCGGCGAACGGACGAGAGGCGCCCCACTGCAGCACGTGCCAGCCGGCGCAGCTACCAACAACCTGATCCGTTCCACCGCCTTTTCGGCGAACCGCCCTCTCAGTGCGAGGCGCGGGCGCCCCAGGTGCGCCCAAAGGAGAACGTGGTCTTTGCGTTTCTTCTCCCTTTCCCTTCTCCTTTCTTCAATTTCTTTTGTAAATAAACCAGTCTCGAAACGGATCCCAACGAGTGAAGTTCCTTCCTTCGAGGCTCCTGCGTGCACGGCCGACGCCGTCCACCTTAGTTAACACGCAGCAGAAGTTAGCGGAGTCGTCAAAGAGCGACAGCAATTAGAGTCAGCCCAAAGGCGCGAGCATTCATTTACATTGCTATACCGAGTGCCTCATGGTTGAGCACAATATTCTTGCCTCTGCAGATGCTGACGCTTATCGCACCATGCTAGTTAGGTCGCGAAACCTTTCGAGCCATCCAACATGACAGCCTTATACGATGCGGCAATAAACGAATGCAGCCGTATATCTTTCAAGGTTTCTTGGAGGCGCTTGAGCAGCGGCACGCCAGCGCGCATATATATTATATATTGCGCATTTCGCAGGCTTTTGTATCAGCATGAAATAAATGCTGATTCAGAGGTTATTTAAGGTGCCATACAATTTACATGTTGGCGAATTCAAACGATAATTAAAAAGTCAGCACCTACGATTTTTCGACACCAGCGGGTCTCAATGAAATTAATTGAGTGCGTTCTTCTGCACACTTTCATCATTTCTTGAAAACGTCAGGCTTGAATGTTGCACAGATGTTTTACAAATGAATTTATTTATTCACTCGAACGACCTGCTGTGCGAACTCCTGAGCTATTGGCCACATTGTATTATGATGTAAAAGGCCACATACGCAAAGCACGCTGGGAATGGCTGACAGACGACAGGGTCGAAGAGTGAGCTGGTGATTGTGAGCGAGTGTTTAGCGTAAGAAATTGCTCTCGCGAACAGTTACGTTTCGTGTGGATGGGCAAGAGATAGGTGGCAAGTGGTGTTGCGCTCTTGGCTGCACGAACGTCAGCCCTCGACATCCACACACAATTCGAGCCATTGTCGATCGCGTTCATCCGAGGTTAAGCCTATCACAGTCGCTGAGTTCGTGCGTCTATACTGCTGGCGGCGGACCTGAGCGAATGACCTGAAGTTAATTAAGTCATTGGGATGAAGAAAACTGCTCTGTAGTTCAGTTTTGACCACGCAGATTTGAAATAAACCTTTCTTAATTTCGTACAATGCACACGCAAAAAGCTATAGAAACGACGACACGGCGTGTTATCAATATCGGTACATTGTCTTTCTCGAAGGCGGAAGTTACTTGCCGTAACTTCCGTAGATTAAATGTGACTGCGCAAATGGGTGTAGTTTTACGTATTTGCTGGCTCATTATTCAGCTTCAAGGGCGCACTGTTTGCCTCACATCTCGAATGGGCAGGAAGCGGAGGCCCCTTCGGTACAGCAACGGAGCAACTGCCTTGTTTAGCTGTCAACGGTGTCAATACTGGCATCGGCGTTTGCGCGAGAAAACTACGCGTTATGTAAATTAATTATAATACTCGAAAAGTCCCAGTATATGTCCGCTTTACGGAATGCATTATTTGTGTGCATGAATAGAATACGAAGAATGATGAGTAGGCAGCATAACAGCGCTACCATACTGTACGGTCTCCCGCTCGTTGTTTTCGAAGGTTTATGGTAAGAGAAGATAGAGTTCGCGGAACTGTCACAACTGATCAACAAGGCGAAAATAAGTGATATTCGAAATCATAACGTGAGAAAGGCTGAAGAAGCCGTAAGAAATGGACGCAGCCTGAAATCAGTGAGAAGGAAACTTGGCATAAGACAAACCAAGATGTATGCACTGAAAGATATGCAGGGTGATATCATCAGCAATCTCGAAGGTACAGTAAAAGCAGCCGAAGAATTCTATCCTGACCTGTGCAGTACCCATGGGACTCAGGATAACTCCACTCGAAACAGTAATGAACAGGATGCAGAAACCCATCCTATAACATGCGATGAGGTCAGAAGGGCCTTGCAGGACATGAAACCAGGAAGAGCGGCAGAAGATGGAATTACAGTCGATTTAATCTAAGATAGAGGAGACATAATCCTCGGAAAACTGTCGGCTCTGTATACGAAGTGTCTATCGACTGCAAGGGTCCCAGAAAACTGGAAAAATGCAAACATTATACTAATCCACAAGATGGGAGGAGTTAAAGAATTGAAAAATTATAGGCCGATCAGGTTACTCCTAGTATTCTGTAAAATATTCACCAAGATAATGTCCAATAGAATAAGGGCAACACTGGACTTTAGTCAACCAAGGGAACAAGCAGGTTTCAGGAAGGGATACTCTACAATGGATCACATTCATGTCATTAATCAAGTTATCGAGAAATCCGCAGAGTACAGTCAGCCTCTCTATATGGCTTTCATAGATTACGAAAAGGCATTTGATTCAGTAGAGATACCAGCAGTCATAGAGGCATTGCCCAATTAAGGAGCACAGACCGCTTACGTAAATATCTTAGCATTCCATAGCATTCCATAGCAAGCTTAATTCTGCACAAGAAAAGTAAGAAGATACCTATAGAGAAAGGGGTCAAGCAAGGAGACAAAATCTCTCCAATCATATTCACTGCGTGCTTGGAAGAAGTATTCAAGTTATTAAACTGGTAAGGCTTAGGAGTAACGATCGACGGTGAATACCTCAGCAACCTTTGGTTTGCCGATGACAATGTAATATTCAGCAACACTGCAGACGAATTACAACAAATGATTGAGGATCTTAACAGAGAGAGTGTAAGAGTGGGGTTGAAGATTAATATACAGAAGACAAAGATAATGATGAATAACCGGGCAAGGGAACAAGAGTTCAGGATCGCCAGTCAGCCTCTAGAGTCTGTGAAGGAGTACATTTACCTGGGTCAACTAATCACAGGGAACCCTGATCATGAGAAGGAAATTCATAGAAGGATAAAAATTGGTTGGATCGCATACGGCAGACATTGTCAGCTCCTGACTGGAGGCTTACTGTTATCATTGAAAAGGAAGGTGTACAATCAGTGCATTTTACCAGTGCTGGCATATGAGGCACAGACTTGGAGACTGACAAAGAAGCTTGAGAACCAGTTAGGGACCACACAAAGAGCAACAGAACGAAGAATGCTGAGCATAATGTTGAGAGACAGAAAGAGAGCGGTTTGGATCAGAAAGAAAACGGGTATAGCCGATATTCTAATTGACATTAAGAGAAAAAAATGGCGCTCGACAAGTCATATGTTATGCGCAGGTTAGATAACCGTTGGGCTATTAGGGTTTCAAATTGGGTACCAAGAGAAGGGAAGCGCAGTAGAGGACGTCTGTAGACTAGGTGGTGCGATGAAATCAGGAAATTCGCGGGTGCCAGTTGCATCGGTTGGCGCAGGTCAGGGGTAATTAGAGATCGCAGGGAGAGGCCATCGTCTTGCACTGGACATAAAATAGGCTGATGATGACTGTATCAGCGCGACTCAGAGTGATGCAGTGGTGCTTATATGCACAAAATCTGCGCGTTTGGTATGTTCTGACATTATTTGATGTCACTGATGCTCGGCTAGCATTATATTTCAAGCGAACGACGAGCGGTCGCTGTACCTGTCGTTGTAAACAAGTGCACCGGTCGGTGCTTATGGGCTGTCAGCTGCGTTCTTCTATAGGACACAAATGCGGAAAGCATTGCTCCACGACATTTTATGTGAGTTCGCAAAAAGCTTTCCCGAGGAGGGTCGAAACACCTAAAACAGCAGGTAGCACGCATAAAATCACTGGTTAGGGCTACCCTTGGTCTTCATGTTGCAGTGCGATATGTTGCGCAATTGCGCTGCCTGTGAGGTGGTCGTGGCGGCTGGTCGATTGAGCACGGCCATTCGTGGTTATTGAATTCGCCGAAATCATATGTGTCACTATTTGACAGACCTGGTGCAGCTAACATTGTCACCCGAAGGTCGGGCGCGGTCACGAATTTGCCGTGCGTCTGCTCTTCGCCGCTTTGGTTCTCCCCGCGGGCGAGAGCGACATGCTTTGCGGGCCTTCCTCGCTGATGTGCCGCTGGTGATGCCACACAAGGGTGTTCGCTCGGCTGCTCGCTCAGGTTTGTTACATTATTGCGCTTTTTTTCCTTATTTGAAATTATTTTATAGTTTGCGGGACAATTCTATCAGACGCTTGACAGGAGGGGTCTCGGGAACCTAAAAATTCCATTACCTTGAAAAAGTGAAAAAAATTGCTCTTTAAACACCGAAGGCACTTGCCCCAAACGTTCATCATGATTATCATTGTATCGGCTTTTAGTAGAGAGCTATACACAGGCTGTTTTTTTTTTAATTGCACCAAATGTTTAAACATTAGATCAATATAAATAATGCTGACGTTATCGTCATCATTCCAGTTTACCGATTGATACACATTAAATTGCTCAGTTATGTGCGTAATTAACGAACTTTAGCTAATCCTTTCCAGTACATTTTTCGTAAATGAAGTGACAGTTTTATATGACTTCCCCTTGAACAACAAAAGCCAGAGGAAAATGAAGGAAAAATTGCCGCTGGAATTTTCGCCAATGAATCGAAGGCTTTTTTCAGTAAGTACTAAAGCTCAGTGTGTTGTAAGCAACATGATGTTTTTCAGAGCTCCCAATTTCAATATTATAATGATGTGAAATATGGCTGCAGGATATTTGAAGAACGTTTTCGTTCCACTCAAGGCAGGTTATATGCGTTAGGCAACAAGCTCCGAGGGTACGGCACAGAGGCCGAACGTAAGCGTGATGCGACGCACGGACGTGTAATAAATTTCAGGGGGAGCCATATTTATCGGTGGCAGAAAGTCAACAAATGTGTAATTGAGATTGCTGACTCTCTCACACTCATAATTTTCCTTTATTTTTTTCTCGATATCGAACATTTCCTGCAAACCAATATGATTCCTACAGGAATCATTGGGCCGGAAAATATTATTTACCAATAATTGATCTTAGGTGGCTAAAGCAAACAAAACATTTGGAGCCCGTTTCTGACATTAAAATCTGAGTGAAGAAGAGCTATCGAAAGTGAAACTGCATTCTGAAAGGCTTCATGAACGTTGAACTGACGCGGAAAAAGAGCGTCCATGACGTCCACCGCACTGTCCCCTCCTTTTGTCACGTTGCCATGAGCACCAGTGACATATATAGCCCTGCGAGCCGGTGCCTTGTGAGCGGCCGTCTTTCGCATGTTCTTTTGTCACTTTTTTTATTTACTTTTTTTGCTTTTTTCGACGGTAAGCAGTTCGGAGCTCTAACGCAGGCGTAGCGGTGAACTACCATAAGAAACTTGCTATCCACCGTGGTCGCTTAGAGGCTATGGTGTTCCGCTGCTAAGCACGAGGTCGCGGGATGGTATCCCGGCCACGGCGGCCGCATTTCGATGGTGGCCAAAGCGTCCGTGTGCTTAAATGGAGGCCTCAATGTATATTGAGGCCTCAATATAATTACAATCGTTATATGAAAGCACCCACCTAGTGACTTATACAACTCTTGTATATTAACCACGATGTCACACTTTTGTTCCGCGTAACCAAAACATATCTTCCTGCACAGAACCTGATCATACAATGTCGGCCCCCAGGTATCTCCAAAGAACAACGGTCTGGTAATGGAAAAGTAAATTATATTTAACGAGTTCCTTGATTTGCATTATTTGCTTTCATTGTCCATTAGTATGTCGCACTGGGTGTGTGCCCGTTCTTGGACAATTCCCCAGAATGGGCATGTCCAACTATGATCCCTGCATAAATGTCATCAAACAAAACAAAACCGGTATTTCTATAGCATCCAAAAAGGCATCACCAACCACCAATGCTTCGCTTCGCATAGATTCGAACATATGCGTTGGATCTGCTTTATGTTTTTTATTTACAATGGACCACACTTACAGTAGGCGGTGGGGGGCTCAAGGGGAGCGCGTGATCGGATCGCCGACGCCCACCCTCGCCACGTACTGATGCCAACAGAACGGACATCGATACCAGCCAACAGTATGCGGATGATCGAAATCTCTTATTCAAAGTGACGACTGTTCGTCGCTGAATAATTATGAAGAAGCCACATATTGCCGAGTGGTTTGATCTCTTGGTTTTAATTTGTCAAGGTATGGATATTTTGCTTGTACACTGCACTCGGGCCTTATTTCACTTAGGGAGTGACCAGCTTTTCGTTTTCTTTTTTGTCCACTATTCAGGTGATCACAATGGTGTGCACGGTCCTCATCGCCTTCGTCATCTGCTGGATGCCGCTCCAGGTCATCGTGCTCTACTCGCAGTTCGGAGACTCAAAACTACGAGACAAGGAGGTATGCGTTTTGCTCAATGGGTCACTTATATACTACGCGTCTGCGAAAATATTCAGTAGCTTGGCAGCCATCTTCCAGTAAACCATACGAATTTATAACGACGCACGTTGGAATGCAAGAACAAGAGCCGAAATAAACACGCCCCAGAAAGGACGAGTTGAAATTATTGAGCTACTTTAGCGCCATATAGACAGAATTGGGTTTTTTCCAGTTCCTTATTAAGCACTGGGTTAAAGGAATATTACGGTGCTTAGCTACAAGCGAGTGGAGCGATACTTCAATGCGCGCCTACCTGCAAGAAAGCTTGTCGCAGTCTTCCAGAGGTTCGAAGATTTGTAGACCGGAGAGACTGGATAACTGCTTTGGCAGTGAGTGGGGATGCCAAAAGTGTAGGTACTTTACGTCCTCAATGTTACATGTCTCTGCATAAGCCGATTTGTGCTATTTCAGATGCCGGACTGGTTCAACGAGGCGTCGTCAGTGGCCACGTACATCGCTTACTCCAACAGCTTGCTGAACCCGATCATTTACGGAGGCTTCAACAACAACTTCCGCCAGGGACTCTGCACCGTGCTCCATTGCTACATGCGCAGGAAGCCTTCGCAGTTGCCCCGTGAGTAACTTATCGCATCTCCACTACTGTCGGCGACTATGCCCTTCGCAAGGTGGCTACTCCGGGAGGCGCCGCTGCCGGCCTCACAGTGGCGCCCCCAGCAGGCCAGCCTAGTAAATAAAAAAAAATGCGCCGCTTTTCCCGAGTGCACAGCCTTCAAGAACGCCTCACTTGCGAGCTCCGTTGCCGCTTTGGGAATCGCGCCTATAACCCTAAATTTAAGAATAAAGTTCACTATAATGTAGCCAGCACAACTCCGTTCAAAGCACGACATGCCTCTTGTAGTGAATGGGATCAGCAACAATGTCTCATTTTTGCGTGCGCTTCCAATGTTGCTATTTCATTTGCTTGAATAAGAACCGTGCTTTCGGACACTGTTCGCAGTACCTGTTTTGTCTGCGTATGCGGTTTGTACTAGGTGGGAAGCAGCAACATTAACTCTGCGTACCCACACGATGGCGAAGCTAGTCGTGTGCGTAGACATTAGGGCTCATTTCAGTTGCTGACAGCACACAGCTGGCAAAGCATGCAGTGTACACAATTTCACTGCATACGAAGCACAATGCATGACTGTACTGACCAGCGCGTTCTGTCTTTGCATCGCTATACACACCCTTTAATCCCTTCCCGCTTCCCATTTCATGTTTTCTGTATGCAGTTTCACAGCAAATAATTTTACCAACTAACCGTGAAATTGCAGGCTTGATGACCGTCCTGCAGGGTTTCACAGAGCAATTTGCAGTGGCCGATACGTCTAGCTGAGTCGTGTGGAAATCTGCATGCCAATAAGCCCCGTCTAAATTGAAACGATGGTCACCTGCGAAGCGTGACCTATCGCAGAAAGGCGGACCTCCCTAAAAGAGGGCATCAGCAGCAGTTACAAGCAGGTATTACATCTAACTAGCTCCGAGACTAGTCCGTCACGGGCCTAGAGGTGGCCAGCGACGAGGATGCGTAAAAGAACCAGTCTTTATTGAGCCGCAAGTGAATGACACTGGTCTCTGTCTTTCGCTAATATAGTGATGCCGCTAGATATAGTCTGTGACCCTGATTGTAACCAGGGCTGGGCAAAGATACATAGCAATTGTATTATGATACAATACGAAATACTCTGGCAACAAGCGTTTGATATACAGATACAAGATACAACCGCAATTATTGTATCTGATAGGATACTGTACATTTATGTTTTAAAATACTTCGATGCATTCGAAAGTTTGTGATTATAGATCTATATAATGTAGCAACAGACGCGTAGGCACAAAAATGTTTGCTTGGAAATTTCTTGACTCCGTCCCACTTTTTTTATTCGAATCAAATGTCTGTTAGTACTTCAAAATTTTTAACGCCATAGCGTTAAGTGTGTCGGCGGAGTTGTCCGTGAGCAAAAATTTCAGAATTTATTTAGCTATATGTATATGCCATGCCTTGCTATATCACATGCTGTATAAGCGGGTTACATTGCCACACCATTCTATTACAAAAGTTGTTCATACCTTGTCTTACATTCTTGATTACGGTATTCCTCGGAATTTTGAGAATGGCAGCCCACAAACAAATGTCGTGAAAGAAAACACCGACAGCGCATACCTTTTCTGTTAAATCTGGTCAGACTTAAATATTAAAAGTGCAAAACAATAACATAAGCCTGAAAATGATGTAATCTTATTGGCCCGGCTGTGGGGCGGGGGGGGGGGGGGAGGGGGGACTACCTCCGGGATCGACTCACGCAAGAGCCGCGTTTCTACTGGAAAGGTCGCCTTGGTGTATATCGTTCGACGCCAGCGTTTCCCGATAAACATTACGGTTACATAAGTTGCACTTGTCGGGAAGCGTGAGCAGCAGTCAGGGATCTTCGAATGCTATCGTGTTCCACTCTTAAAGGCGAAGCTTAAGCGTCCTCCAAGTTTGTGACTTACTAGCTCAAAGTGTAACAGTTTCCTTCCGAAACAATTTATGGAGGTTGCTTTAGCCGCTTAACATGAAAGCTCTTGATGCGCTGCGCTGTCAGCGGTTTTTGCTGGCCGCTTTTGTAAATGATGAGAGTCGCTGCTCTGCTTGCCGACCAGCTAGCGGGTCGCCATCTAATTACGAGAACGTCACTAAAAAGCATCTGCACGATGGCGCCAGTACCGCTGCGGAGTGTTACCTAGTCCGTAAACGCTTTACCGTTTACGCAATATCTGGTCACCGGACTGGTGTAAAGCAGCGACAACACTGGTAGCGACATTTTTCGTGACGCATTGTGTATACAGAGAGCAAATAAAGCTGCAATGGCTTTTCATATTTTACTTATATCATCCTGACCTTATCGCATGCCCTCGCTGGAGGGCTTTCGTGGAAATATAAAAGAATGTCGCTCCATTTGGTTTTTATTCAGGTTGCTTATTGGCAGCAATATCAGCATGAGGAGCGGAGTTCAGCCAATGTTTATAGTTTCGCACGGTGATGTTGCGATAGCAGTGTCTTGTATCTTGAAATACGCGCTACATTATTTCATGTAACGGAAATACAGATGCTGATACACGTCTTCCCAGACGTATCATGATACAGATACAAGATACCCAAAGAGTTTCTAAGATAGTTTCTGAGATACATGTATCTTCGATACTGCCCAGCATTGATTGTACCACACTTGCGGCATGTTCAAGGCGAGTACGGTAGCGCGATTAAAAGACGGGACAAAAGAAGACACATAGGGACACACACAGCGCTAACTTCCATCAATGTTTATTATCGAAAATCAGGTCGTACTTATACACTCAGCCAACATGAGTCATAGCGACGTGAACAGATTAACAGTCAGAGTGAAACATTTTTGTGATATGTTAAGCCATGCGCAAAAATTTTCATTTCTTTTTCAGAGAGAGCCAATGATGGTTTGCTGATACATGAATCCCCTAGGGCATCAATGTGATCGGCTTCTATTATAAGTATAGTGAGTTCGCACTTATTTCTACCGGTAATGATTGTTGAATCGAAGAGAAGGGAGCATTTATGTTGCTTACAATGAAGGGAGAGAAACCCATCTGATACAAGTTTGTCGACTTTAATTTTATGTTCGCGCAGTCTATCATTATTGCATCTGCCCGACTGTCCGACGTAATACTTCCCACACGATAAGTGTATACGATATATAATTGATGTCTTACATTCTCTAAAGATCTTCATGTGTTTAACTTAGCAGCTAAGGGCACTTTCTTTTGTGGTCTTGTTTTCGTGCACAGGCTGATTAGTAAGTTGCGTGCTGAAAAAACCACATCAGTGTTACCTCGGCGAGCAATTTTCTTTAGGTTGTGCGACAACCGGTGGATATAAGGTATCACTGTTGTTTTTTTTTTCTCTCGGTTACTATTTTCTTCCGCTCCTTCAGCAGTCCCTGATTGCTGCACTTGCCCAAGTATTCCCTCTGCAACTGATGTCAGTACATGACTGGGATAACGTGCTTCATGTAGCCGCATGGCCTGTTGTGTGAATGCTTCGTCAGTGCAATGATGGCATGATTTAGTAAGTGCGTTAGTAAAACACATTTTCCCAATTCCTCTTTTTACCAGTTTAGAATGGGCTGAATGATATGACAACAACCGTTTATTTGTCCTGAGACTCTAACACCAGCAAGTTAGATCATCACCAAAGGTAAATTTAACAGCAAGAAACTTGAACTTTTGTTCTATAGTGTAGGGGTTGAGGACGGACTTCGGGATGAAAACCAAACTTGGGAGGTTTATTTTACATTATATACAGAGAGGTGAGAGTCAAGTAGCAGTCGTACAGTCATTACGGGCCAGCAGCAACTCGGACGCTGCGGCCCGCGGCAAGAAGTTCAAGAGAGTTCAATCAGGGAATCAGGGAATCAGAGAATGCTCCAGAATGCTTCTTTTAAACCCTTCGAGGACTGGAAGTCGCGTCATGTTTGGCCAATGGGAGAGTCCGCTCAGATGACGCCATTTTCAGCCAATGGTTGGCGCCCGTATCGCGTTGTCACACCCGGCGGCTCTCTGCGGTCTTGCCTCGCAGACTTGCAATGCGCTTCTTCAAAGGAGGAGAAGGGGGGGGGGTGCTCATGCTCCATTGTCCGAGGGCCCACCTGCTCCCGGTGCTACGGCCCCGCAGCGGTAGCAAATGTCTTCTTCAAGGGCGATGAAGAGGGACGATTGGGCTCCATTGTCCGAGGGCCCACCTAGTCCCGGTGGTACGGCTCCACTGTGGTCGCAAATGCCTTCTTCAAAGGCTACCGGTGCGACGCTGCCAGGCCTTCTCGGTACGTCACAGCCGTAGGGCTGTCACGGCGCATTACCGCCGTCTTGGTTTGGCACCCACTTTACTTCCAACAATGCCGTGCTATCCCCTCGCTTTCTGGAAGAGTCAAGCAGAGAATAGCTACCGGCGGCTTACAAACTTGTTGGCTCGTGCGCTCCTCTGGAATGTGCTGCGATTCGATGTGGTCCGGGCGAACTCGAAGTAGGCGCAGGAAACAGCTCCATATCTAACAATAGGCACTTCGAACGTAACTGCCAGTGGACAAAGGAAATCGCGTATAATATTACTAACAGCTGAACACTCTGTGTCAAAGTTGTCCAGCTTAACAATGACAAACAGTAAAAATTCATTAACAAATCTAAATATTTTAACAACTTTTGTACCACTGATGCGTGATCACAGGTCTGTGTCTAGCTTGGCTAAGTACAGGTTCCTTAAAACAGGCGCTAAGCAGGATCCTATACAGACTCCTTGTTTTTGAAGGTACGCATTGTCATTTCTTTGCACAAATCTTGACTTCATGTAGAAGTCTAAAAGTTCTAAAAAATATTCAACGGTTGCGGTCGCTTTCGTACTAAATCTTACAGTACCAAATTTATCTATACATGATTGAACACAACTTAACAATTCATTCTGCGGCAAAGAATAATACAGGTCCTTCACATCTGCCGAGAAGGCCTTTAGTCCCACGTTACAGTTGGCCACTACAAAGGCTAAAACTTCCTTGGAATTTTTCGAGATGAACGGATCTTTAATCTCGAGAAGATTAAGTTTGTCTAATAAATAGACTGTAACGGATTTCTACCACGTGCCTTTCTCCGATACTATTACCCTGAACGGGCAAATTCTTCGCGAGTTTTCGCGCTAAAAATACATCGAGACTGTCATTCTTCCTATTTTCTATAGATTTCAATACTTTATCTAGGTTCATGTCCCGACAAATCGCAACAGCTCTGCTCTTAAATTTCGCCAGTGAAATTTCCTTGTATTCACTGAACACGGCTGCTATTGCTTCATTAGCTTTTTCACTGTAGCTACCATGTGAATATAATACAAAGCCTCCTTTGCCAGCAGGTAGGACAGACAGTGCATTTTCAACTAAGTACGTAACAACGTGTTTCCCTGCTAACTTGGAAGCTTACACTTATGAGGTCCACGCCTTCAGAGTTCATCCTCACGCCTTCGTCTTCTGGTGCACTTCTGGAGATCTGCCGCACGAGAGAAAGTAGCTCCGGTTTCGTGCTCTTAGCTTCCATGACGAACTTAGGACCTCGTTCTAGGACTTAACGCAACTTTTCTGGCAGGGCAAGGCCTTCGGGAATGTGGACCTTGCTACTTGTGTGGTTCGATGGGAAGTGCCACTCCTTGGAAGCTTCTGCCCGGAGCTGCCTCAGTTGATCTTGACAAAGGTATTCTGTGACCTGATGTGCCAGAGCCGAGTACCTGTGAACTTGGTTATTCGCCACACTAGGCTCGTAGGTGCAGCGTGCTTGTGCGCCGAGGTGGGCCCTGAGAAGTCGCGCTTGCCGCAGCCATTCTGCACGCCTAATCTTCAGGATCTTCGTCCCGTGCCCAGCTGAAGGAGCGCATCCTCCGAAGAGGGTTCTGATGTCTTCAGGCAGGAATTTCTCGCGCATACAAAACCCCAGAGACCGGGCTTTGCCCACCACTTTGGCTATGAGTGCAACTGTTTCTTCTGGTGTTCGAAGCACATGCATAAAAGAGCCCGATGTACTAGAAATAAAGTTCACGAGAGTTGCAATGTGGGCTTGTTGGTAATGCATCTTCAAGGGGAGTACGGTAGCGCGAATAAAAGACGGGACGAAAGAAGACACATAGGGACACACACTGCGCTAACTTCCGAGAATGTTTATTATCCAAAACCAGGTCGGGGGCATTTGTTTAGGTCTCAATCCTCTCGTACATAATGACAACACGGCAACCAACTGCCACACTTGTAACGCGTGAAGTTTTGCTAGACAAAGCACCTCCTGTTAACGCCTCCTAAAAGTGTGCTTCGCATAACGCACACTAGTCTAGGACTTGAAACGAATGCACGAGAGGCACTGCTTATGCAGTTACACGCATTATAGCATCTCCGCAGCCATATGCTCTATGTACCATGGATCTCGGAAAGCACTAACATCGCCCTAGATAAAGTTAAGATTATATAGCACATTTTCCCTATCCTTCAGTTTTTACACTTCTTCGTCGAAAATGTGACTGAGCACGAGGCAGGCGGTGTGAACACGTTTAAAGGCCTTGTACGAGAACTTTAATCGATATTGTATCATTAGAGAAAGTTGTCGCTGACGTTTTTAGGACAGCCGCACTCCCCCATTACTGGCTATTTTTCGAAGCTCTTATTTTTCCTTGCAAGTATTCTGAACAAAACCACGCGCAAAATTTAAGAGTTTTAGCAGCCTCAAGAACTACTTTTCCTGATGTGCATTTCTTCGATCGATTTCCAATCACAAGGTGGTGGGCGCCGATGAACTCGCTAATGAGCCTGCGCTAATCTTTTTCGGATCTAATGTCGTGCTTTTCCCTCTTGGAAAAAAAGTGTATGTAGATTGCAACTCAGGGCCTCCGGGGGCACGTTAAGACTGAAGCCGCGAACGTTGCTAATGGGCTCAGTCTTTCGACAAGAAAGACTTTGTGATTACCGCCGACCAGCCGAGAACGACGGGTTCGCGTGCGCTTAAGACACGAACAGTTTTTGCACCCCTGTAGCGTAGTACTAGTGCACATATCAACCAGTAAGTGAGTGAGTAAATTTTTATTTCTAAAGGATCATTCAAAGGCCTAATTGGGGGGACGAGAACAACGAGAAAGGATTATAAATAATCACTATTTCTGACCCCCCCACGCGCTAGCCTCAGCGACAAAGCTCAACCTGGCAAGTAGAGTGCTGCGCGCGGGTTACAGCCAGCCATGCAGATAATGCACGGTATGGTTTGTTTGATTCACTGATTAATTTGCCATGATATTGAACATGGTCGCAAAAGATATCGCCGGCTTCTGCACAGCGTTAGCATATCATTTAACGTCGGCTGCTTTTAATGCGTTAGCGGAGTGTCAAAGTGCGAAAAAAGTGTATGTGTGTAGAGTGTGGGAAGCCGGTCACGTGATATATATATATATTGTTTTTTGGCCATCATAAGAGGCCAACAAACAATGACACTAAGGGCAGCACAGATAATTTCCCCTATGCTGTCTTTGCTGTAATGATTTTTTGGCTTCCTATGACATGATTATATAGATGATATTCTTATGATATGTATAGGTAGACGAGAAACACATTTCGCGGTTAAGTTCAGTTTATTCGCCCAACAATTTCGGTCGCTGGACCGACCTCTTTCAAGGGCTACAGTAAATTTCTGCGAAACAGTCTCTTTATATATGTAGGTAGAGAAATCAAAAAGCAAAAAGGAGGAAAAAGGGGACAAAGTTCACCGTCGATTACGACACTCCCTGAGCTGAGCTTTATACATGTTTTCATTCCGTGATATATTGGCTGGCGCGGACAGTTTGTCTCGTGCGGCACGTTGCAAACGGAGCGAAGCGTTGCAAAATAATTAACACTCAAGCGCAACGATAGCCACGAGTCGGCGATCGTCCGAAATCTGATCTGCAGGTCAAGCGCGCTGGCTTTTATGCAGGACTCGTCGAAGGTTCCAGTGTAATCGCTGGTGCCCGCGTGGCTTCCAGAAAGTGCTACACAATTCGCGTCGCACATACAATCAGATTACAAATACTGTGGCGCCATCTCGTAGTCTCGAGCAGCACTCTTTCCGCCTCACCCTTTCGCCACGTTCTCCTCCTCCGCTTTCTGCCTCATGCTTTCACTGAAGCCTCCTCCGCTCTCCTGCTCGCGCTTTCTCCTTTCATCTCCCGCTGCGCTCCGCGTTCGCTTTCATCTTTCGCTGTGGTCGTTCTCTCGGTTACGAGGGACAACGCTTGATGCAGGAACGGGTGCCTAAGATCTGCGCTCTAAAAAAAAACTAAGAAAAAAGAAAATGTGGGAGAGAGCCGGCTGCTAAAGAGATTACTCGTTGGTGACAGGTTTATTCACCACGGATTCGCGGAGTCACTCCATTCATCATTGGCAGTGTTCAGGTGTCTGACACGTTGCCCAAGACGAGTGGGATGGGGTCAGTAAGTGAGAGACGTAAGAAAAAGAATGCGTTATGTGTTAGGCACATTTTTAATTATTGGCTGAGGACCCGAAGTATGATACGCAGATTTGTAGAGCACCTTCAGAAACCACCGATCGAGTTGTTTCCTTGACGATACGTCTCACGTAGTCCTTTTTTCGGGGTTGCGAAGAAAGCCCGCGAAATATGAAAAAGCCACGTGACGAATCGTTTGCGCAGTGGTACTGTGCTGCCCTCAAGGGTGCGTTCGGTGACCAAAGTCGGCTGCATCGTGACTAGCGATGACGAAGCGACAGAGCGTTCTTTATCTCATCGGCAGCAGTCGGCCAGCAGCATGCATTTTCGCCGTCATCCGACGGGAGCCGACCTTGTTCACTGAACTCACACTTGAGAGCAGCACGGTACCACTGCACAAGCGCTCCGTCACGTGGCTTTTTTCATAATTCGTGGGCTTTCTTTGCAACCCGGAAAATGCACTATGTCAGACGTATCGTAAAGGAAACAACTCGATCGGTGGTTTCTGAGAGTGCTGTACAAATCGGCATATCATACTTGCGGTCCTCAGCCAAAAAATTAAAATTTGGGCAATTAAACTGAATAATTAGCGAGTAATTGGGGGAAAATGTCTGAGTTACTATAGGCTATTGCGAATAGTATGCGTTAGGTTCAATTCGCTTCCGACGTGCCTTTCATTTTTAATTTCTTGGCTCAAGTTATGTGGACACCCTGTATATGCGAACGCTGGCATGATGAGCGACATCGGAGCCAGCTGTAGAAGAAGACGACGACGCCGAACGCGCGAGCAGTGGCACGAGTGCATTCGCGCGGTTACGCCTAGGGACGGCGACGCTCAACCTGCAGGAACGGGCGGCTAAAGCTGGAACCGCGTGACGCGTTCTTCGCTGGCGAAAACGCGATGCGTGGCGAACGCCCGCGCTACCGCTGTAACTGGAACCGCATGGCGCGATTTTTGGCGCGATTGACGCGCGGCATAGGGGCCCGGGCTTCATTTCGACGAACGCGCCCACGAAAGTCGTGTAGCCGCCTTCAAGCTGGAACCGCGTGATGCGTTTTCCGCTCGGCGACACGCGGCGAACGCCCGCGCCACCGCTGACGCGTCAGCACCCGCATGAGCACGGTGGGTGCGCGCCGGCTGCGCGCGTTTACCAGGTGTTCCCCGACCCCTTCCGCCAAGATGCCACGGAGGGCAACGCTATTTGGTGGCGTTGAGGGAACTAAAGCGCGACGCATAGCGTGACGTGCCACTCGCGCAGCGCTCTCACTGGTTGGTCGACGCGGGCGCAGCAACGGGAAATGGCACGTTCTTTTCTACTCCCAACAGCACCGCGCATCTACGCGATTTCCATGGGCGCGTTCGTCGAAACGACGCCCGCGCCCCTTCGCCGCGCGTCAATCGTGCCATTCCGTTCCAGCTTAAGAGCTGCACGCTAAAAAAAAGAAAGAAAGGAAAAACCTGTATGACATACAAGATGAACTTCCACCAACTAGCCCAAGTTGCCGCACTACTGCAAGACATACGAGAAAATAAGAGCAACAAATAGCGGAGGACGTAATGGCACATATAAGGCCACCAAGTTTTTTTTAGAGTAGCAGAAAGCTGATATTCGGAATCTATAGGGGAAAACTTTGGTGGCCACGATGTTTCTCCTACGTACAAAAATTTGTACATTTGGTCTAAAAGACGAAAACTAAATTAATCATGTTAAATTCGTATATCCTACCTTAACTTCGTTCCTTGTAGATTATGAAAGATTAACCTTTGTCGTGAAAATAGTGACTTGTCATGTAATGAAATAACTAGAATGAAATAAAGTATTTTAGGTAAGCTCTGAAACACTTGATCCACAGAGTAGGAGGGCAATAACTAGTATAAACGTTCAACTTTGTTACTGCTGCAAAAATTTCATCTTAGTGCTTGCTCTTTTATTCTGTCTTATAGTTCATACATATTTGCTCTCAAATAAACTTCTTTATCAGGCAAAGGGGGGGGGGGGGGGCGTTGCAAAATTCATAAGGCTTGAATCTATGAGATGACCGAACCTAGGCTTTTGTGAACATCCATAGGTGTCACAGGCAAGAATTCAGCTTCGGGCAAACGTTGACACCAAAATCGATTACATAAGAGCTTTGATCTCGTTGGCAGTGGAGAAATAAATCCATTCTCCACTCACCTGCCAAAACTTGAGTCCTTCCAATTCATGAGACCTAGTGTATTCTTTGTTTGTGTGTGTAATGAGATGGAAAACTGCTGGAGCAAGAGCGCGCACTTTTTTTTACATTAATGTAGAGTGGACTTATAACACTCCTCTTACTATTCTACACCGAGCTGGCCTTCAAAAGACCAGCAAGATGAAAGTCTATTCTGGAAAAGTTTTTCAAATCCGAGGTAGCTGGCGAAAAGAAAAGATTCATTCTAATCGGCACTCGTGGTAAATTTATGCTCTTGATGGTTCCCTACATTGACGTGTTAGGCCCTACGGGCTAACACATGACATTAATCTCAATTTCAGAATAGATTAGCTTGCAGTGGGCAAGGAAAAAGAAGTGCGAGGGATTTATTCACCCATTTTCTCCTTTTACTGGCTAATCAATCTAACCGATGTCCAAAGCTTTACGGCATCGAGCATATTCTTTTTTTTTCACTGAAGGTGTCTCATTATTCTGCTATTTTCTGACATCTAAATGCGATATCCCTTTTTTCTTTCTTCTATTTCTGGTTAAACTCAACATCACAGGCAGGGGTTACGTTCGGGTGTGTACTAATAGGTGGATAGCAAAACAACGCCTCACTGCTACGGCATTTCCTGTTCGAGGCTTACCTCTTCGCTGCTCCAGGATTCCCGCTATTCCGTACAATCGCGGAAAAGTGACGTAGTACGTATGCTTCTGCTGCGCGAGTAAAATCGCCTGCCCAGTGGTCGATTGTCTGGAGCCTTCTTCAAATGGAAGAAAATTTCTTGCTTTCCACGGAATGAAAAGCGAAGCGCAAACTGGCAGCCCTCGTCATCGTGCGACGGACAACGGTGAGGTGAGGGTACCGAACGTATGAGCCAGACTATGTGATGACCACGTTGCCACAGGCTAGTCTTTTGACACATATGTTCATTTTCGAGTTTCAAGCGTTAATGGTGGATATCTAGCGATCATTTAAACATACGAACGCGAGGGGAATGTCTCCAAACAAGTTCACAAATAAATGCTTCTGACAAAATCACAGGGCTGCTTCACGAACAAATAGCCCCGATAAAGGTATCTTTCCATGCGTACTATGCCGCCTACTTACTGCCAAAATTTGAAAGGTACTTGAAAGGTAATTTGAAAGGAAAAGACAGCGGAGCACAACACCCGCTCCTTTACCGAAATGGCTAATGAGACGCTTATAAAGGATTTGGCCCCCCCTCGTGGCATCTCTGATGCAGCTGAGCCATCTGTGCGCAAAGTGCCGTTACCGCTAGCACATTTGCGTTGAAAGCGCAAGGAAATATTGTGCGCGCAGTGCTTGGCTGCTGCCAAACATCAGGTCCGAGTGCCGTGGGGGAAGGAACACTCAGAATAATAGTTAAGAGGAAGCTTTAGCTCGGGCCCAACTCCGGCGCGGCCTATTCAAATACATGTAAAACGCAGAAACGCTTTTCTGAGATAGCCCCTGGATCAATTTTAATGATATTTGTTGAATTTGAGAGAGAAATTTCAATTCTATTGGCTGTTAGAAGCGGAATTTAGACTCAGGGCTTAAATTCCGGCCAACAATTTTCAAAAATTCGAAAGTTCGAAAAACAATGGAAGCACGCAGTTTACAAATCAATAGTTCTGCATCAAGATCAAATATCATGGTTGGTTAAATGACATCCGTTAGATCATTAAAAGCGGACTAATTCGATATATCAATTTGTATCTTACGTGAATTTGTTATATTGTGTCAAGGGTTCTGCAAAAAGCTGTATTTTTATATTATTAAGCATTTTGAGATTCATGTGTAACACATAAATTTTGTCAGCTTTAGATGTACTATTAGGTGCAATTCACAAAATTGCGATATTTTTCATTACTGAGTTACAGAGTTGTAAACTTGATAGTTTTTTCTTCCAGAAAGTTTAGATTTTTGCTAATATTTAATAAAAATTGGTGACCTAAATAAAAATTTGTATATAACGGTGACTAGATTTTAAGTTTTTCTTTTAAATGCAACAATATTACGCCAGTGCAAAGGCGTTTGATTCTTTGGCCGCAACAGCTAAACGAACCTTTTACTCAACAACACTCCCTAACATGCTGCAAAACAATCCCAAACAGTTCTTGAAATACATTAACCCAAACTTATTATTATATGATAACGACAATAACCGTGTTCCTGACCATAAAGTATGTGAAGTACTAAACTCTGTCTTCTATTCCGTGTTCACTTCTGAACCTAACACTGACCTCCCAGACCGTCCTCACCTCAACCACCCAACGATGCCAGACATAACACTTGAGGCATACGGTATCACCAAACTAATAGAATCCTTCAAATTAGCATACTCGGCCGGCATCAATGGAATCAATTCCAAAATACTTAAGAACACTGCGCACATCTCTAGTGTATTTTTGTGTCATATCTTTCAATGATCATTATCATCCGGAGTGGTGCCGCAAGACTGGAAAATAGGTAATATAACTCCAGTACCAAAAAAAGGGAGCATTGTAATCGTGCCGCAATTACCGTCCAGTTTTCCTCACCAGTGTTTGTTTCAAACTAATGGAGCATATAATTTATTGTCATATTGTAAAGTATGTATAACATCCACCAATTTTTTTCAATCCTAATCAACATGGTTTTCAGAAAGGCATGTCCTGCGAGACTCAACTAGCTCTCTTCGTTAATGAGATCAGCTCACATCTTGATCAAAACGTACACCCGTGAGCAAAATTATACGGACCAGGGATTGCGCGATAAAACTCATTCTCTGCTCTGTCAGGTAATGGAACTTAAAATTGAAGAGTGCAGTCCAAACTTGGCATTACGAATTTTTTAGTACCCTCATCAGTTCCCGTTTATGCACGTTAATTACGGAGAAACTGTTTTGTCGGCGACTATGTGGTCCGCATACTTTTGCTCATGGGTGTACCCATAGACTCCCTCTTCCTAGATTTCCAAAAGGCTTTTGACAAGGTTCCTCATGAACGGCTCTTCCTAAAACTATTGCGTCTTAATCTTAACCCTTGAGTTTTTCAATGGATACGCAACTTTCTTAGTAACCGTCAACAGTTCGTTTACGCTATGTAATGCTCGTCTAATTTATCACCCGTTATCTCCGGCGTGCCGCAAGGCACTGTCCTGGGGCCACTACTCTTCTCAATATACATTAACGACTTACCCAGTGGTTGTTCTTCGAAAATTCGTTCATTTGCTGATGATTGCGTAATCTATCGTCTTATTACTAACGACGCTGATTCCCATGCTCTCCAGTCCGACCTTAACGTGAATGAAACTTGGTGCATTAATTGGCTAATGTATTTCAACGTTAAAAAACGTTGCTATGCTTACTTTCCACCATCGCCAATCATTTATTTCAGCTGACTACGTTATCGCCGGTTCTGAAACATGTGATGTGACTTCTTATAAATACTTAGGTATTAACTTGTCCAATAACCTCGGTTGGTACTCACACATTTGCAGTATTAGCAATGATGCCAGTCGTGTACTATGCGACCTGCGCCGTAGTCTACGTCTTCTTCCCCCTTCAGTAAAACTACTCGCATATTGAGCACTCGTTCGACCCAAACTGGAATACACATGCTCAGTGTGGGACCCATACTAATCTAATCTAGCAAAAGCACTGGAATCCATACAGAATTGTGCAGCAAGGTTCATTCACTCTGATTACTCTTACCACATTAGGGTCACTAAACTTAAGTCATCTCCTAACCTTCCAACCCTCGAGCACCACCACAAAACAGCAAGACTTTCTCTTTTACAAGTTTTATCGCTCGCTGCTTCACCAGACCGACATCCCGCCTGCGCATCGCACTTCATTCCGTCATAGCCATTCAAAGGCTGTTTATCCCCCTCCATCTGGCACCACCGCTCATCTTAACTCTTTCTTCGTTCAAACAGCGAAAGTCTGGAATCAGCTACCTGCTGAAGCGGTGCACCACTCATCGTTCAAGGCATTCATGAAAAATATGACCTAGATATGCCCACCCTTCATGTAAAACCCTAAAAAGGGATTTGAGGTATGAATAAATAAAGAAATAAATAAATGAATAAACCTCGTCACGTTCGCCAAGAAAAAACGAATTCTTCTTTTATATGTATTTAGATAGGAGCACCCGAGCTAAAGCTTCCTCTTAAGAGGCGTAATAAACAAAAGGGGAGCCAATAGACTTATTCACATTCATAGTTGCCTCAGTCCAGGTTAACCTCCCTGCTTTTCAATTATGAGTTGATGTCTCTCTCTAGTCGGTGAAATTATAGTCACGCCGTTGACCAGTAGTCGCGTATTACAGGAAGGCCGATGGCGCAAACAATTGTTTGTAGAATTCGTCTATACAGTTAAGTATCGAAACTATTGATGAACATGCCTTATATCGATTTGTAATACATGACCGTGTGACGTGCCGAGGATGCTTATATAGCGTAACACAAGGGCGGAAAACAAAATGGCGTCCGCTGCGAAGCAACGTTATAGTCCAGGTGGTTACCAATTGAATGACGATTGACAGCTCACATCTTCCGGAACTGTGCGGCGGTGACAACATTGGTTATTCATCTAAGTTGCAGAACATTCCAGATACGGTAGCGGTGGATTGTAGGTATGGGTGTGTTTAGCCTGGCGATCGAGGTCAGCGATTGCTCCACCTGAGCATCTCTTTCACAGTGACTGGGAAACTTAACACACGTTCAATAAAAGAGTCTTTATCAAGAACGTAAAAAAAAAGACATGAAGCTTTCTTGCGGGCTGTTCGGACATTTATTCTGGAAAGACAAGGTGTTGCAGGCACGCATGTAGGAAGCCTTTCTTCTGTATATTCCGAAGAGCGTCCCTTTCACAACGATAGCTTGCGTACGACCACTGGTAGTTTACGCATGACCTTGGCCGCAATAAGCCTTAGCTTGGGCACGACCGAAACTCTCAGTGGCTATGGCGAGACGACAAAGCCGCTGTACGCCTGTCACCTATACCGTAGTTCGCGCATAGATATTCCAGCAAGCCTGGCTTCTCCACTGCAGCGTCGCGTGTGATACCAGCGCCACTTCATGCGAACATCGCAGAGCGTAGCGGACGCGCTGAATCAGGGAATCAGCGAACCATCTTCCTGCGTCATCGCTGCTTGGGGTAGCGATGACGCAGTAACATTCGCTTACTTGGAAACTTTCGCTTACTATCTGAATTAACAAAAACGATGTTAGCGTGCACAAACAAACATGAGCATATCACACTCGATGAGCGTGAAAACTCGTTGTCGTGAGCTGGTGGGAGCCAGTGCGGCAGCAGGAGCGAAGTGAGTCTCCTGCGGTCGATCGCTTCAACGCAAGAGCGGCGAGAACACAGTGCGCACATTGATATGAGCTGTCGGCAGATCCCTTTCAAAGGACAGCGCGCGCGACCGCGTGCGGCCGTGCAAAGCACGCACTTGGCGGAGTCGAAGTCGCCTCCCCCGCCCTCCCGAGCTGCCTCCCCGCTTTTCTCTATATGTCGCGCGCGAGATTGAGCCGCGACTGTCAGTTTCCTTTGCGCCCGGTCCCGAAATGCGCGGTTGCTGCGGAAGAACAACGCTGCCGACTAGAGTTACTGTACCTTTGGTAACATATACGGTAACTCTAGAGCGGAGCGCTTTGCTGCTCCACCTGTCGAACAAGGTTGGAGTTACGGGGAAAAGATGAGACGCTCGCTTCAGGTTTTCGATCGCGGTCATCTACTTCAAATCGTCGTAAAACTGCCTCGTTGCCGAAACTTCTCGCATGATACACAGGTCCTCTTCAGAGGCTTTTTAGCCTGCAGGCGAACCGGCGCCGCGTTTGAAGACGACGCCGACGACATGCCGCTGTTCTAGCGGGTGGCCGTCATTTTGTTTCGCATGAATGCTGGTCTCCGCTGAGAAGAGGATAGCAGCGAGCGAGCGACCCGCTCCATAAACACGTTGCCGCCCTAGCGTACCGCATATGCGCAGTGACGTCTCCGCAGTGGAGCCCGCTGGCCCGTAAACCCGCTGAGCTACAACTCAACTGTCACGTAGTAGTGACAGTAAAAAACACAGTAGGGAAACTGCGAATGACGAAAGTAAGTTTTATTGGGTGAACCTGTGCCCTCAAAACACACGCAACACTCAAAGCACAACGATAGCGGCGAACACAGTCGGCGATCGTCGAAATCTGATCAGCGGGTCAAGCGCGTCGGCTTTTATACATGAGTCATCGAAGATTCCAGAGTAATCGCTGGTGCCCGCGTGTCTTCCAGAAAGTACACAATTCGCGTCGTGCATACGTTCAATCAGATTACACAAGGTTTGGTGACAACAGACAGCGGATAGAAGCATCGATAACATTCGAGAAACTTCCGATGCATGCAAGCGCGTCCTGCGCTCGGCGATAACAGTTGTTAGACCGTGAAACGCGGTCACCCGATAAACAAGTATACGTGCCGATATACTTATTTGTGAGCCGTGATTGCCATGCTGACAAGTGTGTTTTCAATGTTTCTTAACTTTGAGTCTGCTACTAAAGAGAATAACATATTTTAATGATAGCTCCAGGTCTAATCCGAACAAGTGGGCAAGGAGGAGAGATCGCGCTAAATATCGCTTACTATTCAAATTTAAGATGCAACGCTCCATATCGATTCAAGTGGCTAACATTTGCCCATGCCGGGACACTGTCCTAAAAGGGCGCCACCATGTGGGGCCTGTACTTGTCCTGGAATTTCATTTATCTTCGACATTCCAATACGAGGTGATTCACACTTCGAGTTATCTCCGTTTCTTAACATAGGGTGTTTTCCAAGTGTTCCTTAGCGTCGAGGTCACAACGAGCGAAAGGGTAAATACTGAACCACAGCATTAGTCCATCCAGTGAGGAGAAAGAGAGCAGCCGAATTAAGGAACCTTAGCAGCATGCCCCAAGATCTCGCACTTCTCTAGAGGTTCCTGCAGGTGCCATTTCGTAGGCTATCTGCAAAAGCAATGTAATTCTTGTCGAGTCCATGCGCTTTCTTAGGTAAATTAGGTTGACATAACTATATCTAGGATAGATGTGCAGCCTTTTCTTTATTAACGAGTTTCTCCATTGGTCGCGAAGAATTCGCTTCGCCTCTTCTTTTTATCTTGGCATTCTGCAGGAAGACAGATGGCCACTTCGATTGCATTGCGCCTAAGTGACTCGCCGATGGCCTCACCCACTTCGTCGAAAGAGAAGAACCAGTAACACGGGAACTTCGTCTGCGAGGCTCGTTAGGTCCGCCGTTTCTCCTTTGTATGGATCGCGGAGACCAGCTACATTATCACATTGGTTCGCGAATCACCTTAGCAACTAAAAGCTTCAAGCAAGCTCTGCCAGGTCCTTGGTGACGCGTGGTACTTGGTTTTTACTCGAATGATCTTGCTGCCCTATAGTTTCATCGTCGCGTCGTGACATTGGTGAAAGCAAGTAGAGAATACCTTAAGATTCCGGAAGACATGTGTAGTGTTAATCGGTTCACTACTCACTACCGGTTCACTACCGGTTCGCTACCGCTTCACAACTATAACTGGCGCCTGCTAGACAGTTATGATGCCCTAGCCGACAACAAACGTTCCTCTATCGCTGTGTGGGCGATGAAGCGAATTCCTCTCCTGACACGCACTGCGCGTCTGCGAAAAAGTCAGTCGCTAGCATTTAGCAGTATTTAGCAGTATTTAACAGTATACTGGCTCCCGTGTTAACCTTAAGCGTGCTCGCTACAACTCCATTAATGAGATGACAACTCGATACGAATTGTGTTTATGGTGTTCGTTCATTTGCAGCTTTGTGACATGTGTATGGGCTTAGCGAAACAAACTACACATCCAGCCTTTGCATTTCTATGCTACTAAATGCATTGCAGCTTCATCAAGGCCAATCTACATTTGCACAATCCCTCCAGACGCTGCGGCTTCACTTGTTATACACGCCAAGCTAACGCCTCAGAATCACAATCACTGAGAAAAACAGTGACGTTGAAAGTGTGTTACATGCATCTCGAGATATTTCTGATTAGATATATATGCTGGAATGTTTGACAATATACGCAAGATAAGGTAGAAAATGCTACCGCAATATGGGGGCGTCTCGGCGGCTGTTATGCAACCACGCCCCAAGGTAGCCATGTGGCGGCTTCTATTCTGTAGGCATTCTTGCCAGCACTTTTCTACGCAAAGCATATTTGTGAAACGGCTAATCGTCTTTCAAGTGCTCTCCATTTGAAGGAGCCAGCTGCTCTCCCGCGATTAAAATATTGTTTGCGGTTGACACGCGCGAGCTATATATATACGTTGCGGACGCAATGTAGCTCAATATAAAAACTGAAGTTTTCGCTGTTCTTTTGACATGTGTTTAAGGACGCCGAAGATCCGACAACTACACGTAATCGCCTAGCTAGATCTAACTATAAGATACTCATGAAATAAATATGAAGCAGACAGTTTTAATCGACGCCTGAAAGGGATAAAGCGCACATGTGCTTTTCCTTGGTTGCCTCGCCGCGTCGCCAGGCCAGGAGTCCCAGCACGTCGAGGCAGTCTTTGAGTACGTGTTATGCGCTCGTCGATGCGTAGGCGTGAGAGTGGCAGCGGCTGCATGCCTTGACGTATATTGACACCCACTCGCTGCGCTCAGACGCTGCAAGGACGAATGAGGCCTGAGCCCGAGGCAAGTCGCAAGCCTTGGGAACGAAAATAGGCCTCTCACAGGCACCGTCTGCAGTTATCAGCGTAGTGCTTTAACGCACGTTAGGTATTCGAGACGCATAACAGCTGACCCACGCTTCTCCAACTCGTTCCTTGCCAGCCGTGGTTTTCCTACCCGAACATCGTCATATAACCTGGCAATGTTGACAGGCAGTTCGGAACGAAACACGCGACAATTTTGTGGCAGATAAATTGTTTACTCAGTGAGTTTCTTTCCCACTAAAAACAAAACATATACTAGGGCCAGAACTTAGTACCGCTAATTACATATAAATTATGACGTCTCGACAGCTTCGCGCACTTCCATAACCGCCGACATTCATCAAGTCGACGTTTCTATGCCTCGTATCTCTTACAAACCTGCGATTTCGTGCATACTGAGAAACACGCGTATGCTCAACAAACTTCGAGTTTTCTGTTAGTTACCTCCAAAGTTGGTGAAGTCCTTGAATAGTGTAAAGAAACGTGTGACCGATGGCGAGATCGAACCTCTGTCTGTCAGCACAGCGGCCCGATTTTACAGAGCCCCAAATTTTTAAAATTAGGAAAATATAAATCACGGTAACGTTATGTTTACCATTCGAGTGTACCGATAGGCAGCCTCTACATACAGAGCAATCTCCCCAATTACGCGCGTAATTAGCGAAGTTACGATAATTAACTTTCAAATTATTAACAGCAGGTGGCTACAGAAAATTAGTAATATGGGGCCCGTCCTCTACACTACCTATTCCAACGATCAAATTTTGAATAGCGGATTTCATGTGGGAGCTACGCGAACAATTAGTTTCCCTTGGCAGGCTCGTTGAAACCGAAACTGGCGGGAAAAAGAGCGTCTGTGTCGTCGATGTCGCCCTCCCCCCCCCCCCCCCCCACCTGCCTTTCGTCACGCCTCCGAGGTCGCCACTGGTCCGGCCCCGAGAGCAGCTTGCGTTATCTCCTTGCTGTCTACTGCGTTGGTCTGTCCGCGTAGGTCAATGTCGGCGGGCCACCAAATTTACTTCATCATTCCGTTGGGCCCCTGAAGCGGCATTTCGTCGATGGAAGTGGACACGTGGCGTGGGTAAAGCATAGCGCTAATAACTGCAACATGATGACTGTTGAATAAAGGAGGAGGGCCAATGATGAAGTCCAAGTATACCTTCAGACCTTGCGAGTTTTCCGGGAAACCGATCTTCACAGTGGGCCTGTTTTACCACTACGACGGCAACGACCACAGTGAAATTGTCCAAAAATCCCCAGGACCGTGACACAAGTACGGATCACATTGGCGGGTCTGTTCACAGAATTTCTCACTTAAAGTAGTTCGTGTATTTATTTTATTTTATTTATTTATTTACCCTCAGGGCCGAAGCATTGTAGAGGGGCGTGGGTAGGTTATAAACATAGCGCGCAATAATATGACAAAGCATGGTAAGGCATGGTAACATGAATGCATTTTTTATCAATAAAAAAAACTCCTAATTATACAACGTTAGCTAGGGCAGATTTAAATCGGGTGTTATCATTAATGGAAACAATGTCGGAAGGAAGGCGATTCCAATCTTGTGAAGTTCGAGGTAAAAAAGAGTAAAGAGAGGTTTTAGCATGACATATGGCTCGATACCAACCTTAAAGTGATGGTCAACACGCTCAGATATATAATGTGGCTGACGAATGAATTCGTCACGGAGGGTCGGGTAATAGTAAAGCCGATGAAAAAAGTTCAAGCGAAAACTTTTTCGGTGGGATGCTAGAGATTCAAGAGAGATATCAGATTTCATAGAAGTTATACTGGCAGTGCGGTTATAAGAGGAACAGATGAAACCAGTAGAGCGATTCTGCACTATTTCAAGTGAAGCAACCAAATCGTTAGTACTTGGATCCCAGACTGTAGTGGCGTATTGTAATTTAGATCGAATGAGTGGTTTATATAACAAGAGCTTTAAAGATTAAGGGGATGCTGAAAAGTTACGGCTTTAGTAACCTAACATGAGATTAGCGTTGTTAATTATCTTCTCAATATGCAAAGACCAGCTTAGATTAGATGTGATATGAACGCCTAAATATTTATAGGATGAAACCATGGCTAAGGGGGAGTTGTTTAGGTAATATGGAAAAGGAGTACTAGATACACGACAGACACGCATCACTTTGCACTTGTTAATATTTGATTCCATTAGCCAAGTATTGCGCACCAGATATAGAATTTAGATCTGACTGAAGAATGTTAGCATCATTATCAGTAACTACTTCACGGAAAATTACGCAGTCGTCAGCGAAAAGATGAATGTTAGAAAAAGTTAAAGAAGGAAGGTCGTTAATGAAAATGAGAAAAATAAGGGGGCCTAATACGGATCCTTGTGGGACTCCAGATTAACCAGTACATTGGTTAGAGGAAAGTTCATTGGCTACAACAAATTGGGAATGATTCGCAAGGAAATCTTTGATCCATAAAAAAAAGACTACTATCAATATTAAGTTGACTAATTTATGAAAAAAGAAGTATGTGGGAGACCTTCTCGAACGCTTTAGAAAAATTAAAGTAAATACAGTAAGCTAACGAAGAACGATCAAGAATGCGGTGTAGTTAGATTCAACAGAGGCGACAAGGTTCGAGTATATAATGTGTTCTAAGAGTTTGCGGCATGCGCTAGTAATGGAAATGGACCGATATTGACATGGTGAACTTTTATTGCCCGATTTGAAGATTGGAATCACCTTCCCAATCTTCTATTGGGTTGGAAGAGTTGATGTGTCATGTGATGGCTGAATATATTTTTGTTAGTATGATTGAGCTGTAGACACAAGTACTTTTCGGAAATTTTCAATCAATAGAATCATAACTAGGGGAGGAACGGTGCACTAAGTTATTGATGAGTTTCGGAATTCCAGCCATGTCAACAATAATGGGAGGCATGACTGGGTAACTGTAATGAAGAATGTCTGGAAGATTAGTATTTGTAACTACGAAGAAATTTCTCGAGAAGGAATACCCACGTCGGGCCTGATGTGTGGAAGTCATGCCTGTTCTTGTCTATTGAAGCCCCTTGGCATATAACGATTGGAAAGACGCTCTCTGAAGGCCGCACAGCAGTTGCAGCGCGGCTTGAGCTTGGAGCTGCGGGACATTCTCCGTCCGCGGGGAAGCGCCGCCTGAGTGTTACGTGCCACGAAGGCTCTACTGGTGTTCCTGATATCTGCAGTTAGACTTTCCCAATAGCTTGAGGGTGTGCGTGTGTGTACGTAGGTGCATTCTCATAAAATTCCTGGAGTAGCAGGTCCACTCATCAACCAGGCTATCATGCTGCCATTAAAGTAAGCGTCTTCCTCTCTTTCTCGCTGTCTGCCTAGAGTCCACTATAAGGCTTGTTCATTGTGAACATGGCTTTATTGCGCAAAGGGATAATATCGAAATTAATGCTTTACGTTTGCCATTGGTCCACCTCCTTTTCACCAACGCTTTGTCGTTTGCCCAACGACCACGTGGTGTTTCGTCAAACACTTGATCGCAACACGATTGTGACTGTCGGTGCCATTTCATCTTCATAAGGGCGGGACCATAAGCTGACGTCCGACCTGTTTACTTTCTTGCACGCTACCCCAGAAGTGCAAGCTGTACGATAAGCAAGAAAGCCACGCGACGCCTTCGATGTGGCACCGGACTAGACTCGAAATTACCGCAATCATTGATACATTTCAGGCATAGCCATGCACCCGTTTCTTCTTGCGCCGTTACCATTGTCTTCTTCCTTCTGTTTCACCCGCCGTGGTTTCTCAGTGGCTATGGTGTTAGGCTACTGAGCACGAGGTCGCGGGATCGAATTTCGGCCATGGCGGCCGCATTTCTATGGGGGCCAAATGCGAAAACACCCGTGTACTTAGATTTAGGTGTACGTTAAAGAACCCCAAGTAGTCGAAATTTCCGGAGTCCCCCACTACGGCGTGCCTCGTAATCAGAAAGTGGTTTTGGCGCGGAAAAACCCCGTAATTCTTTTTCCTTGTGTTTCTCTTCTTTTTTCACTTTTCCTTCGCGAAGTGTATCTACTTAGATTGCGCTAGTCCACCATGGGTGTATTACTTTAGTTTTGATAAAAATCCTTCTTCTTTTCTCTCTGATCTTTCTCCCAGCTCAGCATATCCTATGAACAAGAAAGCTATGGTTTACGCTGTGATTTGCTACTCTTCTTCTTTCTTTCTTTATTTTTATTTCGCGCACAAATGATGCCCGCGCACTTTTGCTTTGTCCAAAGCCACGTATGCTCGATCTTTCTTGCCGCTTACTCGAAACCTTGAAAAACAGCAGCACTTGGCCCGGCAAACTTCATACGGGACGCGCAATCGATTTTATGTCCGCAACGTCTGAGCAGTTCGACGAAGAGCGATCCCAATAAAGCGCGCATGGATGGTAACCCTATATGGACAGAGCATACAGGGGCCGTGCTCTCGCTCTCTTATAATGTCTGGCTTAAACAAAACAGGATGAAGAAAGTGTCACTGCTCTCTCTCTCTCTCTCTCTCTCTCTCTCTCATAAGGTAACGGGATTTCTTATTTTTCGTTTCATTTGTTTCCTCTTGATTTGTCTGTTCTTTGGTGCCTAAAAAAATAACCAGCCTTGAAGTGCAGGTTGAGTTTTTAACTCTATTAGAAAATTAAAGAACGAAAAGAATGGGGGCGGTGAGGGTGTGTGACGACGTTCACGGATAGCAGCTATGGTGCCGGAATCTACTTGAGCAGATGAGCTCTGCTGCCTGCGGAACAAATATGGCTCGCCACCAACTTCCACTCTGCCGTTTGTCCCAGCTGACGTTAGCGAAGCTGTTCATCGAAAAAAAAAAACATTACAACAACACGGTGCAAGATACAATTATAAAACCTGCAGTGTTTGGTCGTCATAGGTCTGGCGAGCGAACACCGTAGGTCTTGAAGTCGTATCTTGCACCGTGTTTCTTAAATATCTTTTTTCTTTTCTTTGAAGAGCTTGTCTAATGTTATGTGGGACACCTATATACGTGGCGCACTAATTCTCTGCCAACGTGTGGTGCTTGTCTTTCATCCCTGTCTCTCTCCCTTTCTGGCCGCAATCAATAAAGATAAAGGCTGCCTGTCTTTGTCGCGTGAGCGGCACTCCTCCCCCGTATGGTCCCATTTTAAAGCGATCACAAGGAGACGCTGTCCGACCACGTGTTTAAGGCGATTCAAAGCAGCTATAGGCTTGCCTTTTTTAATCTTATATATGTATATAGACGGCGAGCAGAAAACGAAAGTAAAGGGCAGGCGGCAGATTCCACACGCGTGGACCCACAAAGCGTGGTCGTGCACGCGCCGCAGCTGCTGACTTCGCTCGGCGCCGCGTATCCCATTGTCCCGAGGATGGCTTGACCATGCGCTGCTCGTGTATATGGCGAGTGAACTTCATTTTCCGAGCCCCGTGCCTGTTCAGAATTAAAGAACGCACAGCAAGCAAGCGAGCGTCGAATCCCGCTCACTTCTCCCCGGTGTGAGCAGTGTAGGGAGCGGGGGAGGGGGAGTGCACTGCGCGCTTTGTTCGCCGGCCAGCGGACAACCCCGCTGGGACCTGGTGGCTCCGCTTTGTGCTGTACACATACTCGGAGTAAAGTTGGCAGGCCTGCATGCTCCATCGTTGGGAGCGGTGGTCTCATGGGTACCAGGGTAAGTATCGTCATTGCCAAATGGCAGCTGTTGTCCCTGCATGCCTCATAAGCGATGGACATAGAGAAAAGACGGGGATTACCGCGCACGCGAGCCATATGCTTTAATGATTAAATTCGTTGCCACAGGCGTTGACGTATGGTGCTCCCTGCCTTGCGCGCAAACTTCGGCCGTTATATGAGGCCATTCATTATAGATCATTTCGTAAAACGCGTGTTGTACGTTATGTGCAAAAAAAAAAGAAGAGAAAAAAACATCGCCTCTTTCTCTCGGTGGAAGCGAACGCTCTTGAGCTCCGTCGGTTTCACTGCCCCCGTGCAGCGGATTGTGGAAGCACGGGACGCTCTTGCACAAATTTCATTCTAAGGTGTCAGACGCAGGCGAAACGCAATGTCAAAAGTGTCACCGTGTCTTGCGTTCCGGACGTGGCAGGAAATTGACATAGGGCAAACGATCTGTCAGTTTAGCGAGATTTTACGCATATCTGTTTAGTGCCCCTATAGACAAAACGGCCTCGGCCCCAATTAGCCCCGTGCGTGCAGTCCCAATGCCACTAATTTTTAAAAGGAGCTATCGGGAGGTACGAGTTAACAAACGAGACTTGCCATATCTCGTAGCCTTCCGACGAGTCGGACTTGTTTGTTATACTGCATGCCACGCAAGTCGGTAGAACACGTACAGAAGGCACGTTTGTCTTCTAAACTTAGTAATATCGCCTGTCTTTAGATTGGCTTATACCGTACGGCACGCTAGCTCGCGCCGACATTTTTTTTTTCTGTTCTCACGTGAACCTTTCTCGAAGTAGATTAAGTTTCCTTGAAACGGAATTGTGCCAAAACAAGATTTGCGCCTTCGTTATATCCCCGAGCTTAATGTGTAGCTTCCATTCACTTGGAAAACCTCCCGTAACAAACGAGAGTATACTTCTACTTCAAAGGACCTATCCGGTCGATGAAACGATTTCTCCTCCCTAAGGGCATCGGACGTTATAAGCCCTCCGCAAACATTAGCTAATGAGCGTGTCCTGTAATCCAATCTCATTGCACAGCTGAAGCCGCAAACAAACCTTCCAGATGTTTTTTTTTTTTCGTTCAACAAAGGCTGACGGCAAAAAGAAGTTATTAAACGAATCGAAGCCACAGCACCCGGACGTAGTCCCGTGCTTCTTTAGAGAAATGGTAGGCCAATGGAATCATCGCTTGACGTCGTTCTCTAAGCTACTTTCTGAGCAGCCTAGATTCATGATAAAACCACCACACATATAAAACAGTCTGTGAACATCTGTGCAGTACACTGTGTCACAGTGCTGGTCCCTCTATTTTTTTCTCTTCTTTTAAGACATTCATGAAAACCGAAGAAGAAGAAGAAGAAGAAGAAGAAGAAGAAGTAGAAGAAGAAGAAGAAGAAGAAGAAGAAGAAGAAGAAGAAGAAACTTTAGTAAAGAATAGTCCGCCAGTTCTTGATGTGGTGGCCTCAGGTGACGGCTCGAAGTTCTTGGACTCGAGCGGCATCTTCGGCTTGCCGGACTGCCCAGAGCTGGTCTGCCAGCTCTGAACTTCTGATAGGCGCCTCCCAGCGGCGGCGACGCCTACGGAGAAGGTCCCGAAGAGAGCATACAAGTTTGAATGCGTATTGTCTTCACAAATACAGACGACTCGTACAGTGGTAGTAACCGTTAATAGTCTTCAATAGTTAATGATGCGAAGGCGCTTGATGATGATCAGGCAGACCCGACTCTCACAGGACATGCCCGCCATTCGTCTATTACACCAATGATTGCCCTATACGGTTTCTCACATTTTCTCACATCTGCCCACATTAGTTAGTGGCTATTCATGATTTTATGTAGGCATACACTCAGTATGTAATAATTGACCATATTTTCTCTTCAATGGCCAAAGTGCCATTTTGGGCGCGGAATCCGGCGAATGTTGCCCGTGGCGCGCCCTGCTAAATGCACCCTTGTTGGGTCGGCGAGGGGATGGGCTGACGTCATATGCGCGCGGTGAGGAGAAAATGGCGACAGGGCAGCCGGAAGGGATCTTTGCGATGGAGGCGAGTGTCGAGTAACCTTGTGATGGCATGGAAATTAAATATTGCAAAAAGTTTAAGAATGGGATGGGAGATTCCATTAATAGCTATAAGAACAGCAAGAGGAAAAGATAGAGAAGCGCACTATTTCCAGTGGATTCCGTCAACTCAGGAAGTGACGAGTTGTCGCAGAGGTGGCCGAAGCACATATACTATAACTATAGGGGATAGTCGTCACTTGCACATTTGTCCAGTGTGCGCATGCGGTTATTAGGCTTAAGGCTCACTCACACTAGGGCGACCCGACACCGATTTCGGTCTGCCGACTGTTGGTGACAGCATTGTACCGACATCGAGCTGTACCGAAGCCGAACTCTCTGTCGACCGTCGTCAGACTGTCGGCGTCGATACAGTGGGACAAAGGCGCCGACACGAAGGAAAAAACGCTGTCTCCGACAGCCGGCAGACCGAAATCGCTTTCGGGTCGGCCTAGTGTGAGAGAACGTTTAGCGATGCCGCGGCCAAAATGTAGCCGAGAACGAGCGTCGATCAACAAAAGAGGGCATATAGGCCTACCAGTGCCGAGGGGCTAATATGAGCCCCGAGAAGAGATAAACAGCCTTGCCGAAGAAAAGGCAGAGCAGAAAAATTGGAGCCGGGTCCTCTTGGAGAAGGGGTATGTACATGTAGCAAAACATCATAGGAAATTATGCAATAACGTGTCAAATAATTCTAACTTTTGTTAAACTATAATGCATTACAAAAAAAGTCTCATAAGTTTACATTTGCGAAGCAGCAGTTGAACAAGCAAGATGGCTCTTCGATGTTGCAAATATCACTTATCGCGAAGGTGGGCATAAATCTCCCAACAACGTATCGTTTCTCGTTGTCCTTGAGTTTCTTTGGGCTGTTTCACATGGCGCGATTTTCAGTCAGTGACACAGCGAATTCCGTCGCCCAGCGACCGCCGTGACGTCGTGAGCTCTCCGCGACTCGATTCCAACAAGTTGGTCGCGCCGTCGCCGAGTCGCGGCGATGTGGGAGGGGCATTGTGTGTGAAGAAACAAAGCGCCTTCAGAATAGGCGCTTTCCTGTTTTGCGGCGCGTTGGTAGCTCTGTGGAGCAATGTCGCGCGCCAGTTTTAGTTATGTTTTAATAGGGCGTACCCACCAGCGCTTTCGGCGTCATAAACATTTTCTTTTCTTCCGCTTACACAATTCGTTTAAAAGTAGAAGCTGCACGCTATATCCAGGTCGGGAGAAGGAAGCCGCTTCAACATAAGGCACGTACCCATTTGATCGCCACCGTCATCAACCTCTTCATCACTACAAATTGCGTCAGTGGCTTATACATGCACACTCAATGGTAACTTGTCCTTCTGCAAAAGCTAATACTCATCCAGGAAAAAGAGTTTGGCTTCCATAGTAACACCGAAACTATAGTGTAGTAAATGGAACCACCCCGCTGACGCCGCACAAGCCGCACGCTCATACTTGCGGTGTTGTGTAGCGCCTTACTCACCGTATCTACAAGCTGTCGTAAAGTTTTGACGCTTTTAAACGTTAAAATATCGTGTACCTATTCTGTTATCGAATAATAATAGGAAAATTTGAATATTTGACTAGTTTCCATGTTGTTCTTATTTAACAATGCAGGCATGGATACTTCGTGAGCAGGGGGAAACCGTGCATCGCTGCGACATAAATCGCGCTGCCGCAAACGCATGTGAACGCTGTCAGCGAAAATCGTTCTGCGACGTGCGCGGAAGAATAATTTTTTCCACCCCAATCGCGCCATGTGAAACAGCCTTTCGACCCTTGCCACGCTACGCCATAGCGAGCCGCCGCTAATTACGCTCGCTACCCTCCATGACTTTATCTCATATTGTGTTGTTTCTGCATTAATAAACTCCCCTCCTATCTTGCGTGGTCGATTTTTCTCCTCATAGTTTTTTTTCTATAAGCGCTTGTTCAATTGTCTTGGGATCAAGCCTGCATTCGAAGTGCGTTCTTGGCTTTTCTTTTTTCTTTTTTTGACCTTCCAGCCATCAGAGGAACTCTGTCCGCACTCGTCAGGTGGCAACCTCCTAAACGCCTTAGCTTTATGCTGCAATTAAATGAACGAATTTTTCTTTTATTTTGCTTCCGTGAAACATTCTACTCTGCTGCGCATTTCCGTGACACTTACTTATTTCATTATTATTATTTTTTACAAGCTCCTAGAACCTCTACGTATTCATGAATTCAACGCCGGAGCGAAATCTGAAAGTCTACTGGCGAAGATGGCTGAGCGATTGGCTCGGAAGGTCTGTGGGTCCCTGTATCATCCACAGGCAAGAATAACATTTTCTCCATCAGCAAGATTTTCCTTTAGAGGATGCAAAAAAAAAATTGGCATGGGGCCCTATAATAAACGTATTTAGAATAGCGTTTGCAAGCCAACGTAAATTAATTACGTACATAAAGAAATAACGTCGTATATTATTGGCTCTGTGTGGTTTGTGGACTGTCGTATAGGAGCTATAACGCTCGAGTAGTCGCCACTCCCATTCGCGTTCTAGCTCATACATGAGCGCGATAGTACGCATAACCATTGCGTACGCTATAAAATACCGGATCCAGAATGTGCATGCGCGTAACCTTGCAAAGAGATTGCAAAGAGAGTTTTAGTTTGGCGTTTTTACGCTCCGCTCAGCAGCTCAGCGGAACGGAAGCGCGAATGCGCATGCGCCCTCCGCTTAGCCACAAGCGGGCTAGCGGAGCGGCAAACGGAAAAGCGGAAAAGCGGAAAAGAAACCTGCCATGAGTAACTACTTAAGGGGAAAAAACGAAATCAGGAAAGAAACAATTTAAGATAACTCAAAGGGAAGCTCATTACTTTTCGAAGCGAGATCGGGATGCCTTAGAACACGCACCTATAAAGCGAGATATAAAACGGAAGAAGAAGCATGTGCTTGCTACGGTAAAGCTAGGATAATGATGGAGCATGTTTTATTAGAATGTGAAGACATCTACCTGCAGCGGTCGATTTAGACACCACTGGCCTCCTTGAAGCACTTGGGTTCAGCGAGAGCAGTGTAAAAGTAAACATGTCCGCAATAGGCATTAGTAAGAGGCGATTGGAGGATTGGTGGAAGAAAATTAGGGAAACGGCAAAAAACGGAGACGTACAAAATCACAGTTCGAAATAGGGGATCAGAAATATTGGGTGGGGCAGTTTATAGTGTTTTTTTTTCTTTTTTTTATTGTTTAACCTAGGTAGGATATTAGGCAGTATAATAGCAAGAGCTTGGTGGCACAACCCACCGCCCCGTTCCAAAGGGGAACGCTCATAACATGCATCTATCCATCCGCTTACAAGCTGCCTGAGCAGAGCACGGAGCGTCGCTGCAGTGTTTTGCCAGCAGGGGTGGTGGTGGGGGGGGAAGTGTGGGTCAATGCGCGTGTCCTCTCTCGCGCGTGTATCGAGGCGCCTCGCTTGCTTCGCTCCCACCAAGATGGCTGCCTCTAGTGACATCTTCTCGACCATGCCGTGCACTTCAATCACGCCTTTATGTTCGTCTGTGCAGCGCAAGCCACAAAAGCGATTTCGCAAAGGCGAAGATTTATGTTTGCTACAAGAAGTTGCAAGTGCTGATCCATTTGAATACCCCGTAGCGTGGAGAATGTGATGCGTGCCGTGCAGCGCGTTGGCTAGCGTTGGCGTCACAAAGGATTGGATTGGATGCGGAAAGCAAGCTCGTTGGCTGGAGTGTACTAGATTTGGAAGAGTGGGTCCAACGCACTCAGGCATTTTTTATTGAAAATCCAGATGGCGCCACTGTCGCCTTCTCAACGCCATGGCCGCGCGCGCCAGAGGCGCCGGCCGACAGCGTCGCAGCGTGCCGAACAGAAGCACGGCCGCGCTCGGACACAGCGTTGCAATTGCGTTCGAGCATGACCGCAGTCTGACGGATCACGTTTGTTGCTTTCCTTTCTTAAAACCTATTTTGCGTGCTTTCACCGTGTCGTGAGGGAACGAAATTCAGAGCTCATATTGCGAAGAAATGGGGTTCATGTACACGAATGGGATGATGTACAGGAATAAATGAACTGTGTGGCATAATTAGGGGCTAAATAATAATTGGTAATCCGTCGTTTTCTGCCTTTCTCAAGGCCATATATTGAATGCTAAGAAAATTTACCCAATGCTCTAATAACGGCAGCGGCTTCACATTAGGGAGTTGTGGGCCGAATTATTCTTTACGTGCCACGCATTTCTTTTGTAAGTTAATTGTGTGTTTTGAAAATATTTACGGAATATCTGTTCCACCCCCACCCCTCTATTTTTGCGCGTGATACGCCTGGGATGTAGTTGGTTTTCCAGGTCCTCTGGGGGAATAAAGTAAAATACATTGTTTATATTTGCTTGAATTTGGAAACATGTTATCGGCTGTCTATGTCTTCGAGATCGTGCAGGTTTCCATTGTCACATGCCTTCAGTGTCAATGACAGTTCAACTGCGAGCGGGGGCGTTCACTTTGATGACCGCCTTTCATCTGTGCATGTGAGCCCGTTCTCTTTTGCGTGGGCAGTTCGCGTGTGGGCTGCTCGTAGAGATACTCCGGAAGGTACGGAAAAAGAATGTGGGTACCGCATCAGACCGAAGCGCAGGCTTTCCACACTGTGTAGATACTTCTTGACGTTCAATGATATGCACATAATGCCTCTGTGTGTGCTTTGCATCAAACTGAAGCTCACAGATGGAGTCGGTGACTTCTAAAGGACCGATCGGTGCGGTGAAGATTGAGCTCCCGCACCCGGCGCCTTCATTTATCTTTAGGGACTCAGAAGAGCGAGAGCTTGGGCTGACCTTTCAATCTGCTGTACACGACTTTGCAACCCACTACACAACCGTGCAGCGGTTGTGTAGTGCAGCGGTGGCGTAGAGCTAGAACACCCGCTTCGCGTGCAAGAGGTCCGTGGTTCGAATCCCGGTGCCGGCAATTTTCCACCGGATTAAAAAAAAAAATCCGCGTGTTGATAAAATTGCATAAACAGGCCTGGAGTGTGGCCTGATCCCGGTGACCAGAACCGGTAACGCACTCCCTCACGAGAGCAGGATTGGCCACCCTGGTGCAGTACTTGGCCACAACCTCCTATATGAACAACACAATCAAACCCCGGCCCTCAGTCCCCAGCAGCTGCGAAGCAACTGACCACGGCGGCGGTCAGACCTGCGACGCTGCAGAGGGTGCTAAGAATCACTGACTCCGGACAGGCCGCCATTGGAATATGGACCTGGCAACGTTTAACGCTAGAACGTTATCTAGTGAGGCGAGTCTAGCAGTGCTATTGGAGGAATTAGAGGGCAGTAAATGGGATATAATAGGGCTCAGCGAAGTTAGGAGGCCAAAAGAAGCATATACAGTGCTAAAAAGCGGGCACGTCCTGTGCTACCGGGGCTTAGCAGAGAGAAGGGAACTAGGCGTCGGATTCCTGATTAATAAGAATATAGCTGGTAACATACAGGAATTCTATAGCATTAACGAGAGGGTGGCAGGTCTTGTTGTGAAACTTAATAAGAGGTACAAAATGAAGATTGTACAGGTCTACGCCCCTACATCCAGTCATGATGACCAGGAAGTTGAAAGCTTCTATGAGGACGTGGAATCGGCGATGGGTAGAGTGAAAACTAAATACACTATACTAATGGGTGACTTTAATGCCAAGGTAGGCAAAAAGCAGGCTGGAGACAAGGCAGTGGGGGAGTATGGCATAGGCACTAGGAATATCAGGGGGGAGTTATTGGTAGAGTTTGCGGAACAGAATAATATGAGGATAATGAATACCTTCTTCCGCAAACGGGATAGCCGAAAGTGGACGTGGAGGGGCCCGAACGGCGAGACTAGAAATGAAATAGACTTCATACTCTGCGCTAACCCTGGCATCATAAAAGATGTGGACGTGCTCGGCAAGGTACGCTGCAGTGACCACAGGATGGTAAGAACTCGAATTAGCCTAGACCTGAGAAGGGAACGGAAGAAACTGGTACATAAGAAGCCGATCAATGAGTTAGCGGTTAGGGAGAAAATAGAGCAATTCCAGATGAAGCTACAGAACAGGTATTCGGCTTTAACTCAGGAAGAGGACCTTAGTGTTGAAGCAATGAACGACAATCTTGTGGACATCATTAAGGAGTGTGCAATGGAAGTCGGTGGTAACTCCGTTAGGCAGGATACCAGTAAACTATCGCAGGAGACGAAAGATCTGATCAAGAAACGCCAATGTATGAAAGCCTCTAACCCTACAGCTAGAATAGAACTGGCAGAACTTTCGAAGTTAATCAACAAGTGTAAGACAGCTGACATAAGGAAGTATAATATGGATAGAATTGAACATGCTCTCAGGAACGGAGGAAGCCTAAAAGCAGTGAAGAAGAAACTAGGAATTGGCAAGAATCAGATGTATGCGTTAAGAGACAATGCCGGCAATATCATTACTAATATGGATGAGATAGTACAAGTGGCTGAGGAGTTCTATAGAGATTTGTACAGTACCAGTGCCACCCACGACGATAATGGAAGAGAAAATAGTCTAGAGGAATTCGAAATCCCACAGGTAACGCCGGAAGAAGTAAAGAAAGCCTTGGGAGATATGCAAAGGGGGAAGGCAGCTGGGGAGGATTAGGTAACAGCAGATTTGTTGAAGAATGGTGGGCAGATTGTTCTAGAGAAACTGGCCACCCTGTATACGCAATGCCTCATTACGTCGAGCGTACCGGAATCTTGGAAAAATGCTAACATAATCCTAATTCATAAGAAAGGGGACGCCAAAGACTTGAAAAATTATAGACCAATCAGCTTACTGTCCGTTGCCTACAAACTATTTACTAAGGTAATCGCAAATAGAATCAGGAACACCTTAGACTTCTGTCAAGCAAAGGACCAGGCAGGATTCCGTAAAGGCTACTCAACAATAGATCATATTCACACTATCAATCAGGTGATAGAGAAATGTGCGGAATATAACCAACCATTATATATAGCTTTCATTGATTACGAGAAAGCATTTGATTCTGTCGAAACCTCAGCAGTCATGGAGGCATTACGGAATCAGGGTGTAGACGAGCCATATGTAAAAATACTGAAAAATATCTATAGCGGCTCCACAGCCACCATAGTCCTCCATAAAGAAAGCAACAAAATCCCAATAAAGAAAGGCGTCAGGCAGGGAGATACGATCTCTCCAATGCTATTCACAGCGTGTTTACAGGAGGTATTCAGAGACCTGGATTGGGAAGAAATGGGGATAAAAGTTAATGGAGAATACCTTAGTAACTTGCGATTCGCTGATGATATTGCCTTGCTTAGTAACTCAGGAGACCAATTGCAATGCATGCTCACTGACCTGGAGAGGCAAAGCAGAAGGGTGGGTCTGAAAATTAATCTGCAGAAAACTAAATTAATGTTTAACAGTCTCGGAAGAGAACAGCAGTTCACAATAGGCAGTGAGGCACTGGAAGTCGTAAGGGAATACATCTACTTAGGGCAGGTAGTGACTGCGTATCCGGATCATGAGACAGAAATAATCAGAAGAATAAGAATGGGCTGGGGTGCGTTTGGCAGGCATTCTCAGATCATGAACAGCAGGTTGCCATTATCCCTCAAGAGAAAAGTGTATAATAGCTGTGTCTTACCAGTACTCACCTACGGGGCAGAAACCTGGAGGCTTACGAAAAGGGTTCTACTCAAATTGAGGACGACGCAACGAGCTATGGAAAGAAGAATGATAGGTGTAACGTTAAGGGATAAGAAAAGAGCAGATTGGGTCAGGGAACAAACGCGAGTTAATGACATCTTAGTTGAAATCAAGAAAAAGAAATGGGCATGGGCAGGACATGTAATGAGGAGGGAAGATAACCGATGGTCATTAAGGGTTACGGACTGGATTCCAAGGGAAGGGAAGCGTACCAGGGGACGGCAGAAAGTTAGGTGGGCGGATGAGATTAACTCTTTCGTTACCACGCCTATTCAAATCGATCACCGGTGATCGATGCTTTAAACGGCCGATTTCGACATGTTGGAATCGTTTCTCGTGCAGCTAGCGCCATCCAGTGGTTAGTCTAGGCAGTGCACTTGTAGAACCAGTTTAAATTTTCCCGATCTGGCGACGTTCTGATTTTTGATGCGCCTTTTTGAGAACTAATGTGCGCGTGTTGTTGCAAAAGGGGGCGTGGCGGCCGCGCTTGAGAAAAAATACTGCCACTCGTGGTAATTCAGCATTAGCGTCAAATTTTTGTGATCAAAAGGCTCCCAGCAAGTCAAATATTGAATCATATTGTCGGCTTTGTTATCTGGCGGCGTTGAGTGGGGATAATTACCCGAAAATGACGCCAGCTATTCACTAGTGAGCTTTGACTTGGAGTCCGGGTGGTTTTATTCCACGAAAACGCATTCCTGAAGGTCCGCCGCATGTCCAACATGTATACCTAGCCTTTACAGCCAGTTTGCAGCAGTTTTGGTTTCGCTTCTCTTGTTAAATCCGCCAGAGGGCCGCATCCGGTGTTACTATCGCAACAACGCCAGTCGCTCCGGTCTCTGCCATGGCGTCGTCGTCGGACGCAACTGCGCCGCGCGGAAAGCGTTCTGCTCGAAAGTATTCTTCACCCGCACCTGATTTTAGTGACGAGGATTCGAGCTTCGAGTCCGAAGATGACAGTACTTCTGCTTCAAGCTCTGACGGCGACGATGTTTCGAGTCAGCCCGGGACATCCGCAGCTGCTCACCGGTGAGTTACCTTTACGGCCTTGAGCAGTCACCGGCGTCGCGCGCGCTTATCTGCCGACCTTTGTGCACAAGCTTAGAGCTATTCTTGCTATCTGCAGGGTCCGTACGTCGCTAGGCCAGGATGTGCTGCCACCGGCTGTGAAGAAACTTCAGTTCACGCCAACAAGGCCGCCCGGAGCACATCTCGGCCCAGCACTTCGGAGCAGCGCAAGACGCTTTACAACGGCGCGCGATTTTTTCCTCCTGTTCTTCACCGCAGAAGTAATAAATACTATCTGCAAGAACACGAATAAATATGCTTGGATGCATATTTTGGAGCTTCCAAGCTATGCTGAAAGAGATGGGTCGTGGAAGGAAGTGACTCCCGACGAACTAGTGAAGTTCATTGGACTGCTCATTTATATGGGCATTGTGAACGTGCCACGCATCCACCTTTACTGGAATACCAGTAGGCTTTTTTCAGGGCTTCTTCCTCGGAACGTTATGCCAAGGAGACGGTTTTCTGCACTTCTGCGCTTCCTAAGTGTCACTGATCCGGAGGCGACTACTGTAGCTACGCACGGCAGGCTGCACCGCGTATTGTGGCTTCTGCAACACGTGAACACTACATCAGCAGAACTTTTTCAACCTGCGCGGAACCTCTCTGTGGATGAAAGAATGGTCAAATCGAAAGGAAGATCGGGTATTCGGCAATACATGCGGGACAAAATTGTAAAGTGGGGATATAAATTGTGGGTGCTTGCTGATTCGCAGACTGGCTATTCCGTTCAATTTTATGTGTACGCAGGCAAACGGGAAACAGCTAGTGCAAGTGGACTAGCATTTGATGTGGTGACACAACTGTGCGATAAATACCTCAATCAAGGATATGTTATCTACATGGACAACTTTTACACATCTGCGTCTCTCTTTGCTCACCTGCTAAATCGCAAAACCCTCGCTTGTGGCACGACACGTAAAGATCGTCGGTGCTTCCCATCTGAATTGAAGGACGTGTCATGGGAGAAAAAGGCAAAGAGAGGTGATGTTCGGTGGCTCCGACGGAACAACATCCTGTATTTGCAATGGAAGGACAGGAAGGTTGTTCACATGATGTCAACAGCGCACACTGCCAACAGGCATGTTACAGCCACAAGGAAAGAGAGAAGAGGCGGCGTGTGGACTATCATCCCAATCGAAAAGCCGGTGCTGATTGACGACTATAATTCCGGGATGCTTGGAGTTGATAAGTCCGATCAGCTGATTGCATCCTATAACGTTTTGATGAAGTGCGTGAGGTGGTGGAAGACGCTCTTCTTTCATTGTATTGACATGGCTGTTGTGAATAGCTTCATTCTTTTTCAAGAGCACCGCCAGCAACACCTCTCAACACCAGAATTGCAGAGGAGCGCCCACTTCGACCAACTTTCTTTTCGGATGGAGCTCACCCAACAGCTGCTCGAGCTTGATGATGAAGAGGTTCCCAGAGTACATCCTGTCCCAAAAGAAGTGCCGCACCATCCGCAAAAGATGCCGAAAAGGCGAAACTGCAGGATGTGCTATCAGGAACGCAAAATCGAACAAAAGACAAACGTTTTCTGCGAAAACTGCGAAGTGCACCTGTGCCTCACGAAAACGCGCAACTGCTTCACCGCATGGCACGAGCGCTGAAGCTGTTCCCGGTGTTTAGTTTTTTTTATGTAGCTGAAGAACGGCGCGGTACAGAGAATTAATTTTTTTAGACAGTATTCCTGAGTCATTGATCTTCAAAATGTATATTCTAAATTTTCTTTCTTAATAATGTGTATGTAGATATTGTGCCTTTTCTTTCTTGTTTTTATCAACTCGCCACAAAAATGGCACTTTTCTGAATTTTTTGTATGTTCCCTAATAAATTGTTTGCTTTGTAACTTATGTTTTTGGAAAGAGCATTTCATTATGTGCAATTTGGCATGCTGCAACGTGTTCTGGAATATTATTTGTACTGGCAAAAAAATTTCTTCCGAGACCTATGAAAAACGGCCATTTTCTCGCGGTAACGAATTAAGAAGTTTGCAGGGACGGCATGGCCACAATTAGTACATGACCGGGGCTGTTGGAGAAATATGGGAGAGGCCTTTGCCCTGCAGTGGGCGTAACCAGGCTGATGATGATGATGATGATGATGATGATGACACAACCGTAGTTCTTCCACCGAAGTGTGCTCATCCTCTCATCCTTCGAACACTGCCATGTCGCCGAGTTACCAGAGAAACTATAGACATATGCGATTACCGTCTGTGCGCGTGTACATCGTGTATACGGCATCGTTTGACGGAGGCGAGGAATTTCAATTCATCATCATCATCATCATCGTCAGCCTGGCTTCGCCCACTGCGGGGCAAAGGCCTCTCCCACACTTCTCCCACTACCCCGGTCATGTACTAACTGTTGCCATTAGTGGCCATTAGCCTCAGCACTTAGTCAGAACCACAGCGCAGGTGGGACTTTAAGCTTTCGTTTTCAGCTCGTTTCGGCGCTTCCGAAGCAGCCGACGTGGCCGCTGTGTCCACGTGATTTCTCAGGCTAGGTCACGCCGACGGTGGCGCCAGCTTTTCCAGTGGTGGAGCTCGCCCGCAATATCAGATGGCGCCACCACGTTTGGCTTTGGCAATCCGTTCGCTAGGGTCCCATCAAGTTAGGACAATGGCTCCTATACTATAGATGCCTGCCGCGCGGTCCGATAATACCAGTTCCGTGCCCTCCCCCTTTTCTCGTCTCCGCGAAAAGGCAAAGAATGCCGCTTATGGTGCATGCCTGCAACTTGGATCACATGCTGCGGCCTCTGCGACTACCACGTCATCTGTTTGCGTCCCGGAGGCCCGTGAGAACGCTTTACGGCAGACGCCTCCCGTGTATCGGCGCTATCAACGCTCCGGCGGAAGCATTCGGCCGCCGCTGCTGCTGCCGCAGGAAGTTGAAAAGGCACCAAACGCCGCCTCACGGAAATTGCTGGCCCCGAATTCACAATTCTTTTCGTTAGTGAGAGCTATCTCGTTATTAGGCGTGCACTTCTGAAGGTATTAGGTATTCTTTGGCGGGTGCCTTTTCTAAAGAGCTCCTCTAGCGTGCCAACTGCCTCGTAAATTCGACACCATGATTGAAACGGCTTGCTACGGAAGCGACCATTATTAAGTTTATACGCGGTGACAATCATTAAAATCCAGATGCTCATATTTTCGGAGCATTTTTCGTTCTATAGCCTTTGTTTTTTCATCCTTTATGGGGTCTTTCAGCGCAACCATCAATTCTTGGTCGTCCTTCAAGGTTTCTCAGAGGAGTCTCCCCTTATCGCTGTAGAAACTCCGTAAGGATCGAGTGCTAGGAAATGCGAGAAATTTTAATGGTATGGTAAAAGGAATACGAGCTTGTTCTATAGTTAACAGACGTTGCAGAAAGTGCGTTTGGAAAACGTTGCTGTTCTTTTTTTTTCTCTTTTAAAGTTATTAGCACAAGAAATTTGTCCGCCCTACACAGTCTCTATCGGTATTATAGATAGCCGACCCGTGCGGAAAACGCAATATTTCCCCCCTTTAGTCGAACTCTAGATTATTGATGATCCGGTTAACACGTTCTGTACGCAGCATGCAATTTGTGTTAGGCCATTTCCCGTCTCAACCTTGAAGAGACGCTGGATAAGCATAAATATCTGGGCACAGGATAATAGGGCATAACAGCAAACGTTTGCGGATGATAATGCGAGAACTCTCTGAGGCATCGTATACAAGGTGTGCGAGTAACTTGAGCCAAACATAAAAAATATGCAAATCCTACGTAGCTCGACAGAACCGAGGTAATCTTGTTTGCCGTCGCTTGGAGATATTCAAATTATTTCTTGCGGTCAGCCTAATTGCATAATTAGTCTTAATTATTTAATCAGCTTCTCAAATATTATAATTGGATGAAAAGTGTCAGTGAGTAAATTGTAGAGCAACATGAAAAGCTCCCTATACAGCTTTCTGTTGCTCGATATGTGCGACATAAAAGTGTTTTTTTCCGAGCGTGAAAGAAGCCCGCGAGCGCAGGCAAAATGCATCGAGCAGCCAGTCGCGCAGCAATTTTGCGCGTATTCGCGAGCTGCTTTCACGCTAGGAAAAACACTTTTATGTGGCACGTATCGAGCAGCAGAAAGCTGCACCGGAAGCTTTTCATGTTGCTCTACATTTTTGTCATGGACACTTTTCATCTATTTATACTATTGAGAAGCTAATTAATTAATTAAGGCTAATCATTTAATTAGGCGGAATGCAAAATATATTCTGAGTATGTCCAAGTGACGGCAAACAACATTGCCTTGGTTCTGTCCAGCTAGTAGCATTCGCATATTTTTAATGTTTGGCTCAAGTTACATGGGACACCCCCTATAACACTGCTGCTTATGTACAGCTGTAGGCAGACAGGCCTACACTCTCTTTATCTTTTCCACTGTTATTTGCCATAGACAATCACTTAATGTTCTAGGATGATGCGACTTTTGTTCAGCAGGAACTATCAGTCAGAAACACTGTCCGGTATTATTACTAAGCTAATTTGTTTAGGGTAATAATAATCAATTAATCAATCAAAGGTGTTTATTAAGTGTACAGGAACAACCTCGGGGGTCTTGGTAATGGCGCACTCGGCAAAAATATGCACATGAGGAACAGCGCAAGCTCACACGCACACATACACACGCGCGTAAACAATAAAAAAAGAATAATAATTTAGCCAATACAGATTTAAGAGAGTTTTTGTTCAGTTATTGAAATTCCTTTGCAAATCCTTTCAGGAAAATATTAAAATTAGGCATGAAGATATCCAGGCGCGCTGAATGGCCGTTATATGGCACCTGCACTCTAGATTTGGGGTCCCAAAAATCTGAAGGCTGAAAGGCAGGCTGTTTCCTTGCGCCTTTCTGCGGAATGTAAAAGCACACATTAGAAAGCAAGTGCGAGCAGCAGATTTTTCCATGTTATAATTTGTGAAGAAAAGCAACATCCGATTTGTTGCGTCCACAGGTGAGAGTAGGTAACTTGAGTGTCTGTGTTAGCTCTATAGAGATGGACTGCTTTTCACAGAATCGATGTTTAAATATAGATGAGAACTTTTCTTGCACATTTTCGAGAAGTTCACAATTTGACTTACAAGTGCCGCCCCAAACTTTGGAGGCGTACTCAAGAGCTGGAAGGCATACGCTCTTATATAAAGTTACAAATGGCCCAGGTTGTTTGAAGTCTGTCGTCACCCGACATGCTGTGCCGAGCGTTGGAAGTGCACGCTGCCCGGTCTGTTGAGCGTGGGGCGAGAAACTAGGAGAGCTATCGAAGTACACTCCAAGGTGCTTCGTTCCCTGAGCTCTTGGCAGGAGAGCATTTTTAACGCTATAGGGAAATAAAGTCCTGTTAGTCTTCCGTGTGAAGCTTACAACTTTCGTTTTTGATGCATTTATGACTCCCTTGTTTTCAGCGCAGCATGACGAAAAATTTGCAATGTCCTTCTGAAGAGCGGCGCAATCATTAACATTTTTTACTGCTTTGAAAAGTTTTGCTTCATCAGCATATAACAAAATTGCAGAGTCTTGAATGACTGCCGAAACGTCGTTAATAAACAGCGAGAAAAGAAGAGGGCCCAGGACAGACCCTTGAGGAACTCCACTTGTAAACGCATAAAGTTCAGACAACTGACCATTTACGCGAACATAGCAGTACCGGTCGCGTAGGTAGTTTCTTTCAGCGATGTGACAGAGTGGTGCAGATCAAGTTGTGTCAACTTTTGAAGGAGTATTTTATGGAATACGACATCAAACGCCTTACTGAGGTCAAAATAAATTACGTCTAGCTGTCCTTTCTTATACACTGCCTGAGAGGCATGCATCATGAAGCTGACGAAGTTGGTAGTTGTGGAGCATTCCGATATAAATCCATGCTGCTGAGGAATGATAGTATTTTAAATAGAGTATTAAATTATTGAGTGCAGAGTTGACTCGAATAATTTAAATGCTGCGCATAGGCTAGAAACAGACCTGTAGTTACTTGCAGCAGATTTTACCCCTAACTTAAAGACGGGAACGACCCGCGCTGTTTTCGATGCCTTTGAGAATGTGCTTGTCTTTAAGCAGAATTAAAAAATACAAGTAAGCACTGGAACAAGCAAGGACCCATACGTCTCAAACTTTTATTCAAGGCAGGTGGAATGTCATCAGGACCACACGAAAAAGGCGGTTTTAAGCGCTTGATGCTCTTAAAGACCAGTTGCTCTGAGATCAACAGACTCGAATCCAGGGAAGGGTGATTGGAAAGCTCACTAACTCCGTCACTATACCCTTCACCGTATACACAGACCCAAAGTGTTGGGCGAAGGCTCCCACGACATCTGGACAAGGTTGGCTGTCGCCACCGTATCTTTTTTCTTATTGTTGGATGACTGTTCACGAACGTGTCTCAAAAAAGACTGAATTTTTAGAAGTACTAGCTTCCACATGTGCTGAAGAAAAAAACCAGTCACAAGCGACAAAGGACAAGAAGAGATGTTCACACCACAACTACGAATAGTCAGTCGTCCAGTCGTTGTAGTGTGAACATATCTTCTTGTCCCTTGTCGCTTGTGACTGGTTTTTTTTCCTTCAACTATGTACCAACTGGGCCGGATGTCAACCCTTCTGCAAAGCGTTTCCACATGTGCTACCTAGATGGAATGATGACGCTTGTAAAGACGTTTAGAGAGTGCCCTGTACATTTTAAAATCTATATGCAAGGGTTCCTGATTTGTACGCTTTGCCTTCCTGTGAGCACGGTCTTTTAGCTTCAAGGTTGTTTTGAGTTCAACATAAAACCAGTGGGGAAGCTTAGAGCGTTTAGTACATTTTAGTGGTTTAAAGTTCTTCATTCCATCGTGAAAAATATCCGTGAATGCCGTGATTTCTTCATTAACACCTCTTAGTGCTATTACTGAATACCAATCCGCATCATTAAGATAGTGGTAAAGACCCGTGTAGTCTCCGCTTGATAAATTAAAATACCGAGGTGTTGCTGCATCCTTTAATCCTGCTACTAGGTATCGCGAATTGGAATGAAATATGAAGCGGGAGATGATATTTATCTGGCTTAACAAAGGGAAAGTCGCCACAGGACACATTCACAGCTTCTGCGTTACTACGGCATAGGTCTAGTACATTATCACAAGAGTTCAGAATATTACTAAATTTGCGCAGAGATGTAAAAAATATATGTTCAAGTAACGAGTTGCACTTGGCAGATAAGTAAAAATAATGGTTTGAAATTTCACCAGTTCGCCAGGAAATGCCGGGCGTATTAAAATCACCAATTCTGAGTATTTTGTGGTTAGCATGGGCCGATATAACATTTTAATAGTGGCTAGAATAGTCATGTACACCTCAATAATAATAATAATAATAATAATAATAATAATAATAATAATAATAATAATAATAATAATAATAATGAGAAGAAGACTAATAAAGTCACTTCCGTGCTGAGGCAAAGCACCGCATCGCAAACATGAAACAAAATGGTAGTGTCAATTTATTAATGAAAATGATTGATTGATTGCGAGGTTAGAGTCTCGAAGTAGCAGTGGCGCTATGAGAGAAGCCTGAATAAAGTACTAAATAAAGGGATCAGGATGAATTCGGACCACATGGAGTTTTCTTAACGTGCACGTATATCTAAGTGCACGAACGTTCTTGCCTTTCGCCTTCATCGAAATGCGAGCGAAGTGGCCTAAAATCGAACCCGTGATCCCATTTGAAGTCCACATTTGAAGTACACATGTTAGTAAACATAGACGCATGAATCAGTACTGGTGTCTCAGCTCTCCTGTCTTCCATTGTACTGATGCTTACGTTTACTTTCCACGCATGTCGTTATTATTCTTGATTTCCCCCAGTGCGAATGTATGTTGAGCATCCGTGCGTCCGGTAGAATGACAGTACATGTGGGTGTGTCTCACAGGCTGTGTCAGCATTGGTTACTTCACAAAGAATGGATTGTTCCTCCTCCTTACGTCTCACACCACGGCCATCGTTATGATGAGGTCAAAATTGAACCTGTGCATACTGAACGTACCAGCCAGTGCTTCATTCCAGAACGTCGCAGTAATGTGATCGCCATTCCGGGGACGTTACCGCCATCACTGATAACACATTTTTCGTAAGACATTATAGCTAGCACTGCAAGACTAGGAAAATTAATACTCAGATGTTAGATGGTTTACTGGTGTAGTACAATAATTTTTTTTACGTTTATCATTAGAACATTGTTGCCACTCCCAAATATAATGCCCAGGCAGGGGGACGCACGGACGGGTCATATTTTTCGAGATAACTGGCTCTTCAGTAGTCGAATATGCTGTTCCGTCTTCACTGACAAAAAGCAACACGAATAAATCACGGTGCATTTCACCTGGCCACCTTTGTTGTACAACTGTGAAGCAAGGGCAAGGAACAATAGCTGGACTGCACAGGGACAAGTGTGCCTTAAATATATATATATATATATATATATATATATATATATATATATATATATATATATATATATATATATATATATATCACAAAAGGCTTTTGGTCCTTCCTACGACCTAACTGAAGAGCTGAGCGAAATTGAGTAAGGCCTACTGTCTCGTGCAGCTGCCCCCTGGAAGGATATTGGAAGAAGAAGCTTAAAGCACAAAAGAAAAATCGTCGTGAGAGTGTCAGCGAGCATTCGAGAGCCACCTAGCCATAGGTAAATAAGACGCACACACACGCACACTGATGAAGCTGGCCTGCCAGTGGTTTCCGCTCCGGACACCAACTAAACTCTTCTTCGTAAGCGCATCTGAGCTGTCAAATACAACGCGCAGACTTCGCTCCGTTGCCTAGGTGTCACAATCACAAGCAGACAAAGGTGTAGGGTCCCCAAGTTTAACCGTTTTTCTTCGCAGAATGTCGAATCCACACTCAACTATTTCACTAGTCGGCTATACTTCTTTGTTATTGGTTTGAATTCCGTTTGTCGTAGCTTCATATCAGGTCTTTTAACGCGGAACAAAGTAGTGTTAAGACAGATTTCTTTTACTCCTAGAATTATACTATGCTGCATTCGTGTGGTTAGTGTGTTGAGTTAACCAGACGCCTCGTCCATATTTCCGCTGAAATGCGCAGTCAAGACGCAAGAACGGAGCCTTCACTCCAGGCATATCGCAGTCGAATTCCAAAACAAAGCCGAAATTTTGCGAGATAGCTTAAGCTCGGACCAAGGCGTTGCGAAAATAAAAAAAAATATTTTTTTCTCTACGAGTATACTAGTTACAAAATGAAACTTGTTTCTGCAAGTGCTGAAATGTGTTTTGGAAACGCGAAGGTCACGAGAGAGCCAATTTTCTCTCGTAGCTTGAGCACACTTCCACATATATGAGGCTTTACTGCAGATTTGTTGGTGCTACTGTATAGTTATAGGTTATAATTATATTTATAGGTTATAGGTTACCTTATAGTTACAGGTTACGTGACCTGACTTCCAGGTTATTCGGCTTCCGCGTGGCTTCAGGGTTGAGAAAATTTGTTTTACCCGCGGTAAAAAATGAGGTTGGTAAACTTGGAAAAATTCGCCTTGATCTGCGTTTTTCCTCCAGTCTACGTACGCCCCGCACGCGCACATCAAATTATTTCATTCAGTCGGCCACCCCGGTGAAGAAAGAAAACTGGGTGTCGGAAAGTCCACTATTGAACAAATTATGGTTTCACAGTCACGCAAGTACTATAGTCAAGTTGAATGCAATCTACCGCTGCCTCTTACTGTTTCGGGTTTTGCATTGACGCTCTGGTGCTGTAAAACAGTCTTGTCCACATTGTCACCGTTCGCAAGTAAGGTTAATTTATTTGTTTGCGTTTGGCATCTCACTCCACTGATGCGAAACGAGTAGGAGCTAAAAACAGAACAAAAAAAAGCAGGAGACGTCGAAATGCCGGCCTGCCTTCGCTAAGTGTCTGTGACTGCATTGCGCATAAAACGACGACGTTAAGAAGTGACCTTATTAAAGCGTTAGCGATTACGGATCGGCCAGCGGTGCAAGGACTGGAGGGACCTGGAAAGATAAAGGTACGGCCCTGGATGGCACCTCTGCACACGCTCATGCCTAAGCATGACGACATCAGCATTAAAGCAGCTCCATACAGGTGGCGAGAACATTCATCTCTCTTTCGGCTAGTCGATCTCGTCCCCTAACTTTCAGCAGCATAGTTCGTGCTCACAAGAGTATTAGAGATGTGAAACCCGCGTGAAACCAAACAAGCCTGATGCTCAGGGGAAGTTTTTCGTTTTCACGAAAGAAATATAGATATTGCAGCAACAGATCTGGAACCAGGAAAGACGTATTATCACCAAGTTTTTTGTCACCAATATGGGAGATCAAGACGAGCAAAACGAGAACAAGGCCAAAGCAGGAGCCAAGGCTTCGACGAGTCCACATGTCGATACGTTGGCTTCCGCTTTCACCTTGTTCCCGTTTTGCTCATCACCTTGGGAATGACTAACTCGAAACTGGCCTCATCCTGACAATTCATCGCACGTGGATACGTGGAACGAAAAGCAGCCAACTCAAACGCCCCAGGAGTTAGTGAGCGCAGTCTTTCCACGACGCATCAACCACCAGTTATCGCCACGTTTTATTTCTTTATCAACACCAAGGCGCCCCCCCCCCCCCCCCCCACTATGCCAAAACTTTGCCACTAACTCCTGTGGAGCTTGTTTGTATTTGTAGCGCGCGGCGTGCTACATCGAGACACCCTAATACGGCCGGACGATCAGTCACGCGATAGATTTCCATTTTCGCGGGCGTTATCAGCCGGCAAAAATAAACGGGCACAAAGTACCACGCTGAGAGCATGCCAGCTTTAAGTTTCTCTCAATTTTCTACAATTTCTTCATTGGCTGCATGGCATTGAGAGCAGTAATTAAAGAACTATGGCTAATTGCAAATAATTATTAATTTGAATGGCAGCAACAAAACAAATTACTGGCGGCTACATTTTTTGACTGTGAACAATATGCACTTGGTTATCTTCGCGTAGAATGGCCCGTATTCTTTAAAACGCGATGCATAATAGCTGGGGCACCCTGCATGCTAAATATATAGGGTGCCCTACGTAACTTGAGCCAAGATTTAAAAATCTGCAAATGCCACGTAGCCGAACAGAAGCAAGGTAATTTTCAGCTCACTGCGTCCTCATCTGCTTAGCGCTTTAACCTTTGTTCTTCATAAGTCATAAACTAACTAGCTCAGCAACAAGTTTCGCTGAAAGGTTATGTTGTTTGTCGTTGCTTGGAGATAATCTGATAACTTTTTTTGCCTCGAGCAGCCAGCCGCGCGGCAGTTTTGCGCGTATTCGCGAGCTCTTCTCCTGCTTGGACAAACACTTTTGTGTAGCACGTATCGATCAGCATAAAGCTGTACCGGGAGTTTTTCATGTTCCTTTACAATTTTATCGTTGACACCTTTAATCTGATTATAATATTTGAGAAGTTCACTGATTAGTTAAGACTAATTAGGCAATCAGGCGGAATGCAAAATATATTCTGAGTATCTCCATCGATGGGAAACAACATTACCTTGATTCTGTCCAGCTACGTGGAACTTGAACTTATGTAATCTTTGGATCAAGTTATGTGGGACACCCGGTATACTGAATATTTTGTACAATACCGGCGGTTACCTTTCATTACGCTTTCCAAAGCTAAGTTTCCTGTTCAATGATTTCATCTTCCCTCATTTCTTTTTTTACTGCTTCCTCAGTCTTTCGGATCTTTGCTATAATCTCGAATATCGCTTACTTTCTTCTTGTTTATTAGCTTTGACGTTACAGACAATTTTTTTCTGATATCTTGAGTTAGACATTTTCATCCTTTGTCATTTTTTATTATGCTCTTTGTTACTAGAGGAAGCTTACCTATTTCTTGTCTTGGCGCCTTACCTCTAGCTTCAATTGCAGCCTCTGAATTTAGTTACGGTTTAATAGATCTATGTTATCTCCATCTTCCTGTTCTAAAGCCAGATATTTGTTCGCGAGCAGTAGCCTGAATTCATCTGCTTTTCCCTGAATGCGTCCAGGCTGGCCAGCTTTTTTTTTGACCAAGTTTTATCTTTGGCTTTTCATACTGAAACTGACCCTTAATCTCACTAACCTGTGATCAATGCCCTTTTACCCTAGACAACCCTCTCTGCATCTTGCACAATGCTGGGATCGGCAAAGGGTATGAAATCTATTTTACCATTTCTTTCTGCATTTGGAGCTTTTCCAGGTCCACCTACTGTTATTGCGTTTCTGGAAGAAGGTTCCATTATTTGGAGTCAATTGCTCTTTCGCGTATTCTACTAACATATCTCCTCTGCTGTTCCTTGGGTCTGAACCATATTGGCTGCTCCCCAGCATGATTTTTTTTGCCACTTTCGCATTGAAGCCGCCGATGACTGTACAGTACATTGAGTTTGCACCTTTCTCATTGCTAATTCAACATCTTCATAGAACTGTTCTATTTCTTCATCATCATGACTGGACGTTGAAGCATAGGCGTGTGCTATCTTTATATATATGTATCTCCTACTTAGGTATATTACGACGAATGCTACCCCCTCATTAATGCTCTAAAATTCCTCCGTGTTGCCCGCTATGTCCCTGTGAATGAGAAATCCTACCTAGTATTCTTTCTTATCTGAAAGATCTCTGCAGCAAAAAACGTGGCCATTAGTCAACACTGTATGATTGTCACCAATTCTACTGACCGCACTAAGGTCAATGATATCCCAGGCAATGCCTGATAGTTCCTTTACGCGCCTTCTTAAGCTAGCTTCACTCGAGAGGGTTCACGCGTTCAACATTGCCAGGTTACGCTTCCAGAGGCGGCCTGTACGGATGCGGAGAGTGTTAGCATCCTCTGCTGCGTCTCGGCTCTGATCGTGGCCTTGGTCCAGTGTTCTGTAGCCGGCGAGCACTGAGGACCAGTGGTTGATTACAAGAGTCATTAAGGAAGTAGAAGCCAAGTACTACAACAGGGAGGCACATTCTTTTGTGCGACTTACTATCACGTTAGCTAACTACACCTTTATGTTGTAGCCCACCCAGATTTCAAACCTCCACTCGGTTGTGCATACGTGCCAGCCTTGGAACAAGTGTTTCTCACATTACGCCGGTGAATGCAAAGCAGCATGATCACTTAGACTTGTGAAACTCTTTTGAAATTGCGATGCCGAAATACTGCCGGTGATGCGCCCACATGGTCCACTCGCATGTCATGATTAGGAAAGCATTTTCGAGCGGTAACTATTTAACTTAGCTAACAAGGTAACCTTTTCACGCACAGAACGCGAGCGACAGCAACAATTACACCGTTCTGCTTCATCCTCCCCAGGGCGGTGCGACAGATGCCTATTAACCGGGTCCTGTTCCGACCTCTTGTAAATAAGTGTTACGAACATTTTTATCCCCCCCCCCCCGATCCCTCGCAGCGCTCTCAGTTCACTCTTTTCGCTGTGCACGGCGCCTAACTATCGAGCACAGTCAGTGCCGGTTAATCTCTTCATCTCATTAGTCATAAATGAGCCAACAAAGCTCTTATAGCCCCTCACAACGGCAAGAGGTGTAACCTCTACGTGCACTCACTGATCTCATGAACTAAATCTTGTTGAGCGGCGTAGCCCTCCGAGTTCTCCTCACGGCTAAAGGACGCTGCGACAACATCGTACTTGAGGAGGTGAAGGCCGACGCGAGGAAGCGCGAGAGTGGTGCACGCTGGCGGTGGGAGCCACGGGCGATGCTCGAGCTCCCGCAACGGGGCAGGGGCGGGCAGTCCGGTACCACTGCGCAGAGGTCACTCAATAGGCCGAGCGCCCTGCATACTGTATAACCCCGGTTACGCCTTCTCCTTCCGTCGCTTAATTCCCGTATCTCCATCGTTTATTGCCATATATAGCCAATCGAAAATTCACCGCTTAAGCTTCACCTGTCCGTCCTTATTCCTGCTCTCTGTATCTATTAACTGTGATCGTACCTCACCTCAAAACCCATCGACTTCTGCGCCATCATTAGCGCTCTTCCTTTGCCTTTTTTGTTTTCTGGTTTTAGCAGCTTGTACGTATTTAGCGCTGGTTTATCTTGATAAGGCAAGCGACGTTCATTCTGTGATATTCGCACTCTTGGTAAAAAAAAAACGACCCTAAAGGCATGTTCCCGGCAGTTCCGCAAACATATGCTCGAAGAAACTAAATATTTCATGAAGATCACAGAGGATATGCAATTCGTTGCGAAACGTTGAGCTTCTGTTACATTCAGGAGCAAGGTCTTGAGCAGAACCCAATGATTCACGGGTAATGCGAGCAGCTAGGAGAGAAAATATTTTGTTCAGAATCGCGCTCGCTGCCAGACCTCCATCACGACTAGACGTGCGCCGTCGTACGAGCTCAAGTTCTAGCAAAATGGAAAGTTCGCGGGAGATAATTAGACAGCGCAGCAATCATTCTCTTGCCCGAGGATACTTAAGCAATTCTTTTGGCTTGAGCAAATTTTTGGTAGCTTCACTCTGACCACTCGCACATTCATGTTACGGTGGCAGGAAAATTATAGGCGCCATTAACCCAGTACCCCGACAGGTCTAACGCTCCGCTTGAGGACATTTATGAGGTCCAAGAAGCAGCTATAACCTGCGAGGAACCAGTCGGTAAGAAGAATGCTATCCGAAAATACGTGGCATCAATTAACGCGGTGAAAGGCTTCATCTTCAAAACAACCCTGAAAGTTCCCGGGAAACGAATGAACTTCTTTTGTCATGCTGTATTACGTTGATAGAAAATTTTCCAATCAAGAAGCGCTCAAGAAACCAGATCACCCTCATGAAAGAAGGATGTTTAATGAATACGCCACGTGCTGATAATCATTTGCAGCCTCTTAAAGGAGCGAGAATGGAGATATTGGCTCATTCGATCCCTGTCATCACAAAGGATTCTAGGGCTTCTTTTCGCGCGGAAGGTCTTTCCGGACACCTGTGCAGCACCCAGCAGGTTCCCAACGTGTATATCCAGAGCCAGCGGCCTCTGACACTTCAAGAAACAATTACACTGCTGCGCTATCGCCCCCTACCCCATCCCCCCTCCTCCAGCCCTTTGTTTAGCAAGTGATTGAAACCTTGATGACCTGGAGGTCTGAGCCCTTGCTATCTCATTTGTTCCTTCTCCATTTCAATTAAAACAAACTAACATTTATATTGTTGGTACTACTGATGTCCGTATTCATAAGGACATATTGAAAAAAATAATGAGCCATTGCACTCTGGGAAGATGATTGACCAGCAAAGTTGTTTAGCACGCGACACGCAGGTGACACATAATTTTGAACAAACGTACGAACTCTTCTATTGTTTTGACGGGTGGTCATTGAGACGCAAGGTGCGCACACTCATTTATTGTCTTGAGCGGTGGTCATTATTTCACTCACAACTTCAATCACATTCTTTGATAATGTTTAAATCGATGCACGTACACCGCTGGGTGGTCAGTTGGGCCGGATCAGTGTGGCATCGCAAGGGCGATGTCTGCAACACGGAACGCGTAAACCGCTCCCTTTTCGGCACCGACACATCCACATTTAATCAAGGACAACGACAAACAGGTAGTACCATTGCAGCTCATTCACGCAAAGTGAGTGGCCATGAACCTTACGGGACTATGAGTCATTGCATTTTTTTTTGCTTGCTTACGGGGGTATGAGCTATTGCTTACGAGGGTATGTCATTGATGATGACAGTTTTCGACATACTATTCTGTATGTTATATGCGTGATTTGAAATAATTTATGCGCTCTTCGCTTGACATTACTGAGTGCTTGTAGTCTGTGCCTTACGGGGGTATGAGCCATTGATGATGATAGTTTTTGTTCACGAAGAACAAAAATGCATGGAACCCTAGCCATATATAGCTTCGATGTAATAATAAATATTGATGTCCCTTTTATTTTTTCTCGTCTGCTTGAAATTTATTGAAGTGAATTCGGGGGTTTTACGTGTCGAAACCACGATTTGATTATCAGGCACGCCGTAGTGGGAGACTCCGGATTAATTTTGACCATTTGGATAAATATTTAACGTGGCCCCATGCAATGCACGGAACACGGGCGTTTTTGCATTTCGCCCCCATCGAAAGGCGGCTGCCGCGTCCGGGATTTGATCCCACGATCTCGTGCTTATAGGAGCCTAACACCATAGCTGCTAAGCCACCGCGGTGGGTCGCTTGAAATTTGTTTCGAGTTCATTCATGTACAAGTAGGTAGTTAAAGTGTGCACAGACATTGTCGCTGCGCCAATGGACACTCAATAGGAAACACACTCTTTTACATTGACACAATTCAACTATATCTGCTTCAATTTGCAGCGTTCACCTTATGAGCTAGCATTAAATCAGCGCTAGCTTTCGGCTGTTCTAGAATTATTTCAATAATATTTCAGAAAAAGAGCGCTTATCAATTGGCAAAAATGAAGAAGATCACTGCAACACATTTCATTAAAGGTGAGAAGTGCGTCTTGTAGTAGGGATGTGGTCGCAGATACTTGAGTCTCATGTGCACCCTCTTTCCTTTGAAGGATAGCTATTGATGAACTGAGAAGGGATAGGTTTTAATCCAGTGGAGGAGGCGAACTAAGGTGAGAACGTCAACGTAACACCGCATTGCACCGGGATTGCCGCACGGATGAAAGAAAAACACAGTAGGTGGGAACGTCGCATCACAATCTTTAAACCTGGTCACGAAAACTAAAAAAAAAAGGAGGAGGAATCATGGGAGAAGCAGCCAAGCACGCGATGGCAAGTGGTGTTTTCCATAGCCACGCGGCACAGCTCCGCTGCGTAAGCTGCTGCGCCGCTCGCGTTTCCGGTTGGCAGCTTAGTAACGCCCGGGCAATTGTATGTACGCTGCAGAAGTAGTGTTGCCCTTTCAATTCCAACTAAACTTCCAGAACCATAGAATCCCTCAAAACGCTGTGGCATTGTGTCGTCTCGGGTGATAGGAGGAGGATTCCTTGAAATTTTTAATGGCTTGCTGTATAAGCCTTAATTCCACGACAGCGCACCAGATCGTTGTTTACGTCCTCTCCGCAATGCGCCCAGTTCTGCCGACTCCGTGCGCAGCGCGGCCTCGGGGATGAAGCAGTGAATCACGGAATCAGAAATTAGGGTCACGTGTTACTTGATGAAGCAAAAAAAAAAGAAAAGAAGCGAAAGCCAATATTATGATATCCGTACTCCTTTGAAACCTCTTATTTCTTCCTTTCATATGTTTTAGTTTATTTTCGGTCCTCTTCTGTGATCTGCAACTTTCTATGCGTGTCACTTCAGAACAGCGTTGCTAGCGCCGGTTCTGCGCTGGCTAAACTACCTGTCTTTTCCTTTTTTCTTTCTCTTCCTTCTTAATCTTCTTAACCGAAGCTAGGCAAAAAATGAAAGCGTGTCCACTGTGTCAGAAGTAAATTATCATTTCGCCGCCTACAGGTACTATTGCCTTATTGTATACCTCTAGGGTTAGTCGAACATAGGAGATATTCTACGCAACCTGAATGTAATAGCCTAGAAAAAAGTGATGAATATCAAATTCAAAGCTGAACATTTTTCTTCTTCTTTATTCGGCGAAATAGTAGAAGATTCGTTAAAAAAGTCGATATTCATATATTTACTAAAGAGGACGCTAATGTGCAACATGATTATGAGCTGCGTTTTGTAAATTCCCCTTGCTCGATACAAAGAAAGCCACTTTTATTGGTAGAGGACGCTTGCTGAGCCAGAAAAGGCGCAAGAACGAAGCACAGGTCGCGAGACCGCCTTGAAATTCCCGCACAAGCTAGCCGTGACTTCGCGCCTTGTTAAATTTTTATCCATAAAAACAAATTACATTGCATTCTAAAAAAGCCAAAGACTGAGAAGTATATTTTATCATCCGTGACATCACACTGATGTCCCGGCCCCGGAGTTTGGGCGCGAGATTGAAAGATGGAACATATGCCGTTGTTTTCATTTGTAATCAACCTATCAACTCTAATCAACCTATAAGCGTGAAATCAACGAAACTAGAGTCGTCCAAAAATAATTTGTCAATCTAAATTGATTCAATGTCTCTCTTTAGTGTACCTGTAAAGCACCGAACACAATTTGCTAATTCGGGTAAATTGCCGCACGCTGGAGTGGGCTAAATGTGAATGAGCTGTAGGTGAAAAGTAACGGGAACTTTGGTGACGATGACAGTGTAAACATATTATTTGAGCATGTGTCCATACATGTCTAAATTATTCAAATTAAAATGACTTACGAGTTCACTGAAAAGGTATAATCTAACTCCATGACACTCTTTATTAAGTTAGTGCGGATGTTTTTACGTAAGCCGTGAATAAAGATATTCTGGCGGCTACTACAAAAGCCTTCCTTCCTAGCTCAGTTCAAGTTCTGGCGAAAAAAAACAACATTGAATAAATAAATAAATAAAAAAATAAATAAGAAGTTCCTCGGGTTTTGCATTTATGGATAAAAACTTTCTGGTGCAATTGTTGCGCACGCGTACGCTATTAATTATTCTTTGTCGTTAATTGCGGTCCTGTGTGGCAGCAACACTGCCTCCTACAACGCAAGTGAAGCTTTCCGAGGTCGTAACTTAAGTGATATTGCAAGAAATACTCAGTGCTTCTAGGTGTCTTAATAGTACACGCACTTGAAGCGGCTGTACTGTTAGCCGCTGCGTTAACCACTAAGTTAACCAGCGTGCTCTGTTCACAAGAGCGTAATACCAGCACTAAAGCTATTATTCTACAACTTTTCGGTCAGAATAGAGGGAGCCACAAAAACAATGATGCTGAGAAATGTTTTTTTTTTTATTCATGGACAGCGATATAAGTTGTTTAGCGGAACTCTTCATATATATACTCTGTCAGACAGAAAGTATACCCATATGAAAGGTCCTTTGGATTTGTTATCCCATTCAAATCATTCAAAAGACGCCACACCGTTTAGGGGCTGTGCGTGTTAAAAGCCACAAACCATTAAAATTATTGCCCATAAGACAGTATTATTACTCCAGAAACCGCTTCAGACTGCTAGAAACACTCCAACAGGAAACATTTTACCGTTTTGTTTTGTGTCTTCTCGTCTCAACCGCAACGTTATAGCAAGACAGTGTCTTTGTCTTTGAACAGTGCAGTGCAATAATGAACACTGCTAAGCATAGTGGCTCGCATCGCCATGAAAACAATAATTCTAACGTGGTGGGATGAGCGAGAAAAACAGTTTTCGAAGCAGTTAATGTGTAATCATGTGTTGATTTGTAAGTACAATTACGTTTTCGGCTACTTGAATCATTTGATTCAAGGCGCTGTAATGATCGCCTTTAATGAATGTTGTAATGTAACGCTGCAATGATCGTTTCTCTGTGGACGTGCTTGAAAGCATAACGAGGGGACGCAGTGCCGGTGGGAATCAGACCAGAAGTGTATCAATATACAATGCGGGAGGTGCTTGCTTATTACCGTATTGGCTGAAGCTTCCCGTAGTTCATACATCACTGTGAGTAACAAAAGAGATGGAACACAGTAATTTCGGTAGGCACCCTTAATGGGTCATAATCGAACATTAGAAAGTACGGAATATCGATACCTTGCATATCACTAGAATAACGTGAACTGTCATCGTCATCGTCACCTTCATCATTGTGATCATCAGCCTAAATTATGTCCTCAGCAGGACGAAAGCCTCTCTCAGCGTTCTCGGGTTACCCCTGTCTTGCGCTAGCTAACTCAATTCTGTACCTGCGGATTTCGCTATCTAATCACACCACCTAATTTTCTGCCGCTCTCGACGGTGTTTTCTTTCCATTAGGGCGCATTTAGTTACTCTAACAGAACACCGGTTTACAGCTGTACACATTACATGACCTGCCCAACTCTGTTTCTTAATCCTCTACTAGAATATTCACTACTAAGGTTGGCTCACTAATCCGCGCCATCGTTTTTCTTTCTTTTCGACGTTACACCCGTCATTTTACGCTGATTAATCAAGAGGCGATCAAAAGCTGAACATTCAAACGGACATCTGCTTTTCAATGAGAGACGTGGGCTTGGTCTTTTACGGTCGCTTATCATAATGTTTCCTTTTTATTATTATTTCGGTAGCGATTTTCCACAAGGCGTAATGATTGATATTGGTTATGAGTGTGCTGTAGGGATGGCATTGAAGATGTGTGTGTGGTGTTTGTTATCGCATATGGAGCGATCATAGCTAGACGTGGAACTGTAGCGGAGGCTGGCTTGCATATGGCTTAAAGGCTGGACAAGCCTTCCGTCACTGGAAGGAGGCAATATGAGCATGTTGCATTCAGTGGAAAGTGCAGCCATTTCCCAAATACAAGGGACAGCCGCTGTAAGGGCGACTCCAGCCTTCTTAGTACAACTTCCTCGGTCCTAGTAAGGTGGCCGGCCAGGGAGTGCGTCCAGTTGGATGTCTTTTTTACGTGCGCGGGAGTAGGTTAACGAATTGAGCCGGGAGGGGAATGAAGGGTGGGTCTGGAGTGGTTGATTTGAATGCCTACTGGTCAGCAGAAATAGTGCGAGGATTCACAGCACAGCCTTGAATTCACGGTATACCTTGATGGAGGTACCTGTATCGCAATTAAAGTGTGCCATCTCGTAAACCTTCATTTCCGTGTAAACCTTGTTGAGGCTCTTGAAGAGCCGATAAGAAATGTGATGACATGGTTGTATCTGATTGTATGACAGCTTCGGGACGAAAACTTGCAGGCCGTCCTGAATTGCTTGAAGTTCCGTTATCAAAAGGCTGACTTCTGGTGATGCGCGATGCTTTAGTGACTGTGGATGAAGTCATATGTACCCGCCGTGGTTGCTCAGTGGCTATGGTGTTAGGCTGCTGAGCACGAGGTCGCGGGATCGAATCCCGGCCACGGCGGCCGCATTTCGATGGGGGCGAAATGCGAAAACACCCGTGTACCTAGATTTAGGTGCACGTTAAAGAACCCCAGGTGGTCAAAATTTCCGGAGTCCCCCACTACGGCGTGCCTCATAATCAGAAAGTGGTTTTGGCACGTAAAACCCCATATATTAATTATTAATTTGAAGTCATATGTATAGGCCTGAGGACGTATTTCCTCTAGCCATCTGATGAAGATGCCATACCAGGCAGCAGCGTCTGCATAGATGTGCCCGGTATTACATCACTGTGAGAGGAAGACGAGATTCTCACCAGTTGTACCTTCTGTATTGCTGCGTAGCAACTTGGTTTCGTCGGTGCGATTTTGTTGAATTTATAAGGAGGAATTGGCTCGGGATAAATTGTGGAAACCTACTGTCGCGTTTTATATTGTGCAGAGAACTCCGGTACTTTGGGTTGTCTGCGCATGACCTCTTGCGCGCATGACGATAGAGGTGTCTTGTTATTATTTGTTGATAGGATACATTGTTTTAGAGCGCAGCTTTTAGGCGCCCGTTCCATAGTCATCGTCGCTCGTAACCGAACGAACGAGCACCGCGAAAGATGCGCAGCGGGTGTGTGTGGGTGGGGGTGGGGGTTGAAAGGTGGTGATAGCGATAAGAGTGCGAAGAGGAAAGCGGAGGAGGAGGGTGAAGCGGGATTGTGAGGCGGCAAATGGAGGAGAAGAGCATGGCGAAAGCGTGAGAAGAAACGCGTAAGTTCTGCGGCGACGATGGCTACGAGATGGCGCCAGAGTAGCGCACGTCGTGTTCACCGATGAGTTGTTGAGTTGAGTTGAGTTGTTGTAGGCTACTGGTGGGATTAGCCTTGCAGTTGCTGCCGGCAATTGCTCCACCGTAGCGACACTTAAAATAATTAAATCACGTAATCCGACACAGACCTCCCAATTACAAATGTGCACTCCTCAGTTCACCATGTGGAAGCCAAATCCGTGTCCTGTAGGTAATTTAACAGAAGGCGAGAGACCTCCTTCCTACACAACCGGTTCCCGCGCGGGAAAACTATGTCCTGAAGCGAACTGTGAGGAAGTCCTGTGTTCTTGAGGGACCCGAATAACACCCTCCTTTCCGCGTTATATACAGTACAGCACATTAGGTAATGTTCGATGTCACCACACACACCACACGTTGAACACAATGGTGATAACGCCAGGCCAGTCTTAAACATCCACGCAGGGGTACGAGCAGAGCCCGTGCGAATGCGGAGCAGTAAGGTTGCTTGGTTTCTTTGGAGACCCTTGATCACACATGGCTTGTGAGGTGAGCTCCACAAAGAATTGAAGTGGCACGACACCGCTTCTCTGAAGAGTCTCCCGTCTTCTTGAGGCACTTTTCTTGAAGGATTCCCAGACAGCGCTCTATGGGCGAGGCTGTCCGCCATCTCGTTGCCTATGATACCTATGTGTGATGGCACCCATTGGAATCGTATCGAGAAGCCTTTGACACTGAGATTTTGCACCGAACGTAGGGAGCTTAGAGATAAGGCATCAGTAGGGAATCCGTGCTCTAACCTTTGAAGGGCGGATTTCGAATATGTAAGAATGACCACAGGTTGAGGCGTACAAAACCGTAGCTTTTTGAGAGCTGCCTCAATGGCAACGCTTTCGGCCGTTGTGGAGGACACGACTGCAGTGAAGCGAACGGACCAATCAAAGTTCAAAGAGGGAATGTGAAAAGCAGCTGCACTAGATCCTCTGACCTTGTCCACAGAGCCATCAGTAAAAATTTGAAGATGACGTGCATATTCCGTTTCAAGATGTTCCAGTACGAGCGAACGCGTTGCTGCCAAAGGAGAACTCCGCTTAGCACGAACGTGAGGAACTGCCAACGAACTATCGAGGCTCGCGAAAGACCAAGGTGGTTTCGACCTCTTAGTTCGACCTCTAGCGTCAAGACCCAGGTAACCAAGAGTATTAAGGGCCAAGTACGCTCGGGACTCGGATCTCTTTCGAAGGCGCTGTAGAAGGGCTCGGCCGGCTGCCGTCTGTTTGAGGCGGCCAATTTGCAGCAATAACCTTTGTGAAGCGACTAGGCTAAGAGGTCTCGATAGAGATTCATAAAGTACTGCATTGTTAGGAGCAGTCTGCGGAACGCCAAGAGCCCTTCTTAGGCCCTTTCTGTGCAGAACCTCAAGTCGTTCCAGCTGTGATATCGATGGGGAAATTAAAGGGAGCTGATACATTATTCGACTCGTCACTAGTGCATCGTGCAACCTGATCATTGAAGAAGGGTGATTTCCCCACTGCTCACTTGCAACTCTACGGATTACATTGAGACGCGAAGATATCGATGTCACAACCGAGTCCACAGCTCGTCGCCACTGTAGGCGGTAGTCGATAATGACGCCCAAAAAGCGCTTATGTTTAAATTGTCGAAGACAAGATTGATTAAGGTCTATCTTCAGCCGCGCATACCTTCTTCCTCTACCTGGAAACATTATGAAGCCAGATTTTTCCACCGAGAGAGTCAACCCCACACCTTGAAGGTAATTTTGAACTGAAAGTAATGCCTGTCGAGCTATCAGAGCTAAACGCTTGTGTTGATATCCGGTTAACCAAAGACAGATGTCGTCCGCGTATATCGACATATGGGCATGCCTGCAATGTTTTTGCACTTCAGCGGGAAGACCAGCCATTGCAACGTTAAAGAGCGTTGGGGAAAGAACACTTCCTTGAGGTACACCTCGCGATACCACCCTTTCGGTGCTTGTGGCACTTCCTAACCGCACTTGAATTTTCCGATCACTGATAAATGAGTGAATGAAGCGCAGAAGATAGCCCTGTACGCCCATGGCCTGCAAACTGTTTAGTATTGAGCTCTGAAGGATGGTATCATAAGCCTTTGATACGTCTAGGAAAATAACTAGTGTTGAAAGGCCGAAAGCTCTATGATGTTCAATATGGCTTATCAAGTCCAAGACGTTGTCTTGCGCGCTTAAACCTGTTCGGAATCCAGTCATGCATGTTGGCAGAGCCCTTCTATCTTCGAGCCACCAAGATAAACGCTTACTTGCCAGCTTCTCCATAAGCTTAGCCACGCACGACGTCAGTGATACAGGACGATACGAGGCCAAGTCTGTCATTTCTTTGCCGGGCTTCAGCACTGGGACAACGCGAGCCACTTTCCATGAAGGAGGAACGTCGCCAGTCTCCCACACTCGATTGAGATAGTTTAGAAGTATCTTTCGGTGTTCCAGAGGTAGGTTCTGCATCATCTGGTTGGTGATGCCGTCAGGACCTGGTGCACATCGACGCCGCAGGCCGCTGAGTGCTGTCTGTAGCTCTCGAAGTGTAAACGGGGCGTCCATCACAGACGTAGATGTTGCAGGTGGAGTGCAGGGAGGAATTCCTGAACTTGCACTGACAAACGCATCTGCAAATTCCTCTGCCAAGCACATGAGAGGTTTCTGCTTGCGCAGTGCAAGCGCTTCAAAAGGTTTACTAGGACGAGAATCACCAGCAAGACTGCCAATGACTCGCCAAATCCTCGTCATCGGTGAGAAAACCGTCAAGCTAGCGCAGAAGGACGCCCACTGCGACCTACAGAGCTTGTTCGTATGGCGTCGAATGGCAGAGTTAAGCCTATTGAAGGTCGTCTTCAAGGATCTGTCGTCCTTCTTCCGCATCAGTTGTCGCTCCGCCCTTCTGCGCGCTGCGCAAAGGTTCCTGAGTTTTAAATCCGGAGTCGGAAAATGAGTAGGCAACTTGACCGCTGTGGTAGCAGCCATCTTACCAGAAATCATTTTGTCAATCACATCACCAGAAACACATGCTAGTTGCTCCCTGTATTTGTCCCAATTAACAACATGGCTAATTTTAGAGCCGCGCAAATGGAAGTCGGCAGTAAACACAAAAATTGGATAGTGATCACTTCCCATGCGGTCAGGTGCAGTTGACCACTTCACGCGGACGTCAGATGAATGCAAGGTTAGGTCTATTGATGTGGCTGAGGCTGGAGGCCGGAAGAAAGTGGGACTTCCGTCATTGGCCACGCACAAGTCCAAACTATCGATAACTTCTACAAGTTTGCGTCCGCGGGAATCTGTGTTCCTGTCACCCCAGAGAGAGTGATGGGCGTTGAAGTCCCCGCAGATAATTCGGGGCGCCGGGCAACGGTCACAAAGCTGCTGCAGAAACAAGTCCATTGCTACCTTCTTCCGCGGAGACACGTATACGGATGCAATAGAAAGAGTTCGGAAGCCAAGACGTATCCTCACAGCCGCTACCTCAATACTGTCGGTGCAAAGATCGGTGACGTTCAAAGCCACATGAGGAATCTCTCTTCGTATGTAAAGGGCAGCGCTTCCCGCGGGAAATGACTTTATGCTGCAATTCTTATGAGCGACGTATCCAGTTAAAGATCTCCCGCTTGGTAGGCCAGCCTCCGAGAGGGCTAATACTGGAACACACGTATCTTTCAGAAATAATTTAAGTTCTGCTAATCGACTTATAATCCCAGCGCAGTTCCATTGCATAATAAACGGCACTTTTCGGTGATTGTTTGTTGCACGAGGTTGAAGAAGACTAGCCATATTATAAGGTGAAGGTCGCTGCGAAGGTGGTAATCATGAGCTCAAAGGAAAGAACGAGCTGTAGAAAGTTCTTCAGGGTGCCAGTCTGCATCACTTGAACATATGAACGCAGGACTTCAAACATAACTCGCAGAAGGTCGGACAGTTCCTGATTTTTGAGCTCCTTATTTTGCTGTACGCACTGCCTCACAACTTCAACAAAGGTTGCGGACTTGGACCCAGTGTTGGCCACTTCAGCTGGTGTCTTCATCTCTTTTGAGGCGAGGGAATGTCCTCCATGTTGTCGAGTCTGGCTGTGCAACTTGTCCGGCTGTCTGGCTGTCGAGTCTGGTCGCTGAGAAACTTGGACACTTTTTGCTGCAGCAGATCGAACAACCGACTCACCCACAGAGGACTTTGCCGTCTTGCTAGGCTCAGGTCGCTCTCTGACGTTGCTGGTTACCACGCTACGAACGTCCAACTCTAACGCAGGGAACTCAACTTCCGAATCTAACGCCGGGAACTCGTCACTTCCAGGTATCCGCTTCTCAGTAGGTTGTGGTTTGGGACCACTAATGAAGGACACTCGGCGGTGTAAGGCGCTTACACGGAAGGGGCAGCCACCAAAACTCGCTGGATGGTCACCACCACAATTAGCGCAAGCAAAATCTGCCTTGCAGGCTTTGTAATCGTGGGCGCCACCGCATCGTTTGCAACGTTGATCTTTGATGCAAACTTTAGCTACATGCCCAAAGCGTTGGCACCTAAAGCATCGGGGAGGAGGTTCAACGAATTCTTTGACTGCATGCTTGGTAAAACCGAGGTCAATGTTTTCGGGGCGCTCGGTGTTAGGAGCAAACGTTATCACAACAGAGTTAGTAGGTTTCGCTGCCCATTCTTTTTCTTGAGTCTCCACTCGGCGCATGAGACGTTTCACGTGCAGAACCCCTTGCGGTTTCAAGTAGTCAAGAAGGTCGCTTTCCGAATACCACACTGGTACTCCCCTAATGACACATGTGTTAGTCATGAGGGAGTGGGGCAGCCGGGCATTAACTCTTATGTCCCCAATCTGAGAGCACCGGAGCAGAAGGTCAACTTGCTCTTCCGTTGCGACATCTAAATAAAGCGCGCCTTGCGATGTGAAGCGGCTGCGAATAGGGGCAGATCCCAGCAGTTCATTAATGGCTTCAAAGAGCCTGATAGGGTTCCGCTCTCTCAAATCAACACCTTTCTCTGTTGGCAAAACTACCACTGGGATTCCGACCGTTCTTTGCTTCCGATGACTCACCACCTTGAAGCCGTCGCTGTCCACTTCCGCCATATCAGCCACTTCCTCGTCAGGGTCGACGATAGTTGTGTCGTCCCCACTGACCGATGATGACGCACTGGACTGCTTATCGTCCCTGATGTCTGGCAGCTCCACACCTTGCGAGGCCATGGCCGCCTCCGCCACGCTGGCTTCCTTCGGATGGCGCTGTCCCTTTAAAGATGCCGGCGCCGGAGCAGCCGTACCCTTCCCATAGGGACAGTACCTCCTTAAAGATGCGGCCGTCTTCCAAGGATATGAATATTTCACTTAATGAATAGCAAAACCTATGCAAAAATTACAGAGCTGAGGTGACAACATATGGGAACATACCACATATGGGAACAAAACAGTGCGTGGGCGGAGGTCTGTCTGGGCGGCGGCTGTGAATCGTGCCCACGGGTCACCTCTCGCGATCTCCCGATTAGTGAGGCAGTCGAACCACATTTCGCTCCGTTCCCAACGTGCCGCACGAGACAGGTTGCCTACGCCAGCCAATATATCGCGCAAGGAAAACGCGTATAGAGCTGCGCTCGAATTTCGCATCAAGGAGTATCGTAATCGCCGATGAATTTTTTTTTTCTTTTTGATTTAGGTATACGGGTATATTGATATGTATTGAACGTTTTTAGCCACAGTACGTGCGCACGTCGCGGACACGAATGCACCACAATACGTATTGCAAAGCTGTGTGGGTCTTGTGCATGTCGTTATCAATTTACTTTTGGTATGTGTGCAATCAGGCCATCCTAGATTTTCGGGCAATCCCGGCCACGGCGGCCGCATTTCGATGGGGGCGAAATGCGAAAACACCCGTGTGCTTAGATTTAGGCGCACGTTAAAGAACCCCAGGGGGTCAAAATTTCCGGAGCCCTCCACTACGGCGTGCCTCATAATCAGAAAGTGGTTTTGGCACGTAAAACCCCAAATATTATTATTATTATTAGATTTTCGGGAAGCTCTACACCAGCTTTTACAAAACTGTGTCACTTGAGCAAAACCAGCAAACGAACTGCTATTGGTGGTAACCCGCATTCCTCAAGAAAAGAACGGTAGGGGAGTTAATGACAATAAAATATATTTAAACAATCTTTATCAGGCTTGCGTAATCACTCTTGCCGTCACGCTCGCATTCGGTAACAAACGGAAAAACAGCTAGTGCGCCGCGACCACCGTGTTTGTCGTGCACCGCTGTTGTAAGCAGCGCCCGGATAACGGTGTATATCTGGGACGAGAAAAACTCATACAGTGGCTAGAGTGCTCCCACTTCTCTGGCTGCTGCAAGCAGCGATCTTCGGCCAGACAGTCTGTCTATCTTCGCTGTGTAGGCAAGGAGCTGTCACGCGCCATGTACACAATCCCTCTCCACGTGACAGCTACCTCTATGGCTTCCGTCTGCCTCCAATATCGCCGCTAACCGAGTCACGCACATCGGAAAGCGATTGGCGAGGCCCTCTTGGCCGTTCGTGGGCCAGAAGCACGTATTGCCGCCGGTATTTTCTTTTCCTCGCTTGGTAAACGACAGTGCCGCGCGACAGGCAGGTGCCACTCCCCGTGGAGCTTCAACCCTCCGCCTGCATGCTGCTGCGCAAAGCAGCTCTCGAGGAGGCGTACGACGAACACTTTCTCACGCGTTCTCGCGCGGACGGCAAATAAATAAATGCAGCCGTTCGGCGCCCAACTAATCAACCATCTGCTGTAAATAATGCGTGAGCGTTAGGCGCACGTGGCGTTTTTCACCTGCTGCCGCTCTCCCAGCTCCCACCAAATCGGCCGTGTACATGAATAGGCCCCCGTGCTTGTGTGTATATGTGGAGTTTACTGGCACGACGGCAGCTCAGGCCGTTATGTACCGTACTGTACTCGCTCATACTGTATCGAGCTGCTAGGAACCAGTGGATAAAACACTGAGGCGCTACTTACGAAAGAATGATTGTCGCAAACAATAAAAATAAGTGTAGATATATTGGTGCAAGTCGGCGACATTGCAAAGCTCTACCATCGCTCGAGCTCAGTGAATTTGACTAGTGAAGATCATCATCCTCATTGTTGTCATAAGCAACACCTCGACATCTACTCAATATTCATACTGGCATATTGAGTCGCTGCCTTCCGAGTCTGGCAATGGATATGTGCCTTTTCGAAATTCGTGAATAAACGGGCTTGCCTCTATTGGCAGAAATTGATGTTAACTCCCGTTCGATGTTTCCTCATGGAATATACAGTAAATCATTTGTTTTCATAAAGATTTAGAAACAAAATTTGTTGCCTTACGTGGTTTCTGAGCCGCCGACGCAGCCCAGCACCGAAACAAGCTAGCACATAATATGACGTTAGCGATGTGGTGCGTACCTGATTTCACTCACTTTCGTTTGCATTAACTCGAGCCTTCTATGCAACATCGCCTGTTGCGTGGTCATCTCCGAAAATAAGAAACATGAATTTGCCGCTTAAGCCTGGGCGTTTCGTACACAAATGCGTACTATATTTTTTATAGAAATGATTGATTGCGTCGAACACAATTCCTGTGGTGACGAGAAAAACCACACAACGCCTTACAAGCTACTATCCATCATTCAAAAATGAAAGGCTTGACCTCCGCAGCGTTCTAAACCAGTGTGACAAAAGACGTCTTACTGCGATAGAAATCATATAGGCACTCCAGGTGAATTTCCGCGGTTGTCGTTGCCCTCCGCATATTTCGCGGCCGCGCGTCGTATGCTGTACAGGCGAAAGCTTGCAAGGGGGAGCCGAGAATGGCAACTTGATGCGTCGGTGTCTTCTCGCGCTCGTAAGGGCGGAAGGCGGAGAGATATGCGTGCGCTAGGTGGTTGGGGGCGGGGGAAGAGGGCAGGTTAGTGCGCATGTCCTCTTCCATTCCAGATGCGGCGGCGAACCGCGGCCGCGCGCGTCCTATCTCGGAGGCAATCTGCGGTGGGTTCGAAGGCCAGCAGACCTGGCCTTCGACAGCGGGTGTCCGCGGTCAACGAGTAAAATGTGTTCGGGTTTGTCAGTGCGAGCGTGACAACGTGCTTGTTAATTTAGTTAGTAAGCGAGTGTTTACAGCAGTTTATGCAGCCGATGAAACGAATAACCTTACTTTGTGTAGCGCCTAATAATTTGCTATCGCAATCAATGCTTCGCTTTTCGGGCGAAACTGTGATTTTTTTGTTCAACATTGTCTCGATACCACGGTCTTGGATATCATTGCTGTAGAAGGCCACAGAAAGGCTTCTCCGATTCCTGGAAGCAACTGGGCTTAGGGAAGGTTCCTGAAACAGCGCTCGAAATTGTCATTTCTTTTCATCGAGTCCACATCACTCCAGTGCACATCAGAGTTGACCTTTTCTCGTTCTCGTAATCTTTCCCTTCCGTTTTGCCCCTTCCCCCAGTGCTGGGTAGGCAACCGGAATAAGCGCTAATTAGCCTCCCTACCGTTCATATATTGTTTTCTTTCCCTCTTTCTTTGCATAGTGTTTCGTTCTTCTGCCCTTCATCGATAGCGTAACCTGAGATCAAGTAGCACTATAAAATCCCACCTTGCTCTCTTTGTCAAATATAACTCTAATATGTTTTTGTTCCCAAAGAAGTAATTTTACTAAATACGTTTCGATCGCGCTCCTTTCCTTTTCTTACCGGTGCGCTTTAGTATTCTTAAACATATTCCTTTGGCCTTCCACACACTCAAATATTGAGATGTCATAAGTATCTTGACGCCCTTAACAAAAAGCTTGTTTCATTCGGTGACTGGTTTGTCGGATGATATTCCGTTCCGCCGAGCACTAGAGAAGATTTAAAGGATCTCTTGCGGCAGATACGCAGTGGCACATATCTACTTGCTCAAGTTGTTGTCAAAAATGTTCATTGAAGAGTGGCATTGACCGAAGGGCACATACAAGTGCTGCAAGTTGACATCAAAGAGGTTCATTAAAGAGCAGCATGTACCCAAGTAGGCATAACATAAGTTAACTGAATAGCCGCACATACCCAGAATAATAATAGGGTACTTCACGCCCTTTCCGGCGCTATCTATCTATCTATCTATCTATCTATCTATCTATCTATCTATCTATCTATCTATCTATCTATCTATCTATCTATCTATCTATCTATCTATCTATCTATCTATCTATCTATCTATCTATCTATCTATCTATCTATCTATCTATCTATCTATCTATCTATCTATCTATCTATCTATCTATCTATCTATCTATCTATCTATCTATCTATCTATCTATCTATCTATCTATCTATCTATCTATCTATCTATCTATCTACTTTCTTGCCTATCCGGGTCACTGGGTAGGCCGTGGTCGAATGGGTAGCGCATCGGGCTGCTGTTCTGAGGAAACGGGGTTCAAAATAAATCGTCGGTCTAACTTGGTCACTGAGTATGTGGCGATATGTACATACATACGGGCTTGTCTTCAACGAACCTCTTTCACGCCGACATGGGTCATTGTAGACGCGGGAGTGGGTAGGTAGCGCTGTCGAAGAAACTCCTTGACGCCGAATTGGAGCACCGATATGTACCCTCGGTCTGTTATGGTCTTCAATAAAGCTCTTTGATACTGTTAAGTCGCAGAAGTCACGTATAAAGATGTATTTCCAATATTTACAAAAGAGACAACGATGCATAAACAAGATGGCTGTCGTGACCGATTCCCCCTCTACACGTCGAATCGTCGTCTTCTGACTGGCGGCACTCTTGGTTGCTCCGTAACATAGCCCCCGCAATAGCGCCGTCGCGACGCTAAATATAAGGGCGTTGAACTCGTGGCAAAAGAAGGCTTCAGCCGGGTCACATGCACAACGTCCGTGGGGACACGCGAGTCCAGCGGAGCGATCTCATAGTTGAAATCGCCAAGCTGACGCAATATGGTATAGGGCCCCGTGTAGCGTGGCAACAGCTTTTCAGACAAGCCGACGCGGCGACATGCTGTCCATAGGAGGACGATGGAGCCAGGGGAAAATCGAATGTCCCGATGTCGGCTGTCGTGCCGAATCTGCTGCGCGGCCTGAGCCGCGAGCCGGCAATCTGGCGTGCCATGCAAGCCCGGGCAAAGACGTCTTGAACCTATCCAGTGGGATTGTTCGTCGAGGAAGGAAACAGTGCGTCAAAGGGCAAAGAAGGGTGGCGGTCGAACAGAAAGTAAAAGTATGAAAAGCCAGCGGTCTCGTGACGGGACGAATTATAGGCGAAAGTCACGAAGAGTAACCTACTGTCCCAATCACTGTGGTCGTCAGAAACGTACATAAGGCAGCATTTCTGTCAACGTGCGATTGAGCTGCTCCGTCAGTACAATTGTCTGCGGGTGGCGGGCGATTGAAAGCGTGTGCTCGGCAGAACAGGAGGGAAGTAGGTCTTCAACTGCTCGGGAAACGAAGGTGCGGCCGCGATCAGCTGCCGGGGTGCGCCATGATGGAGGATGATGTCATGTAAAAGGAAATCTGCCACCTAATTTGCAGAGCTTGTGCGCAAACAATATCGACATTGGTCATTGCGTATCTGTCAGTAAGGGTGTGCCACTCATCAATGAACGTATTTGACGCCAACTTGAGCAGCAAGGTATGTGCCACTGGGAGTGCGCACTCTATAATGACAAAAAAAAAGATCCTTTAAATTTCTCCGTCACTGAGGTGAATAGAACCTACGTCACAAGGGTTCCTAGAGGACTGCAACCCGATGCTTTAGCAGGCTGCGCCACAAATGCACTGGGTAGGGGCCACTCTTCAGTGAATCTTTCGCCAACTTGAGTCACTGAGCGTGTGCCACTGTGTGTGCGGCGTGCAACGGAGCCATTCTCAGCGGTCGCAGGCACCGGCGCGCCGCGCTTCTCATCTCGGAGGCCACGCGCTGACTTCTAGGCAGTGCCGCTAGATGGCACAGCGTGTCCAGAAAGAAAGGCTAGAGAGGAGCCTGGTTGCTGCATGACTCCTTTGTCGGAGTTCGCACGCACCGGCGCGCAATGCATTTTGGAGGCCACACGCAGGCTTCGTGGAGGCGGCGCTATAGATGACGTCGAGCGTTCTTGGGGAAGCGCAAAAGAGCAGTATGTACCTCTTCAGTACACGCCTCATACATAACTCTTTTTGGCAGTGGCAATACGTTGTGTTGGCACATTTATTCAAGGCTCAGGCATTACCGTCGACAGTCACAGTGAGATGGATCCTGCGGCAATATTTTGCATAGTTTCACCCACGTTAGCTGGGCGGTCCTGTACATATATGTACGCGAGAATAATAGTAAAAACTGAGGCGCTCGAATTTTTGTCTTGCTACAGCCAGATGAGGTCATCAGAAAAATGTGGAAAAGTAAAGCGGGGAGAAAATTAACTGCAGACTTTTTCTTTTTGTTTTCTTAAGATTATTTTTTTAACTTGTAGAAAGAAGGAAAAGGGTTACGAAAAGTACGAAGAAGAACTTGTCTTCGCTGAGAGCTGAATCCATAGCTTCCGCGTAACACATGCGATAATGCGATGAGGATGTGCCACATCCGCCACCATGGCCATGAGTGGCACTGGCCAGCACGCCCAGGGTCAGATCCTCCAGGTAGTCCTCCTGTCCACCTTGTGTATGTGTACAAATGCACAAACTGGACTGGAAGACAGCCGCTGCCTTAGCTATTAACATAGCTGTTATTGTTATTATGTTAATGTTATGACAGCATCACGTATAATGCTGTTCATTTACTAAACAAACCCATCATCAACCAGTCTAGACGATATCAACGCCATGGTCTTGGAAAGTAATAAGCATGTGTCTAGCTTCAGTCTTGCCTTCATTTTTCAGCAATTCATGGGTCGGTAAGTTCATTCCAATTTATTAGAAAAGCGGTGTGTCATCGCCACAATATTATCGCCCCATCTCAATCACTAGCACATGCTGTCAAATAATGTAACATAGTGTCTATTCCGAAGTCGCTACCTTTCTGTCAACTTCTTCCACTCTAATCAGCACGGCGTCCGCAAGGATGTGAAACCAAACTTGCTCTCTTTCTACGTGACTTACAGCTACCGTTTCTACGTGACTTACACCTAAATTCCTACTGATGCTCTCTCCGTAGATTTTGAGAACGCTTTAGATGAAGTAACTTACGCTCGTCTGTTAAGCTTTCCAACCTTAATCTACATCCGTCAGTCGGAAAGTAGATGAGATAATTCTTAACCAATCACCAGCAGTTTGTTCACTCCAGCTTTTCCCATTCAGCCCTATCACATGTAATACGCCCTGGAATATCTCAACGCCACCGTTCTAGGTCCCCTTATTTTCCTTATACAAATAATGACCTTCCGCTCGGCTTTTCTTCTAACATCCGCCTTTCGCTGACGACTGCGTAATCTACTGGCCCATTACTACTTCCACTGACGTTTTGATTCTTCAGCATGACTTACAACTAATTGAAATCGGGTCCAGTAAATGGCTTAAGTACCCTTAATGTTAAAAAAACAATACTAATCTCATTTCATCATCGACTTAACTATATACTTTCTACTTACTTTCTTAGCGACACTTCCCTTGACGCTGATAATGTCAAATACTTAGGTATTTACATGCTTTCTGATTTATCCTAGCTGAATCATGTCATTTGGTTTACTAATTATGCTAATCGTACCCATTATTTCTTACGTCGGAACATGGCAATTACCCCGCTTAACTTAAAGGAAGTCGCTTAAAAAACCCTCGTGAAACCTACACTTAATAAGGCATGTCAATTGTACGATGCACACCAGCCTAATTTAACTAACACCATCATATCGATCCAGAACAAAGCTGGCAGATTCATCGCTTCTGAGTATTCTTTTACTAATAGCACAAAGGCATTAAAGTCCCGGCTCGACTTATATCACACCTCAATTCCTCATGTTAATTATCCCGCCTTTGTCTTTTGCACATATCTATCATTCCTTGCCGTGAAATAATACCGCCATCTCGCCTGTTCACCACATCACTAGAACCAGACGTACGAATTATGTCTACCCGCCACGTGCTGACCCCAGTTACATTTCAGAGCTCCCTAATTATCCATACACTACATTATTGGAATGATCTTCCCGCCGCCTCCATCGCCACTGCAACTGTCCAACTGCTTCAAATAGTTTCTTACCCCTTAGTTGTAATTGACTAATTAATATTCTGAAAGGCTGTCCATGTGCTCAGCTCTCATGTAAGGTCACATGTTGAACCTTGGGTGTATAAAAAAGAACAAAAAAGATATAAGGGGCATCACACGAATAATGCGGAAGATGTGGGTCTCGCTGCCTCCGGCCGCACGAGCCGGGCCAAGATCTTTGAATTATACCGCAGAAAGAGTTGCTCCACTTCCTGTTCTTCTTTGACGCTAATAATTTGAGCTGCCCAAACAAGTCGATATAAGGTTATATTTTTGTGCTTATTCTGGCATAGCAGTGTATTATTTTCTTCTTTTTTCTATCAAGGTTACACGTCGATCGACTAATGCAATTTACATTGTTTGTAACACACTGCGTACGAGAAAGCTTTTCAGAAGACTTACGCTGACTTTCGTGCCACAAAGACTGTTGGGAACGAGCTTATCAGCTCTGTCATTTCCGTGTGTCGGAAGCGCACTTCAAACTGCTTATTGAGAACAACAACAAAAAAAAAAAAAGACTCCAGGAATTTGAAGAGCGTGGAAGAGCGACGATAATTATAGCGAACAGTGAGTATACAAGGGCCAGGGGAACATCAGCCATTTCCTGAAGCTGCGCTGGTGCTTTCTAACTATATTTAAATGATGCCCCATAGCTTACAATTCATTGTTTTATGTTATCAAACTACCCACAAATAATTATAAAGCGTTGCTCGAGGTACACTATAAAGCAATGGCAACTGGACTCGCGACCCGGACGATGACAGTGGAATGACGGCGAAGACGGCATCGACGACGGCATTACAATGCGTAAGGCAACAACAATAATTACTACCACAATGACGGTAATGACGACTACAGTGAGCAAAGCTATGTGCAAAAGAACACAAACTATACGTGCATGCAACTCCCACCTGTCCAAGAGTACAGCCGCGGAGCCGTTTGTGTGCGCCGACATCACCTTCTATGATGGCAATAAAAAAACGATGGCATGAGAACTACAACGGCTTCACGGATCACGTGTCGTGCAACCAGACTGGAAACCTCGAGGAACAAGTTGGGGTTTTTCCTGTTTAAGGAAACGGGCTGATGGTGAAGACGATGATGTCACGTGTGACAGACAATGCAAAGAAGAAAAACATGGATTTACCCTTAGCTGATATAGTTGTAGTAAGGCATTTAAAACCCCTACAGTGCATCAGCCTTCTAGCTCGCAAATTCAAATTTGATTTATCTAATGCAGTTAAATATACAAGAACCAAACGATACTTGCAGGCCGTAATAAGGCCCCAAGGAACAAAATGCCGTGCGTGTCCCAGACGGAGGACCCACAGCCGAGAAAGCGTGATACTCCACTAGAAGTCTAACCGCATATGTTTTGGGGCCCGAAGCTCGCTTAAGACGATTTCGTAACAAAGAGGAGCCACTCCAACATATTTTCTCTATCTACGTGGTCAGGTAAACAAATTTGCGTTGTCTTTAGACCGCTACAGCAATATAAATTGTCGCACAGGAGGCCTGGAATGAATACTAAATCTTGCGCTGAAATGTGTAAAATATTTTCTGTCCCCTAGATCGCAATCCGTCTGCTTTCTTGTTTTTATTAATTCTCTAATCTTCTGATCGGTGATGATGTATGCAGTTTTATGGCGCAAGGGCCAGAAATAGCCAGAGAGTGCCACGCACGTAATCTTCCGCTCAAACAAGTCAATGTAGTTCGTTGCAATCAAGAAACTAAAACGTTTTGACAGGCTTATATTTCTCCTTTATACTACATCGTGCGTTGACAAAAGATGGCGCCTTTTATGTTCTCGACGTGCTGCATCTGTTTCACTTCGATCTTTTTTTTTCTCTAATAGTTGTCCAACCAGATTTATTACACCCAATAATTAACTTACCCTGGGTGCTGTTTAAGCATGAATGTTTCTGGATGCCTTGCAACAGGCTACAGTCAGAGTTAGGCGCACAAGAGGCTATTGATGCCACGATGTAAAGTACTGAGCAGCAGCAGGCTTCTATTTCTCGCACCTTGCACTGACTTTGGGGAAGCGCAGTTTTGCACTGTTCAGTGCACACATATATTGTGGCGGTCACGACGAGATATAATTAGCGTTAGCCTTTTGGTTGCGATGCGGCAGTTGTGTGCCTTCAAGCTTTTGCAACGTAATGCCACTTGCGCATAAGTTTGGAATATACAAGGAGGGTACTCGTGTCACTTGTCTACGACTGCCATGTGCGTTTCAAAATCATATTCACGAAATTAATCATTCACCGCACAAGTTAACTAGAACTAGTCAGCACTGTCAGAGATGCTAAGCCGTTAGGCGGGATTCACTAAAATGGTGACTTTCTGAATGTGCAAATGTTGAAGCGTCAATTATTTAACTATCAAGGTAAGCAGTCGCTGTCAAAACTCACTTGAACTTTTTCCTTTTTTTATCTTAACGTCCCTTTGTATTTTCACTTTTTGTTGAATAATCCGAAGCCCTGTTATTGTTTAATGCATTCGTGTGCTATTTTCTGTTCATTTATGAATTGTTTCCTAAAAACCTTTATTAGCGTAAATTTTACATGTTGCCATTGTTATCTGTGTTATTGATTCTAGTCATCATGCACAGGAGGGCCCATATTCGTTTCTAACTACGGGACCTCCTCCAGTATGTACTTATCATGTAATTATCTCCAGTTTTGTCATGAATGAACTGATTCTGATTCTGACAATCTGCTTTGAAACTTGCTTGAAAACCACCTGACCACATCGATAAGAAAAACTGCAGTTCATAGGAGCCCTCGCATGGAAACATACATAAAAGTAGATTTCCTTATTGCCAAAGGAAGGCATCAGTTCATGGCGACACCACTCGGTCGTCCTGGACAAAAAGGAATACTTATTAGAATCCTGGGCATGAGAATATGTCATTGCAGAGTGCACCTGCTTCTCTATGCAATTAAGGAGAGATAAAGAAGTCATAACAAAAATGCGGGGAGGCTAAGCAGGCTGTGCTTGGCTGGCTATCCTCCATAGCGCGGTGGGAAAGGGGACTCAAAGATGAAAAGAAGTGAAGTTCAAAATCCATGCACACACACCCACTGAAGCATTCATCGTTCAGTTCATCCCAAGCGGTTAAAAATGTTTCTCATGCTTTGCAGATAGCATTTAAAGTCCCTTTTGACTGCTTGCAAAACAGCATCGCGAAATGTCATGGTGGCAAATTGCAATGGTTCACAGCCTGAGGCAAACAATTTCAGCAGAACATTTGCTAGCACGGTTATTATGCTAGCAGCAGCGGTTATTATGCTAGTGGTTATTATGCTAGCACGGTTATTTACCATGGCTTAACATAAAATATTACCGAGAGCAGCAGCATACTGCATCCCAAGATTTCTATGTTGTTCTCAGGGCTATTGGGTATAAAGTTTCTGCACATTGAACGCTATCGCATGTTTATAAGGCTCCGTGAGGGGCGCTCCCGTTTTGTGTTTATAAAGCTTGTTTATTACTTTTTTATAATATTATACAGTTCTAAAGAATGCCTCCAAGCTTATGAACCTTGGCCTTAAGAATATAGAAGATTTTTCAGCCTAAGTACTTGCTATTCGTAAAGATCTGTAGGATACATTGTTAAAGTTGTGAAGCATTGGCTCTATTCAGCGGAATGAAGCTTCAACCATGTCATTATTGATCACAGGGGCTACATCTGGGAAAATAACACGCATTTCCTTTTCAGAGCTTCAAGATATCATCTACTGACTTCAACCATGCCTGTTTTCCCCGGTCCGGATATTCAGTTAGTAGTGCTTCCCACACCAACCGCAGGAAAAAAAAAAGTTCGGTGTAGGCTGCATTTTGGTAAACGGCAGGTCAGATATTGTGTCAGTTCTTGCCCTCCGAATGTCGATGTCGATTCGCTATAATTCTTGCTCAATTTATGCGCGAGCACAATCTCGGTAAACAACAAAACTTTCATCAATGCGACAAAGCACACGGAAAATAGGCGCAGGAGAGAGCGCTTTGCTAGACTGCTCAAGTGAACACGTGGATGAACAACTCAGTAGTTCGAATTTTTTTTTACTGGGTTCCAGGAATACTTGGTTGCAAAAACGTTCCAGGAATTGAATAGCCTTCCATTTGCTTCAATCGTGAGGCCTCCGTTAGCAAAGAGTGAGTTAGCTGCTTTCTTGCTGCTTGACTGAAATAGTTCGGGTCGCAGCCAGACTAAACACGATCTTATACTTCTGTTTTAGTGCTGGTTTAGCTAGTTTAGATTTATAATGGAAAATAATATTTTCCCTCCGGTGCCTCGCAACGTTGGGTGCTCTGCGCGCGACGTAAAACGGCGCGCGTCCTTTCCGCTTTCTTCCCTTTCGCGCGGGAGGTGGCGGGTTCAAACACCTTGGAGTGTATATTGTGAACCGGTGATTACGTGCAGGTGATTACGTGAAACGGTGATTACGTGCAGCTTCACTTGGCGTCTCATCGTGGAGAACACAATCAGCCGCATAGCGAACTAGCCATGGACGTGGTTGATAACTGTGGAGGCTGTTCGACGCGGCGTCACTTTAATTCCGGCTGCAGAGTTCTACTTTAGTCTTTAGATTTGTCCTGTTGCAGTGTTCTACTTTGGTCGTTAGATTTGTCCTGTTGCTCTCCTTTCCTTTTTCCTTTTTCCTCCCCTCCTTCCTGTCTTCAATTTCTGTGTTGCTGTCGCCTCCCTTCAGAAGAGTAGGCAGGCGTTGTGCCCCTTCCGGTGGCAGTTGCCAGCCTGCTCCTCCCTTTCCCTTTCCTGTTACCTGTGTATATGTGTATATGTGTGCAAAACAAATAATTATAATAATGATAATTTCGCGCGGGCAAGGTCAAGCCGCGATCGTCGGCTCCCCGCGCACGCTTTCACTCGCACGTGCAGTGTAGGGCGCGCGGCGATGGTGTTGTCGCCCTTGGACTTTATACGAAACATCACGACAACGGCGACGCCGACGGCGAGAGCAGACGTGCGTCTTATGTGTCCATATCATTGCTATTGCAATAAAACTAGGATGTTCGCTGTAAAACTAGTACCGTCAAGGGCCACTTTTATAGGTTTCAACTGATCATTTTACTAGCCCACACAAATTTTGGTATTACATTCTTCACTTTCTAAAACGTGAACATCCTCCAAGATTGCTCACATGGTCACTTCACACCAAGTAAATGTCTCTGATGCCTCCTACTCGTACAGTCACTCTGTTTTCGTTTCTAATAATCACGACATTCCGCCGTTCGTAATTGACGATGCACTACGTCGTATGCGTACTCGCCTAATTTTTTTACTGAAACGTGAAAAAATTCATTTACTTTATATCATATATTCAACTAATTTTTCTAGCTCTGTATACTTTATCTACATCTCTCTACATCTCCGTAATTTCCCACACATCGGCGCGCACTAGTGCAGTATGTGGACATACCAGCAAAGCCAATGACCACTATAATCGCCCCGAACATGCCGGTTACTGTTATAAACTGGGCAGCTGGGCATGAGCGCATGCGCTCTGTAGAACGAGCGGCTTAGCCTGCAGCCATTTTAAGGAGTAGCAGGTTGCCGGACCTCACTGAATATACGTTCTGTTACCACGTAGTCCATCAATTCCCTCAATTATGCGGCACCGATATCACTTAGTCTTCATGGGATTTGGCAAAAGTGCCCCTTTAATGTAAAGCTGGAAATAGATAATTGCTACCGAATTAATGACACATTTATTTGATATGGAATCTATGCAAATGCACGAACACCCTAATGACAAAAGCTAATCGATTTCCCCTTAAAATTAACATACTTTGACCAATATTTAGCATGGCTTTCAACAGGACTTGAGTGCTGTAGCCGAAATAACTCAATTCACTTATGTTGTCGCTATAAACGTGGATCTAAGAAATGAGATTGGCGCCATATTTATCTTCTTTTAATCCCTTGAAGTGTCGTTGATCCACCTAAGGCGATAATAAATGACCCCGTCTAGTCACTGCATAAATTGGACATTATTAAATATTTCCACCGCTTTTTAATAAAGAAGAGAGTGGCCCACTTATGTCCTGCTCCCACTGCCTTTTTTTCAAAGGAATTGCTCAGAATATTTATTAACGTTTCACTTAGTCTACTGGATTCCAGTCGCCAGCACTTGGTCCATATTATTTCTGTTGACTTTCATTCTTTCCGTCGAACTCGGTGAAAAGAACACAATCCGCGAAAAGCGTACGCTGCTGTGAACATGTCAGCCAAATCTCGCTGTCGTGCGCGATGCGTGCAGCTCGTAAGTGGAGCGCGAAGTCACCTTTTTCTCAAACGCTCTCTTTTCGAACAGAAGCTAGCTCCGGACTCTTTTCTGGACGCTTTATTTCGTAATGTGGTAGATTCCCAAACCAAGCCACTATTGGCCAATAGCGGATATCAATCAATGAGAGTGTTCGGATCAGTGCGCTTCATTCCACTGTTATTGCAGCCTAATAAACAGGCTAAAGTAAGCGCAATTCTGCATTCCATTTCGATAATTGCGTACTTCCGGAAGCCGCCGACTATCGTCTGTTCACGCTCGGCCGCGGCCGCACGCGTAGGAATGAAACTTTGACCCAGCTGCTCATCGGCGTCGTAGCCATGGGGTCTCGTTAATTTCGACTATTTCTGGACACTAGCCTCGAACCATGCTAAACTTAAGGTCAGACCACACGCACGCTTGCCAACGCGCGTTCACTCCAGGCAGCTCCTGGTTAGACGGCGCGGTGTACTGCGCTTCGTATTGAACTATTAAGATAGCGATTCAAAAAGCGCAAGCTGGATGTGGCTGCTATCCGTCGGTCAAGCTGGTGCAGGACGATGCCGATCCGAACCGCGCAGCGCAGCTAGACTGGAGCACATGAGCGCGAGCGCTCATTTAAGACCGGTCGTGCACAAAGCAAACACGGCGCAAGCGCACTAGTGAAGCATGTAGCTGCGATCTGCTACCGAGCGTAGGTACCGCTGCGGCCGCAGGGTGTCGCTGGCTGTAATGTTCCTGGCTGTAATGGCTGTAATGGCTGTAAAGTCCGCTGGCTGTAAAGTCCGATGGCTGTAAAGTTCCTTGATAATAGACCGATCCCACCGGCCAGTTTCACGACGCCACCGCGGTACATGCTGGTACTTGTAGTCATCCGGCCGCTCCAGCCGCCCGGAGTACCTGTGCGTCCCGTTTGCGAACGATTTTTGGCAATTTTTTTGTTCGTGTGGAGCCATTGTGCGATGGGAGGATTCACCTGCTGCGTTCCTGTAGTACCAGCCAGGCTAATAAACCAGCTGCGTGTATGAAAAACGTTAAATTAATTCATTGCATTATGCTTGAAGTTTTATGTTTATTTGTCCTGCCTGCTTACAGGAACGGGAGCAGAGGCTAAAGGCTACATAGCCTGACCAAAGGCATCTGCTCCTATTACAGTTCGGCACGCAGGCCGATATACATGACAAGATATTGTACCTCTAATCATTTCGAACAAATATATCTTTCACAGTAGAGAAAGAGAGCGTGAAGAAAGAGAAGAAAGAAAATCGTCCAAGTCGTATACATTCTTAACATTCACACAACTAAGTTAACACAGATGTCTACATCAGGTGAATAAAAAAAGACGTTTCTCTCACACAATGCGAAATGACAAAGTATGACAAGACAAAACCCTTTCATTATTTAAGCAATCTCAATATTATTACGTGTCAGCATGAACTTGACCATGGTACTAGAATGTATGTGATCAGAATCTATGAGACCATGTAAGCAATCTAACAATGCCAGTACTCGGTATTGTATGTGTTGTTTACCATAGTTTGCCTTCAGTGTTGATGTTTTTCTTTTTTGTTGTTGTTGTTGTTGCTGACGTGTGTTGTACATTGTATCCGCTGATGTACTCTGAAAACATCCAATCAATTTGCTCCTTTCAAAGGTGAAGATTATTACAACGTTGGCTGCTGTGGTTAGCGACCGAAATGAAACTCGTCGCATATTGTGCGCTTCTAACGTACCGGCAGATTAGGAAGCGTCAGCTGAAAAGTTCAACTGAAACACTGTGAATTTCTGCCTAGTGTGCTAGTTTATCAATCAGCACTATTCTATTCTTTTCTTTTCCTTTGTTGTACACATTAAGTGGTTTTCGTAATAAACTGCTTTACGCTTGTTACAGGTCAGCATCTTGGCCTCATTCCTTTTGTAATTGCGGTGCTGCACTCTTTACGGGGGACTTGCACCACTGCAGTTAGCCGTTTTCTGCAGACGGCAGCTCGACAGCTCGGCATGCGGTAGGGCATTCTTTGCGGGCACGCAGCAGGGGGACGCGAGAATTTCGCTCGTTCCCCATCTGTGTTTCTGTAGAAGAATTTCCAAACGGGAGCTGGTTGACGTAGCTGGGTTGGGTTGCTGGCCTATGTTCTCAGGTCTAAATCTACATAGCAAACAATGTAAAATAACATAGAGAGAGGAGAAAAGAGCGGCAGGAGCAGCGTCCGCCATTGCTCAATCGATACAGCATCGCACGCACAGGCGACAAACGGCTCTTTGGGCCATTTGGCCTGTTTATGTTTTTACCTAGAACCACTCCTTGTGCTACGTCCGCCTTCTTAAGCTAACTTGTGGCCCTCGGAACCTAAATTCGCGCGCTCGGTAAAGCAAGCCCTTCCTACGTAAACTATTTGATGAGCGTCAGTATAAATCAATCTTTTGAACTTTCTCTCTCTCCGTTTTGCCATTCTTTTCTTTTTTCTGCTTCCTCTCTACTACTTCTCGCTTTGTATTTTTCTTCTTGTGGAAAGTGGTTAAAAAGAGACTTCTACTTTGTACACATTGTTAACTTGTCTTGAGAATTGCCAGCCTCAGACCGAAACGTCGACATAAAAACAGTCGTGTTTAATGGGTACATCAGCTTCTCAATTATATATATATATATATATATATATATATATATATATATATATATATATATATATATATATATATATATATATATATATATATATATCAGATAAGGCACAATTCATGGTTGTTAGATATGGAGCTGGTTCCTGAGGCTACTTCGAGTTCCCCAAACCGCTTCGAGTGGCAGCACAGCTAATTTGAGGAATGCAGGAGCAGGAAAGCGCATTCCAGAGAAGCGGCCGAGGCAACAAGTTTACGTGCCAACAAGTTCGCGCGCCGCCGGGATTAGCAGGTGGGCATCCGACAATGGAGCAGGTGCAGCCCCCCTCCTTCTCCGGCCTAGAAGTGATTGCCAGTCTGCGTGGCAAGACCGCAGAGAGCCCCGACAGGTGTGCCACGCGACACGGGCGCCTACCATTGGCTGCAAGTGGCGTCATCGGAGTGGACTCTCCCATTGGTCAAACATGACGTGACTTGCAGTGCTCGAAGGGCTTATAAGAAGCCTTCCAGAGAGACCTGAGAATTCTGGGATATGCCCTGATTCCCTGATTCACCTCTCTCGAACCTCTTGCCGCGGGCCGCAGCGTCCGAGTTGCTGCCGGCCCGTAATGACAGTACGACTGGTACTTGACGCTCACCTCTCTTGTAAATAATGTAGAATAAACCATCTCAAGTTTTGTGGTTTTCATCCCGAAGTCCCGGCCTCCAAACCCTACATCTGGTTGGCAGCGGTAGGATCGCCTCCGAACGCATCAGCTGGTGGCAGCGCTACGGATCAACCTTCGTCGAGAGAGATCATAAGGAACCGGGAAGAGCGAAGAAGAGAGAGCCTTCGTCGAAAGAGGTCCGAAGAGACTGGGAGTATCGAAGAAGGAGCGAGCCTTCGACCCAGGGAGTCCGGAAGGAACCGGGAACAGCGGACAAATGAACCGGATGGCAGAGTGCTGCAACCGTAAGTGAGCGCGTGGTTTTTTTCCTTATGATTCGCCAGACTCAAAGGTTGTGTGTTCAATTTTGATAGTTCTGGGAATCGGGAATTTGTTGCATTGTGTGTTTGCACAAATTAATTAAGGAAAACAGTTTTAACCACCTGTCGGGGCAGCTGCCATGGATCTTAGAAGGTTGACGAGGTTAGATTTGTTGTTGGTGTGCGACGATTTGGGAGTTGAGGCGGACGAACGGATGAAAACGCCAGCTATCATAAAGGCGATTAATGATAGTGGCAATGATGGCAAAAGCATTGAGCTTGCATGGGAGGTGATACAGGAGCCACGGGAGCGTGTACGTCGTGTACGTTTGCGAGAGCGTCGTGAGCTTAGGAGTGAGCGTCAGCGTGAAGAACGCGAGAATGAACGGAAGCAGGAGCTTCAAGAACTTACTCTTAGGTGTGAGCGTCACGTACGTGAGAATGAACGCGAACGTGAGCGAGAGGAAAAGTATGAGAGAGAGAAGGCAGCACTGATCAAAGAGATACAGGATTGTGATCAGTTATTGGCACAGAGACAACGGCTGTCTGAGAAGTCTGTAGGAAGTACAGAGCGAAAGAATGTGGAAGTGTTTAGCATATTTTCGCCAAAAGCCGAGGAAAAGATTAGTGCCTGTGAGATTGGCTGCCGATTGATAAGTGAAGGGAAAAAGCTAGCTGCTAATGATGCCTTAGTGGCAACAGAGGCCGTTAAAGGCCGCAAGGAGAGCGACGAGGTGCTGTGCCAACAGATGACTGTGGAGACAGCTAGGCCAGCTGCGAACAAATTGGCACAGTTACCGAGTGTGTGCGTCGCTGGTAAGGTTAGCGAGGTTGCTAGCGAGGAAAAGGGTACTGTTGACGCGACAGACGCGGGCACCCATGTAGAGCCAGATGTGCGTGCAGAAGTGAAGTGCGAGCTGAGCGGTGCAGTTGAGGGTAATTCTCAGGATTGCGAGCTGCGTAGCTCAAGAGAATACAACTGCATTGTTCAGGGATCGGTGCGGCTCTCCGCCAGTCTAGATAGCCTAGATAGGGATGATTCCGTTATTAATCATTCGGACTGTGCGCGTGAGACAGCGATCGATACCGACGGGCTGTGTGCCGATTCACAGCGTGAGCTGGGCAATGTAGTAGAGGGCAGTTCGCAAGAGTGCGAGTTGTCTTACTCGAGTAAAGCCTGCTGCATTGTGCCAGAGTCGGTTGAGCTGTCCGCCAGTCGAGGCAGAGAGAGAGTAGATTTAAGTGAGAATCACTCAGACTGTGCGGGTAAGAGACCGATCCGGGCCGACGAAATGTGTACCGGCCAGCACGAAGCACGAGGCGACATGAAAGTGAGTGCGAAGAGAAAGCGCCGTAAAAAGAAGCGCGTTAAAGACCGAAAGTCGGTAATTAATGTAGCGCCGCCAAAGATGGCGAGAAACCCAAATGGGCAGGGCGCGAGGAAAAAGGTGCGGTCGTCAAGGACGATGTTGACGCATCCAAAAAGTTCGAGCCACCGGTCAAAGGGGGACCGCGAAGAATGTTCTGTACGGACGCGGACAAAGGGCACGAGGCAGCTAAGCTCCTCGTCGTTCCGTAGTTCTTTTCATAGCTCAGCGTGCAGTTCGAAGAAACGCGAGGTGGCAGGACGAGACCAGGTGGGGAGTAGCGACGCGGTCAGTCGAGGTCCTGTTGAAAGCGGGGCGGGAGGACGCAAATTGGCAGGAGACCGTAACGTCTTGGGGGAGCTGATAGTGAATCAGCCCTTTTGTTGTCTCTCGGCAGCCAGAGTAGCTTTCAGACCACGTCCTCCCCGGGTACGACTCAAAGTATGAGTCAGACGTAAGCGTTTGGAATGAGAGGCCAAGAGAGCTTCCGTAGTAGGAAAACGTGTTGTTTTGTATTTTATTTTTGAGCATCGAAAAGTTTTCGCGATTTGAGACTAGGATTTCTTTCAATGTGTAAACGTATGAGCTTTGTTAGTGTTTTGGTTTGAGAAAGCTCCGAGATTTGAAAGATGCGTTTTAAGTAAACATGTAGTCTCGCGAGATGCTCATTAATAAGCATATAGGCTTTCTTTTTTGTGTGTGTGAGTAACCTGAAGGTCAAGGTTATCGTCGAAAGGCCTATGGTAAAGCGCGTGTGTTATTTAACCTTCTTCCTTTTTAAGTTTTGAATTTTCTAAGGTTAAGCGCGTAGATTTTCAGTGAGTGCATGATTTGCACGGCGAAGCGTTCTTAGTTCCATTTGCGCGTGTCCTGTGTGGACGGAAAGAAGCAGACTTTATGAGTGGGTTGCTAGTGTGTAGAGGGCAGCCGTATTCTGACTTCTTTAGTGAGCGTGCGTGGAAAGAGTTACTAGAAGACGCATTATTTTAAGGGTTCTGCGGAGTGTGTAAGTCCCGCGAGTTTAATTGTTCGTTTATGTCACGTGTCCTGTAGGACTTTCAGGAAAGAAACGTGAGTAAGCGTGAATGAAAAGTTTGCCTACAATGCAAGTACGCGTTCTGTTTAGTGACCACAAGGCTGGTGCACTTGTGTTTACGTACTTGTGAAGTTGACCAGATTGTTCAGTGGCACCATTACGTGCGATAAGTACGCCACTGCGATAGATTGGAAACATGCTGTTCGTGTGGTTAGACCACTTAAGTTATGTTCGGCTGTTTTCATTTGTTGTTTGCATCCTCAACGACCCTTTTGTTTTGCAACAACAATAGTGCTCTGGTCTTGTCGGCAATCGAGGAGATGCATAGCTGTTTGGAAGTGTGGTTGGAACTGTTTTGTCAAAATTGGGGAAGTAAAAGATCAGGGTTGATTTTGACTCAGTAATAGTCTGGCGAGTCAGGGGTGAAGAGCCTGCGCTTACGCGTGGTGCAGCGCTGTGCTGTTTTGTTTGTTTGACGTTTGTTCTCCAGGGCCCAGGATCCCGAGGGTTGTCAAACGAGGCTCGACCCCAGTACCCTGCAGCTTCTTTCAGCGTTCCTCCTGGCCAGCGAATTGAGTTCACCGGCCATTCAGAACAACCGGGGCGAGGACGAGCTGTTAGATATGGAGCTGGTTCCTGAGGCTACTTCGAGTTCCCCAAACCGCTTCGAGTGGCAGCACAGCTAATTTGAGGAATGCAGGAGCAGGAAAGCGCATTCCAGAGAAGCGGCCGAGGCAACAAGTTTACGTGCCAACAAGTTCGCGCGCCGCCGGGATTAGCAGGTGGGCATCCGACAATGGAGCAGGTGCAGCCCCCCTCCTTCTCCGGCCTAGAAGTGATTGCCAGTCTGCGTGGCAAGACCGCAGAGAGCCCCGACAGGTGTGCCACGCGACACGGGCGCCTACCATTGGCTGCAAGTGGCGTCATCGGAGTGGACTCTCCCATTGGTCAAACATGACGTGACTTGCAGTGCTCGAAGGGCTTATAAGAAGCCTTCCAGAGAGACCTGAGAATTCTGGGATATGCCCTGATTCCCTGATTCACCTCTCTCGAACCTCTTGCCGCGGGCCGCAGCGTCCGAGTTGCTGCCGGCCCGTAATGACAGTACGTCTGTTACTGGACGCTCTCGTCCCCTGTATATAATGTAAAATAAATCCCTCCCAAGTTTTGTATTTTCATCCCGAAGCCCGTCCCCCATCCCCTACATGGTGCAGCACTTCGCGGAAGGTCGCTGACACTTGAAATCAGACAGATGTGTGTCCTAATTTGGTCGACAAAGTCCGTTATAGGCTGTCATGAGCGCTGAAGCATCTGCGGAGCACCAGCTTTCCGCAACAAAACGCCGCGCTATCTAGCCAACACAGTGGTAGCAGCAATGAACGTGTACAAAGTTATAACGTCGTGTCCTCACGTGCCTACACTAACGCGTCATTGTGTCATCGTGTGCTCTAACATACAGCAGCACTATCGCATCAGTACATATAATGATTGTGGTGCGTTCTGCGTAATTTATGCAGTTTATTTATTCAAATGCTTCACACAACATTGATTCCCACAGTGCACGACCGGATCTGCATATTTTTGTAATTCAAAGGAGCTGCACGTCCTCTCTCATCCTCGCCTCCACTTTCAATGTCACTGCAACACTGTCGCTTATTTTTTTAATTGTTCTTTTTTTCCCTATGTTATTTCGCGAGCTTCTCCCGCCTCTTTATAATGTACCCACACTTCCGCTAGTTCTTAGCACCATGATCATCCTTGATGACAACGCGTTGTCTCTCCTCTGAACAACCTCGTTTCGCCTGCTTCCCAACCCTCTTCTCATCTACTTCGTTGCCGATATATTTATCGCCTCTCTTTATTATACGACCAAGCCATCTGTTTCCGTTTTCAAGCTAGCTTGCACTGCCGACAACTTTAACCTTTCCTCAATGTGGACATTCTCGAACCATGTTTTTCTTTTTTTTTTTAATTCGGCTTTACATACCCTGCTTTTCATAGTGACGTTCACTAGCGAAACATTCTGAATATCGCAGTTCTATACCGATAGTTTCAGTGCCGTATTGTGGCCCCGGTTACTTGACCTTTAAAATATACTGCTATGTTTTGTTAACACAGGTCACTTGAAACATATGCCTCCAATTTTTTAGCTCATAAGAAGCCAACAAGCACTGACACCAAGGACAGCGTAGGGGAAATTACTTGGGCTTAATAAAGAAACGATAAATTAATTGAAATTAAAATGGATGAAAAAACAACTTGCCGCAGGTGGGGAACGATCCCACAACCTTCGCATCACAACCTTCAGGTAGCATGTGTGGGTTTATTGACCGGTGGCCGTCACCCAAAAAAAGATCACGTTCTCGTGACGCATATGGCAGAAAGGATGTTCCACATCCGCCGCCAAGGTCTGTGATTGGTGGCGCTGGCTAACACTCCCAGGGTTCTACTAGGAAAACATAAATACCCAAGAAAGTGGATGAGGAAACGGCGCCGAGGTAGCTCAATTGGTAGAGCATCGCACGCGAAATGCGGAAGTTGTGGGATCGTTCCGCACCTGCGGCAAGTTGTTTTTTCATCCGCTTTCATTTCCATTAATTTATCGTTTCCTTATTAGGCGCAAGTAAACTCCACTATATTGTCCCTGGTGTCAGTGTTTGTTGGCTTCTTATGATATGACCATTAAAAATCAGGCCCCTCGGTTAACCTGCTTTCTTCTCGTAAATTTTTTAACGGTCCTTCGTGCTGGCGGGTGGTGAATTCTGTTCAGTGGTTTTCTTGTTGATGAATCGTTGAACCAAGCTCCTGAAAGGAACTTTTTGTCTTAATTACATCCTCAACTTTGAGGTTTCCACGTGTATCTCTTCTTTTGCTGCATGTGACTTTGCTGTGCTAGGTCTGCTTGGTATCATGCAGCACTCTACCTGCACTTGCACCTTGCGCTGCGGGCAGAGAAGAAAGCCGCCAATAGAAATTGTTGTTCAAAGCGCCTGTTCAGTTCTCTTGCGCAAGAAAACATCTACTCTTTATTCTGTTTTTAAGTAGAATGCCCTGTTTTGGCGTGTGGAAATTCGAGCAACACTGGTAAATTCATACTTCAACTCTCAGCGCCAAATGCTGGGGCGATTGCGGTGCTACCGATAATGCAATGCGAAGACAACTTCGGTAAATAACCAACTGTCATGCTCCTAAGTTAGTCTACAACTCAAACCCTCTCCCCCTCCCTCATTCCCCACGTTAGAGTACCAGAGATGGCGGTAGGCTTTGTGGCTGTTGTGTCCGGTCACCTTAATTTATTGTTTTTCTCAATTTGTCTAGCCTCTGCGCTGCTTAAAATTATTCACTTTACTTTATTAAGTGCGGTTAGTTCCCCTAGTGGAAATTTGTTATTAGTAGACATTTTTCGGAACTCTACAAAAGGAGAGAGTCCTTCAAAAGTGCGCCAACTTTTGTCCTCGCGCTCGCTACTTGTTTCGAAGTGGTGCCACGCGCTACTTAGCTTTCTTGATAAACATAGGCTGCGCATTTTAAATAAAATTCGGCATCAACTCGACAGCGCTAATATAGCGACTGTGGGAAAAAGTTGAGTGCTTTCGGGCGAAAACAGGCATGAGTACAGTGAGCATAATGGACATGGCAGATGTATGTTGTGCGTTAAGCTCGAGTGAGCTGCACCCTTGGATCGTCCGGCCGAGAAAGAAACACCGAAGCCTGCTCGGGTGTACTGGAGGAACAAACTTTCGCTTTTATGCATGAGTGCCGCATGCATCAACGAGAAAAACGCCAAGAACAAAGCAGTGGGATCAGTCTATACTGAGTTTTCTTTAGGTTAGGTAAATGAAATGTCAACCCAAAAAGGGAATGAAATTATTCCCTCTACGGGGGCGAACTCGGTGCCAGCAGTGCACCAGTAACATTTCTTACAAATAAGAAAAACAATATCTGTAGTCAAACCAGAGGCGTCTGTAACAAGTTGTGTGTCAAAAGAAGTGCAGTGATTAAACTCATGTAAATCTGTCTTCAGCTCCTTTAACGCCTACGGTTTTCGCGGCAGGCAATAGTAAAACCTCTAAAAAAAAAAAGGTATAAATAATGCTTTGCGCCTCCTTCGTACTGAGATTTGATATGCGTCAGCATCTACATGCATCTTCTCAAAAATTTGTGCACATACGTCTCGTTCTTGCAGTTCGTAACAAAATAATAAAAAAAATCAAGCGACCCAGTGCGAACACTGCCTTTCGTAAAAACTGCGAGCGTCGGCACAGTTCCCTGCGTGGCGAAGATTAGCGCACGCGTGCTTGCTCGCCACTGCAGCGGGCGCCGGCTGTTTCTTTGATGTTTCCATTGCCGTTGTGTGAACTGCGTGGGCGGTTGGTCGGTTTGTTAGCACCCGCTCAAGCATAAATAATTTTATGAATAATAAATAAACCGCAGAGTGTGCGGCGCTTTATAGACAATTCGAAATTCTCGCTCGCAGTTTTCGAACTGCGCCGCGGGGTGTTCGACCCACGAGGAAGCTTTTAGGCCGCCATTCGCCGTTCTGAACGTCTTTCGAAGTGCAAAATTTGGAAGAATGCGAAATTCTGCTGGCAGGATACGCTTTTTTTTTTCTTGAATGCCTCCTGTGGAACTTTCTTTTTCCGGGCTCTCTTCCCTACGCATGCTTTCCCTAGAAAACACTTCTTGCTTTAGAGAAACGTGAAACATTCCTTATATCAAGCTCTAAAATCGTGGAGCCGTAGAATCCTGCAGATAAACTAGAGAGTGATAAGGCGGGGGGAAAAGTAAATCTCGACCATGCAACTGTCTCCTGAGCAACTTTAGCGGACTGCAGCGAAATGTCTGCGGCGTGTATACTATATAGCCTACGCCAGAGTTAGGACATATATGTGCGTGCTTCGTGGTTCGTACTGTGTTCAGGCGAACCAAAACTGAAATCGTGCGACATCACGAAGCAGAATTGAAGCGTCAACGTTGTGTCGAACTTTTTTTTTATTGAAATGAATATTAGTAGAGGTTGGCGCCTTTATGGTGGCACCGGCTACTCCTTGTCACTTGGCAAAGGAAGCAAATTTGCGTAAAAAGGGAGAATAGCGACACAAAATATGGCACTCAGTAGAACGCTGGATGAATAAAAAGTATGCAGTCCAACAGTACATGAATCGCAAAGTTTTGTGCATGAGTTCAGTACACGTACGGATTATAAAGTCAGATATTCTGAACAGCCAAAACACAAAACACATGTAATACACAGCAAGTACAGAACAGAACTATACATATTGCGTAAAAGTTGCGATCACCGCACAAACCAGTTATGAACCACGAACAACATTTATGTTACTCATTTAGCGTATTCGGATCACCTGAAACTTAATATTTTCCCAAAATGTTGGCGTCCTCTAAAAACTTTTTCAGACCAAGAATTGCTCTTTTCTGAAGGCCCGCAGTTAGCCATGGGCCAAGTATCTTTTTTAGATTGAATGGTCTTCTGTCTAATATAAACAAATTTGCTTGCAGTACCCTTCTTTGTGGATCGTATTTCGTGCACTCGAGGATCGAGGAGAAGATGATGCAAATCTTCGTCTGGATGGCCACAAGAACACTGTGGACTAGAGGCGCGTTTTATCCTGCACAAAACGTGTTTCGTAAATGCAGTAACAAGATGCAGGCGGTGTACCAATGTTTCAAATTTTCTGTTGTCTCGAATTGTTGTTCTTAATTAAAGGGCTTTGCTGTGGGAAAATAGTTCGCCGAATGGTCGCCTGTCGACAATACGAGAAATAAACAACAGTGACTAAACACTATAGAAGAATGCAAAATGAATGACAGGAAAAAAAGGAAAAAAAGCAGCAATACAAATCACGGGTCTATAGACCATTACGTAATTCAGGCGTTGGCTGCTTTACAATATAGAGCATGCTGTCTCAACGGCATGCAGACGACCACTTCCTGAGCCTTTTATTTCTTGCTCTTAAGAATACAAAATACAGTATTGCGCAACTAGTCTCAGTGGTGTCTGTGGAGCTTGTCCCGAATGCAGTCACTTACTTCTCGCAAGGACCACATATAGACATACTGCCGTTTCTACACTGGAAGTTTGTGTAAATTTTGTTTGTAAACTAAGTACTGTGCGCCCGGTGCGCAGAGTCCCACACAGAAGACACCTACCGTTTAGCCATCTTCAAGTGCGCGAACTACTATGGTTCTCATAGTACCACTTCGAAAGACTGCATTCAGATAAAAAAAAAGAAAAAGAAAGAACATGTTCGCCCACCTCAAAGGCCCAAGAGAATCCGATGAAATTGCCTGGCGTTGACGACGTTACCGCCACTGATGGCCTCTAACAGCTCTAGTTCCACTGTATAGCCAACTCCACCAGCGCCCGGCGCAGCCGATGTTGGGGGCACATCGGGGAGAGAAGCGGCAAAGCATAACTCTACGCCGCCATGGCCTGCATTTTCTTATGTACCTGCCGCGGTACCTCACTGGCGGTGGAGTTCTGCTGCTGAGCCCGAGGTCGAGGGTTCAGTTACTGGCGGTGGCTGCCGCATATGAACCGGGGCGAATTGCAAAACAACACTCGTGTACTTTGATTTAGTTGCACGTTAAAGAAGTCAGGTGGCCAGAATTAATTCGAAGCACACCATTACGGCCTCTCTCATATCGAGAGCGTTTACTTGGGACGTTCAACAGCATGAATCGGCCAAAGCAAGCCGTTTCGTGTGAATCTGCTTCAAGAATAGTTGCACCGTGCCACCCCCTACTTTGACGCGTAGGACTCCTACTGATGAGGTGGAAGTAGCATATAAGCAAGTTATATCTCTACTACGCTCATTATTGGATGTTTTCCATGCGTCTTTGCACAACGAGCACGCTACGTAGGCCCAAAGCGATATGCGTGTACTAGATCCACTTAGCATCTCTCGAGTAGATGAATACTCCCCAAGCTACCGTAATTTCGAGCACACAAGGTCGGTATCACGAGATCGGCGCAACACCACAAGATCGCTTGCCTTGTACAATGCTTTACGGTTCTTTTTTTGTTTATTGTTATCATCTAACTGTATTTCGCTCGCCTTAACGGCGCCCTTTTTTTCTTTCCTTTGACTTTATTCCTCCCCATTTTTTCTTCCCCAGTGCACGGCAACAAGCCGGATATTGACACTTGATTTGTCACCTTCTCTTTCCCCTTATCCACTTCACTATTTCTGATACACTGCAGGAGTACTATTCAAGAAAAAAATCTTTTTTAATTCTTTTGATAGAACGAGATTGCGCACAAATAGGGGGCCGGCTACTTCATTGCAGTTCAGCAGGCGGTACAGTTATGTATAACTTTGTGCACTTGTGCAAAAAGCTTTGTAGAAGAAGGAACTGAACAGTTAATGCACGCACAACGACGTTACCATATCAGTCAAACCAAAACCACGACATTACAAAGAAACTCTCAAAGCAATAATGCAAACACCAGTATCCCACAACAAAGCGACATTAGAAACAAGCACTCAAAGCAGCGAAGCGAACCGCAATTATAAGCCTGGATACACGACGGCTGTACAAATAAAGAAAACAATCTTACAATCAAAACGCCTTTTTTTTACATGCGTTAATGCCCGACAATGCTGCTGTCAAGAAATTTGTTAATGCTATTAACGTGCACTTTTCCATGACCCTACTTGACCACGTGCGCAATAGAGAGAGAGAGAGAGAAGGGAAGACGGAAAGGCAGGGAGGTTAACCAGACTGAGTCCAGTTTGCTACCCTACGCGTGGGGAGGGGAATGGGGAGTGAAAGAGAAAGAGAGAGAACTTAAGTGTAGGTTGTCTATAGGCGGGCACTCAAGTCCGTTGCCTTCAGGTAGCGAAAAAGCGCTCTAACTGCTTTCTGGGCCAATGAGCTGTGAGGCCAGGCTCCCAAGATCTTCGCTTCCGTGAATGGCCTGTCATCCAGTCTATTTAACGCACACTGGAGAGTCTCACGTTGATTATCGAAGCGAGAACAGTGGCACAGAAGGTGACTGATGGTCTCTTCACACTTGCACTTAGCGCACATTGGTGAATCCGCCATTCCAATGCGGTAGCTGTAGGAGTTGGTGAATGCTACTCCTACCCACAGCCGACACAGCAGTGTTGCGTCACGTCGTGGAAGGTTCGCTGGTAATGTAAGTTTTAGTGATGGGTCGAGACTGTGTAGACGACACTTAGAGTTCTGTGGTGTATGCCAGCAACCTAACGTGATTGCACGAGCAAGACTGCGAAGCTCTCTTGCAGCGTCGACTCTGGATAAAGGTATAAGGACTGTCGGTGAGCCAGCCTGGGCACGTCGGGCAGCGTCATCGGCGAGGTGATTACCAACGATGCCACAGTGTCCCGGCAGCCACTGAAATATGATGTCATGTCCTCGTTCAGATGCGCAATGGCAGGTTTCGTTGATTTGTGACACCAGCTGTTCATAATTGCCACGTCGTAAGCTTCGCAAGCTGTGGAGGGCTGCTTTCGAGTCACAAAATATTGCCCATTTGTTGGGCGGTTCTTTTTCAATGTATTCGACAGCAGCGCGAAGAGCGGCCAGTTCAGAACCTGTAGATGTCGTTACGTGAGAAGTTTTGAACTTGATGACGACCGATTGAGATGGTAGAACAACGGCGCCCGTAGAATTTTCGCACACGGAACCATCCGTGTAAACATGAATTCGGCGCAATATTTCTTTAAGCAGAGTGCTCTGCGGTCCAATATGGTTTGGTACAATTTAAGCCGGCATCTTGGTGTGTCATGAAGCGGGTATTCTAGAAGAAGATGATACGTGTCTTCGTCAACAAAGGGACAATCACAACGTGAAATTTCAGCGCAGACAATTCTTTATAAAAATTGTTTCATGTAGGCGGTGCTAAGGCGTAAGAGCTTCGATTTATATGATATTGATCTGCCTATTCAGTTCAGTATTCCATTAAATTTATACAGAAACATAGCAAAAAGAGAACTCCTTCATGGTCACGTCCTGTGAGCGCATGTTGAGAGTGAGGCTTTGATAAGAGTGAGGCATGCTCGCATTCAGTTTTTGTCTAAAGATTTAGTGTCGCTACTTAAACGACGGTAACGGACTGCAGCATTTCTAATGAGCCTCTTGTTTCATTTTCATGGCTCAAAAGTTTTGCAGACGAAGACGGACTTTAGTCTTGAACCCATAGCTTTCTCAGGTCATAAATCGTAAAGCGCGACATGATAAAATCAGGCCAGGCTGACAGCCCTAGTGATTCAATTGATCTTGAAAGGAAAGTTGCGTTGCAGTGTTGGAAACTTCACATTCTTACTTCTGCTGCACAAAAAAACGTGGCCTTTATAAGCTCAACACTGGTGGATGACGTATAGTGAAGTTGCTACAAGTCCGGACAATATGTCAATACTTTCCTGAAATGAAATAAGGTAATTTCGGAAATTAGAAAAAAAATGTGGCAGGTACGCAGAAGCCCCCAGAATTTCCGGCGAGAAACTTCTGAAATCCACATGTCCGCAGCGTACCAAAGCTTGCACAAAGTTATGTTCTGTTAGGTAATGAGCTGTGGTCAAACAAGGAAGCTCGCCGGTGCCAACGTTTCAACAAGAGAACATGTCTTGGTCAAAACAAGTCCCCTTGTCGAAATGTTCGCTCTAGCGACATTCCTTGTTTTACCCCGCACAGTAGATCACCTAATATTTCTATCTTTCTGAGAAAATCTGTATGGTTTTTTGTTTATATATCCTTCTCTTTGAGTATGCTGAACTAAATGCATTACAACTCCAAAATGTCCTTAATTAACGAAATCTGCATCGCTGCTGAACCTAGGAGTTGTATATTTGTGCCTCGGAAATAAATGTCGGCGTTCGTAGCCCATTCTTTTCACAGTGGTGAGGAAATTATTGCCACTTTCTCGTTTAGTCTGACTCTATCCTTCCCATTGAAAATGCTGAACTAAATGCTGTACTACTCCAAAATGCACTTAATTAACGAAATATATATCCCTGCTGAACCTAGGAGTTGTATATTTATGCCTCGGAAATATATGTCGGCGTTCGTGGCCCATTATTTTTATTGTGGCGGGGAAATGATTGTCGCTGATCTCGTTTAGTCTGCCTCATTCTGTCTTTTATCGAGCGTTCGAAAAGCTTTATCTCTTTCTGTGTGTAATGATTGAGCGACATTTTACATTAGTCGCATTATTCAAATTTGCTACAGTTGTAAGCCATTATTTTTGCTGGCGTTGTCGCTTTTATTTATTCATTTTTTCGTCAAGCAATTTCGAGCAACCGAAGTCACCAGCAGTGCTTGCCCAAAAAAAGTATGTTACGCCCATGGTCTGTCTTAGTCTTAGCGGACGGTTGGCGAAGGTATCTTTATCCCTGCCTTTATTTACCTTACAATAGTCTTCACGCGTGTGAAGAAAAGAAAAAAAGCCGCCGAATTCGCGCTTTCGAAAGAAAGGATCACAAATATAAAAAAAAAACGAGAAGTAATTGAGTCGCCTTGTCACGTACTGATTCAGTGGGCGCTACAATGCGCGTTTGACCGTAAAGTTTTTCGTAATTAGAAGCATCCTTTTTGCGTCAACCGAGAGAGAAAAAAACAAATAAAAAAAGATTCGGGTTCGTTAGAAGTTGCGGATCGTCGGAATTTCATTAAAAAGTTGTCAGGAACAGCAACACGTTCGTGAGACGAAAATTCCCTTGAACCACATTTGGGACACAGCGTTTTCAGAGCAAATGTTGGACAAGATTGCAGCGGTCGTGATGAAAGTGAGTGGCGGACAGAGACAATGTGCTTCACTTTAAAAGTTTAGACTCGTTTATTTCTTTTTCTTTTTTTAGAACACAAGATTCCTCAATGTGGGCGGACTGTGAAAGGTTCGCGCACTTGATGTCGACTGTACAAGATTTCCAGCTAGAAAAAAAAAAGCAGCAAAACCCGCATATGACATAAATAATTCTTACAGAAATATTCATTTCCTGCGCTTTTGTTACCGCAGTTAATAAAACATACGCACATATGTCTTTTATATTTTCGGAAATTAGAAATGCATAATGATTGCGAGAAATCTTGAGCGCTCGTTCTGTAACCTCATATTTAGTTTCTGTGTGCAAATGTTTATGCTTGAGCTGTTAGCGTTATTTCACACGGATTTTCTTCAGAATCAAGATTGTTGCGTACTCTTGTATAAGGTTGCCTAAGGGCAGTCAGGGATATTACAAGCGCTTAGTTATTGCAAGTTAACATAGAAAATTATTTCTGCTTAACAGAGACTTGCAAGAACTACCACACAAACCAACTGATTAAATGTTGTATGCATTCATGGAGTAAGAAAACCATTGGGAAAGGAAAAAAAAAGCAGCTTTTCGTCTGCTCCCTGTCGTGCGCCCGAGTGTAGACCTGTCTAAACAAAGAAACTATTTCTCCTTTCCTTGCACTATGGTCATTGTTATCCAGACTAAGACAAAATTAATGAAAATGAAAACATTACAGACAACCCCGTGAACAATATGAGCACTGTGAGGAGATGGATTATTTCCTGGTATCTATTGTAATATAGTAAGCTTACTCTTCATAATAGCACCCACTAATTGTTGTTCTTATCGAGTGCTATCACATCCATTGTTTAGAATTCCTCATACCATGACTCACATTACCCGATACAAGCTAAAGAAGCGTAGCGAACAAAGGTAATATAGCCGCGGGCGCATTTTACTTGTGAGGAGAAATAAGGTACGTCCAAGCCGCTTACGAGTTGTAGAACTTTTATGCACAAATATTGTTGTGACTTCTTACTTTGTCCTAGAAGTTCACATTAGGTAGACGGCTGACTACTTGAAAGAGGATCAATCGACGGATTAAGGAAAGTGATTATGAAACAAAAAAAACTAACTCAAAAGTACCGAGTGCATGCTGAACTATGTACCACCAGTGTATATAAGGAGCGAATGGGTAGCAATGCTCACTTTGAAGGTCATATCAATATTTTTTTGCAGAAATTGAGAGAGATATTTGTATTCTTACAAGCTGCAAATCACTCTATCTCTTTAAGAAGGAATAGCTATTGAACTAGCAATTTTTATGTAGGGAGGAGAAAGCGAATGATAAGGAGGTCAGCAGGAACAAGAGGGGAGAATGGGAGATAAAAGTGAGAGACGCAGAAGGAGGAGGTTTCCTGAAGATTTGCGTGCGCAAGCAAAACGTTATGTACTCGACGGCCAGAAGTGTACCGAAGTGGAACAACTGGTTCGTTTGTGAAGCTGTAACGACGAGCTGGAAAGAACTGATGTGACAGGACGTGACGCATCTTGTTCTCGCGTTATTTTGCGAATGGCAACTAGTAAACCAGTTGTATACCCCTGGACAGCGGGGCTCTGGCGGAGCAACTACCAACATTTACTGGCAAGCTAACACTGCCCATCGCCACAATGCTCCCCTCACCAAATAATGCAGTAGCTGTAAAACCTTGTGTGCCGGTGGATGGCGACGTCAGTACTCTATAGCACTAATGGCTCTAAGCCCTAAGCACAAAGAGAACTAAGTACTCTAGTGGCTAATGCACAGGAACAGGCTATTTAATCCGGCTAGAACGACTGAGAGCGATCGTCTCTGTGCGTCAAAATGAGGGCGTTGATGTAGGAAATGATTGGTAGTGTAATCGCAACCGCAAACAGCGCCCGTAGCAACATAAGCGGTGCGCCGCAGAGGCTAGAAAAGGGCTGCTTCAAATTTTTGCACTCCTAAAAAAGAAAAACGTCTGCATCATTAAATAACCATCAATCCGCCCCAGATTTTAAAGTCATCGCAAGTGCTTTTTGGGGAGAATGAACCGCGAACGCGCTGCACGTTTCATTACTCAAGTGCTTTCCTGAACATTATTGAACAACCAGCTTCTAAAAGCGCATTCAGCATCACCCTTCGCGCTTGATCATGCCACTGTTCTCCCGTGGGCGGGAATGGAAGCGCAAGCAATAGCCAGTTGCGAATCGTACACGCAGTTCTCGCTTTACTCCTGTATTGCACGCATCAACGGCCAGCGTAAAGTGCCGCGAAGTTCTGCTGGCTGGTTTCTCAAAGCGCCTTAATTCTGCAGAACCACGTATGCAACATTTACGCTCGACTAATCAACAACCAGTACACCTCAATTTCGTCCGAAGGGCACCAGTTGGTGGGTATCTTGTTTTTTCCGCTTTTCTTGGCTCCCGAGTTCAGCTTATTTCTGCTGCGAACGCCTAGAGCTCCTATCTAACGCCTGCGGCGCTTTCGCGAATGAAGGTCAATACGGCGTGTATATATTTGTCGTGGGAAGGAGGTGAGCGTGGGAAGGAGGTGAACTAAAGGCATCATTAACCGCGTGCTATTTTGTAACTCTTTTTTTATGGCCGACTGCCGCAGACCGGGACGTTCACCTCGTACGGTCTCGCAACATCGCGCAAATATCCCAAGAGGAATATTGCGGCTGACCCTAAGGAACGCAGTGTGTAGTTCTGTTCGAGGCTCCCGCGGCATCGGTACTTCGTTACGCTCGTATTCAGCTTCACACAGTGTTCTGGTGTACTGAATGAATAGGAAAGCGTGAAGGCGGTGTATTTAGAAATGCGGGCTGGATTACGTTATGCAGACGAGAAAAAAAAAAGACAAGTTGAAAGTAGGGGGGTATACAACGCGCATACAACGGTATGCGCGTGTCCGATGCGGAGAATCAAAGGCAGCCTGAACTTTTTATCATGACAAAGACGTCAGGAACGCTATACTTTCCAGGCATGTCCATGTGACACTGACGTCAGAACTTGCTGACGTCAGCATAGAAGCGCACTGGGTTGCACATTTGCACATATTGCCCAGAGGGCCGCCTGTAAACTTTCGCTTCGTGTTCAGAACCCGCCAGCTTGCTAGCGAGGATGGTAGCCTGCTTTGCACTCCCATCATCAATGCAGCGGGCTTCTGTATTTTGTATGTCTGTGGTGTCGTTCTTAGTGTCTGCATATGTACCTCGCAGGGAACATCGCTGCCGCTGTAGCGATCGTAATGAACGGACCTCCAATTTAGTGTTTATTGCTACCATGTCTTCTTTTTCCTATCGACGTTTAGGACGCGAACTATGAATTATTTTTCCTTCATAGTTCGCATCCTAAACGACCATGAAAGGATAAATAACCTAGCCCAGCAACAAGTAGTGATACCTTGGTTTATTTTATCTTATTTTTATTTTTTTATTTTTTTTATTTTTTTCACTGCTGTCTCTATATTGCGCTCAGGCCTGGGTCAAATTGATGAATTGGGTTGAACGTAACTGATATCAACTGCAAGCTTCGAAGAAACCGAATAGCCTCCCTGCGTCACGATTATATCTACCATCCACAGAATCTTCCTCTTGTTTCCGACAATAGACATCTGTGTTTAATATTATCGACATCATACCTCTCGCCGCGTGCTGCATGTCAACTGGGCACCAGTCACGTTTCCATTAAAAAAAGCATAAGCACATGTTGCTTCCGGTTGCGCTGCTAGGGTTGCGCTGCTAGGGATGGGATGCTAGGGATGCTAGAAGATCATGGGACAATTATTTCTTGTTTTTTTTTCTTTGTAGAGTATGTGAAATACATGTGTTGCTCTCATTAAATCAACGAATTCTTTTATTTTCATTGTTTTTTTATTGGTGCTTGCAGTCTGTAGTTATCGCCTCCCGTTTTAAATTTTATTTAGACAATGCAACACTAAATGAGGTGGCTCCGTGGCTAAAGGCGACACCATCGGTTGGCTGACTGGGACCCCGACACCAGCACACATGCAAGCACAACAGTTCCGGTTTTTGACTGACATACTTGAGTATAAGATGCAAACGCGGCAGAAAAATTAACTCCTTATAATTTACACCCGGTACATATATTACAGTAGAAATTGAACACCATAAAATTTCATGCTAACATTATACTTAATACGACACGGAACGTAGAATACATACATAGTTACCCATTAGTTAGGGTAATCAACCGAGCATCTTCAAAAAAGATATTGTCTTACGAAAAGTAGCAGTTTCGCACGTTTTGTCACAGAAACCAACAATATAGATTCATCTATTAAAACCATAATGCTACAATAGTTATTTGTAGATAAGTTATAATTATCGGCTTTCGGATGTAGTTTCCATGGACGTCCCCCACCTCCACTGCTTATTTTTTCGTGCCTTTGCGTTATCTCCCCGCTATTCTTTCCGTCTTTCATTTCCCCATACCCTTTTCTGAGTGCAGAGTAGCAAACCAGATTTGCTTCTGTTTAACCTCCTTTCCTGCCCACCCCACTTCTCTCTCTCTCTCTCTTTCTCTCTTGGATTTCGGAAATTCCTGTGTCTAACTTGGTAACGTGATATCCTCTGTGCACATCAAGAAAAAAACAATGGTTCGCGGTTAGTTTGAATTTACAAAAATATTATTTTTGATAAGCGCAGGTTATATGATGCTCGAACAGATTACATATATACCATGGCGCTCAAATGATTCAGAAGTGTGGTCGTACTTCAGCAGATTTTCGATAAAACTAATGTCTTTCTTTTGAGGTATGTGCAGGCTGTGTAATGCAGCTGCAGATGACAGGTACCAAACAAATCAACAATAATTCAGTCGAGAATGAACGGTGCTTAAAAAGCGTTGTCGTCTTGACTGATTTGGTAATAATATCCGATATCTGTTCAATAAACCAATTGACTATGAAGTTTTATTTATAAGGTGATTAATGTGTGATTTGGGACTCTCGTGGATCATTACTGCAAGAAACCTGTGCTCAGAAACGCGCTCTATTCTCTGTGAATTAAATAATAATGTTTCGGAAGCTTTCCCTAGATTAATAATTGGAGACAAGATAATGAATTTTGTTTTAGGTATATTTAAAACTAATCGATTAGCGTAAAACCACTCAGACAAGTTTTCAAGCCACGCACTTGCATTAAAATTAGTGAAATTAGTGAAAGATAGGTTTGTATTGTCAGCAAAAACGACCATATTGGGAGTTTTCGAAATACGAACAATACTGTTTATACATAAGAAAAACTGTATACCACCTAGAATATGCTCCTATGGTGCCGCAAAAGTAATTTCCTTCTTATGTGACACTATGTTCTTAATCGCGAACCATTGTGGTTGGCTAGATGAAGAATTTTATAGAAGATTTAGCGTTGCGCCTCGAATACTATAATGAGATAATTTCTCTAAAAGAAGGGTACCTTTCTTAGCATCGAATGCCTTACTGAAATCCCCCCAGAAAGAGAAAAATATTAGCGTAAAGGTGTTCCGCCAGGTTGCTGGCGAACGTTTCGCGAATATTAACAGTTCAAGTTCGCCAATGGTCTCGTATGAAATCCGTATTGCTGCGGTGATAACTTGTGCTTCTGCAAATGACGGATTATTCGAACGTTAATCACTTTCTCAACTATTTCAGAAACAATTGATAGAATCGATATCAACCGATAGTTGCTGATGCAGTCGACAGAACCGCCTTTATGCAAAGCGTGCACAAACTCTTGCTACTTTCATGTGCTCGGGAAAGAATCTAGCAGAAAGTATCAGATTTTTCAGAGAGCTTCTGTGTGGCCAATCCTACTCGTGGGTATGAGCCATGTTTTGAAGACACGACAATTATATCCTGGCCCGCTGCCGGCCTGCCGAGCGAGCTAAGAACCCTCCGCTACCAATTGGCCAAGTAAGATGGCACAGAACAGCGGCATTCCGGAAGGTGACGCCACCTCCTATCAAAGGCGCTATGACATTGACGATTGTTAATGGGTTTCACCGGTCTGTGCGTTAGGGCTCCGCAGCAAGACCGCCACCATCTTAATTTGCGAACACGCTATGCTGCGACGGATGCCACTGAAAGACGAGGGTAAATTCTAAACTGCGTAGCTTCCTTGTGCAGCGTCAGGACGCTGTATAGGTATATGCTCTGCGGAAATTCTCGCTCCAGTACCTGCAGCGCTGTCTTGCAGTCCAGTAATATCACTCACATTGTCAGGCATTGCGTTTTTTAGCATTCCGATGTTTTCAAAGTTGGAACCTCAGTCCGTAATTACTATTTTGACAAACTTAATAAATGCATGTTCATTGTCTTATGTTAATCTACGCTGCAAGCAAAACAATTCGTGTATACCCAATCTTCTTGTATAGCTTCCTTTCTTACTTCCTTTCTCTCTCTCTATCTCTCTCTCTCTCCTTTGTTTTAACAGCGAAGCTGTCTATGGTTAAGATCTGGAAAAAATGTGTCCGAAGTGTTCACAAAAACAAATTATCATGTGGGCCGATCCTGGTGATAATGCAGAAAGGGTCAAAGCTCAATAGCACATACCTCTGTGGGCTCGGGGACCTGTAAAGCGCCCTTGAGCTATCCTTGTCATACGTGCGACCCAAGGAGGCCCCAGGTACAAAAGTAAGAACAGATGTTTTTGAAAAAAATTTTTTGTACAACTTTTTCGAAAAGGACTGTTAAAAAATTCTCGGCGCCAACCGCGCAAACGCGCTAGTGCCACTGCTCGCGAGTTCGTCGTCTTCCATAGTTGGCTCCGTTGACCAAAAAACTGTCATCATCAGCAACGGCTCGAGCGTCGTCGTCTTCATCAGCTGGCTCCGTTGCCGCTCATCATTCCAGCGTAGAATTTCACTTTTCTTCCTTCTGTCGTTATAATGGGGAGGCCGCGTTTTCGGGAGTATGTACAAGTTATGCGTTTGTGCCACTATTCAACCAATATAGCATAACCACCATGTAGAACTTAATATAGCTATTGAGCAATACAGCTTCGCTGGTCTTCCATCTTCATGTAGTGAAACGGCTCTGATTTCTTCTTTTTTTTTTGCGAAGCGGCAAGGGTTTTGATGTTGCGCTGGTTGGGCTGTGAAGAAGAGGAGATATTATGGGACAAGTGACTGTGAGTGTGGTAAGAGGAGGAGGGTATTGGTTCGGTATCTAGGGGTCGGGTGCCGATTAGTTGGCTGCATCAGTGATGACGTCATCCTCCCCGTGCTGGACTCGCGTTAGTTCTCGGCGGAATTTAAGGGACACGGCTCAGTGTCGTGTGTTACACCGGCGCTTTGGATGGCTTCAAGTGGAGCAGCCTGTCGAACAGTGAAGCACGCAGCTCCTGAAACTGTTTTAGTCAAATGACGAGAAGCTCGATGGCGGCTGGAGACGGCCTCGACAGATAGACAAACAAGAAGCTTCGCTTGCTTCAACCATCAGCTTCGTTATTTCTGCATAATTTTTTAAACTCGTTTCCAACAGTCTTGCGAGAAAATATCGAATATTTCACGTAGCTTTACCGAAGGATCAAAACTGAAACACATTGGACAGGTGAGACTAACGCTATATTGTTCGCAGTCGTCTTGAGTTACCCAGGCTATTTTTTGAAGTGTGACCAATAAGCTAGTTAGCTACGTTTAATTATGCAGCATTTTAAATATTTGCTTTATTGCAGAAGTTTTACTTGAAAAGTTGTAGGATGTACACAAAAACAAACAATGTAGTTGTCTCCACGACTTATATTTTTTATGTCGTTCTTTTTTAACGGCTCTGAAGAAAGCCCCCATATATGAAGAAAATGAAATGACGTCACTGGTCGTGCGGGTTTGGAAGACAGCACTCAGTCGAGTAGCAAAGGAATGAAGCCTGCCTGCCCATCGAAAGCTGACGAGTGTGCTTGTGTCCGAGGACCGCGCCGGCCTATCACTTTAAAGCCATGGCGGACTTCGATCTTCACATTGAAGGTACCGACGCACGCCGGACGTCATAGCCGGTCGCTTTCTTTTCTGCTGAGCATGCAGGCTTCGTTATTTTTTTATGCGAAGCATATTACGAGGGCTCAACCCAGCTCCTCAGGCGCGGCGGTGACCACGAAATCACGTGACACCGTGACGTCACGACAGAGGAGAAGTGGCTTTGGCTCAACTCTTGCAAGACGGGCTGGGTGGGAATCGAACCAGGGTCTCCGGAGTGTGGGACGGAGACGCTACCACTGAGCCACGAGTACGATGCTTCAAAGCGGTACAAAAGCGCCTCTAGTGAATGCGGTGTCTTAGAAACGAGCTGTTTCTAAGGCTCAGGCGTGCGACGCTTGCTCAGGCGCACATTTCGTTGCCGCGCCGAACGCTGCGTTGCTCGACGCTCACCGCGTCCAATGCGGGGCGCGTAGTCGCTGGCGGGTCGACGGGAACGCTGTCGCGTTCCACTCTTGAAGGCGAAGCAGGGTCTTGCCCTCTTGAGCGACTCAATATTCTTTTTTTTTTACCCTGCGCTGACGAAAATTAGCAGCAATAGTTACATCTACCTTTTCAAGTACGTATTTAATTACAAGTTCTTCAATTTAGAAGTTGAGGATCGGAAAGAAATATATCCAAATGAGATCTACCTCCATGAAGTTGGCTGTTGTGGTAAAATATTTTTTCCAGGCTCAATAGAAAGCGCGCGAGAATTGAAACAGCACAACGTGACTAGGCACTTGCGTGCAGCGACGTTAGTGCCCTAGCTCATCAAACATGCCTTATACGAGTGATCGATGCTGTACCCAGAAAGGATGTTCCACACATCCGTAACTGGGACCATGATTGAGCATGTCGAACGACGCCCAGGTACGCGAAGGAAACGCGTATCAACACTTAAAGATGGTTCCTGTCGCTGGTTCATAGAAGAATGTTCCAGATAATAGGTACTGGTATGTGAAAAACTGTTCCCATAGCCACGGCTATTTATTTTGGAGACAATTCCACATAGTTATTGTTACGTGAACTTAAAATTTAGAAGAAAGAGTTCAAATATATGGAACTCCGTTTCTTTGCATGGCAGAGTGAGTGTAATTACTTTATTTCGGTCCAGAGAAGACGGAGGGGAGACCCCGCGCCACGCAGCTAGTCCCACGTAGGGACCGCCAAGTATTTTGTTATGGAGGACGCCGTTCTATTTAACGAAGGGGAAAATGTTCGCAGCTTATAGCTGGAACCTCAGTGAAACAGTGTATGAACTTAGACGCGCGCACACACACGCGCGTACAAGTATATATATATATATATATATATATATGATCCCAGGGTAAGTTATCGTACTGACAAATTAATACCCCAGAAAGTGGATGGGAAGACCGTGCCGCGGTAGCTCAATTGGTAGCGCATCACACGCGTAATGCGAAGACATGGGATCGTTCCCTACCTGCGGCAAATTGTTTTTATGCGAAGCATATTACGAGGGCTCAACCCAGCTCCTCAGGCGCGGCGGTGACCATGAAATCACGTGACACCGTGACGTCACGACAGAGGAGAAGTGGCTTTGGCTCAACTCTTGCAAGACGGGCTGGGTGGGAATCGAACCAGGGTCTCCGGAGTGTGGGACGGAGACGCTACCACTGAGCCACGAGTACAACGCTTCAAAGCGGTACAAAAGCGCCTCTAGTGAATGCGGTGTTGCCTTAGAAACGCGCTGTTTCTAAGGCGTGCGTCTCTTGCTCAGGCGCACATTTCGTTGCCGCGCCGAACGCTGCTTTGCTCGACGCTCACCGCGTCCAATGCGGGGCGCGTAGTCGCTGCCCTGTAGCCCATTGTCTTACACCCCTTGGCGGGTCGACGGGAACGCTGTCGCGTTCCACTCTTGAAGGCGAAGAAGTAATGCACGAGTTGTTTCTTCGTCTAGCCGAACCAAATATAGCCAAGCAACAGCAGTTCACCAGGCTAAACAGTGGTTCAACAACTAAAATAAAGGCTAGTATGCTTCGCATCCTGGGCTTAACCTTACCTAAGCCACAGCCATTTTTTTTAAGACGAATCAGAGCACGGCCATTCGGGCAAGCCAGAGCAAACTGACGTCAGTTTAATCTGTTTTTTTTTTAATTGCGTGAGCTGTCTTCGGATCCAAAAAAGAAAGAGGAATAACCACGTAAAAGACAACGTCCCGTAAATTGCTTCATTTGATATTTGAACACGCTCTACAACTTTCCAAATATGACTTATGACCTAAAACGAATATTTAAAAATTTGCATAACTAAACTTTACGAATTATCTAACTGATCGCATTAAAAAAATGTTTGAGTAACTCAAGACGATTACGCAGAATATTATAGAATAAAGAACTAGCTTTAGAGAAGGGAAACTGTACCTTCCACAGTGGTACGAAAATAAGCAGCGGTAGCGCATGGGAGTTACGTAGGTGTACGAGAGATGGCGCTGCTCAAACAGAAAGTGGAAATTAGGTTTTTTTTTTTCTTTAAGAGCAAAATTCAATATGGTCGCTTTTCACCAGTAGCGTACGCTGGTACGCGCCGCTCTCGCCCTGCTGGCGTTGTAGCATGCCTTACCTTATTGCCTTGGCTGCCGCGTAGCTTGTGCGTTTTAACTACCAGGGGTGCGATCGGAGATGGTTGTTCGGCGCGTTCGTTCGGTTACCGGCGCGCGCGATTGGCCTACTCCGCGCCGACGTCGCCAGCCGCAGGTTGTTGCGCAACTTAGGTTGTTGCGCTGGCGTTTCTAGAGGAAGGAGGAGAGCGGGTGGCGGTTCGAAACGCGTTTAAAGAAATGGCAGAAAGTGAATTCCGGCGTCGTTTTTGTTTGTCCAAACAAATAATTCGTTGGTTGTACAGCGAAATAGACGCCATCATCGGTACCAGCGAGCCACTGGAATGTTGTCGTTGCCTCTTGAAAAGTGCGCCACTCTTTTCGTCGTTTCTTTTTCTTTTTTCTTCTCGCTGTGGGCGACACCACCTAGAGACGACGCAAAGAAACTAATAGTTATAAATTGCAGTAGTCACAAGTACTACTATTTGAAAACGTGTTTGGGCTTGAGAAGAAAAAATACGTTTTTTGAGATAAAGATTTCATTCATTTGGAAGTCGAGAAACATCTCGTTTTGTAGTATACTGTCTGCAAGCAGACGACAAATGACGGAAGTAAACTTCCAGGGAGGTCACTGCTTCCTGTCCTGATTGGCTGCTCTCTCCGCCCCGTTGTCACAAATTTTGCATACTGCCACTTTGTGACATTGCAGCAACCGAACAGAACGCGTATCGAACAAAATATCTCCGATCGCGCCCGAGGAGGCCATCGGGCCTCTACTGACGCCGATACAAACAAGTCACAAGTGAGTGAACAGAACGTACGACTTTATTGACAGAAGACAAACAGTTCACCTTCTCGTACAGGAGCAGAAATAAAATTTGCATGTTGAGATACGCCGGAATTGTTAACGAGCTCGTAAGTGGCTCACTTTCCTCTTCGCACATGTCGGTCTGGAAACGAGCGAAAACCAGCAGCGCAAGCAGATTGGACAGTGTAACACCTATTTGCACCGACAGTCGCCGTTGAAGATCAGCAGCTTGCATTGCGAAGAAGTCGGTCGACGCAGTCAAGACAGCAACATTGACTACCCGGCATTTTAGCGTTAACTCCTTTCCAACCTGCACGTTTATTTTTGTTCTTTCAGGGACCGCTAATGTGCGGCTCAAACTTCGTGTCTCACTTTGTCTCAGTATGGACATGGTTGGTTTTGTGCGCATCAACTTCGGCAGCAGCTTCCTGCTGGGGTAATGGGGCTCCTGTGATGACCAAGATGTGCTTGGTGCACGCTCTGTTGGGACAGAAGAATACGTGAAATACACCACAGATTAGCCAAACTCATGTAGTGTTTTATGTCTTAACCAATTATGCTGAACCGTAAATATGAACAAACATTCATGAACGAACAATTACCATGTATCTCAAGACTAGCGAGCCAATACAACATATCAAGCATATTTATTTCTAAACCCGGTGTTGTTTACCTTGGAGTAGCAGGCAAAGTTCTTACAACGATCTTGTTGTAGCAGCCAGTAACTTCTCTTTAGCGCGTGGAGTGTGTTGCTTTAAACTTGTGCCGTGCTCCTTACGGCATGTGTGGAGCAGAAATTTCGACTGCATCAGAAGTTGAATCAGCACAGTTTTACAATACAAAATGCAAAATGGTTGACATATATATCGTGATGGTTCGTGACTGCAGAACACATGCAAACGTTCACTGTTTGTTCTAGGAAGCTCAAGCAGCGTGTTAAATAAATAGTGCTACTGTTCATAAAATTGATGTCTGCCTAACTACAATCCATGTCAACAGCTTAATTATTATTGACATCACAAATAAGAACATTTGTGCACTCATTTATACACTAGGAGAGATCGCACTGCTGGTTCCGCAAGAAAAATGCATGAAAAACCAAGGTATTAGAACTGATGCATTCTTTATCTGCACGAACGTGATTCACCGCTTCACTACTGCAAAAATAAATGCCCTGAGGTAAACTGAACTGAACAGCAAGAACAATTGGAACCAACAAGTACAAAACATGGATGAATTATCATGATTGCAACTGTTTAATACATTAAATTCAGTACTTTCACTTCAATTTATCAAAGAGTTATACGGTTTTGTGGACGAAAGAAGTTGCCGGCGGACTCGAAAAAAAATATTGAAGGCAACGCAAATGCTCCTATGGCCACGGTTGCAACGAGATGAATGACGCGACGCGCATTCCGAAATCGCTTTCTCTTTCTTTCGTGATTGTGTGCGTATAAAGACGGCCTCGCAACTAAAGCTTTATATTTCGGAAACAGCAACGGAAGATCCTGACTGCCTATATATAATTCAGAATCTAATTCGTTAGCTCGTCTTCACCTGTAAGTTAACGAGACGAATATTACATAGCGATTCAAGCAGGGATGTTAAACGACTCACCGTTATTGCCGTCCCCAGTCGCAGCAGAATCAGGCTCCCGTTTCAATGTCGACGTGTTCCGCATGGCTCACCACCGAAACCTAGCTTTCGGGCTTGCATCTTCGCTCGCACGCGCGTCATTTCACCCCAAGTTAAATGACGCGAGATAACGAAGCACAATAAGCTGGTTTTAGCACAAAATGAGCAACTAGCAGACGTGTACGAACCAATGAGTCCGTGCTTGCCGTGCACGAGAACATACCGGTAAAAATTTTAAATCGAGGCCTGAGGTCACGTGGGAGGTCAATGATGCTGAACGTTATTTCGCGTTTATAATGACAAAACCAAATGTTACTTATAAAGAGTACAATGTATATTTAGGAATGATAACTTCGTACTGTTTGTCATGTAATAAAAACGCTTCGATAAGTGCGGGAGAACGTTTGTAAGTTAAAACTGCGCTTACTGCGGCGCCTCTAGCGGGAAATATCGGACTCACACAGGAAGACCTCGAATTTCTGCACTACGCTTGTCTTACTAGCAGCGCCCCGCGGTCAGCCTTCTCGCCCTCTGAGGCCATTTGTTGAAATTGAGAGTGTGCTACCCATAACAATATACCATTTGCCTCTTGACACGGTAGCGCTAAGGGCCCCGTGTCGCAGAAAATCCGGTGTCGGTATCGGCGTTGGCATCATTGTCCGTTAGGGTAAAACCATCCCGAACCATGCATCTCGAAGCACGCAGACCCTCCGCGTGGCACAGAGGCGTTACTGAGCTAACTGAATTTCTCAAAGTAAAACGTGCCAGAAAATTCGTGAAGTACGACTTACACACACTTTACAGACACGATAGTGTCAGAATATGTAATTTGAATATACGAGAATACATAATTCTGTTACGCGGAAACTCAAACACGAACCCTTTTTCTGCAGCTGCCGTTTGAGCTGTCTTAGTGGCCGCGGACGGCAGGTGTGGATACTAGAGAGACCTAATGAGTGGGTTGTGGTCTCTAACTTAATGAAGTGTATTGCAGACTTGTAATGATGCGCACATGAGTAACTATTAACGTCCTAATTATGAATGAGGTAATAATGCGAAATTATTGGCCATTGTGGTTGTTCGTTGCAGATGAACAATCGGATGTGTTTGTATCGCATAAAAATTCTATTTTGGAGGAACGGAAAGGCGAAGTAACCGTCTCGCTTCTCTGGGGAAACCTCAACCGTGCCGTGAGGGAAGGAACGCCTGCGCGCGTGGCATTGAGACAGGAGCGGAATGCTTCCACTCCTCGCGACGGCCGCTAGGAGGAGCGATGACGTCAGCGCTAGGGCATAACGCGCCGGAGCGCGCGCTCGTGGTCATTGCCTAGTTACGTGACTCAAGACCATGGCAAACGAATGAGAAGGCGATGCGAACGTGGCCCGGTAATGCTATCGCGTTCCACTCTTCAAGGCGAAGCTTAAGCGTCCTCCAAGTATTTCCATCCAAGGTGCACGACTCTCGTTAAACTTCGGTTCAATTTACGTCAAACACCTGGTAAAAGCATAAATTGTTCAGACGAAGTGTCACGGCGGTTAGAAAATCAAATGCGACATACAAACTGCTCGACAGTGCAAGAAAGAGTTGCCACTTAAGTTGATCGAACGCACGAGATTGCACGAGTGGCACTGGTGGAATCGTACCGCGCCACTCGTTTCATATAATGTTCAGGAAAAATAATTTAGATCACTCATCTGTACTCTGTTTAGAGATCAATGATTCAGATAAATGATGCTCCAAAGTGATACGCTCTGATTTGTGGGTGTAATGTCAACTCAAGGCGCATAGGCCGTAAAGAGGGCTTAGATGTTTGTAAACATCACGCGAACGATTTTGCATTGTGCAGCTTCCAGCCAGCACTGGCGTCGTTTCTTTTGTGTTTTCGCTGCACGGTGTAGGTTCATATTTTACAAGTGCCTACGCTGACGCTAAACTTCCGGTAACGTTTATGTTTTTAAGCCAGCGGAGACCAGAAATATTGTGCTAGAAATGTTCTGTAACCGTTTGATGCCTCCGCAAACGCAACTTCTTTTTTTCTTGTTGGGAGACGCGACAAGGCGAAAATGGCCATGAAACTGTTTTCTTCTTTTTGCCTTCGGCGCCCGTGAATAAACTCAACTCCCATCGTGCTTCCCCGCTCCCGAGACAACGGATTTGTGGCTACAGGCTTGCTCTTTTACACACACACAGAGAGAGAGAGAGAGAGAGAAGAATACAGGAAGGCAGGGATATTAACCAGTCAATAGTCTGGTTGGCTACCCTACACTGGGGGAAGGGACAAGGGGAAGAGAAAGAAGGGAGAGAGAAGGTGTAGGTACGTGTACGGACAGCACTTCAGTTAAAGTCGCTCGAGCAAACCAGAAGTTCTGAGAAAACACAAAAGTGCCTTCAGTGCCTTCTGAGCCGATGATCGGTCGGGACGGTGCTCTAATATTGTCTGTTCACTCAGAGGACGATCGTCTAGTTTCCTCAATGTGTCGGACAAATACTGTCTTTGTGCTTGAAATTGTGGACAATGGCACAATATGTGGTCAATGTTCTCCTCGCATGCGCAAACATCACATGCAGGACTATCAGCCATTCCACTTAGTGCTGAGTAAGCATTGGTGAAGGCCACTCCAAGCCATAACCGACACAGAAGAGACGCTTCATGGCGGTGCACACCGGCTGGAGGTCTGAGTTGAAGTGGTGGGTTTAGTCGTTGAAGCTGTTTACCTGACCGACCTGTATGAATGAGCCGAACGCGTGGTCTCGTAGGAGGTTTATCTGGGCTGTGCTGACGTCTGTAAAGTGAACAAAAAAGATAACGCACGATAGCACGGCGTAGAAGAAAGAAAAGAGACGTGATTTCAACGCGCTGCACCTGCCCGGTGGGACAGTGCACCCGTGCTGGCCGCTGTTGCTGCCGGCTGCGTCTGCTGTCGTCTGCCGTCAATACTACGGCGCGGCAGTTGTGGCGGCAAAACACGGGGATGGGCACCGCGGTAGCCGCCGCGTTGTCTAAGAACCAGATTGTGCATTCAAGAGGTATAGACCACTGCAGCAGTTGCAAGTCCAACAAAAACAGGAAAAGAGGGAAGACCGCACATTGGTGCGCCCGGCCGAAGAACAAGCCGAGCACGAGGATAGACCTCGGCAGCAGAGGCGTGACTACAACCAACGCCAACGTGCCCGTGCGAAAGCGGAGAATGCGGCCAGTGGCATTGCCTCCGAAGAACGTCAGCGAGAGCAGATGCGAGAGTCTAATCGTCGACGTCGAGCGAAAGCTATCGATGAAGATCGCGCGCTGGCGGCCGCTCGTCAAGCTAGGTGCTTCGACTGTGAAGAGGAGAAGGGAATGTGGAGACCGAGTTTGGCGGAGGCCCAGAGAACTGTAGAGAGCAATATGTAAGAAGGTGAAGTAGAAAGGGCAGGGTATGTGCACCGCGCCTATTTGACTTCGTCGGTGACGACGTCATCCGTGCCGCTGCGGATATACTCTTGCAGTGGCTCGCGGCAAAAGGGACGCAACCCTGTGGCGCGTGTTACTCTGGCATTCTGGGGTGGCGTGTTGTTCAGCGCTGCACAGATGGGTTCAAGTGGAATGGATACCAACTAGCTGGTGTCTCTGCCTTTCTACATAACGTACTCAGAAGCGCGAGCAGGTTATTTTTGTTTGGATGGCTGCGATGGTTCGTCTAAACCACACAAATACGCTTTGCCATGGCCACTGTCAGTGTAGAGAGTGAGTACGTTATGCATTGTTTGGTTGCTTATTTTCCTCTTAAACCAAGTGAAACTTATGCGTTTCAGAGAAACTTGTCAAAGAATGAAGCTACTGGTTTTCGAAAGCATTTTCAATTTCTCAACTCAGACCTTTTCTTTCACTATCTTTAAATAATCAATTACACTTGATTTATTCGATCGCCAGCGACCAAATAAAAATCTATAAGACACGCACCAACTTGCCACCAACGAGGCCCTCTGCACTTCATAATCCTACATTAGAGCCGAAAATTTCGGATAACGTCTTCACCATCAAGCCGCTCAGCATTTTAAGGACATTTCAATATCCAATAAGAGAAACATGCCGGGCAGATGAACGCACTTACTGTTTCATCTTTCATCCAACTAGTTCGCCTACGTGTTTGCTTCCGAATGCTCCCCAATATACAACGACACCCAACGTAACAAGAAAGCAGGGAGACGCCGCGTCAGTAGTGGACCTGGTATTTGTCTCGAACACTCTCACACCAGAAATTAGCATAGAATATAGTATTTCTGATCATAAAATGAATTTACTGACCATTCTTTAGCTATCACAGGCGGGTCACCAAAACTATCCTTACATTTATTTTAAACATTATAGAAGTGCAGATGATGCCAGCATTATAGACTATTTAGAAACAGTGTTTGAGGATTTCACAGTGCTGCCTTCACACAATGTCAATGGTTTGTGGGCAAAATTTAAAGGTGCCATAAAACATTGCGAACAGTATTTTGTTCCCAAAATACGTAAACGAACAAACAGAAAAACACCCTGGATCACCCGCGGTATCATCCACTCGAAAAGAAAATTGCAAAGGATGCGCTGGAAAAAACAAAAGCCATTGGCGATCGCGCATCTATCATGTGCGTTAAAGTTAGAATTAAAAAAGGGTGAGGCATGACTTTTTCTCCAATACTCTGACGAACTTCATGCACAATCAGCCGCGAGAATTCTGGCGCTATTGGCGAAAACCTTAAAACCCGATAGTGCAAATTCAAATCGCGCGATCTCTCACACATGATGCACACGATATTGCTAACGCTTTCAATGCCCATTTCCAATCTGTGTCCACACGATCTTCCCGCCCAAGAGACGTTTCGTTTGCATTTGATTAATTGACGCCCGCTGTCATTATAACTGAGCTAGGTATACTGAACCCGCTCTTGAACATTGACACAGACACACACACACATGCAAAAAAAAAAAGAGCGCCCTGTCCCGCTAACCTTTCCAATGCGTTTCTAAAACGATATGCTATCCAACTAGTTCCGTTCTTGCACAGGAATTTTGTGGTGTCACTTCAAGCAGCTGCATTGCCTTCAGACTGGCTCGTTGCAAACGTAATCCCGATTCACAAAGGTGGCAATAGGTTGCACATAGACACATGCCGACCGATTTCTCTAACAAGCTGCTGCTGGAAATTATTGGAGCAGATTATTAACAAATCAGTTATTACTTTCTTAGAGAGCAATATTCTGATATACCCTAAACAGCATGGTTTCTCATCACTTCGCAGAGATAATCAACTCCGCACTTCAAGGAGACGCCATATTCGTAGATTTCTCCAAAGCCATCGATCGCGTACCTCACTGGGAACTGATTGGAAAACTTAAACCAATTGGCATTGAATCTAACACTGTTGCATAGATAGCGTCTTACCTCTCATTCAGATCACAATATCCATTGGTAGACAATGCTGAGCCTGAGAGCCTTGAAGTTTTTTCTGGTGTGGCACACACCAGAATGTGGTGGTGGTTCGTGCTGGGGCCATTTCTCTTTCTTTTGTACATCAACGACATCCCATCATGTGTTAAGCCTTACACAATAGTACGTCCTTTCGCAGATAATTGTGTTGTCTACACAACTGTTCGGTCCCTGGACAATTAAATTAGACTGAACGCCTAACTAAAGAACATTGCAAATTGGTGTGAAAGGTGAGGAATGAAGTACAACATCAGTGAAACAGCATGCATGACTTTTACACATAAAAACGTACTTGACGTATTCACTTACAATATACGGCGCACAGCAATAATAAGATCAGCAGCAGCAGCAGCAGCAAACGACTTTATTGTGGTCCTGAGGAGCTAAGCGGGGGCCTGCAGGTCCCTACCCAGCCGCTGGCTAGTCCCATGTCGGAACAGAGAGGCCATGCCTCTCCGCTCGTTCACGGGCCCTCTGGACAGCCAGGAGCTGGACGTCCTGTCTCGGGTCTGTGATGGCCTTCGTCCAGTCTTCTTCTGTATTAAAATCCTGTAACACAGGGCACTGCCAGAGCATGTGGTTTAGTGAGCTAAATTCAGTGCCGCAATCTGGGCAGAGTGGATCGATGTCCGGGTGGAGCTTGTTCAAAAAGCCCCTAGAGGGGTAGGACCCCGTCTGGAGCATGCGAAGCGTGCTAGCTTGTGGCCTGTTGAGCTTATGATGGGGGAAAGGAAAACTCTGCCTATTCCCTCTGTAATGAGAGGTGATTTCCTGAAAGGTAACCAGTGGATCACTGTGGACGAGCTCTCCCGAACTCACCCGAGACACCATCCCGTCGCGGCATACGAAACCTCGCGCACGGTCGTGGGCTATCTCATTGGGGTTCAGGTGACCCGGTAATACGTCTGGTCCCATGTGAGCTGGGAACCAGACTATGTGGTGAACAGTGTCAGAGGGGTGTTTGCCGTTTAGAATCCTGGCTGCTTCTTTGGCTATCAATCCCGATGCGAATGCTCTAACAGCTGCTCGGGAGTCCGTGTACACCGTAGTGCGTTTTGAGTCAAGTAATGCGAGAGCTATAGCAGCCTGTTCCGCCACATCGACCGAGGAGGTTTTCAGCGAGGCTGCCGAGAGGAGTTCTCCCCTGTCATTGACTACGGCTACGGAGAACTTGTTGGCACTGGCGTGTTGCGCCGCGTCAACAAAGGTCTCCGTTCCGGATATGTTCTTTAAGAAAGCTCTAGCCCTCGCTAACCTTCGACCTTTATTGTGTTGGGGGTGGACATTTCTTGGAAAAGGGTCTACAATAAAGGAGTTCCTTGTCTGAATATCAAGTTGCGTGATATTTTCCTGATTGAAGCTAGGACGGAGGCCGGCCGCATCCAGAAGTCTTCTGCCTGCATTGGAGTTTGATAATCTAATAATTTGTGCTGATCTTTGTGCTTCTATTAATTCCGAAGTTGTGTTGTGTACTCCCAATGTCATGAGTTTCTCTGTGCTAGCCGTGATTGGCACGCCGATCACCTTTTTGATACTTTTGCGCATAAGCGTGTCTAATTTATCCATTTCTGTTTTCGTCCAATTGAGGGCTGCGACTATGTAAATGACATGGCTGATGAGGAAAGCGTGGTGAGCCCTAAGGAGTATATCCTCGCCTATGCCACCTTTCTTGTTGGACACTCTCATGATTAATCTAATAATGTTTTCAGTTTTCGTGGTGAGTTGGGCTATAGTCTTAGCGTTGCATCCCTTTGAGTTTATTGAAAGCCCTAGTATTTTGATAGAGTCTACTCTCGGGATGGTGTGCCCATCTCTGGTACGAACGCTAATTGGCACCTGATCGAGTGGGGTGAGTCCCCTAGCACCTCGTCTAGCCTGTCTGTACAGCAGGAGTTCCGACTTTCCAGGCGAGAGTGCCAGTCCCGTACCTTTCAAGAAAGACTCTGTAACATCCAGAGCCTCCTGTAGAGCTTGTTCGACCGTAGCCTCCGATCCTCCAGGACACCAGATTGTAATATCGTCGACATATAATGCATGACCTACGTAAGGAATTGCTGCAAGGCTTTCCGACAACTTGCGCATTGCTATATTAAACAGAAGGGGTGAGATAACTGCCCCTTGGGGAGTACCCCTGTTTCCGAGTGTGAAGTATTCCGAGACTGATTGCCTCAACTTTATGGCCGCCGTCCTGCTCTCGAGGAAGGATGCAACGAAGGAGAAGAATTTAACTCCTAAGTTCAAGGCCGATATCTCCTGAAGGATATAGTCATGTGCAATTGTATCGAATGCCTTGGATAGATCCAGTGCGAGGACGCCTTTTACATCTTTGCTTTGAGAGTCGATTATCTGTGTTTTGAGCAGGAGCATGACATCCTGCGTTGAAAGCAAGGGCCTGAAACCAACCATATTGTACGGGAATAGTTCGTTGCACTCAATATGTCTCGATATCCTGTTATGCACTGCATGTTCCGCTACTTTGCTAATGCAAGAAGTAAGGGAGATAGGACGGAGGTTCTCCAAGCTGGGTGATTTACCTGGCTTGGGGATTAAGACCACTGTGGCCTTCTTCCAACTCTCCGGTACAACGCCTTCCTCCCATACCTCATTTATCTCCTTCACTAAAGCTTGAATTGCTTTGTCGTCCAAATTTCTTAAGAGCCGGTTTGTAACTCCGTCGGGGCCTGGGGCAGACCTTCCGTTTAAATTGTGCAGCACTTCCTTGATCTCAGCTTCCGAGAAGGGAACGTCCAGCTCTGGGGCAGGCGCGCCCTCATACTGAGGGAGGGGAGAACCTGGGCTTTGGCCAATGGGAAGGTATTTGTTCGCTAGTTTCCGAAATATGGAGGCCTCTGAGATGCCTTCCATTTTTTCCTTATTAATTAATCGGTCTATGACTAGTCTCTGATTACATTTGGATTGTCCATCGTCTAAGAGATGTTTGAAGAGGGTCCATTTGCCTCCTTTGCGCATTTTTCCATCCGCTGCCGAGCAGGCGTCTCTCCATTGCTGTTTATTAAGTTCTGAGCAATGCTCCTCAATGAGTTTATTCAGCTCCGCGATCTTTTTCCGTAGCCTGCGATTGAGTCTTTGTGTCTTCCATCTCTCGAGGAGAGAGCGCTTGGCTTCCAGGAGATGCGCTAACCTTGCATCCATCCCTGGGGCATCAAAATCCGTAACTATTTCCTTGGTGGCCTTCTCGACATCCATTTGTATCTGTACAAGCAGTTCACTGAACGTGTCGTATACTGCCTCATCTTCACCTCTTATTTTCCTAAAGAGGTCCCAGTCTGTGTACTTATAGGTTTTGGGAGGAGCTGCTATTATTTCCATCCTGAGTTCTATTATGTAGTGGTCGCTCCCCAAGTTCTCCTGTAAGTTGGACCACGTGGCCACAGCATTTCTAGTGAAGCTGAGATCAGGGGTCGTGTCTCTGGCGACCGAGTTTCCCAGCCTCGTGGGGAAACGTGGGTCCGAGACCAGCGTCAGGTTTAGGTCTGTACTCGCTGCAACTAGGTTGGCCCCTTTCTTTGTTCGTGTTATATAACCCCAAGCCGGGTGGGGAGCGTTGAAATCTCCTGCGACTATTAAGGGCTGTGATTTCGCAGCGGTTGCGACCCTATTTAGTAGTGAGCGGAGATTATGCTTATGAGCGGAAGGAGAGCTGTACAGGTTGAGAATGAAGATGTTTCGTCGAATTTTTCCGTGAGGGATGATTTCAATTAACTGTGCCTCGAGACCGGATTTCTTATCCGAGTTACAAATTTTGACTTCGTGCTCCTGAAAAGAGGTGTCTTTCCTGACGAATGTGGCAATACCTCTGCCATTTTCTCCTTTTTGGCTAACCGAACGGTAGCCCGATAAATTTACCTTCTCACTAAGTGTTTCTTGCAAGAGCAGGACGTGCGGCATTATCGCTTGTGCTTTGATGAGCTGCAATAGAGCAGCCTTGCGCCTTAAGAAGCTGGCGCAATTCCACTGCCAGATAATTAGGTTTCCGGTGTGTCCCGCCATTTTGATTTCTATTGAGCTAGCAGAGCCTGCAGGGGACTCGTGTTATCGGGATCCTGCTGTACTTTCTTAGCTTTTGCAGTGGTGCCAGTGGAGATGCTTTTGATTTTGCTAGCGTCTATCATTTTCATTTTAGACTCGAGGATGCCAACTTTACGTGTTAGGTGGGAGATGTTACTGTCCATATGCCCGACAGTGCTAGATTGAATAGCTAAGGCCTCTCTCATCTGCGTGAGCGATTCCTCAATTACCTTCAAGGACGCGAGTATGTTTGGTTCTGGCTTAGGGTCCTGAGCGGGGGACTCGTCAGTTTGCATTGGCTCTCTTTCCGTGGTCGCAGGGGGGGAAATAGCTTTGCGCTTATTCGACCCTTCTGCTTGTACTGGGATGGGTAAGGCTACTTCGCGGGGTTCACGCGAGTTACGGAAGAGCTCGAACTCAGCCCTCAGCGTTCGTAGTGCCTCTTTTAGCTCTGCATTTTCCTTCTTAAGCATTAAAATCTCAGATTGCTCTCTTTTATGCTCCGGCGAGATGCCCTGTGTTACCTGTTTGCCGCTTGAGATGCTCATCCTGGCCTTGTCTGCCCAGGACATTGGTTCCTGGATTCGGACCCTGGAACCCGATCGTCCTCTCGAAAGGGAGCGTCTGCTGCTATTGTCGCGCCCTCTGGAGCGAGAGCGCGATCTGCTGATCGCCCTCTGGATCGGGAGCGGGAGCGTCCTCTCGATGCCGATATGTTGCGATGGGGGGAGTAGAAGGGTTTCTCTCCCGCCATTGCTTCTCCGCCGCTAGCTGTGTCGAAACCACGCGGTCCTGCCGCCCGCTGCGCGTGCTGTGCGCGCCTGCGGCGCCGCCGTCTTTGGCGCACGATGTATGGCACCTGGAAGCGCTGTTTGCACTTGCGGTCTGCCGTTTGGTGTGCCCCACCACAGATGGCGCACTTGGGATCACATTGATGATCCTCTGATGGTGTGAGCATGCCACATCCGCGGCATTTTTTCTGGTCTTCGCCCTTCGGGCAAACGTCGGACCTGTGGCCCAGTTCTCCACACGCATAACAAACGTCTACTTGTCTTCGATACAAGGAACAAGGGTAGCGAACACCATCACATACGACGTTTAGGGGGACCTTGTGTCCGTCGAACAACACGATCACTGTTGTTGTCTTCTTGATTCTTCGAACCCCCAGTGCGCCGGGGTTTCTCCGGTTGACGATCATTTCCGTCAGTTCTGCGTCACTGATGTCCACGTTGATTCCGCGGATCACTCCTTTACATGTGTCGTCCGACGCAGCCACGTAGGCCGCCACTTCTATGACGACACTTGCCATACAAATCTGCTGAACCTTGGCGTAGGCGCGCGCGTTCGCCTCGAACGGCGTGGCAACCACGAGAATGTTCTGGAAGGGGTTCGTGCACAACGTGTCGTCGAACACCTGTTCCGCTGTTAGGGAAGCCGCCTTGGCGAGCGCACGCTTGAAAATAATAAGGTCCGTCTTCTTAACATCCATCCCCCCACGAGGCCTTATAATGGTCTTAAAGTGATTCCTAGGAAGGTTCGCGATTCTGGAAGCTTCCACTACTCGTCTCAATACCTTCTGCGGTGCGGCATTGCGGGCGCCGCCATTACCGCTTCCTTTCGCTGACGTGGGCGCGTTAGGATCACACCGCTCGGCAAGTTTCTTCTTCTTGCTCACGACCTCGATCCAGCCTGAGCACTCCGCTTGCTCCGGATTGATTTCCATGCCTTCTACAACCGAGGTATTGGGGTTGGAGGCTATTTTCTAGCTCGACGACGACGCGTTGGGCCTAGGCTCGACGCCTGCCCGACCGCCCCGTATGGTTTGGCTCGTTAGGCGTAGCTGCGCGCCAACGTGGCGTGCGGTGGAAAAGTCTCGGAAAAGTCCGAAAAATCCACCCACCGGTAAGATTTCCGTAGCCGCCTGTTCCGTGGAGTAAACTGCGTCGATTGATGCACAGTTCCTGTGGGTTGAGGCAAGAAATCTGGTCCAAAAGGTTTGTAGAAACGGGAGCCGACGCGCTCGCACATGTGCGTTCGAAAACGTCGTCTTCTTCGTCATCTTCGTCAATAAGATCAGATATTGTAAAATATTTGGTTGTGACATTCTCGAGCTCGCTCAAATGGGACACTCACATTGATAACACATGTTCGAATGCATTCAGGCAACTCGATTTCTTAATTGCGTCAGAAGTTGGCTACAGCACCATTCCATGTCAAATTAACTGCTTATAAAACCCTCGTTCAGCCGATACTTGAGTATGCCAGTATAGTATGGTCCCCGCACCAGTCTTACTTCATTGCTAAACGAGATAGAATACAGCGCATGGCACTCCGTTTTATTAATTTCAGATACTCACCGTATGACAGCGTCACTGCTTTACGTGAACAAGCAAGCACCCCGACTCTAATCAGGACGGCGCATCGCTGCCATGAAGTTTCTTTTCCTTCTTTATCACGGGCGCATAAACATAGACAAAACAAAATACATCACAACCACGTTTCCAAGATGCAGAAAGAACCAGTCATAATAGTGCATAAGACATCTTTCTGCGCACTGCAACACATTTAAATATCCATTTGTTTCCTTCTACAATTGAAGCCTGGAGCCATTTGCCAGAAACAATTGCGCATGTTGACTGTATCTATCAATTTGAAACTATAACAAGTGCATTTTTCTATGAGTAGGTCTGCTTGCGATTGTTTAGTGCTCTGCTACAACGTTGTGCTGCCCAACAATGTTTTGATTGTTCACCACCACGTCTGCACTTTTCGCAGCTCTTCCCCCTTGCCTGTTTTATCTGCCTTGTACTGTTTTCTTTGATCTATTCGTTCTGTTTGCATTTTATTTGTTTGCATTGTAATAATTACCGCATTTCATTGCTTTCTCCTGTTTCGGCCCGTTTTGCTTGTGACGCACTCCTGTATGAGCCTGCAAAGGCTTACAGTATCGCTGAATAAATAAACAAATATATAATAGCAGTTCACTGCTGATCACTACGCTTACACTTGCTTCACTTCACTACAGTTGTGCCATTACAGAAAGAACGAAAAAAATAAGGCATGTATTTCACATCCTCAAGGCCAGACTTGCTGACAAGACTGATTGTTATAACAACAAAGAAAGACAGTGTGAGCATTGCGTGAATGCAGGTTGCTCCATTTCTCACAAACATACACGTCGAAACAGTGCCCGAATCATCTTCTACAGAAGTGCTCTGGTTGTTTTAGAAAATTTATAAACCGCAAAATTTTCCGGCCGTGTTTCCGGGATATCCGGAAGAGTGGCACGAAAGAGTAATCTTCTGATGTGCGCCGTCGCGCCATATAGATATATGGCCAGTAAACGAGGAGCTCACGAACGGACTGTCCCAACCAAAACAGCAGCGTGTTGCAGAATACTTTGGCAACAGACAGACAGGCAATGAACTTTTATTTACTTTGGCAACATGAAGAGTTTTTTCTTTATTTCGCTGTTTCATTACATTTCCCGTGTCGCACCATTTCCTCTTGTGGTGTATTAGTTCTGTCGTGCCAATCAATAAGTAAATAAATAGAAGCACATGAAAAGGCTACAGTATTTGATGTGCCATCTTTTTTTTTTAATATTCCACTACTGCAAACAGTCCCCATGACTGTGCTGATATTTTTGCTAATAGAACAAAAGTATACAGTTCGGACCATTCGCTTTTCTCTCTTCTAGCGCACTATCAGCCAAAAAAATTTCATTTGAGAAACGCTTCAAACATCTTCTACCATATTTACCTTCACTTTTATGTGATTTTTCTTTTGATATTGTTCGTGCTAGTGACAAGCTCACACAGTTAAAGAGTCTCTGCGCGGCACTCGTATTTGCTGTCTGCAGTATATGGCTACGGTTATGGCTCTGGCAATCTCCGCCACTTGGCTACGCAGTCGCACTTACTCGTTCAATCACCAGCGAGCGTCCATGGCTTAGAATTTAGCCATCAAGTACGCAGGCTGGTTTCCTTTATTTGCTTTGTTTTTAGTGCCTATTCATTTTTATTTGGCTAGCTGCTCTTTCTCTATGCTCGTATTTTGATGCTCAGGAAAAGGGGGACGATATCGGCGTGGTTAAGGCAATGGCAAGGCTGACAGCGGGCGCTCAATTCTGTTGAAGAAAACAATTTATACGATGTGTACGCTTGCTGGCATATGATTCCGTTTAGGGTCGCTTCGAAAGCTTGGGAAGTCGCTCTAATTGAACACTTCGGGCTATATTCACAAACTTTCTCGTTCGCAAGTACTGTTTGCCATTGGCCGGTCGCCATAGCTAATAGTATATCAACCGTCAACATTGTCAATAATAGTTTAGGCTGTTGTGCACCTGCTGCTCTTATGTGAAATGCCGTGCCATTGTTAAAATGTTGAAGTATAAACACAAAATTTAACAAAAATATGACGGCAAAGTTACCTGGTGGTGTAGCGTTACGCTGGGACAAGTGTCAAACAAACCTATTTCGTTGCTGAAACAGTCGGCAGTTTTACTTTCTTGCAGAGTGCAAGGCGTGGGGACCAGACGCATTTATAGGTGGCCCAAAACTTAAATTAAACCCGTCAGCCTCTCAACGTAGGTGCATGCTGAGGAGTGTCGGTATACCGGGTATCCCACGTAACATGAGCCAAACTTTAAAAACATGCAAATGCCACGTACGTGGACAGTTTGCCGTCGCTTGGAGATACTCAAACTAATTTTTGCCTTCCGCCTAATTACATAATTAGTCTTAATTAATTATACGACTTCTCAAATATTATCATTAGATGAAAAGCGTCAATCAGAAGATTGTAGAACAACATGAAAAACTCACGATTCAGATTTCTGTTCCTCAGTACGTGCTGCATAGAAGTGTTCTTCCACGCATGAGAGAAGCCCGCGAATACACGCAAAGTGCCTCGAGCGGCCAGTCGCGTGCAATTTGGCGTATATTCGCTGGCTACTTTCACGCTTGGAAAATCCATTTTATGTAGCACGTATTGAGCAACAGAAAGCTGTATCAGCAGTTTTTCATGTTGCTCTACAATTTTCTCATTGACCCGCCATGGTTGCTCAGTGGCTATGGTGTTGGGCTGCTAAGCACGAGGTCGCGGCCCGAATCCCGGCCACGGCTGCCGCATTTCGATGGGGGCGAAATGTGAAAACACCCGCGAACTTAGATTTAGGCGCACGTGAAAGAACCCCAGATGGTCGAAATTTCCGCAGCCTCCCACTACGGCGTGCCTCATTATCAAAAAGTGGTTTTGGTACGTAAAACCCCATAATTTATTTATTATTTAATTTTCTTGTTGACACTCTTAATCCAATTACAATATTTAAGAAGCTGAATAATTAATTTACACTAATTATGTAATTCGGCGGAATGCAAAAATAATCTGAGTACCTGCAACCGACAAAGCAAAGGGCGTATTTGTTCCCAAGCTCTTCGCATCCTCTGCCAGGCACCACACTCTAAAGACAGCATAATCTCCCTAACATGGATCCCGGCCCATGCGGGCCCTGTCCACCCACACCTCCCCAATCTCAACGAGGTCACCCACTCCATTGCGCGAGGCCTAGTCAACCGCGCCGGAGTCACTGGAGATGAGTTGGACACCAGGGACAGTCTGACAACTTATAACGATCTTGTTAAGGCCTTTTACCTGAGTCGCCGAATCTTCTCCCCGCCTCACCCAAAGTTCAGCCGGGCGCAGGCTACCACCCTGCTTCTACTACAAACAAACACGTACCCTTCACCCGCCCGCCTCCACCTTATATTTCCGGACGTCTACACTACCCCCAACTGCCGGTGCTGTGGAATTCACCCGGCTACGCTTTCGCATATGCTATGGGAGTGCCCAGCACAGTACGCACAGACTAACACCACGACTCTCTCGTCGAGGTTGCATGAGGCTCTGCGGAGCTCCACCCTCGACGACCAAACCTGGGCGACCCAGCACGCCCGCGAGGCGGCGGCGAGGCAAGCCCTCGACGTCCCTTCGTGGGAGGCGTAGGCCCGGCCATCATAAAGTGCTGGTTCTACAATAAAAGTTTATTCCTCCTCCTCCTCCTGCAACCGACGGCAAACAACCTTATCTTGGTTCTAGTCAAGCGCCGTGGCATTTTCATGTTTTTAATGTTTGACTCGAGTTACGTGGGACACTCGGTACACAGTACGTATATAGAACGCTTTCTGTCATAATTGGTTGTAAACGAGAAGAAAGGGGTTAACCAAGGGGCCCGCAGGTGTCACGGGCTCGTGACGCCTGCGGGAGAAAGGATGTTCCGCATCCGCTGCCAATCTTTGTGAGTGGTGGCGCTCGCTAACACTCCCAGCGTTAGTTCTAGTAGCAACACATAAATACCCAAGGAAGTGGATGCGAGAACGGCGCCGCGGTAGCCCAAATGGTAGAGCATCGCACGCGTAATGCGAAGACGTGGGATCGTTCCCCACCTGCAGCAAGTTTTTTCATCCACTTTCATGTCAATTATTTTTAATTTCTTTAATTCAATTGATAAGTAGAAGTAATTTCCCCCATGTTGTCCCTGGTGTCATTGTCTGTTGCCTTCTTACGATCTAATTGGTTGTAACAGCTTGTGCATTGGGCGTAGCTTGCGTAATTTTCTTCAAAGAGCTGACGCGTGAAGGAAGAGAAGTACATCCAACAGTTTCTATCGAGAGTAAAGGAAGCATAAGCACCTTAATAAAATGTAACAGAACACTTCTGCCTCCTTTCTATCTCTCTCTCTCTCTCTTCCTCTCCACTCTTAAGTCACTCACTCAGAAGTAATTCGCGTAATTACTACCAGACTGTAGACTCTCTTGTTCGGCTCGTATTTTTCCACAAAGGTTCGAAGAGACTGCTTTTCTTTCCCCAAAAAGTGCGAGGGAGCACCCGCACTTGACGCTTAAAAGGCTTTTTTTTTTTCATGACGAAAGCGAAAACTGAGTACTGCACAGCGGCTCGTACAGGCGTGCTAGGCACTGCTGCTTTATATTGCAACACTGGGGCTGCTAGCAAACGAAATAAACTCTCAGAAGCGTCAGAAAGCTTGTCGCCTTTTTTTTTCTTCCTATGCATGTACACTTTCCGACTTCAATGCGTGTTTGCTGCGAAGGCATACGTGTGATAGCCTTGAGCGTCTCGAAAATTCTCGTAGTGGCTGCAAAGTCTTCGGTCCCGAGATGCTTATTGCCACGCCTCGATCCTTCAACGTTTTCAAGCGTAAGGCGTGGAAGCGTGCTATAATTAGTTCTAGCCATGAAAAGAAAAATCTTTCGTAACGCTTCTAAATGACGACGGGCTCAACAAAGAAACACGACGCCATGAGCATTTTTTAACCTGGGCCAGTTTATCCTTGCAATGCGCGTTTGAAAGTATGCGCCTGTTGGTTTTGCTTGAGGCTCTTTTTTTGTTGTGGTTGTTGTTCTTGTTTTGTTTTGTTTTTCTTGCCTTTTTTTTTCGTCTTTGTTAAGATGACTGCCTTTCGTGTACCGAAGCTACCGACACAAGTCAAATTTTACCCATGGGCTCATGTTTCACAGAGCAAATATCGTCCCCCTTTTGTGAGCCCATCCCACTTCGCATAACTGACTCTGTGTGTCACTGGTAATATTTTTCGCGAATGAGTGTAAGTTGATCATGGTATTCCCTACGAGGTACGCGAATTATGTAGTAAGACATCCACCTATGCTTAGCTGCTCCCTTCTTTTTAGAGCGCAGCTCTTTGGCGTCCGTGCCTGGGTTTCGCGTCGTCGTCGGCGTTGTCGTCGGCCTCGTAACCAGCTCCGCCCCCCTTTCATCCCCCCAGCGCTAGCAGCGACCGACTGATACCGCTGGATGCCGCTGACGCCGCTAGAGAGTCAAGATAACGTGACTGCATAGAACACCGTCGCCGCCATGCAGAAAGAGGAGGAAAGGGTCCCCCCCCCCTGTTCTTGTGTGGCGGATAGGGTGCTCTTCAGTTGCCGACGCGCCGGTTATTTCACGTAGGCCCCGGCACGTCGACGAATACGTGACCACCTTCCCACGGCTAAACCTGGTTCTTAGCGCTGCGGAAGCGAGGGTATCATATTGTTTGTGTCGGCATCGGCGGCGTTGTCCCTGAAACCAACTCCGCAGCTGGGGTTGACTCACTATCGGCGTCAGCGGCATCAGTCAGTCGCTGCTATCTCTTCCCTCCTCCCTTTATCGTGTTGTCCGCTTGCTGCGCGCGCTTCTGCCCCCATCGTTTGCCGCTGGGTGTACACGCCGCCCCCCTTCCCCCTCTTCCTGCGAGTCTCCGGTTGTCAAAGCGCCGGCTCGAACTTAATTCCTTTCTTCGCTCCTCCTCCAATGCAACCCCTGTGCGGTGGTACCAAGTCGAACATATATCAGTCTATTTCTCCGACCACAAAGCTTCCTTCATGACTGTCAAGAACTGTTAGTGGAGTCTTTGTTAAAGGAATACGTGTGAAAAATAAAAAAAAATTCTGTGATAGCGCATACATGTGTTGCTCGATTTCTTTGCCTCAATCTATCGAAAAGGTGAAACAGCTTATTTGCTGCGCTCAAATTTCGCATTAGGAAGTAACGTAATCGTCGGTAATTTTTGTCATTAATTTACTTCTTTTACAGCTGGTCCTGAAATTTAATAGTCATTGCAATATTTCTTTCTTTCTTTTTTCCATGATGTGTTCTTTTTTCTTTTCGTTTACTTTCACCATGCCACACAGTAAACTTCGGTTATACGCTGGAAGTTGTTACGTGTCCTCTAGGGAGCGTCCTGCCGCAATTTTTTTTTTCAAATCGGCTCATTAATAGCCAAGATAGAAATATTTCAGTGCCACGAACCCATGGTTGCCGTGAATCCAGCTAGGTCACGCAAAAGAGGCCCACATAGAAGTTCCGTGCAGCGTGCTACGAAGCTACGAGCGGCGCACCTGTGTTGAAAATGAGACGGGGAAGACCGAGTGGGCGACGACGGCGATAACAATTCGATTAGTTCCAGGAACCCTGCCGCTCCTTGCATAGCTTCGGGGTTATAAAGTCCTGGCATGTTGCGACATGCTTCCGAGCGCACTTTTTGTTCTGGGAGTGAACCGTGCATGTAGTCTCTGCGCTTGTGCTGCGATTGCGGTTGTGTGTCTGACATGCAAGCCTTTATTGCCACAAAATCTGGATTACGTTCATGTCAGGATATGCCTAATAAGTGCTGCGTGCCCAATTGCTGGAGCAATTACAAATCGGGTCCGAAAAATCATGCGTTCATGTTTCCGCAAGATCAATGACAGAATATTGGGTGCCAATGCTAAGGCAAAGAAAAGCTGGAATTCTGCGGAATAAGGCAGCTGTTCCTTTGCAAATAGTTGCACGAACGTTTTGTTTATCCATTTCTCAACTCGTTTGAGGTGTTGTAAATATGTGGACTGCAGTACAGTATGTAATAATGCCTCGAAAGCGAAATTATTCGCTTAGAGCCTAATCTAGAATGGAATAAATACGTGTCCCGAATGTGAAGAACGGCACACCAGTGAAGTAGTCATGAGATATGTGCTATGGTGCAGTGCTAACGTTTTGTTGAAGAACTTTCGTGGTCGCATGAACGGCAAACTCTTTGACGCCGACGATAAATCAAGGCAAAGAAGCTACTCTGGAGAGGAGGGCAGCACTGTGACTTTTCAATATATGCCATGCACCCTGTCATCATTTACCCGAAATTCGTTCTCAGTCCTATGGTTGAACCATTTCATTTTTTATGGACGGGTATTTTAATAATGCAGCGCGTAAATAGTTTTGCATAAATAAAATAATCTTCGAACACCCTCTGTTCTCTCTGGGCCATCTGCTCAACTATGCCTAAAGAATCAATAACTGTGCTCTGGTTAACGTTGCCCATAAGGGCGCGATCCCTTCATTAAACCCGTATCCCCGAGCACGCCATCGGCCTCTTCTCCGTGACGTCACTCGCCGAGTACTCAGGCATTCTCTTGTCTAGGTGGTGTTTGCCTAGCCTCCACAAGCGAAATTCCTTCCCTGCATTCTCCCATACCGGAACTCGAGGATAGCGTGTCGCATACGTCACGTTCCCCGCCTTCATTTTTTTTCCTCCTCGATTGTTGCGGTGTGGCGCACTTCCGCTGATGGTGTCGCGTGCGAGCTGTTGTGATTGTCTCGTTTCGCGAAGCGTACGATTTTGCGCACTGTGAACGAGTGCACATGACTATCGGTATAACTTAGTGCTATACGAATACTGAGGCAAACACAAGCGGATCACAGAGCATGATTCTGCGCTGGAACACGGTTGAAAATGACATAGTTTCGGTGTCTGCGCGCGCGAATGCACGACGTGGGAACAAGCACACGAAACGAAAATACATCTCTCTTGCTACGGTGCGAAGTAAAACAAAAACATGCAGCCATTCAGTTTGTGTGTTTTATTATTTCTCTAAGCTTTAATTCGTATATTCTAGCAACATATTACACAAATAACAGATGTTGGCTTTGTAATGGGTGCACTGAACAGTTCCGATGGTAACGTCTCTTCGTAACCGAGGAGGCAGGTAACGCAGAGCAGGAACAGCTGGTAGCTCGAGCGGCTCACACTCGTGCCAAGCACTGGCGACCCGGCTGGCCCACTGGTTGCACAGCAGGCATGGAAGAGACGATCTGGCTGGCCTTGTTCCTGTGCTCTTCTTCTTCATTACAGCTTGAATAATTCTCGAAGTCACGTGTCACCACGAGCGATGTCCCAGCGCGAACACGAGTACGTTGGCGCACTGGCAGGTGTACGTCATCCTCCAGCCTGGAGCGCGGCGCCCGCGAGGAGAAGGGCAGACGGCGTTCGGTTTGAAATTTCAGATCTCTTCTCGGCGCGTAGCAATGTAATACTTTGCAGACACGATCGTTGTCGGGCATTGTATGCTCTGCGCTTGTCAGCTCAAAATGGCCAGACCTGGTGAGGGGCCCTTTAAGAGCATTATTCGCCGCCTGGGGTTTCGGCACAGCCAGCTTTTTAAATTTGTCGCAAGGTGCGAAGACAAGAAATTCAGGCAGAAACTCCTCTGGGAGCTGTCTAACTATGCGTAAGCATTCTAACAATTGGTCATCTCCACGCAGCCCGGTGTCATTGTCAGTGTTACGAAGCTTGATCCGACGAGTATAAACGACAGTGCTGCGGCGACACAAACTGCTGCGGACGGCGGTGGAAGGTGAATTGATGACGCAAGCAAAATATACTGCAGGTGGCGGTGCCAGGTGCGCATATGACGTTCCCATCATTAGAAACTGTTATCGCTATTTAGCGCCTTATACATCTGCATCGAACAATTATCAACCCTGATCGACCGTACTCCTGCGGCGGCTGCGTATGGCGCCACCGCTCGAGCCCTATCTTGAAAGCGACCTGCGGTGGCGACAAAGTGCGCCGGGGGCTAATAGCTTCGTGTGCGCTGTGTTCTCGCCGCTTAGTTCGCGTTGAAGCGAGAGGCCGTATTAAGGTGAATTCACTCGCTGCTGCGGGCCCTATCGTGAAAACAATCGTCCTACGTGACGGACGGACGGACGGACAGGCTTCCTCATTGGGTAGGCAGACAAATGTTTAGTCATTTAAAAACAAAGACCATTTCAACGCTACATGTCAGAAAATGCTCGCGATATGCTGCCGAGCGCCCACAATGTCACTGGCGTGCGTTTTATCGTTATCTCCGCTTGTCGTATAAGCAGTCTCTGTTACTTTGGAAAAATGTCTTCGTTAGAACCAGCGCAACCTTTTACAAGAAGTAGAGGGGCATTTAAAAAACCTCTCTTGTAAAGTGAGTCATTGCTATAAGCCGGCTATTCTCCAGGACTGAGCCATTTTACGTCATTTGAAGAGACTCAATGGGCTTTTAAATTTATTTTTCGAGTAATGCTTATCAATTATGCCGCTTTCGCTCATATGTAAGTCTAATGAAATAGCAGAAAGTACCTACATTCTACCTCTCCACCAGATCCCATAGTTACTAATTAAATTAATAAGCATCGTGTCACGCGAGCACAGCCAATCATGAGCATATCTTTCTCGATAACCGCGTATACTCGCTGTCAAAACGCTGGAGGGAGAAAGCGATGCAGCTGCAACGCGTGAATTGACCTTCGCGCTGCCTCTCGCTTCAGCGCGAACTAAGCGGCGAGAGCAGAGTGTACATGAAGCTATCAGCCCATGGTGACCCTAGACTATCTACGCATCGCAGATCGCTTTTCGAGATAGACCCGCCGTGGTTGCTCAGTGGCTATGGTGTTGGGCTGCTGAGCACGAGGTCGCGGGATCGAATCCCGGCCACGGCGGCCGCATTTCGATGGGGGCGAAATGCGAAAACACCCGTGTACTTAGATTTAGGTGCACGTTAAAGAACCCCGGGTGGTCAAAATTTCCGGAGTCCTCCACTACGGCGTGCCTCATAATCAGAAAGTGGTTTTGGCACGTAAAACCCCAAATATTATTATTATTTTCGAGATAGGGCCCGGGCGGCCGCGTCATACGCAGCGGCCACCGGACCGGAATGCCTCCACCCCCCCCCCTCTCCTCGCCTCCGTGCGATTGCGCGCGACGGAAGACGCCGCGCTTCCTCCCCGCTTTCCTCCCTTGTACGCGTCAGATTGAGCAACCGTCGTCGGCTCACCCTCTCAAGCTTTCACTCGCACATACAGCATACGTCGCGCGGCGAAGATGTTATCACCCTCAACTATATATAGAACACAACGGCGACGGCAGACATGCGTCTAGATTATCCATATAATTGATACCGCAGTAAAAATTTGTGAATGTTGCAGCATGTTATTATTTTATGATTGTGGTCGTCTTCAAGTTCTCGTACATTTTCTAGCAATAATATCTCTAGATGGCCGAAAGAACCTGTAATCGATCATAATTTTTATTTTTTTGGAAATCACTTATTGCGCATGTTACCTCAATGGTGTGGCTTATTGGTTGTCGCGCCTATCTGGCACCCAGCGGATCCGCTATTTAATTGTGAGGTGGTGTGAACTTCGTAATTTTTTATTGCGATCGCAGTTATATGGACACATCAGGCGAACCTCCCCCCCCCTCTCTCTCCGCCCACTCTCATAGATTCCGTGCCCGTGCGATTAACTCGAGATGCGTTCAGTTGTCGCCACCTATTGAACGGCCACGCGCATTGCTGTTGTTTCATTAGTTCAACCGTCTTCGTTTTAACTGATCCAGGGACCAGGGAAGGGATGCGGTTCGTTGTCAGCTGGTCTGTATGCACGAGAAACGAGTTGCGGCCGGAGAAAACGCCAGTTGCGTTTATCTTGTCCTTTTGCTTCATTATTTCCTGGAGTGACGGCTCGCCGCGACGGTGGCAGATCCTCGGAACGATATACCCTCGATATGTGTTAGATAAGGCGTACAATAAGATATTGCGGAACAGCGGCCATCATCAAACCCTGCAATAACACTTAAGAGGAAGCTTTAGCTCAGGCCCAACTCCGACGCGGCGTATTCAAATACATGTAAAACGCAAAAACGATTTTTTGAAATAACCCCTGGACTGATTTTAATAAAATTTGTTCCATTTGAGAGAGAAAGTTAAATTATAGTATTATAGTGACTGTTGGAAGCGGAATTTCGATTTATGGCCTGAATTTTGTGAAAGAGATTTTCAAAAATACGGAAGTTCAAAACAGATAGACGCACGAAGTTTATAAATTAATAGCTCTGCATGAAAAACAGATACTGCAGTTCTGTAAATGGCATCCATTAGATCATTCAAAGCGAACAAATTCGATACGTCAATTTATGTCTTACATGAATTTGTTGCGTTGTGTACAAGGGTTCAGCAAAAGCCATATTTCCGTATTCCTGAATTTCTTTAGGTTCATCTGTAGCATGTAAATGTGGTCCCCCTTAGATGTAACATCAGATACAATTAACATAATTCTGATATTATTTTTCCTTGCTGAGTTAGAGTGTTGTAAACTTGATAGTTTCGTTCTCTGGAATTTTTTGATTTTATGCCAATTTTTTAATAAAACATTGACAATCTAAATCAATAACTGGAAGCAAACAGTCACTAGATATTAAGTTTCTCTTTTAAATGCAACAAACCCCGTCAAATTTTGTGCCGCGGTTGCCGAGAAAAACGAATTCTCCATTTACATGTGTTTAGCTAGGAGCATCCGAGCTAAAGGTTCCCCTGAAACCCATAAGTAATATGAGTGTCACCCATTACCTCGTCTAGTTCTTTTCTAATTGTACAGCACTTTTCGTGCAAAACTGCCAACTGCAAACAAGAGTACCAAGGAGTTGAGAAATTAAGCGATCTACTTAGGGAGAGAGCCAAAGCAACAGCCAAAGAGGAAGAAAAAGCGAGAACTAACAATCAACTTCACCTAACAATCGTCTTCACATAAACAACCTTAACGGTTGTTTATGGAAATATTTATGGATCGACATCTTTTTATATAAAAAGCAAGTAGACGGAAAAAGGAAGTGGAGAACAGTCCCATGTATTCTGAGTGACGCTTCTACAGGTATTATTCGAGACGCCTAACGTATCATCACTAACAATCACCTTCACATAAACGACCTTAACGGTTGTTTATCCAAATATTTATGAATCAACATCTTTTGATTTAAAAAGGAAGTAGACGGAAAAAGGAAGTGGAGAACAGTCCCGTGTATTCTGAGTGACGCTTCTACAGTTATCATTCGAGACGCCTAACGTAGCCACTTCTCTGCTGTGTTTATGTAGGTGTTTCTCTAACCTTCCGCGGTGGGCGTAGTACGTCTAGAATCGCAGCGTCCTGCGCCCTACGCGGTTGTACGGGACTGGCAGCCATGCATCGTTGCGCAACTTCCCAAATAACAATATGAGTCGGTTGTGGCACTTAACTTGGTAGAGCATTAAACGAGGGATCCAAAAGAACTGTGTTTGTTCCGTAAATGTATATTGCTCTATAATTCTTCCAGAGCTAATTAAAAGAATGCTGCTATACTCGGATACAACTCAAGCCTACAGTGAAGCCCCGCACACGCCCTCATAACCGCCAGCCACTGTTCCGCCGGGAGGCTGCAAATAATTCGTACTTCAAACTTTTACTGTTATCCAAATCAGGCGGTAACCACAAAAATAAAATTGTCAGCGCGTAAATTTATACGTTTTCTTTCGCCTATTATGGTGGAATGGCGAACGCCTAATTCTTTATTGAACTGAAATAAAATGCTTGCCTCGCTTCAACTATGCAGTATATTGTCAAGTTGCACTTCAGTTGGCAATGAAGTTTCATGAGTAAGACGGGCTCAGCAGTGAAATTAACTGTACCGCAGGCTTTTTAATATTTAATTAATTATGGAGTTTTACGTGCCAAAACCACGAGGCATGATGTATTGGGGGACTCTGGAAATTCAGACCACCTGGGGTTCTTCAACGTGCACCTAAATCTAAGTACATGAGTGTTTTCGCATTTCGCCCCAATCGAAAAGGCGGCGGCCGTGGCCGCGATCGGGATTCGATCCCTCGACCTCGTGCTTCGCAGCCCAACATCATAGCCACTAAGCAACCATGGCAGGTAGACTTTCGAAGAGGGAAATGCTCTGACTCCATACTCTTTATCCATGTCTGTTGCGCACCTCATTTTTTCCGTCGATGAAAAGACTCTTTAAGAACAGCAGACGCTCCGGAGGTATAAAGTACGCCGTCATTATGAAAAGACCGAATGACGACGATTTTGTTTGCTTCTGTGAGTGGCTGGCGGAGTAACACAACCCCGCGTGGGCCGTGTGCCTTGGTCGTCAACAGCTGTTTTTTTAAAGTTGTATGCTACCATAGAAATATTTGTTTTGCACTTTCGCTTTTTTAATTGTTCTTGGCAGTGTTCTTCCTGCGATTCTTTCCTGCGCAAGTCCATTTGATGTGGTTCCTGTTGGCCTAGTAAATGAGAGGTGCAGCTCACAGGCGTACCTGCGAGATACGCCTTATTTCATTTCTCTTTTGCGGGCTTACGCGTCTTTATGGCGAATGGCGAGTGTTATGAGCATTTCTACAAGTAAAGGTACCCCCCCCCCCATTTGCGTAGAAAAGTTACCTAGGGTCCCCCCCCCCTCCCCCGAAAAAAAATCCTGGGTACGTGCCTGTACGAGATAGTACATTTATTTTTTATATTGCTTTTTTTCATCAAGCTCCCGTATTTGCGCCGGTGTTTTTTGTAAGGAGCTCTTCTTTTAATTATTAGATATAAATATTCTTACCTTTTACCAGAGAAAAAATTTGATCACCTCATCCAGCGAGAGCCGGTCCTGCCACTTGAGACAGTGTTCTTCAGTGCCGAGTGACATTAAAGTGTTCGTTCCTCTGACCTTTTCCCGCGGACCAGCAAAAGTCTTTCAAAATGATAAAAAATAATAAACGTTAGGTGTTCAATCAGCAACTCAATAGCTCCACCACCGCCGTGATACTTCTTCCTTGTTATTCCATAGCGCGCCCGAGTGCAAGCTTTCTTGCACGGTGAACTTTACTGACGGAGCTTCATTAAGACTGGGGCTTGAAAGGGCGCTGCCGCCATTTGATCTTGCAAGGATACCCTCGCCACCAAAGTCGGCCGCTGCCTGCGATCGCAGCTGAGTCGAGTGCGGACTTCCGGTAACCGGAGCGCTAGTCCACCCGATGGATTATAGGCCCGCCTGATAATTACCGCCTCGTGGCACGTCCACTTCAAGCGCATAATCAGAGCCGGCGATCGAACGACTGCAAAACGAAAACCAAGCGACGGGACACGCTCTTTCTTTCGATTTTCTTTCTTTTTTCTCGTCGTTCCCTTCTTTTTTTTTTCTCCTTCTTTTATTATTATTACATTTTCTTGCCCGGTTCGCAACGCGTTTCTGCGCCCCGCATGGCCCAAATACACGCTGAAAACCTTAAGCATTTTCCATAATGCTCTTTCTTCAGGCGCCATTACGCTTTCAGGTGCAATGGTGCTGTTGCTTGCCATTTCTCTATGTATCTCTGTGTGTTTGCTAGTTTTTTTGCTTGCTTGCTTGTTTGTGATTGCAAAGGCCGTGAAAAGTACGTGCCCGAGTGAGGACACAGCTCTGTCAAAGCAGCTGCGAACGCTGTCGACGACGACGCTTTTCTGGCTGGGGCTACAGAAGTCGCCGTTTCGGGTCTGGCTGCCGTGCACTGTTTCTGCCTGAAGTCAAGAAAGTTGATCCAGGGACGTTCATATTTGGCTTAAGATCTTCGAAAAAGGATTGTGCGCTTACCGCTGCATTGGTATTGCTCAAATTTCGCCGAAATATGGCATTTAGGAGTCTACGCCTTTCAATGTAACACTTGGCACAGTTATTCGCGTGCTTTTTAAGCAAACAATGGAAAGTTGCCTTCGTTTGTGAGAATACAAGCTGCTGCAGAGACGGCGCTAGCATACACTTGCGTCACGGCCTGCTGGCAGCGATAGAGAGCATGCCGCTTAGGTAGGGTTCAGCTGGCCGTGCTGTGCTGGCCGCTCCTCTGAAGGAGCATCATAAAAAGGTAGTTACCCTTTCATAAAACTGTTGACGTTTGTAGATCACTCGAGCCTTTGTGTCAGAGCAAACTAGATAAAAGAACATTTCTGTCCTAATACAAAGAAAGCAACTGATAAGACACCGCGATGTTCGCGTCTAGGTTCCACGTGAGAGGCGTATTCAGAAGTTCACTTCTGTTTTCAGCGTTCTTTTTACGTGTTTCTAGGACTGGTGCAGACAATTGGCGAAAGCTTCGGCTAGCATTCTCTTTGTGCCTCCTAGTACACACTGGCAGCATTCTAGGGTGTAGCAAGCTCGCATTTAGGGAACGCAAGGCTGACATCTAACATATACGCAAAATTTCACGTATCAAACAATCAATCTATCAATAAAACAATAAATAAATAAATAAATAAATAAATGTTTTTAAGCCTGGTACTAAGTTAGTTGATTTAGGATGTCGCAACCGCCCAGAAGTAAAAGCACCCTCTCGCATACCAAATCAACCATAAATGTAATACCAACATTGTAGTTTGTAGCCTTCCATAACAGTGTCATTTGGGCTCACCCTGCATGGAGCGACCTACAGACAGCAGCTGTTACTATTAAAGCTCGCGATGTCTCTTTCCTGTAGGCTTTTCTTTTTCTTGGTGCTACTTCTTTTAATTAGGCCTGTCATTCTTACAGCTATAGAATCAGGATTCGCTTAACACGTGCCTCTTCATATCATGCGAAGGTGTACATTGCGTTTATACGTAACGAATTACATGTATTTAATACTTGTGATCAAGAACATTTCGGTAGTTTTGTAATTGATTGATCAGTTTTCTTTTTTTAAATCAGTAACACTCACTGTAACTAAATTATTTTTGCTGCGACCGATTGCGTGTAACCCGCTGCTTTATCGACGAGACAAGCTGTAACTAGCGACGCAGCTTTGGGCACATTAATATATGCGGCAACTAGAATAGAAAGCCCGCGCTCGTGCCATGCAGCACCAGCAGCAAGCTCAGTGGCGCGCATGCTCAGACAGGCAAACCCGGCCCTCGGTATTTGTTTTCCCCACCTTAAAGGCGGTTCTCGCGGCCTCTATAGTTGGCAACACATTCTGCGTCTCACAATAGTTTCGGGTTTTTATGCGGTACGATCATCACCGCGTCAGAACTGCCATGTTCAGTGAGCTTAGGCTTCGCGTTAACAGGGGAGCTGTTAAGGCCGAGTTTCACAGCCCCTTCTCGTGTACTGTAAGCGCTACGCGCGCTCTATTTACTTTATGTGTAGAATGTTAATACACGCTGTGAAGAAAGTAGCGCAAAAGTAATCCGTTACTTTTTAGTAATTGCGCAATTAAATTCGTAGAACGGTAATTGGTCAGTGTAGTCATTTACATATCTTTGAATGAAGTAATTGTTATTGTAATCGATTGCTTTTTTTCTTCTGTGACGTGCATAAGTGTGGGAGGACCCTATAACGTAAGACGATTCCAATCTGCTTTCGTTGGAATCTTCTGATGTCAGATTTACCTAACCGCCGACGCAAGCATTGGGCGGTGACCCGCACCGTTGTCTGGACAGGCTAATGAAACGTTCTCCTCGTTTATAGGAGGTCACCTTTATTTGTTTTCAAAGCCAATAACATGGGCTTACATGACAGGCATTTTTTTCTAATTGGCCGACCAGAGGCGAGGAGCATCCAGACGGGGAGAAGGTATTGGTGGGGCCAGGCTAGCGCAGTGAAAGTAGATAACCTCATGAGGAGGGTGGTGCCAACGTCTGCGATGGGCCCGCTTCTTTTTCCTTAGTTTTCAAATTGAATTGACTTCTGGAGTTTCGCGTACCAAAACCACGATTTCATTATGAGGCACGCCGTAGTAGTGGACTCCGGATTTATTTTGGCCAGCGGAGGATCGTTAACGTGGCCCCGATGCACAGGACACGGAAAGACATGGAGGAAGGAGCGACAGAGCAGACAGGCGCTCTGTCCCGTCTCCTTCCCTGTTTCTTGTGTGTGTTCGCGCCTAGCACCAAAGATGAATTGTGGCCAACTCGCCCAACAAGACGTCCTTTTATGCAGATACGAAGTAGAACACGCAGTGGCATTCACTCTTGCTTCAGTTGTTTATGCGAGTGGTCTTTCACGTCGGTCAACCACGTGCGGAAGAACGTGCTCACCGATAAAAAGAAACATGAAGCCATCTTCTTTCTAGTTATTAAATGTGAACAGTGGGATGTACGGCCACCGATAGAGCCGGCTATCCCAAAATCATAGGTAAGGAAAACAACAAAAACATTAATACAAAACACTCAGCCCTGCCATAGACGTGAGCCACAGAAACTAGAGCACACTTTCTTTTCATAGTTCTCTCTTGTCTTCTGTGGGACACCATATCGTGTTACACTCCGCACTTTGTCGCGTCGTGCAATATAATTTTCCCATATGGCAAATCGGCTAACAGCCACAAAGAAACAGCTAGATCAAAGAAGTTTTCCACGCGTGTCCTAATATAATTTGGCGCACACAATGGCCTGAGGACTTGATTTTTAGAACGCAACATTGTCGGCGCTGCAAGGACGCGTCCCCAACGCCGTGTTTGCAGTTGAAAAGTTGGAGCGCGGCGAAAGGGGGGGGGGGGGGGTAATTCTTTTACGCGCCTCGTGGATGCCAGGCTATAGCAGACCTTCTCTAGTATTGCCCAGAAAGAAGGCGGCATCGGGGACCAACTTAGCGTGTGCGGAAGTAGAGTCGACAACTTCGTTTCGATGACGCACGATGTCTCGACCGAAATACAAAACGGGGGAGGGGAGGGGGGAAGAAAAAGAAAAAGACGGGGTGAGGGCGTCCACGAAGGTAAAACAGGGCCAGAAAAGACGGTCGCGACCGCGTAACAGCAGCATCGGGGACGAAACCCACGCACGCAGCACGCTTGGCAACACAGCGTGCGAAGTGACAACAGCTCGACTGCTGCAACGGATATTCCGCGGCGCCAAGCGAACACGCCGCCGGCGACCGATTTCTCTCCGCCCCACGGTTGTGCGTCATTACTTGTACCTGACGGCTCGCGTTCCCGCGCCTGCGTGCCTCTCGCCACGTGGCACCACCGGGAAGCAAAGAGCCGGTGCCGGCCTGCTGGCGCTCCTTTTGTCCTTCTTCGCCCATGGACACTGCGGAAACAAAGGGGAGAGAGGGACAAAACACTCAGTGTCCTAAGCAAGCGGCCGGTCTTGCCTGAGCGCCGCCCCCCGGAACGCCAAGAAAGGAAACGAAATGTGACAGCGCTTGCAGCCTACAGCTGACTGCTGTATAGCCATAACGACAGGCCATACCTCTATATAGGTCGCCTTTGCGCGTATGCCGAAGCGCTGCAACTTCGTTGCGAGGAACGCCGCGGGCCCCGCTTTTGGCCTTTTCGTCTCCGATGCTCGTAATCGGTCAGTTCACAAAGGAGCGTGTACACGTTTTTTTTTTTTTTGTTATCTATGAAGGCTTGTTCTAGATGGCTAAAAGTTGGAAATATTACGGCCGGCCGCATTTGGTCAAGCGGAGCTTTCCGCAAGAAATAGCAGCGCTGTTTTGGAAGCCACGCGCTGCACCTGTGAGGTCCTTGGGTGTTGAATGTCTACTTAACAGGCACCGTTATTTTAAACCTCTATATTCAGTTGGCGCAGTTTTCTGCGAGAGAACAATTTACTAACGTATAGGTGCTATCTAGTCAGAATTTTCGCTATGCTTGCAATTGCAGATCAAGAAGGCGAATATAGGTAAGCAATACAAGGCACTTATTTTTCCTAATATTTCAGTTTGCGGGAACATCCTTTAGCGTAAGTTTGTCAGGATAAAGCCGAATTTTTTAGGGTCACCTATGGAAATATTTACCTATTTTCAGGAGAGAGAGAGAAATAAACGTTATTGTGAGACCAGGCTTCTTGAGCCCAAAGGTGGGTGGCCTCCTCAGTCCAGGTAGCCATGGCTCGCTGCCGCCGCCCGAGCCCTGTTCATCAACCGCAGCTGGCTGTCAGGGTCTTGCGTCACCAGCAGAGCCTCCCACTGGTCTTCCAATTCTTCTTCTGAATCCGCCTCTTTCTGTATGTTATCGCCTGGTGGCGATGATGATGGTGGTGCTTCTCGATTATTCCTGCATCCAAGCACCATATGGCGCAAGGTGTTGGGCGTGTCCGGCCGGCAGAACTTGCAGTCTCGCCCGTAGATGCCCGGGCACATGGCGTGTAGCAGTGTTCCGTGTGGGTAGGTTCCAGCCTGTAGTCTTCTCCAGGTTACCGCTTGGTCCCTACTCATCGTCTTATGCGCGGGCGGGTAGCAACGCCTCTGCTTCCTGAAGTGCGCCAAGATATCCGAGTACTTCTTGGATATGCGTTCATCATCCTCGTCGCAGTCGTTGGTACGTGTTCTCTGCGCGTCGGAGATGGCTCGGCGTGCATGATCTCGAGCCGCGGCGTGCGCCGCCTGGTTCCCCGTGAGAGACTCGTGTCCCGGCGTCCAGAGGATTTGTGCTTCTTCTATCTTGGTGTTGTTCAAGACCTGAAGTGCTGCCTTTCCAATCCTTCCGTTCATATACCTTCTGCATGCTTCTTGCGAGTCCGTCACCGCGGTAACCATGGCCTTCTTGCACGTTGCGATGGCCAGGGTTATGCCCACCTCTTCCACAGTGCTCGCGTCCTTGGCACGTATGGATGTGGCTGTAAGTTGTTCGCCCTTCTCGTCGACCACGCTGATTGCGAATCGGTCGTTGGTACTGTACGCAGCTGCATCCGTATATCTAACGTTTTCTTCTTTGCTGTTGGTGCGTTCGAGTATGCGCTTGAGCGCCTGTATTCTCGCCTGTCTCCTTTCCTTGTCGTACTCGGATGCATTTTCAGGAATAAAAAGAAAAACGCATGAAAGCTACGTACTCTCTTGTTTCATGGCCCAGTGCAATAATAATAATAATAATAATAATAATAATAATAATAATAATAATAATAATAATAATAATAATAATAATAATAACTATAAGAGAGAGAGAGAGATACGCGAGAAGTTCTAGTAGCTGGTTCCTTTTGACAATTAATCTTTAGCCCAATCAATCTTCCGAGCCCAATGGCTCGGAAGAAAAGAAAATGCTCATGTGAGTTACCGAGTGTAAAAATCGCAGGAAAGCCAGCTCATTAACCGTGGCATCAGAAGGCGTGCAGAGAGTGACAGTGTGACGTAGCACTATTGTCTACCTCACCTATATACATAGTATACATACAACAAAGGCATCCACTTTCAGGGCTGTATGAATACTTGGCTTCACCGTGTATCGTGAAGATAGATGGATGTTTAACTTGAGCTCTACGAGAGTTTGAACACTGATGTATTGTCTATCACCAAGTGCAGCACTACAATTTGTGGGCGCTCATTTGCGTTAACGCGGTTTTTCAGGGACCTGCGGTACGCTGTCACCAGGCATTTTGCACGGCGTGCCACTTTTGACCTTCAAATGTGAACGCCAAACCGCGGTTGGCAGAAGCGGCTGTTCAGTGGCGCGATATGCAAAGAATTTGATGCATTGAGGTTTTGTGTCATTTTTGTATTATAAATTTATTCTTGTGTTATATATATACACACATGTGTGTGTGTGTGTGCGTTCTAATTTCTTTCGCAGCCTCAATATAACCGACATTTAGCCCTGCCAGCAAAACTTGACGAAACACTACATGTGCGAAAAAAACGATGGAAAAATTTAGTACCAACCAACGCATCAACAACTGTACATTTTCGTTTGTGCAGTTCCACTGCCCGATAAGAACGCCACGCCAAACTGGTGACATTACATGTGTAATGCGCTCCTAAAAAACTGTGTGCTTAAATGTACACTCAGTTCATCCTGTAATTAGCTTGAATGAAAAGCGCATGATGCGGTTGCCTCAACTACACTTTCCATCGTATTCACCTTGTGGTAACACCTTCCGTTTGGAAAGGCCACACTTCCTTTGCAAGAGTTGCAGGAAATGCATGACAAATGACGAGGCGGAGAAGGTATTGGAAAACCGAGTGAAAAAATACAGGCCATTGTCGCTTGCTTCTGTACGAGCAAGAAAGAGCTGCCTGTCAAAAGCGTAGGCCCCGAATGTTTCCCGCTGCTCGTGTTCCCGTGTTTACTGTCGAAGCTACAACATCCAAGCGTAAGTTAACAAGAATAAGAGACGAAACAAAAGCACAAGTGCGCGACTATGCGGTTCTATTCCGAACCCGTGATAACTCACTGTCACCGCCGCAATATACCGGTCTCGGGCCGCTGTCACTACGCCGACGTGCTGTCGATTCTAGCATCTTCTTTCATTGCTTTTCCTTGTACTCTGGGATCACAGTACAAACACGAGGACATGTTTTTCTTCCCGACTCACTTTCTCGGTCACGTGCGTCAAGGTCAAATTCTATGAATAATGACCCCGGCGCCTCGCGTATGCAGGCGCGGGCCTTGGGTGATTTGACAGCGAGATCGTCGAACGCGCTCCCGTGTCGGCGAAGGCTGGAAGTGGGCACAAATAGCGCTCAGCGTTGGCAAGCACAGGCTAGACCATAGCAGACTCGCTTGTAAGGACCTCGGGGACTTGCCGTGCATTTGGGAAATTGCCTACGAGATCGTTTGTTTGGTTAGGTTAGTCCTTTCTTCTTTAACTTGAAGGCGCTCTAACCGCTCGAGTTTTTACCCTTTTTCGGAGTGTTCGGGCACGATGTTACAGAGCTAGCCGGATTTTGATGCTCATGACTGCGCGGCACGGTTAAAAACTAAAAATAAATTAAATTATGGGGTTTTACGTGCCGAAACCACTTTCTGATTATGAGGCACGCCGTAGCGGAGGACTCCGGAAATTTCGACCACCTGGGGTTCTTTAACGTGCACCTAAATCTAAGTACATGGGTGTTCTCGCATTTCGCCCCCATCGAAATGCGGCCGCCGTGGCCGGGATTCGATGCCGTGACCTCGTGCTCAGCAGCCTAACACCATAGCCACTGAGCAGGTTAAAAACTGGTGAAATCTACGTTCTCCTTTGCGGTGTCTGAATTTGGAGCTGGGTCTTGGCCGATTACCGGCCCCTGCTGACGATGATACGCAACTCCGTTCTAGGGGGGGGGGGGGGGGGGGGGGGGCGAGTGCTCGCTATCACGATGCTGATCACGGGAGAGGAGAGGAAGTGGCAAGACAAGGCGCTGCGAGGGATAAACGGCGGCCGCTTGCTCCGGCGATTTTCATGGCCCAGCAGCCGCTGTGAGCGATAGTGCCTCATCAAAAGCCACCGTTCGTCGTTAAGGTGTGGTTTAGTAGTAACGTACAACCGGTCCAGAGTGGCAGAAACGCTGTTAGGCCCTAGCTACTGCCAGAATTATTTTACTGTTTGTGCCACGGAAGCATGCTCGGGAGGTAAGTAGCAGATTGTATGTACAGTTCAAGCTCGATCTAAAGAAAACCAAATTTACCAAGTCCCCGATCCAACGAAGACATTTCCATTCCCCGGCAAGTACCCATAAAGTTCAATGTTGTCATTAATCCGAATTTACAAAACTATCATGCATTAAACGCGATTCAACGAAGCTTTTCCAAAAATAAACTAGTAAAAATACTTTGGTTCCTTTCTAATTGACGCAGACGGTTTTTTCTTTGAGCGTGCGCTCTAACGCTATCGAATTGAAACATCTAGGCACCCTAGTCACGGCCCTAGCTTTATTTTGACGAGGCTGCAGGCCGCGCCCGTGCACGGAACAACGGACTCAGGAGTCCCTAGCGTTCTTATGTAACTGATGGCGGTAGGGGCGGCAGTAGTTGCAATTCCGCCCTCGCGGAATTTTTACACACGGAAGCGTGGGTTAGCGGCAAATACAATGCCGCGGTATCCTTTGGGTGTCGCTACGTTACAATTTTAGATTTCGAAGGACCGAGAAATGACTCGACTTTCCGAACTTCCCGATTTAACGAAATAATTAGAGCGTGGCTATCACTTCGGTAAATTGAATTTCAACTGTATTTTAGCTCGAACCGCACGTACAGTTTCCTGTCAAAAGGGGGTAAGCCGTGCTGCTATACCCCGACAAAGTGTGCACCTGAAACAAAGCCTTGAGCGAAACAATTCAATATTACAATTCCAATCTTACATAGCACGGGAAGTGTCTGCCACGACAGGCAAACGTGCCTTTTATTGTTTTTAAAGGTCAGCGTGGCCTATGTACATAAAAAAAAAGAAAAGGAAAGCAGTTATTTCGAGGTTAGGGTGTCTCGATGAGCTCCCTCGCGCATCCAGGCATTATATTCCAGATTCGGAAATTAATCGGAACAACCATGGGGCATGGGCTCGGTGGACACGCTCCTACAACGGTCATGAATGATTACCCTTTCCACCGACTAGTTCGCTCACTATAAACAGCTGGCCCTTGCGCCGCGCCTTGCCACTTGTTGCTTCAAGACCTGCCGCGTCGCCTTCGCGGTGGTTCAATTCCAGGTTGCTGAAGGCGCGTTCCGGGTGGTTTGAATTTACAGTGAGCTATAGCTAAATGCAAAAACGCTCCTGTACTTACATTTGGGTGCATATTAAAGCACACCAGACGGGCTAAATAAATCCGGAACACCAGCAATACCACAACCCTTGTGCGCGATCTCACCGCGGCTTTCCTCCCCCTTCCCTCCCTCTCTCTATCTTATCTTTCTATTCCCTCTTTCCCGTCCCCCAGAGTAGAGTAGCCAACCAGACCCATTTCTGGTTAACGTCCCTGCCTTCTCTCTTTATTTCCCTCCTTCCTCCCCCTCCCCCTCCCCCTCCTCCTCCTTCTCATATCTCACTGTGGACTAAGGCCACAAAAGCCCTTCTGTGTTTCTTGGAGGACACTGGATTGTATGAACGCTTGTGACAGGGGAAATTCCTCTGCGACTGACTGTGAATGACTGACTATCATTTTTATTTTCTCTCCTTATCGGTGCTTCCCTTTCCCCCTCCCCAAATGTTGAGCAGCCAACCGGGCATGTCCTTGGTTAACGTCCCTACCTTTCCTTCTTCGTTTCTTTGTCTCTCTTGAGGACGCTAAGCCCCACATTTGAACGGGTCCTAAAGCACTTTTCTCAGGCCTCAAAAACACATTGTAACGATTGTCGTGCTTCCCAGGAATATGTTACCGAAATAAAAAGAATTACGGCAGAACTTACGATGCCTGTCTAGGGTAAAGCGAATAGCAGCCGGACAAAGTAGTGACAGACCATCTTCCTGAGGTCACGTTTACTGAACACGTCCGATGGCAATTGTTAGAGTTTTGTTGCTTCGGCGATATGCCACATACTCCGATATTGTCCCACTTTGTTATGGCACTCGCTTGCCTAGGTTGCCCGCGAGAATCGAGGCATTACCATGAATGTATGACGCCGACGCAGTGACGATCAAATGACGAATGAATGAATGATCCTGATCGAACGACAAAGGCGCATAATGACTACCGCATCACGACAAGGAGATGTACATTCCTGAATTATAAATATGGGTGGAATAACGAGAACTTGACGCCGGTGAAATGAGGACAATGAGATGACTATGTCAACGATGGCGGGACAATGGCGGTGTGAGGAGAACCGGATGAAGGAGTGGGAATGACGGCGATAACAGGACCAAGATGGCATGACGACGACGGTCTGACCAAGGATGCATGATAGCGTATAGGTGACGACGACGAAACTACCACGATGACAAGACAACAGCGGCGTAATCTCGCTGGAATGACGACAGCATAATTACGATAGAATGACAAACTGGGAATGAGGTCGATAGATTGGTGAAAATTGTATGACGACGACGGCATGGCGAGAGCCGGATGACGAAGCTGCACTGACGATGATGGCATGACCGCGATGGCACTGCAACGATGGTCTGACAATGGAGCAACAAAGTAGCGACTGTCTGACGATGACCACAAGACAGGGTGGCATAATCACGATTTAATGAGGACCGTATAATTACAATGAAATGACGAAGAAAGGCATATAGATAGAACGACGAAGGCGGGCGGTATGACGACGATTACTTGACAATCGTATTACGTTACTAAAGTGATTGCATGGACAAAACCACAGCTTTACGACTACGGCAGGACAATGACTGTGTGACGACCACGGCGTGATTACCACCGCATGACGAGAGTAGGATGCCAACGTTTAAGTGACGACAATGTAACAACTACGATGGCATCATTACCCCGAACACATACCTAGCGGCTTAAGGTATTACGAAACTTGGAGCACTGGGTTAGAGTGGAAGGAGTGACGACAGCATGACGATAGGCAGATCACGAAGCTCGAATGACGACCATTGAGTGAACACGGCGGCATTACTATCGCGGTTTGACAACGAATGCATGACGACTGTATGACGATGATGCCGTGCTGACTACTGCATGACGAGTGTCGGATGACTAAACTGAACTGATGGCTATGCAGCGACCACGACGCCATCCTGACCACAGGCCCATACCTTATGACCCTAGCTATTAAGCAACTCGGGCCACTGGGGTGGGCTAGAAGGCGTGATGACGACGGCATGACGACAGTAAGATATCACGAAGATGGAATCACGACAATGGAACTACCACGGCCGCATCACGACCAGAAGCACATACCCTATTGGCTCAAGCAGGTAGATAACGTGGGCCACTGGGCGTGCCTAAGAAGGCAGGTGGACCGACGGACGGACGGACGGACAGACAGACAGACAGACAGACACACAGAGGAACGGACGGATAGATAGATAGATAGATAGATAGATAGATAGATAGATAGATAGATAGATAGATAGATAGATAGATAGATAGATAGATAGATAGATAGATAGATAGATAGATAGATAGATAGATAGATAGATAGATAGATAGATATGCTCAAAATGGCTGAAGTGGGCAAAGAATGCTATTCGCATTCAAAGTAAAGATTGGTAGACCACTTTTTCAGAGTAATTGGTCGTAACGCGACAGTAATACATGTATTCTAAGAAGCAATGGCAGCTTTGCTGCAAATTCACAAATGCAATTTCCATAAATGCGTACACTCATTTATTAATTATAGTTTCGCGCGAAGCAATGACAGCGATAGCAAGCACGCCAGGCTGGTTGCTGTTTACGCTGCTGTGCAGGAGGCTAACAGGCGTCATTGGTATATATATCCGACACGACGTGGCGAAAGAGCGTCTACTTGGTGTCTGTTCTCAGTGATGATTAATCAGCCACGCTGCCTGCGCGTTCTTACCACCACCCTGGCCACACGACCGCTTCGGGGCTGTTAAGCAGGCGGCAATGCTGACGGATGGCATCATCTTTCACCGCCGCAGCTGTGCAAACTCCTAACTGACGTCCAACGTAGAGGCGGAAAACATGAAGTGAGAAACAAAAATGACAGGTTACTGGCTAAACAAAAAAAAAGGACGCACAAGTACGGTCTTGTCTATATGTGGAACGGGACGAAAGACAAATTTTATGCTTTAATAATCGATAGTCACGAAAAAGGTGGAGATCTCTTTTGTGTGTTGCTGATGATTTCGGGAGGTACGTACATAAACCAGATTTTCGCTGGAGGTCGGGAGAGAATACTTTCGCGTTAAAAACCTAGTACGAGCGCTGACTCCGAGCGCCATTAGTTACCTTTGTCATTCATTCCCCATCAAGATACATAGCAACTTTATTGAAGTGAAGGGGTGTAGAAGGAGCAGGTGGGTGGTAACCTCAGTCCAGGGCTCCACTGGCTTTCGCTGCCCGCCTTACCTGGCCGAGAAGTGCTCGGTGCGCCACTCGGTTCTCGCTGGCGAGCCGAGTCTCCCACTGCTCCCACTGAAAGATATTTCCCGGCAGGGCCGGTTCGTTGATTTTGGGGGGCCGAGATTCGCATTCCCACGAAATGTGGGCGAGAGTGGGCCTGCCTCCGCACCACGTGCACGTATTGGAGTAGGCTGTTGGGCAAATGGCGTGCATTCGGCGTAGGTTTCGGTACGTGCCTGTCTGGATTCTTCGCAAATCGTGGGAGTCCCCGCCATCCATATGTGGAAGGGGGAGCGCGCATTCCCGTCGACAGCGACGTTGGTGTTCTAAAGTTCTAAAGCTGCTGGTGCTGCCAGTGGCAACCCCACCTCTTAACGATGCGTGGAGTCCCTGCAACTGACCCCGAGAAACGGAGGTCGCGTTTGGTATCTTTCACAGAAATTTGGCGACTGCCTCTGCGTGAGCACGGCAGCGAAGCGGTGACGAGAGAGCCGCACCGCCAACAGCCTTTTATGTCGACATGTAAGGTGCCGGTCAGACACAACCGCTCCATGAACACAGCATCGCATAGGTGCATACCTTCACCGGACGTGCCAGTAACATAAGCTCTGTCCTAGCAGCTTTCGGCCAATGGGAGCCCGCCTATGGTTATCCTGCGTATGACGACATATGCCAATCGCCAGCAGCTTCAAAACGGGTGAAAAAGAAAGCCGCCGTATGAAAAGGGGGTGTCTGAGGCGAAGGTAACTTCGCGCTTCGCTTGTGAACTCTACGCGCTATGCACAACTGTAAAATTTGGCGGAAATGCTCATAGAGCTGCGTATGCTATCCGCGGAAAGCATTTCCTCATCAAGCCCGAGGGGTGACTGAGGACCCCCCAAAAATAAGTCTGCTAAATATGCTGTACGTGTGCACACTTGAGTAAGGCTTCTTTCAATAGACAACTTGACAACTGGGGCATTTTCACATGGATTTTTGTACTAACTGTTTATCACCTCGCAGTATTAAATGTGTAAGCGTTTCTTTGCAGACCCAACGAAAAAAACCGCCCGTCCGTATTCGGGATAGCGGCAGCAGCAGCGACTGAATTCACCGTCATGCTCTGTCTCGCTTCAACGCCAACGAAGCGACGAGAGCACAGTGCTCATGGAGCTCTCAGCACATGCCTCACACTGCCACTTTCGCAGATCGCTTTCAAGATGCGGGCCCGTGCGTCTCTCTTCAACGCTAAGTAAAGGGCGAGGACGCAGCACGCGAACCTAGCCCTGCAGTCGGAACTCTTTCTCGGCATCGCAGATCGCTTTCAAAGTGCGGCCACGCAGCGATGCCATACGAAGCCGCCGCCTAAGTGCGTTTGGTCATGGTTCATAATGGTTCGTCGCAGATGGACAAGACGCTAAAGAGCGATAACGGCTTATAATGATCGGAACTTCACCAGCGCACCTGGAGCCGCCACCTGCAGTGCTCTGCTTGCGTCATCACTGCTCCTTGCGGCAAGGCTTGCGGCGCCTTCCGCACTAGTTGGTGTCGCCATAACACCGTCGTTTGGCCGGGCCTGATCAAGTTTCATAACAGTGATAATGGCACCGAGCTCCGTGGAGATGAGCAAGTGGCACAATGATTACGCATACTCAGGCAACTCACAGAGGTGTTTCTGCATAAGCGTTTTTGTGTTCACAATGGAACAGGATCGAGGAAAGATGTACCACTTGTTGATGGCGTTCTCTTAACTCTGCTTTACTGTATCTACTGAACTTGCGGGTTTTCGTCATCCTTAATTCTTTGCGCCATAACCGCGGAATAAAACGTCGAACCGTCATCTAACTCAAACCAATGTTTTGGTGTAGGAAAACAATTTTTCGATTATTTGTTATAAAAGGCAAAGCTCCCAGAAAAATGTGATGGTCAGTGAGTACCGCAAATTCAGTAGGCACTCGCTCGCGCTTGTAACTATTCTTTTCCTGGTCTCCACTAACGTTCGGCCCCATTCATTGAAACTCGCCGTCACTTATTAGCGAAGTACTAAAGCGCCAAACAGACGACACAAGAGGAGACACGGACGAGCACTTATGTTGGTGACGAGGGCTGCCATATTTGACGTAGGGGAGGAAACACATATTGCAGGCGCTCGTCCGTGTCTCTTCTTGTGTCGTCTGTTTGGCGCTTTAGTACTTCAGTAACATGCACCAACTATCCCAACAAAAAGTTCTGCTGGAGTCACTTATTAGATATGAGTGCACTCGTTAGAGAGTATGCCGACCAATGAGTGGTTTACATATCTTACGTAAGGATGTTAGAAGCTGAATTTTTCGTCTCAAGCCACAACGTAAACGTGACGAGAGAATTGCGTTTTTTTTTTTTTGCAAGCTGTCACAAAACTTCAAAACATGGATAGTTTAAGCTCGGATATCGGCATAAAAAAAATCTAGCGCCATCGACAAATTCGCGACTCATTACGTAGAAAAATAAGTAACTTAGTAACCTACCACCAAAAATGTTATAACGAACCGAAAACACGACAACCTGTCGCCTCCAAGCCATTGACAACAACAAAAAAAAAACGATGAGCGAATGACAGCAATCCTGATTAAACACGGCAGCTGAATGTACTGCGTATATCACTGTGTTCTGCAAAATAATTTCTAGCCCTGCCTTCCAGTACGCGCTCCGTACGGTGATTCTCGTACTATTTGGACAAGGCGTAATGAGCTTGGCAGGTTAGACATCTGCATGTCTTCTGAAGCTTTGGCTAAAGTTTCGCGCCGTTCACGCCCTCATTTTCAGCAGCAAGCGCCGGAACAACGCTTGCTGTGCCGCACCGGCGTTGGGAGTTACCATCTTGCTACTGTACGAGACTTCGGTATGGAAAAGCGTTATGGAAGCCTACGCGATACGTCCCACAGCACTCTTTCCTTTCAAACGTTGTCTAACTGCACCCTGGCCAGAGACCAAGTGTAGCCTCGCTTCTTCAGCTGCCAAAAAAGAGTAGCACCCACGTGGGATGTAGGAATAAAGGCGTGTGCAGAGTCTGTTTTCTCCGGCGATTCTTTAATAATAACTCCTGGGATAAATCATTATCAAAAAATGGCACTTTCTTATTGAATCCGTGCCCTGCTTTCATCTCGCGGCCACTGTAGAGGCGCAGGTTGTTGACCTCTCTATTTGTAGCGTATACGTACGTCTTAGAGCAGACAGTAGCAAGAACATCCATGCCTGGCCGCTTTCAAGCTTCTCTTAATTTCGGGACGTGTTTCCTGCATAAATCTTAAATACACTCGTGTAGTTTTCTTCTTTTCTTCTTCCTTTCTTCTTTACATTATGACGAAAAGTAAGGGAGTACCTCTGACAAGGTAAAAAATCCGACGCGTATAAGCCTCGCTTCGGAAGTTATCCGTTCATCCAGGTAAGCTGAGTGGGAGTTTGCCAATTCGCATTTGCATCTTCATGTAACAACACTTGATGACTTCCCGCAACGTGTCAGCCAAAACAGCGATTTGTTTGCGTGTGATTCCTCTCACTAAATCGGAAACAAACAATAAACATCCAGCATGGCTGCAACACGAGCGCGTACTGCACACGAGAACTGCTTGTACAAACAACTATACTGCTTAGCGTTGTCTCTTCGATCTTTATGTTATATTTATTTTTTGTTGTTCATCGGCGTCCGTGTATAAAGAACGAAGTAATAAGATCTCTTCATGGCTGGCTCCTTTCAGCGGGATGTCGCGCTGCTCGCTTTTTGTTCACAAGTTCTTCCGAGGAGCACAATAAAAACTGTTTGCTCAAAATCAATGTTTACTTTACGAAGCACGAGTCAACAGGGGCTTTGTTGATTTTGTTAGTCAAGCGAAACACGCTGTAGTACGTCGCCCGCCGCGCAGTGAGGGCATACGCCGAGAAATTGAATGAGAAAAAGAAAAAAAGGAGGGGAGGTGGGGAGGGAGGGGACGGGAGCATACGTTCGAGTCGAGACTGAGAGAAAAAAAAAAAAAGGGGGAAGAGGGAGGGCCGAACATTGTGCCACTTTCGGGCTTAACTTTTTAATCACGGAGAGATTAAAAGCATCGAAGTGAAAAGAGCAGCACTCAGCTCGCATGCGATGCAACAGCCAGTGATTACAGGAGCTTTTCAACCTGCGCGAAAATTGGTTGGGTGCTACTGCTATTCGCCGGTAAGGGATACGCATTTCGTATTCGAACTAAAGGCTTTCTTTTTTGAATGTGTGGCAAATCATGAAGCTTTCCATTTGAAAGAACTTCTAGTCGGCATTTACCGCCGCCTACACACCATTCCTTATGGCAAGATTGGTCGACTTACGGTCCTCTATCAAAAGTATTCAGGCGACAATGCGTTCGACAACGTTCACTCGAAAGCAACCTGGAGATCCTATGGAAGTCGGAAGCTGTGGGTGGTGAGCCACAGTGTCTTTTACCCTGTTCACAAAAACCTTGCGGCTTTTATAATCCGATACATGACACGCCAGAGGCCCGAAGTCAAAGTACTCGCGCAAGCTGTGACCTGGAAACTTTCGACCGCCCCTGTACATAACCTTATACGAACTGTGCTTGTGTATCCAAGCAAATGGGTGCCGTAAATATGGATGGAAGCCCCTGAACTGGCACACGTCCTCGAGCAAGCACCATCCCTTTCGTTTGCCTGAGCCTATCCCTCAACCTATACTTCTCATCATGTGATGACGTGAGAGCGGAAGGCTGCTGAGTGTAGTCTAGAGACTTGAAAGGTAGGGATAAGGAAAGGGAGACCTACGCGTCAAATTAAACGCTTACCGATAACGTTACGTGGAAACTCCACGTCTTTTCATGCGGTTGTTTTAAATGAATAAGCATTTCTTTGTTTAACAAACGAGGAAAACCGTCCGTCCGTCCGTCTCTCCATTCCTCCATCACGTCATCCAATCGCTTTCAAAATAGGGCCCGCAGCAGCGAGCGAATTCGCTTCGTGCTGACTCTCCCTTCAACGCGAAGTACGCGGCGAGAACAGAGAGCGCACGAAGCTGTCAGCTATCGCCGTTCTGTGCCCCCATTGTACATCACTTTCAAGATTGTGGCCCACGCGTCTCTCTTCAATACGAACTAAAGGGTCAGAACACAGCGCTGACGGAGCTCTCAGCACCAGCCTCAATCTGCCGCTTTCGCAAATCGCTTTCAATATACGGGCCCGCGCTTCTCTTCAACGCTAAGTAAGCGACAAGAACACAGCACGCGAACCTCTCACCAGTCAGTACTTCTTGTCGGCATCGCAGATCGCTTTCCAGGTTAGGCCTGCGCGGCATTGTCGTGCGAAGCCGCCGCCTGAGTACGTTTGGTCATGGTTCGTAATGGTTCGACGCGACTTGATAAGGCGCTAAAGAGCGATAACGGCTTATAATGATCGGAACGTCATCAGCGCACCTGGGGCCACCACCTGCAGTCGTTTGCTTGCGTCAACAATTGACCTTGCGCCGCCGTCCGCGACAGTTCGTGTCGCCGCAGCACTGTCGTTTGTATTGATCGGATAAAGTTTCATACCATTGATTATGACACCAGGCTGCATGGATATGAGCAAATGGCACAATGCTTACGCGTCCTTAGACAACTCCCAGAGTAGTTTCTGCGTAAATTTTAAACAGGTACCTGATCTTGGCCTAAGAATCCGACTTAACTTCTTGTAAATTTATTTGTTCATTACGGCTTTGGAAACTTGCAGACCGAATTTTTTCGTGTTTCGGTTCCGTAGTTTGAGGGAACCTGGACTGTGAACACAAACAGCAAAACCGAGATGTCTTGGTTTCAGCTTGCTGCATTACCGGTATGTTACCGTTAACGTACAGATCTCCGCATTATTATGCTTCTTCCATTCCTTAAACAGGCTGTTTTTGAAGCTTTCTACCAATTCAGACCCCACGGCGCACCATAAAGAACGTATGAGAAGCTTCGTTTGTACTATGGAGTTTCAAGCTTAATATCTTATGCGCTGAAATGTAACTTGTGCAGTTCCCGCATGCTTCAGTGTGTGAAGCAATAACTTTATTCCTTTGTTGTTTCGTGCATATATTTTGATGCACAGAAAGAAAAGGCTTGTTCATACGAGAATAGAATCAGTGCTACTTCTACTTTTCTTGGGGCGCGAGTAGTATGTCGCTTTCATTTGCGCTTTCATTTATTGACAGGCGCGCATTGTTATTCTTTTTCCTGTGACCATTTTTTCACTGGCAAACCCACGTTACAAAGTTATCGTTCGGCGCAGGACGCACCTACAGATGTATCGGAACTATCCTCATTGTTGTCGCCGATTCTATATCGAAAGAATCTTGTCCGATCAGATTAAGTGCGTGACGCGAATAGTGGTGTACATTCTGGAACGCACGCGATCACCAGCAATAAGGCTAGAATGTATGATGGGTCATACATAAATAGTCGACGCCCTTGTCCCGTGAATCAAATTTCGACGACCGGCCACTATTGGGGGCGAGCTCCACCACTGGAAAAGCTGGCGCCACCGTCGGGTTGGCGTGGCATGTGGGATCACGGAGACACAGCGGCCGCGTCGGCTACTTCGGAAGGGCCGATGCGAGCTGAAAACGAAAGTTTGAAGTCCCACCGGCGCTGCGGTTCTGATTAAGCTGTGAGGCTTTCCCGCCTTGGGTATCTGCTTGACAGCATTTGAAAGCACTATAATTGGTAGTGGCTGCTTTTGGAGGCGTGCAGCATGGCAGGCTACTGCTCGGTGCCGCAATGCCGGACTTGCGCAACACAACCTGGTATCAGCCTTATTCACTCGTAGCCGCAGGATAAGAAGCTGCGTAAAGCTTGGCTCGCGAAACTTAGAACCGACAAACAGCCATCGGCTACAACTCGGGCTTTAAGCACAAACACGAGGAAGATTTCTGCTACGGCGTCGGGACTGCGATGTTCGGTGAGTAGCCGAAACGCGCACTGAGACGCTCGCCCGCGCCTGCTGCCTGGCTAATGTCATGATGGTTTGGTCTGTGAACTGTTGATGCTATATTCTGGCAAGTTCACTGGAAGGGAAAGGGAGCTGTAAGAAGCGCATTAAAACAAGGCATGGTACATGGTCATGTTTGGATTATGAATTAATGTACTGGATTACGAAAAAGAAGCAGCGGGAAATCGCACGCTGAAAAGGCCGATCAAATACAGTGTGACGCAGCTTGAAAAATAATATTCAAACGTAAAAAAAATTTAGAAAAAAAGATCGAATCGTTGCGACGGCACATCACAGTCGCCGTAGGCTCCGAAATCTCTATAACGAAATTATTTTTGAACAGCTCTGATAGCGTTTACGCCACAATGGTTGCTTGTGTACTGTCAAACGCTCATGTTCTGCGCCCCATAAAGCTCACGGCACGGTGCGAAAACGCGCTTGCAGCGAAAGCAAAACATTGTGCGCGGCATGCAGACGCGCAGTCGGTCGCTCCGGACCAGTGCGATAGCTGGATTGAGGCTTCATTCTGTTGTGTTCCATTCGGTTATACAGACAGCCCACTAAAAGAACATATTTCACATAGTTTGCTTTCAGCGTTTGCCTACCTTTCACGCAAGAAGCCGCTTCGGGAGACCCCATCGCGGCGACTGTGCGCTGTGGCGTTCACTGTACGTATTCGGTAAAGAGAAGGCGTCTGTAAACGATTTTGTGCTTCCAGTTTGCCCAAGATTATTATTTTGACAGCAAAGAACTTCCCTCGTTTTGAGAGTATACTTACAGAAATGTCCAGGAGGGCTGCCGCGTGGTGTTTTTATTGAGCGCCGTAAGCCAAACATATCAGGAGCGCGCCGCGTTATCCCTCATACAAGGGGGGCACTTCCGACAGATGGCGACTCAGAAAGTCCTCGCTCCCAATACCCGCCGCTATCGTTGTGCTTTGAGTGTCACTTGTTTTTTTGCGCGCAAGATTGCCTAATAAAGGACTTGTCCGTGACACACAGTTTTTCAGTGCCTTGTTCTTCACCGTCACTGCAATGTGACAATATGGGCCCACCTTCACGAGGAGGAGGAGTATAGGAGGAATGGAGAGAGGAAGAGTAGGGAGGCCAACTAGAGGCGGCACAATCAAGTTACATAATAGCGGGAAAGGTGCGATGGCCCTTGAAACTTCATTGAAAGCGCTTAAATACTGCTGTGAATTTTTTAAAGTACGTCCCAATTCACGGTAATGCTCACATCAGGCAGATACAGTGTTTTCTTTGTGTGAAGCCAATTGCTAACAGGTGCACGCCACAATTCATTTATAGAAACGGTACAAAGTGTTGCGGCTTAGGGTGGCGCTAGGGCATGGAAACCACCAAGCCCATCGACTGCTACGTCAGGTTGTATAAAATGAAGGAAAATGGTTTATTGGCTTAGTTACGCGGCTGCGGTGCGGAAGCCCACTGCATGCAGGAGCAAGTTAAACGTTCAAGTTCACATCAGGATCCTTTGTCCCTTGCTCGAAGAGTCTCTGCTTTTAATACCGTCGTCTTCCCTAGGCGAGCAGACTAGGGAATCTGAAGACTGTCCAACAGCAAATCACACTGCTCGACACCGTTGCGAAACCACCCCCATGCTCGCAAAAATCCCGCAGTAACTCCACCTTCGAAGAGACTGGTTTGGAATATGTGACAAGAAAGCAACCTGCGACTCCCAGGTCGTCGGCGTTGTTCCCACCCGCCCTGGCTGCTTAGTGGCTAAGGTGTTAGGCGGCTGAGCACGAAGTCGCGGGATCGAATCCCGGCCTCGGCGGCCGCATTTCGGTGGGGGCGAAATGCGAAAACACCCGTGTACTTAGATTTAGGTGCACGTTAAAGAACTCCAGGTGGTCGAAATTTCCGGAGCCCTCCACTACGGCATGCCTCATAATCAGAAAGTGGTTTTGGCACGTAAAACCCCATATTTTACGTTGTTCCCCTTCACTTGATCCTTCGCTCAGGTGGCCAGGTAATGGCGGGGTGATCGCCTTTCGTGAGACCCTTCAAGAGTCGGTGTCCACGCTGCGTTAACGTCTGGATAGGCGCTGATGTATTGGTGGTGGTTTGACTCTTGGCAAACGTCCAATTAACGCATTTGTGGTGTTTAGACCTAACAACAACTTCCTGCCAAACCAAGTTAACAACATGTGTGTCTGCTTGTGAATTCTTACGGGTAGTGTTATGTGCAGAATTAGGTGTATATATATATATATATATATATATATATATATATATATATATATATATATATAGAAAAGAAGATCGAATCGTCGCCACGGCACATCACAGTCGCCGTAGGCGTCGACGTCTCTATAACGAAATTATTTTCGAACAGCTCTGATAGCGTCCACGCCACAATGGTTGCTATATATATATATATATATATATATATATATATGATGGAATCATCTTTCAAAAGAGGTTCATTCAACTCAAAGGTACTTACACCAGATAAGTGTAGGCTTCTGTTTTCAAGTATACCAGCATTATACTTAAGTGAATACGCCCTTTTAGGATAGCGTTAAACCTTTTTTTTTCTCATATAGACTGATGAACACCACCTATATGTGTTTGGACTGGCTTCTCGGTCTGCTAAAGAAATCTTCCCGTGTAGGTTCTCTTAAGAAAAAAATCCACCTCTTCTAGGCTTTCTTTCTTTCTTCCTTTTATTCAAGTGCACCGCATTCGAATTTTTTATCTCTTTCTGTTATTTTCTTCCAAGCTGTAGTTGTCAAAAGAAAACACCATCACACGTTAACAACCTCATGCGCTTCGCGAGGAATTTACATTGTTCGAAAGCACACCGGGAAAGAGAAAAAAGAAAGCAGAAAGGAAAGCCGACGAAGAATGCAATAAATAATGAGAGTACCACAGGGTCGTTTGCTCAGACATAGATGAATTCATAGTTGCTTCAAAGCGACTCCTAAATTCTTCAGTTTTCCTTTTTATCCGTTTCTACCTGACACTTTTATCAATTTTGTGTTAACAGCATCTTCCTAATACCATTTAGATCTTGACCAATCCCTCACAGTGGGTATGCGTCATCGTAGAAGGATATCCTATCCTAACCTAAATAATGAGCGTCAAACCTAGACGCCTCCACCATCCGCACCCGCAGAAGAGAAATAATCTACATTCTGAAAAGTTTTCGGAAGCCTGTACGGTGAAACTACACGCTATAGAACCAAATTAAACTTGTACATGCAGGCACAGAAAGATTCAACTTGCCTCAGGGATAATGCAATTGAAAAATCTGCGATCTCGTGATGTTTCTCGCAAACAAATACCAGCGAGAGTCTGAAAAGTGACTGAAATTGCTCTAGAGGGTATTAGCAAATCATTCAGTCATTGAACCTGCTTTCTTCGAATAGCTAGTGAGCTAGCTCTCTGCTACATACATCTTTATTTGCTTCCACTTGCGTGCGCGTAGAATGAGTGTCAGTTCCATTCTGCATTTCATTCATTTTTTTTCTGTTGTGCGTGCCGTGCGAGCCTGGCGCGTGAAGGCGTCGGAAAATTGTTGCCGCTTATTTGATATTTCTTGTTGCATTTCTTCAGTCTGGGCATACGTTCAGTAGCTACCAGTCCTACACTTTCCCTTGTTTTCTTTTTTTTTTATCTGTCGCCGATGCGCGGAGAATCTTGCACCGATTCGCGTTCGTTTTTCAAGTCACGACAAAGAACAGGGTGCAAAGTGAATTTGCGAGGTGTCGTTCACTACGGGCTCATATTAGGAAACCCGGGAACTGCGTTTCTTCCACCTTCTCATAGGATTGCCTCGCAGGCATACGACACAATGTCTGCTTTTACTTTTATTTATTTCTGAGCGGTTCCATCCGCGAGGAAACAAAATAAAAGTAAGAGAGAAATTATTAGAGGTTGGTGACGAAGAACGAATGTTCACCGGAAGTATTTGCGGAAACATGATAAAAGTGTTCCGGAAGTTGTTCTAGGCCTCCAAAGAAGAGCAATACACGACAAGGAAATGTAACTTACACGTTCGACGAGCCACAAGCCGCATATTTGGAGTATTTGCTAGAATTGCCTTAAGAATACCGCAGAAGCCATGCAAGCTGCGTACTCCGAAACCGTGTCAACGGTGCGCGAAGCCAACCCTCTTGCTTCGCAAAGTAAGAAAACAAATAATAATACAAATAACAGAAAGAAGTAAAAAAAAACACTCCTAATAGCAAAAAATAACGGAGAACGGTCTGAAGAGATGAATAAACAGACAATGTTTTTCCTAGCTCTCGCAGGACCAACAGAGAACGAAGTTCTTTGAAGCGATTGCTAGTGATCTTCAGGGAACTCGGAACGCTTCCGCAATCACGACTGCATTACGCATGGTGCTAGACGCTCTAATTAAAGAAGGGTCAGACATTTGGTTTTCTATAACGGGACAAGGTCTTCCTGGACTTTTATGGCGGAATGCGCGAACGGATTGCGCACACTATAAGAAGGAGAAAGGGCCATTGATTTAGTACTTTCCGCCATGAATATCTACCAACTGGCTCAGTTTTGTACCATGCTTTCTGCTCAAATGTGTTCAATAATTGTCTTTCGCTTATTTTACGTGAACAAAGTTGGCATATATTTCTTCGTTTGGAAAATTTCTATTGTCATTTCCGTAAACAAAGCAACCTCCTTCCATAAAAAAAAATAATTTAGAAATATAAAGGGCTATCTGCACTTCCAGTGAACCACAAAGTGTACAGTGCTCCCTCTCACACCTCGTGCAAAATGTCCACCGTCAAGTGGGCAAGTTTAAACCAAATAAGCGACGCTGTTGTGGCCGAGCTCCGCCGTTGGAGAGACCGGCGCTGCCGTCGTGTTCGCGCTCAGAAAGAGACATCGCGCGACTCCACCGACTTCGCGTCTCGCTGCTGCGAGAGCACGTTGCACGCCCGTCGGCAGTGTAGCCACGTAACTTCGCATATGCTGTTGCCTCGTCACTGTTTTCTAACATTTGCATGCTGTGTCACTGTGTTTCTAGGTCACAGGCCAGCGATGATGATTTGTGCCAGAGCTTTGAAAAGCCGGCGAGAACTCTTGCTTTTTACCCGTGCGCGGAGGACGGGCGAGGGGCCTGACTGGTGCACAGCAAGAAAACATCCTTTTTTCTGTCAATTTTGTAAGCAACACTTCTGCGAAACAATTGTTTCACTGCCGCTAATAGATGCAATAAAAAGTTCCGGTCGGTAGCAATGTCACGTTTTGTCTTGCTTGAGCGGCTACTCCCATTTTTCGCATTCAAGAATTAAAGACCACATGAGAGTCGCTATCCAAAAGAAGGCGCTCATATCTGCTGTTAGCTGTTCAGAAAAAGAGGTGCACTACAGTCTGGTGTTTTTCTTTTCTTTCTTTCTTTTCTTTTATCGTGAAACCGCAGCGGCTGCATATGTCCCGCCGGTATATTTACAGCGGCGACTACAAAACCATTACCGCTTGTACGTAACCCTTACGGGAGAGTAACATTTAATCACCCTATATCCAATCGGACGGTATGCTTAGGAAAGTTTGTGGTACACATGCTCGATTGGCAACACAAGTAATTTACGATACGTGCGTGGGGTAACTGCTAAGCGTCGATAAAGGCATGTGCGGTGGCCGCTATATGCAGCCCGATTTCAGCAAGACGGTGTTATGATTGGAGGCTCAATCCCATCGCTCGTAATCAGTTGCCAAGATTGGAGTCGGGCATGAATTAGAAGGTAGCTGGCCCATGCCGTCGTCTAACTTATCCACGCCGAGGACGTTGTTGAAGGGAAGGACTGCTTCTCATCGAGAACGAGAAATATGGGTTTATTTACAGTATCTACATGCAGTTCATCAGTCTAGCATGACTGCGAGAGAAAGTACATCAGTCTAACATGACTGCTTGAGACAGTGCATCAGTCTAACATGACTGCTTGAGAAAGTGCCCTGAGCAGCCGCACAACAGTGCTTTATAAACACATGGTCCTCTCCCGATACCCAGGTGACGGAAACGGCCGTCCAGTCATCGTAAACAAGTCGCCTCTCTGCGGGACGGTTTACACACACACACTCACACACACACACTTCCTTGCGCAAGGTTCACGGTCCGGAGCCAACGTCAGACGGGCTTCGTAGAACTCGGGGCTTGTATCAGGAAAGGTGCCTTTTATTCCCCGAGCTCACACCTGCAGCGTGGCCGGGTGCCCATTGTCTTGCGTCTTGGACGGCTCGTGGAAAGGGGCCTTCGTAGACGTTCCCGCGGCAACCCCCACCCCCCGCCCCCCTCATAGCAGAACAGATCGGCGTTGGTGGGTTCGGTAACAATAGTTGGTTGGCTGACCGCATTCAGTCACAACGGCGACGAGGCTAGAGCGTAATGGTGGCGTCCCAGGAAAGTTGCCGCTGCTGTCGCAACTGGCTGGCAAAACTTGCACGTCAGCTGGGCCGTTCTGAACAACGGGGAACCTCCGTACGCGATTCTGCTACAGGATTGTCGATGTCGTCGTCCATCGTCCCACACTAGTGTCGGCGTATTCGGCCGGGTCACAACTGTAGATACGACGGGACGAGGCAGAGACGAGAACCGAGATTTGATATTCAACAATTTCTTACGTAACCTTGGCGATGATACTTGCGTTATGCGCCACCACGCTTTTTTATGCGAAGCATATTACTAGAGCTCAACCCAGCTCCTCAGGCGCGGCGGTGTCGCCTTCAATACCACGTGACACCGTGACGTCACGACAGAGGAGAAACGGGGCTCCAACTCGCACCGTCGCTCGCAGCGTCGCCTTCAAGGCTGACCACGTGACACCGTGACGTCACGACAGAGGAGAAACGGGGCTCCATCTTGCGCCGTCGCTCGCGGCGTCGCGGCGGTATATAAGCAGCTGCGCTTGCCTCTGCTAGACACTCACGAGGTGAGATGCCTCCTGGAGACAGAGCTCCTCGTTGGAATGAGAAGCGAAGGTTGCGGCGTGCTACAGAGACTGTTTCTAGGTGGCTTTGCTACGGCGCAGCGACTACGCGCCCCGCATCGGACGCGGTGAGCGTCGAGCAACGCAGCGTTCGGCGCGACAACGAAATGTGCGCCTGAGCAAGCGCCGCACGCCTGAGCCGACGCCGACGACACCGGCTTTTCTGCGACACAAGCTCCTTAACGCTGTCGCGTTGAAATAAAGGCTAGTATGCTTCGCATCCTGGGCTTAACCTTAGCTAAGCCACAGCCAGTTTTTTTTTCTTCATCTTCATCCCCCGCCAAGCGATGGCCACTATATGTATACAGGCAGGAGACCCAGCCGTGCACACTAGCTAACATCATTTCGCGGCCAAAAGTTTTTGCTATGCGTGCCCGTGGAGGTTAACGTGATTCCCCGCAAACCCCCTTGCTCATGTGCTGCAGGGTGCTCGACGAATTTTCTTTTTTCTGCTCATTCAAGGACTCACACAAAACGCATGCTTCGCGCTCGTTTTTGGTTTGAAACTCCGCTTTTAAATATAGCTTTTTCCACAGACTTCCTGTTATTCCGGGATAAAATGCTTTATGCAGCCTATTTATGCAAGCACGGTGCTTTCGAAGATGTACTGCTACGGAGTAGACAGCACTCAAACGCGTCGATTATACATTGTATCAACCCTTAGCTTGTCTTTCGCAGTTTTTGCACTCGGCCTATTTGTTGCTCTTGGAATGACAGTGAGAAGCAAGCAGCCCATATGGTCCATTCTACCTGTGGTAGCGTTAGATGCTATAAGCTCGTTGTGTTTTCTAACCGCGCCTAGGTCAGTATGCACTTCTTAATTCACTATCGCGATCCGGTATGCCTCTTGTAAAGCCTTCGTCACTACGCAATATTTCCACTAGCTTAAGGACGGCTGCATTGGTGCAGGGCTCGCTGCTTCCCGCACGTGTGTAGCAATTGTTTTCTTTTATTATTATTATTATTATTATTATTATTATTATTATTATTATTATTATTATTGTTGTTGTTGTTGTTGTTATTATTATTATATTATTATTATTAACTGCACATAAGGAGATGCTGGTACCAATAAGAGGCTCCGGCGTGTTCTCTCCTCTGACATGATAACTGTACTCTAAGCCGATGATCATATAGAAACAGCGATTATTGCTCAGTAGCGGTATCTTCTAACGGTGTAACAGTGTAACAGACGTACAGTCTAACACGATGGGCAGAAAACGAATGAAAGGTGCACGTCGTGTGTCGGCCGCGTGCCACGGTTCTCCCCCACGTGGACAGTCGATCGTTTTAGGCAGCAATCCGCGTGCACTTGCCCCGCTTTTCCTTTCCCTAAATCCTCTTATCCCTTTCACAGGCGCAGGGCAGCGGCCCAGAATCAGGTCTGCACTAGTTGACTTTTGTTTTCCCTCTTTACCTAAACATCTCTTTGTGGGCCGGACCCCGCTCGCTGCCAGCACGGGTGAAGGCGAGGAGGCGGGAGGGAGCTAGGGGTGTAATGAATCGTTCTCAGTGGGCTCAAAAGCGAAGAGAAAATGGCCCTGATTCTTTTTTTTTTAACTGGGGGCTAGTTTTCTCGTGCTGCGAACAAAGCTGAATTTCTCCGGCACTCGGAAGGGCTCCCACCTGGCACGACACCGAAGCACTTCAGGAAGCGGCCGCGCAATTTCCAGGGCCCGTGCTCGGAGCCTATTAAAATCGGCGCTTGGCGCGCGCGCAAGGCGGGGGTATTAAGTCAGCGCCGACAGGGCGAGCGGCGCCAGTTGTCAAACGAGCGGTGCACGTGCGCGCCTCGCCGCGCCCGACCGACGTGGGACGACGAGGTGAAATCCGGCGCGTGGCAGGAAGAGCCGACAACTCGAGACGACACCGCCGCCGCCGGCCCCGCTGAGCAGCGCAGCGGAAAACGGAGAGCTAGGCCTGTGGCATCCCTTGCGCCAGACGGAAAGAATAAAAGCGGCGCTGATTTCCACACCATCGGACCCTGCGAGAGTGGCGGGAAAGATATTCGCCCGGACTCGAATCAAGCCCGAGATATCGACCCGAAAGCGTATGCTGCTAGAACTTCTTCCCTTTTCTTCTTCTTCTTTCTTGTTTTTTCCCTTACAGCGTCGGCCAGTATCCCACACGGCGCACTCTCTTTCTATCGCTGTTCCCTTGTATTCCATTTCTCTTGGTCCCCTCAATCAGATTTTTTGTTGTTGCTGCTGCTGCTGCTTCTTTCATTTCTCTTCCCCAGAACACCAGACTCGTTTTAAATGCGCCTCTGTTCTTTCCGCAAGGCCAAATTGCTGTCTTGTATAAGGAACAACCGATTACGAACGTTGTCAAAGAAATAAAAGAAAAGATAATAACCTATGCCAACGCCTCTCGCACGCGAGCCGTCTCAAAAGCCACTTCGTGCGGCTCCCATAGTTTTCTTCGTCAGGCCTTTCTCTCAGTGCACCTTGGTGCTCCTCGCCTCATCTGTGCGCCACTGCTCTTGCCTTCGTTTCCACTCAACCCCTTACCCCCTCCCCCCCTTCTTTTTTTCTGCTTATTGCGCACCTTATTCTGCGCCGTTGTTTTCTTCTTTTCTTTTCTTTGTTGTTCTTAGCGTTCCTTTTGCAGGCTCCAATGAGGCATGCAGGCCTATATTTCAGAGACCTGTTTGGAATAACGCGAGCTGCACCTACTATGAGAAGAATGGGGAGAAAAAACGAGTTGAGTAGGCGTAAATCCGCTATCTACCACGTACATGACTTCGCAGAAGTGCTGCAGGCGTTCCGCACTTTCACTTGATATATCTCGGTTAGATCTGGACGACGACGAAGTTACTCAGTGCTAGAACGCACCTGTGCCAGCTAGCCAGTTTTTCGTCAAATTTTCATCAGTCTCTGGAGCGCTTTCCGCGTCCTGGCTTGAGGTGATGGACGCGGAACGTTCCGCAGGCTCGTGCAGCCAGAAGTCTGCAACTGCAAGCTCTTCTATGAGTCAAGGCACCTGGTCAACCACCAGTGAACGCCCCAGAGAGACTCTTACTCCTGTGGCCATGGATGCAGAGCCTATTGCCGGCCCGTCTGGCCAGATCACTACATTGACAAGCTCCTCAAGGAAACGAGGCACCTGGTCCAGCACCAGTGAAGACACAGAGGTCTACTCAATCACAGGTGACGACTCATCCGATGACAGCTTCGTGTCGGTGAGGAGCCGAAGGGCTAAAAGGTCCAGCACCAGTGAAGACACAGAGGTCTACTCAATCACAGGTGACGACTCATCCGATGACAGCTTCGTGTCGGTGAGGAGCCGAAGGGCTAAAAGGAGGCTTATCAAGGCGTCGTCACCAGCGAGTACGTCAACCATGCAGGCAGGCAGTGAACGCTGGCCGCACACCATCCTCTTCATGCCAGTGGATTCTTCCGTCAACCTTCGAGTATTGAACAGGCAAGCTCTCTCTGTTTTTCTTGAGGGAAAGGCGCCAAACGAAATCAAGGAAGTCCGCCTGAACACACGAAAGAATGTTCTAGCTGTCGACACAACCCGTGGAACCACGCTGGAGACGCTACGACAGATCACAGAATTGGGGAACATAAAAGTACGACCGATCATACCTATGGATGGGGCCTGCACTGCAGGTGTGATCTACGACGTTGACTTGGCTATTTCGAACTCGGACCTGCCAATTCTAATCAAACCGGCATACGAAGGAGTGGTCATCACGCACGTATGCCGACTCGGCAACAGCCGTTGTGTGAAGATTGTGTTCAAGGGGGATTCCATCCCTTCACACGTAAAGGTCGGTCACTTCCGACATGTCGTACGGCGGTTTGTCCCAAAGCCGCTTCAATGCCACAAGTGCTTCAAGATCGGGCATGTTAAGGGCGCCTGCGCAAACTCCCCAATGTGCCCCCGGTGCGCGGAGTCACACACTGTAGATGTCTGCCGTGCAACAAACTTTAGGTGTGGCAACTGTAAAGGCACCCATGAAGCGACGTCTAAAGAATGCCCAAGACTCAAAAAAGAGTTCGAAGTTCTGAAGCAAATGGTCAGGGATAACTCAACCCATAGAGAAGCCTCAGAAAAGGTCCGGCGTCGACGTCGCCATCGACGAAAACGCTCAAGACCGGGTGGAGTTCGTGCGCCGCTTGTGCCAACGCCATCATCCTCAAATAGAATGCCCGAGAGCACAAGGAGACCTCAGACGGGAAACGCTGCCCCCGTGGAAGAGTGGCCGACGCTTGCAAGCTATCAGTCTTCTAAGGAGCCTCCACGCTTGACGCTCCCATCGAAGCCCGCTTCTGTTGGTGAGGCTTCAACAGTCGACTGCCAAATGATCCCGGTGCTGCGATCTATTGTGAATGTCATCAGGGCCATGCTGACAAGCATTGACACTCCATCTGCTCGAAGTGGGCTACAAGTGCTCGACACGCTGAGCCCCGTCCTAGCAAGCCTTGAGTGCAGCCATGACTGACAATCACCAGTCATTTCGTAAGGAGGTCAGAGAAGCGTCGATCCTTCAGTGGAACGCGAGAGGTCTAAGATCTCGCATCGCCGATTTTCGTCAATTTGTTCTCACTAACCGATTTCCAATCATTGTCATCTGTGAACCAAGATTATCCCATCCAATAAGACTATCCGGCTACGAGACAACATTCTCATCAAGCGACATCAAAAGCAGCAAGGTCGTCGTGTTTATTCGCCGTGAACTTACTTACGTCGTCCAACCGGTGCAACCTCATGACGACAATCAGTATGTGTGCATGACTGTTAAACATAGGAATGTCACCTTTGCACTCTTGGGGGTGTATCTGTCTCCATCAAGCCGATTTGACACCAAAAGGCTAGAAGACATCTTAAAAACACAACCTGGTCCATGGATTATCACCGGGGACTTCAATGCACACCATACCATTTGGGGAAGCTCTAAGGTTAACGCGACGGGAAGACGACTAGCTTCCTTAGCTTCCAACAACGGTCTCTACCTGCTGAATGACGCGAGTCCAACATTTCTGCGGGGAATAACGTACAGCAGCTGCCTCGATTTGACTTTCGTCTCCCACCGCCTCGCCACACATGTTAAGTGGTTTTTGGACATTGAAACGCACGGAAGTGACCACATCCCCACTTACCTCAAGATCACGGGAATGTCTAACACGTATACGTCCACCACGATACGAAGAATAGATTGGACTGTCTTTAAATCCCACATTGAGGACGCTTGTCACGAAGGCCTCTCTTGTGGACTTCAACAAGCTATCAAGGAAACGGCACAGACAGCCACGCGCACACTCACGTGTTCTCCGAGGTATTCTGAATTCGACCTGGAATTGGAGCGGCTTCGTGCGATTCGCCGTCGTGCCGAAAGAAGATATCGACGCACTAAGTCAATTCAGGATCTAAGAACAGCCAGGCGACTGCAAAAGAAGATACAACGCCGCATGGACAAACTAGAGGCTCAGCGGTGGTCGAAATTTTGTGCGTCGCTAGATCCCCGCAAACCACTATCTCAAATATGGAGAACTGTGCGTGGTCTACGTTCTGTTCCGGAACAGCGTTTCCCGTTTAAGGCCCTAGCACTATTCCAGCACCGACAAGACATTGATGTGGCGGAAGACTTCTGTGCTATGGTTGCGGGCCAGCCAACTCGTACAGGTTCGCTTACATTGAACCGTATTCCAGATTCACGAGATTCACGCATGGATCTGCTTTTCACGACGCAAGAGCTTGACGCGGCGCTCGCCCTATGTAATCGGTCGTCGTCGCCTGGTCCAGATGGCATATCTTACCGCATGCTATGTCACCTTGGTGAACGGGCACGAAGAACACTCCTTAATATCTATAACGAGTCGTGGCAGGAGGGCAACGTTCCCCAAGATTGGAAGATCAGCCGCCTGGTACCGCTTCTTAAGCCTGGCAAGTCTCCCTTAGAGATTACTTCATACCGACCAATTGCGCTGGCAAGTTGCGTTGGGAAGGTAATGGAGCGAATGATCCTCGCCAGACTTGAGTGGTACCTTGAACACTACGAAATCTACCCGGACGCCATGGCTGGTTTTCGACGTCACCGATGTTCTATCGACAACGTTATCGATCTGGTAACCTATGTTCAACACCAAAAGACGTGTAAGAGGTTATCTGTCGCAATGTTCTTAGACATAAAGGGAGCCTACGACAACGTTCTTCATGACGCCATACTTGAAGCATTGGAATCGGTGGGCCTAGGCGGTCCATTATATCGTTGGACTCGCAGTTATTTACATAGGCGGTCTCTCTTTCTTAACACTGAAGCTGGCCCAACCTCGCAATACTATACGCACCATGGAGTTCCACAAGGCGGTGTCTTGAGTCCCACACTTTTCAACCTTGTACTCATTGGTCTCGTGGAACGACTTCCGAGCACAGTTAAAATATCAATGTATGCCGATGACATCTGCGTCTGGGCATCTGGTGTGACACGGCCGCAAGTACGCGCCAGGCTTCAAAAAGCTGCCGCGTCAACATCGGCATACTTAAATGAACAAGGCCTCAAGATCTCGCCAGAAAAATGCGCATTGGTCGCGTTTAGCCGAAAGCCAATGAGATCATACGATGTCTCTATCGACGGTCAAAGCATACCTTATGTCAGGACGCACCGATTCTTAGGCGTAATAATTGATCGTGACCTCTGCTGGAGTCCTCATGTGGCCTACCTAAAGAAGCGCCTGACAGATATCTCTAATGTGTTTAAGTTTCTTGGAGGAAATGTCTGGGGTACTTCAGTACATGCAATGATGCAGCTGTACAGGACGCTCTTTCTTGGGTACTTGCGATACAGCTTGCCTGTGCTGACCAACACCTGCAGAAGTAATATCCGCACACTCGAAAGCGTCCAGGCCCAGGCACTTAGAGTGTGTCTTGGATTGCCGCGGTGTTCGTCAACGGCTGAAACAATTGCCATTGCACACGATTTCCCAGCCAAGACCCATATAGTCATGGAGGCGCTCAGAGCACACGTAAGACACCTTGCTCGAGCCCCTGCCCATCATCTAGCCTCACTGCCAGAGGATCGACCACGTGCTTCCTTTTGCGAAACAGTCCTGCCTTATCGTGCATACCTTCCATCAGGTTATACAGCTCCAGCGAAAGTTCCGTTTCCACCATGGTGCCTGGCTCGAGCAAATGTTCGACTAATGGTACCAGGAATACGAACAAAGGCCCAACTCTCGTCTCCAGCACTCAAGCAGCTCTCACTGCTCTTGCTGTATGAGACTTACAACGAGCATCATCATCTTTATACTGACGCTTCAACCACGGTGAATGGGTCTGCAGGATCGGTGATCTTTCCTGCAAAACCTTCCACAATTAAGATTCGACTATCTCACCAGACTACATCGACTGCCGCGGAGCTTGCTGCTATTTGTTGTGCACTTCGTGTAATTTCTGAAGAACTACCCAGGAAATGGAGCGTGTTCACTGACTCCAAGGCTGCTCTTCATTGTTTGGTTTCTGCCCTACGCCGAGGACCCCACGAACAACTAGTTATGGAAATCAGACTACTGCTTCACCACCTCGTCGAGCAAGGACACGACATCACGTTGCAGTGGATTCCAAGCCACTGTGGCATAATGGGCAATGAACTTGCCGACGCAGCAGCACGATCTGCACACGAGGAAGGCTTACAAGACTCCATTCCATTCTCAAGAACAGACGCTGCAACGAAAATTCGTGTGCTTGCAAATGAAGCCATCAAAACTTTATGGAACACACCCAGCTTAAAGCATACACGTCTACACCGACTGGACCCATCCCTTCGACTTCGACCCCCGCCTGGACTCTCTCGACTCGAAACAGCAGTACTTTGCCGACTGTGGCTTGGTGTCGCCTATACAAGATCCTTCGCCTTCCGAGTCGGTATGGATGACAGCGCGGCTTGCAGACACTGCGGCGGCGAAGAGACTATCGACCACGTGCTTTGCCACTGTCCTCGATACAGCGCGCACCGGCTGTCACTAGCGACCGCGTTGGCGCGCCTTGACGACAGGCCACTTTCAGAACAGTCAGTTTTGGAATGCCGACGGGAACTGTCGTCGCAGCAAAAGTCGGTCAAGGCTCTGTTGACTTTTCTACGTGACAGTGGCCTATTAGAAAGACTCTAATGACCCCATTTCATCCCTTCTCATATTTTTTTTTCTCATGCTTTCATTTTTGTCACGCTCTTCTTTCCGTCTTTATTTCCCCTTTCCCTTCCCCTAGTGCAGGGTAGCAAACCGGACGTTTTAAGTCTGGTTAACCTCCCTGCCTTTCTTTCATTTGCATCTCTCTCTCTCTCGGTTAGATCTGCTATTCTATCTCTAAGGGAACGTAGAAAGGGAAGACGCCGTCATCGTAGCGTAACTTCCCTTCTTCTCGGGTCATTAGCGGACGATCTAATCGAGATGCGAGCTCAGACAGCGTCATCGAACCACCATGCAAGAACGAGACTTCCGCGATGTCATCAATACGCCTCAGCCCAGCACCAACTGACGTCTTCCACATGCAACGCGTGCATCTCCCATCTTCGGCGCGGCCTCTATTTGACGCTACACGATTGCTTGCCGCGATTCGTCACATCCACACGAAATTTCATCCAGCACTGCTCCCCTTTGGAACCTTTTGTATGTCCTTTTGCCCACAGAAGCTCATTTCGGCCTCATTCTCCTTGCTTGGTTTTATTTCTTTATAGGAAGTAAAGTTTGTTTCCGTAAACAATTGAAGGACTGCTGTCTTTATTTTTTGTTCCTGTACAGAAACGTGTATGCGTCGCTGGTTAAAGCTCCACTATCCGACTGGTTCATGGCACGTTCTCTTTATTAATGGCATAAGTGACATTTTCACCGAGCAAGTAAAACGAACATGGTAGATGTAAACTTGGACAGCTGGCAGAAAGCTGTGGTCCGTATTTATAAGGGTATTGTTTTATCGTTAAAAAAACACTTATGTGTATAATGTCTCCCTCGCCTCCTTCTTGTTTTTTTTTTTTGTCTGGTTGGTGCATTTGCAGACAGCACTTTTCTATAAACGCATTATCTTTGTTTAGGAGACTGTTACTCAGAGTGCGCTAATGTGCGAGGCACTGAATGTGACAACCAAAAGCCTCAGTTGCTTTTCGTTGACACCTAATATTGAGCTTGGTAACTGCGGGTAGCAGAGGAGACAAGGTTTGCTATCGTCGCTGTGCTCGAGAATATGACATCTGGAAGTGTGTCTGTGTGTCCTCTTGCGCTCGTGTCGGACCCTATCGGCCGAGCAACGACGTCTGCAGCGCGCTCGAGTGCGAAGGCCTGAGAGCACCGGTATACCAGCTTGACATTCCGCGTCCTTACCCGGATGCGCACCTCGCATGAGTGGCGAGCATGCGATAAGGCACAGTCGAGTGGGCTGAGCATGAGATTACATTGCCAGGCCCTTAAAGAGAGCATTTCTTTTTTTCCGTTTAATGAACGCCTGGACCATTCCGAACTTTTAGGGTGTGACTGGGAAAGCGCAGAGGAGTGAACGAAAAGCACTACAGCACCCATCAGTGTTTAGAAAACGAAGTGTCGAAGGTGTCGTTACGGCTGCTATGCAAAGCTCCCGAGACGAATTCGAGCAGCATGATGACCTGTTCCCACTGACTCTTGCAACGCTCTTGCCGACACGAATGTGAAGTGGTAGAATTATGAATCGCTGCGATTCATAATCTAAGCATTTCGTATTGCTTTGTGATGCAGTGCTGGCAGCAAGAAAAAGAGAGTGTGCGTGTGTGCCTACTACGGACTAAAGAATCAATATAAAGACTTCACGTATCAAGACGAAGCAACTGCGGCGACGTCATAATTAAGCCTGTAGCCGCGTGTCTGATTTGCCGCGTTTCGGCGTTATCGACCAGATGAAACTGTGGCGTCTGTTGCGGATCGAGTTTTCGGGTACCTGCCAGCGGTATTCACTGCCACCAGTAGACGTATTGATTTAACGAGAACAAAAAGTCGAACAGTGCCGTTACCGGGCAAAGAGGGGGCGGCGTGTCTAACGGCGACTCCCCGTTCCCCCTTTGCAGGCGGCTGGTCGCAGAGATCGCGTATGACCGTGTCCACGGGGACCGTGCCGACGCGAGACTCCTGCCGGGGAGCTAGCTACGCACCGGATAAGCACGTCGCGCACATGGAGCTCGTGCCCGTGGACAAAGTGGCGCCGCCACCGAGGGCGCAACCGATGCTGCCGGGCAGCCAGCGCCATCACGTGCGTCCCAAGATGGAGCAACACTGCTGGCACCCCGTGTACGATTAAAGCCAGCGCTCCACCTCAGACTCCACAGGATGCGCGCGCAAAGGAACTCGGTGGTGTTCCGCAGGAAGTCGTGTCATTTGTGGACGGAAAAGGACAGTCACAGAGAAGACTCTTTGTTGTGTTTCTTCCTTGTGAATGTCCGATTGCGCTCGCCAACCTGACCTTGCTCAGTGCGCGCGGAAGGCTTCGAGAAAACAGAACAGTTCCTTCAGTGACTGCGCCTGCGACACGGCCAATGTATATGTCACCGCTGTCGCCACTCACTTCAGTATACCATGGCGAGGAACCGCAAAGCGTGGCATCTTCAGTTATTTGGTGAAACGGACTCGCCTTTATTAATGCATTCGCTTAGATTGCAGGGCCCGCGGCGTAAACGCTGTGGTGGGGTTGTTGAGCAAAGCTTGTCGGTCGAAACAGTAGACGGCAGGTCTTACAGTCAACTCAAGTCGTTGCTATAGCCGTTAGGTTTGTGTGAAATAGGTGTGCGGGCATCGGAAGGGTCAAGCAACTATTCACTGATTCACAATGGCGCTAATAGCGAATGCACCTGCGCACAAGACCTTCGCAGCAACATTACGAGAATTAGTTGCGGAGACAAAATATATTGCGTGATTCTTTTTCACGTCAAGCGGTCCCATGTGGTACTGTAAGCGTCATCTATTGCGATGACTACGCAAGATGTAGAGCAGAAAAACAAGTGATCAAATTTTGGAGTTTTACGTGCCCAACCCACGATCTGATTGCGAGGCACGCCGTAGTGGAGGACTCCTAATTAATTTTGACCACCAGGGGATCTTTACCGTTCCCCCAATACACGAGAAATGGGCATTTTCACATCTCTCCCGCTTCGAAATGCGGCCGCAGCGACCTGGATTTGATCCATGCAGCGACCTCGTACTTAGCAGCGCAACACCATCGCCGCTAAGCCACCGCGGTGGTAAAGCAAAATATTCAGAAGTCGTCCGAGGCTTATGTGCTTTGCGTGTGTTGCACGACATTTTTCAGAGTTTCACCCAACGAATACTGACAGTTATAGGGTGTTTGTTCTTTATCTTTATTTATTGTCTTTACATAGTTTGTCTTGCACCGCACGTTCCCTGACATTGCGAGCCCCGAACGCTTCCATGAAGCTCCGCAATTAAAAGCAGATTGCGCCAGTAGGTGCGCAAGAGTCGTGACGCCGCTCACTGTGTCTTGTGAAACCTTTGCTTGCCAACACGTCCATCTCTGCAACAAACTCGGCCTATCTGCTGTAACAGCAAGAATGGTAGGAGCACTTTACAGCCACGCTAGTGTCATGACATATGCATTATCTGCGACCATCATTGCGAACTTGATCGATGAGCAAGCTTCTCAGACTCCCACGTTAATACAAACTTTTGACTATATTGTTACGAGAAGGAAGCAGGCGTACAGCCGTAAGCGGGAATTCGTTTGCCATAGCTTTTGCTGCATTGGATAACAAGGCAGCCTAGCTAGCGAAACAGCTTCTTCGTCGCCTGCCGATGCCATCATCTTCGTCCTTCTTGCAACACCACCCAGTCCGGTGGGATAGCTCCGTCCCGGTGCAAGCCTACGGTGGAACGCGCATGACGGCAACAAAGGCTTCGAGTCTGGCGACGTGCACAACATCGCTTCTTGCGTTTTCATTGAGGGAACTAGTGCCGGCCGGAGCAACCTCGTAGGTCACGTCAGCAAGTTGACGCAAGATCTGTAACGAGTGAGCAGTTTTTTCGGACAGGCCTATAGGAGCTGATTGCTTTTAGCAACAATATTATTAAACGCCGCCTGAAGACGGTTTCTGCCGCAGCTCTACTATACAGTTTCACACCGCTCTGTCGGCCAAATTGGCAGTTTTCAGCAGTTAGTGCCATTCCCATGAATTCTCATTATGATGCTGCCTTAGTAACATTGTGTTGTCATGTACAATTAGCTAATCAGCCGCGAATCACGAACGCCATTTTAAGGCAATCAAATTGGACTCGGCCCCTACAACGTACTCACTGAGATCAAGGTTAAAGAGTGCCCAGCGCCTCCCTGATGTAGTCTGCGATGTTTTCCTAGAACGAATGGGGGTTATGATAAATTCTGTATATCCACCTCTCCAAACTTACCTACTGACTCACACAAGATGGCGCACTTTCCCTCGAAGTGAAAATAAAGCGTGATTGGCACGAGCTGCTGCTGCCACCCATCTATCACGCACTTTCCTACTCAGTCCTACCGCGCTCTTTCCACGTTACCCTGAACTTCAACAATGCTCAATAGCGAGCTCTGCCGCCTTGTTTAGGGCAGTATAAACGTGCTGGAGAGCCTGACATTAATGCATATCCTCTGGTGAATTTGAATGGAGTGAAAGTTGCTTAGAAGATTGTGCGATGCGGAAACACTCCCAGTGTTCCGGCGGAAGGCTCCAAAGTCGGGCGAGTTGGTACGAGTGCACGTTCGTGAATGGGATCGCTAAATATTGTCTGAGGTGAGTGCTTTATAAATCGTGCACAGGAACAACAGCCCAAGCTCTCTGAACAGATCGTCTGGCCAGAGCGAAGCAACTTTCCCAGTCACGTCCTCGTTAGTGCGTGTAACGTACCAATTGCAACCGTAAAGGGCAATAAGTCACGCAAACTATCGAACGCTCGCCATCATTCCGTATGGGCATCGATTCCCACTCTTACTAAAGCGTGGGAACTTGTGGTACGGAGTGCAGTCTCTGTTCTCGGCCCCAGAAAAGCTTTCGAAAGCCTGCACCAAGCTGGGGAAAAAAGGGCGAAACTGCCTCTTCCGCTCATTCCTACGTCCCTTGTAAGGCAGGCATCGTTTAACAGAAACCCTTTTTGTGCGGAAAATCTTACTTGGGGAGAAGTGGAAGGTGCGTAAACGCGCGGCTTGGGAGATCATGAACTGTCCCTGAAAAACGTAACTGTCCCACCTGGCTGTACACGTTTGTCGAGAGTGCAAATGCACCCTTCGTTTTTCCGGCACGGATCCTCACAAGGGGAAGCGAACAACTGAACCGCGAGATAGCGGAAGCGTTCTGTGTGAAAAAATAAATAACAGAAGAATGCACAACCCATACATCACTAGCCCTCGCAGATCGGAAGTTTTCGTATCTGTGTAACAGGATGCGTTGAATGCCAGACATAGAATATAGTGTTCTGTGATGTACAATAATTCTTGTGTTTTTGTTTCCCCATTTGTTCCGAATTAGATATGATGACACGTGTACCTCGGTCAACTAGTTGTTTGCAGCATGCTTCAGATTAAAACAGCTGCAAGTCTGGGCTTTTGTTGTGTGCTTGCTCCCTTGTCCCCGTTTTTATTCGCGCAGTAATAACTTGAGTTCGGGCCGAAAGCTCATGTAAATATTGGGAGCTTCAAGGAAGGGAACACAAAAGATGTTCTTGTTGAAGAGCGAAAGGGCCGAACTGGAATTCTTTGTATGCATACGTTCAACAAGGAGCTTGTGAAAAGAGCCAATTTCACACATTTCTATAGATCTTGGTGCGTTTTTCACTTACCTCTGCACACGAAAACCTCCAGCTACTACTGTCCAGTCTTTCTCCGAAGATGAAGACACCAGAGGCTTCGTGCGCACTCGGAATTCATAACAGATTGCATAGCTTGATTATTTAGGGCTGCGAAAGTTTGTAGCGTGGATATTTAAACGTCTGACTATTGACGACCGTTACCAAATTAAAAGAAAAAAAGAAACGTGAGAAGTGGGCTAGCGACCAGTAGACATAGCTATGTAAGTGTGTACTAATTCGCTATTATTATTAAGTAGCGAATTGGGTCCTCGTTTCGGGATACCCATGTCAGCTTAAGTGAAGCAACTTGGGATACTTAACTGCCAGTTTATGAGTGGCTCTTTTTTTTTTCAGAGCATGAATGGAGTGTAGGTCTGAGCTCAGCAACCAGCATAGAATTTTTCTGTTGGACTCTGTGGTGGTAATTCCTTACATAATGGTTGATCGGAGAATGTTTCGAATATGTTTTAGTATTTGTGCTAGCCACAGTCATTGCGTTCTTGTAAACTGAATGTTTGGTATACGCCTCGTTGGTGTCCGCAACTCTAAAAAAATAATGACTTTGGGCATTTCTTTTTCTCATTCATTGTCTCGTGCATGCTGCGGCCGAGTTGTATCGTACAAGAGTCTAGCACTTGGCTAACGTGTACGTGTGGATAATGTGTGGTTAACTAAGTGCATGGCGTATTAATATGTCTAGGTGTGAGAATCTTGGAGATCCTTTGTGTAGAGCCCTTGCAATTGTGCTACTCCTTCTTTGAATCCCCTATTTGTCTGTTATTCTCGCAAAACCTCTTCCCGGAGGCATTCCACAGCCTGTATTTGTTTTGCCGTGTTTATAGTCACGCTCAACTTGAAAACATAAGACGCAACACAACATTATTCTATGCATACACATGGATTATACAGGTTTTATTGCTCAACTTCACAGTGACGAGCACACAATTGATCTGGAAAGATATTTTTTGTACATGAAAAGAAGCCAGCATAACAATGTCGCAGTTTCTTGCACAAGCAAGCTGTGCATTGGAGTTGTTTGTGGCAAGTTATTATGACGCCACGGGTAATTCGTACTTGTTTAGACGTCGGCAGTGATTTATTTCACACAGACACACACACAAGAAATCGCTAGACGAAATCAGAATTGGTCTATGCCATCATAACGGAACCCTCCACCGTTTACAACTCCGTGTCCGCCGTCATGTGCGTGTATTGGTACTTCCTATTTTTAACCTGAGACTGGTTTACTCGCTAGTGATAGTGATCATGTCGTGTTACTTTCGAGTAATTGTATTTATGGTGTGGGAAAATCCATGGCATTTTCAAAAGAGCAGACTCTCCTTATTGGCGAGAACGGATTGTTTCAGTTATCTAAAAAAATATTTTAGTGGAACGCTGATGCATAATGGCTATTACCGTATTTACTCGATTCTAAGCACCCCCTTTTTTCACGATAGCGATGCCCAAAGTGAGGGGGGGTGCTTAGATTCTGAAAAATCTAGAATCACCCCCCCCCCTCCCTCTTTTCGCTGCGTCATCGTGACGACATGAGTGCGAGAAATAACATTTTATTTTGTAAACATTCAAAAGAAAATCAGTGCAGACAGTGAACCCACCTCTTGTGTCGGATGCTCAGTTACAATCACTGCCACTCGAGTTCGTCGCACAGCTTGAAGCGCCGCTCTCGGTATCCCACAGCAGGTCGTCTTCCGTTTCGTCGAAGTGGTTTGTGATTGGGCACTTCTTAAATGATTTGACCACAACGTCCACATGGACCCGCTTCCAAGCGTCCGAATCCACTTGGTATGGTTGATGGGGACGCTTTCTGCAGGTTTCGCAGTACAGCCGTACAGTCCCGCTGTGCGGCGAGATCGCGCCGCGGACGCCGCGCCACCTCGGGACTCCGACGGCTCCGGCTCGATGAGAGAGTGAGCAAACGCGCTTGGCGGCCTTGGCTACGCGCTCTTCTTAACAAATTGGGGGGGGGGGGGGGGGGGTGCTTACATTCGCATGCAAACTTTTTTCCCAATTTTCTCGCGAGAATAGAGGGGGGGGGGGGCTGCTTAGAATCGGGGGGTGCTTAGAATCGCGAAAATACGGTAAGTTAGGGCACCGGTCACCCAAGCCAAAATCTTCAGCGTTAATTTTTAACTTCAGTGAATGTTGCTGAAACGGACTGCGCCAGAACGCTTCGCGAATAGGACAGCTAACTTAGGGACAAAGCGGTCCCCCTTCCTCTCTACGTTTTCTGTGCGTTCTTCTTTTTCGGCTGTAGCTATAGACTTTATGGTATTGACATTCATGAATACGCTGTTTGCTTCAGGATAGGTTCCCGGGTATCTGCAGCAATGTTGGGGTGATTTAAAAAAAGAAGCAACAGCAGAAAAAAAAGGATAGTTTGGGTCATGTCGATCGGATGAATCTAGAGCGATCATACGGGACAACAGCTAAATGACAATTCCTAGAAGGAAGTCTAAGAATAATATTTTTATGACTTGTTTATCAGCAGAAAAAGAAAAAGAAAGAAAGAAACCCCGAAAAAACAGGTATTTCTTTTGTACGCCTAGATGCGACCTGACGAAAGCTAGTTGGTACACTAGGGTTCAGGATTGGGCGAGTTGGTAAACCAGGCCGAAATTTATAAGCCCCGCTGTTCAAGATACAGAATCACAGACACATACAGAAACAAACACAGACGCCTGTGCTTAGATCGTGGGTATGTGTTCGTAGCTCTGTATATGTGTCCTAAGCAGCGCGGCTTCTTTGTATGGATGAGGACGCTACATATGTCCTAAATAGTTTCGTAGCTGTTATTTCTAGATAAAAATATGAGCGTGCGTTAATCTAGCGTTATTGTATGCTCCATTGGGGTGCTTTGCAGTACATACAGAAGATCGCCGGCTCTATCTTTTTAATAAAGTTTATTTCATCATCATCAGCAGCAGCAATCGCTTCTGTTACTCAATCGAAATCTTTCGAGAAGAAAATTGTTAGTGCACAGCAAGTATTTTTCGCACGAATACTGATTTTCCCTAGCCTGACAAGAGCGTTTTCCCATTTTTAAATTACGGTGCATGTCATAGGGGAAGAAATCTGGCCTAAAGACATATTTGGTGAACTGTTCTCTCGTTAAAATAAGTGAAACAGATATATATAACAACAATTACTGCTGTACATGGGACGAGCTAAAGCGAGGCACTACGAAGTTGAACTGAAGCATCTGGGCTACTAGAAAAGTGCGAGACTATAACGGATGTGATTGATGGGAGAGCTTTGGTCGTATTAAAGACAATCAAAAATAATAGCGGGACGAGGCATCACACAAATGTTTTCTTTGCGCGCTTCTCTGGTCACACCTGCACTGGAACGCGTACGAAGCTCTCTCTCCGAATCGTGACCACAGCATTGGCTAATAAGACATCTGGACAAGCACACATATAGGGAGAAAAGGTAAAGTCCTTGGCATCAGCTGTTAAGACAAAATGTTTGGTCATGGAGACATTGTTAACATAGAGCACGGAAATGACGCAATGATGGCATTTCTGCATTAACGATGTACTATCAACTTATATTGAAACGCGAACATGTCCAAAGTCACTATAGGCTGCACTGTTGCTTTTCTATCTGGGCCTCTAATACAGGTTTCAAAATGTGGATCTCGGCCATTAGTGTACTAAAAAACCGGTTGGGAAGCGACGGCATATCGCGCTCATGCGTGATTACAAGAAACGATGCTTCTGATCAGTACTTTATTTCCTGATGGTGTTTTCATTTATGCTGATTGTACGTAAGACATGAATCAAGGCGTGCTGTTCCCGCCTATAGCATACTTTACATTGCTAAGGAGAAGTTCTGCTTTGTTTCCTGAAGCCCTTATCACATTTCTTCACACGACACCAAATGCTTGACACCTGTTTCTCTTTGTATTTACCTAGCGGAAGTCTCAAAAAAGCTTGTCATGTTTCTGAGAAATTGCATGTGTCATTACTGTATGTTGTCGTAACACTTCTGTGTTTCTGGTTTACTTTGTTGTACGCACGTGACAATAAAGACATTCAATGGTGACTACACTTTTCGTTGTCTATGGTGCCTGACATCATGTCGGGCGCAGGAGCTTAGCCTCAAAGCTAATCAATTTGAAAGGCCCACGTAACCTGGTAGATTGTCCCTTGATGGTACGAACACTCAGTGAGACAACACTTTTAAACGGAAATGAACATAAAAGTTATTTGCTAACCTTTATGAAGATGGCGGTTTCTCCTTCACACCGAATGGTAATTTATAGAAAACGTCGTGCAGTTCTGCCCAAAAGACGAAGCATTGAAAGCGATAGCAAGGTATAGCATTGCGGTGAAGCTTCTCAGGGCGACGTTGTAAAGGAATACGCGGGGGCGACATGTTGGCGTGACACAACAGGCGAGGCAACTGATTCTGCGCAGAAGAAAGAGCGCCCTGGGAGCTATTAGACTTGATGAGCAGCGCTGCCAGTGGCTTCGCAGGCGTCGCACCTGAAGGGTGCACGAGATGGTACTGAAGGAAAACCGTCAGCATTGCTAGCTTGAAGTCGGTTCCGCTCGTATTGAACACCCTAGCTCGTAACACTGCATGCACCACCAGAGTGCATGTGGCATGCACACAAGTGCTCAGCAGGAACACTGTATAGTGTCCGTGCGCACAATGACCATGCCGGCACTGGGAGGCAGAACGCTTCCCTGGCTCCACTGCAGAGTCGAATGGACGAAGAATGAAGGTGCGTGCACTTGGCTACCTCGTTTTCGCAGCCAAACGCCCTGTGACTGTCTCGCGTCTCTGGAGACCTAAGCCTCCACGCGCAGGCCCCGTGTTCACGTCGATACTGTGACAGCACGACGGCGACAGCGCAAATTCCTTCGAACGTCCGTGTAAGCGGTGTGGAAATAATAATATAACATAACAAGAAACATCGAAAGCGTTTATACGTTACTTGCTATTTTGTCTGTAGGATTGACTACGTCTTATGGAGATGGGTTAGCACGAGGCTTACTCTAGATGTGACGGTCAGGAAAGCGCACGACACTCCTCCACTCCGTAACGCACAAAAACGTTAATTACTTTAATTATAGGGTTTTATCTGCAAAAACCACTTTTTGATTATGAGGCACGCCGTAGTGGAGGACTCCGGAGATTTCGACCACCGGGCCGTATTCTGTAGTGGTTCGCTTTGGAACCGGTTCGGTCTGGCTGTTACGTCTGGATTACGTCACTCGGAGAAAGAGTGGAACGGGGTGGCGTGAGGGGAACCAGTCAAGGAGCGATGGTCTGCCGGAAGATCACGTCATCATTTTTGTTTGTACTTAGGGGACGGTATAGCAATTGAAGGATGTTGCTGGTTTGAAAAAAAAACATTTCTTTGTATAGAACGCTTGCAAATAAAATTTTCAGTAATAAATGTGAGCTTGCGGCGCAGACGGCTACTGGGAGTTGTCATTTTATTTGTGTTGTTTTCTTATTTAGTCGCTAGGTGGTGTGCCATACGTTATGCAAACAACTTGCCTCGCTTTGTTTACGTTTTGGACTTGTTCGCGTGCCGAAACCGAAACGATGTCGTCGCACAAGGACAGGCGGCTGGGTCCTCATGTTTCAGCGAGGCAGCGCGAAATACTTGTTTCATTTGTCGAGGAGCACCCCTACCTTGCAAAGGCGTCGTGTGTGTTGGGCCAGCACAGCTGACGGCGGCTTTCTGTTGCGCCATGGATGGGAATCTAACCCATCGTTTTTCTTTGCCCACAACCGTAATGGCCTTGGCGACGGCTGTAATGATCCGGTTGACCGAAGGCGGCGACAGTGCAATCGCTTCTTCATTCCCGACGCACTGTTGAAAGCTCCCGGTGGCAAAAAACCGCAGCGCGCTCAGCACTTTCATCGTAGTGTCGACACCACGAAATCTTTGAGGTCCGAGATGTTCTTCCAGCTCATCGCAAAGACGTCGCACTATGTCTTTGGAGAGCCTAAAATGCCTTCGAAACTCTTCTTCGGCCATGCCGAATGCGTCGCGTCGTTGCCTCTCGTAGCGTCGTTGTCCTTCGGCGCTCGCCAGCAGCACAACCTAGCACAACCAAAGGAGCCGCCATTGCCGTCTCTGCCTCGTCTCGTCTAGGTGCCGGCTCGTCAGTTGGCGCGAGACTAGCCGACAGCCACGGTTGCCCTAGCAACCCTCGACATCATGCTCGCCACTGCGCGCGACCCTCGAGCGAACCACTTCTCCGCGGTTGCTCTCGTAGCAGGGAACCGGTTCCTTTCCAGATAATTGACAACCTGTGTAACGTCAACAAAATTTGTCGTCCCGCCCACCAGGGATGACGACAACGAAGCGTCGGCCAATGGCAACAGCCCGACCGAACCGGTTCCAAAGCGAACCTCTACAGAATACGGCCTGTGAATCTAAGTACCCACGTGTGTTTTCGCATTTCGCCCCCATCGAAGTGCGGCCGCCGTGGCCGGGATTCGATCCCGCCACCTCGTGCTCCGCAGCCCAACACCATAGCCACTGAGCAACCACGGCGGGTCACAAAAACGTAACACAGGGCGTCCCAACTATCATGTACCAATATTTAAATATATGCAAAGGCCACGAAGCTGGACAGGACTGAGGTAATGTTGTTTGTCGTCGCTTATCTATACACAAATCATTTTTTTGCATTCTGCTTCAATGTATAGTTAGTCTAAATTAATTAAACAAAATATCAAACATTATAATTCGATGAAAAGTGTCAATGAGAAAATCGTAAAGCAACATGAAAGACTCCCGATGCAACTTTCTGTTGCCAATACGTGCTGCATAAAGCGGTTTTTCCGAGCGTGAAAGAAGCTCGCGAATACACGCGAAGTGTTTCAAGCGGATGCTCGCGTGGAGAAAGCCCTTAACCAGGTGCTTCGCTAAGAGAAAAAAAATCATAAATTTATAAACAGCAACGACAACTTTCCATGGGTATTGCCTACAAAAGCTATTAAACTATTTGTTAAAGGTCATCACGAATTTTTGTGTGCCTGTCTGTCATTTTAGCTCATTCAGGCCCATGTCAATATGTCACTCTTAGGAATTTTAAGAAACAACTGACTTCCAGAACTATCACCTAGTCTGTACTATTGACATAACAATAAGAGGTCCTGTTCAAGCCTGGCTTACGAACTAACTTTGTGGGATCCGACGCAGTCTTCCGAATTCTCGCCAAGCTTCTGGTCACATTGCTGCGCTAACAAAATTGTACGTATAGTTTACGCATCGCATGACTCCCACGAGATAAAGAAGTGTTAGTGCCCTTATTAAACGACAACATCTAGGTGCACCAACACTTCCTGATCTCGTTCGACTCATGTTATAGGTAAACTATACCTAAAATTTTGTTACTGACGCCTAAATTGTGCGTCAACATTTCCTTATATCATGCCAATGAAGAAAAAAGACGATATTTAGGCATTTCTTAAGTACAGCTGCTGATGAGCAATCAGGGTTAGAGCGCTGCGTGTTAATGACGGCGGCGCAGTAGTGGGAGCCTAGGCTCTATATATCGAAGCAAAAATAAAACGAAGGAAAAAAAGCGTGGTTGCCATTTCTATGCTGCCTCTACATCTGAAACTCGCGCCTGAGTTTACACGCGTCTAAGGTAAGAATAGTAAGCGCCTTAAACACGCACAGGAAGCGCTCTGTCATCTGTGAGAATTCCGAATTACTAAGTGGGTTATCACAAACACGAACCATACATTCTTCAGTTCCTCTCTATCCAATAAAGATGTGCCAAGAACGTCAATAAGAAACAGGGAAGCCCACGTGCCTTCCGTGTGAAAATTGGTAACACCTTTCTTGTGTGCCATCCATGTTTGCAGCTATCGCTTCACTTGTTATCGACTTGCGTATGATCACGTCTGCACTTTCTCCCATGGTTGCAGTTATACACGATTTCTTTCTTTCAAAGAACGCGAGAGCAGTTTTAACCTTTTCTGGTCGGAAAGCTTTCAGGGAAGGGAAAATTTTAGATCACGTTTTTACATCTGAACAACAAGCAAGAGAGGTCGTACGTCTTGCTATTACGTTATCATTGGTCCCGAATAGCCCTTCAAACCAAGAGTCCATCGACCTGCTTGGAAGAAAAAAGTAATAAGCTTGTGCCTGACATACTGTTCGGAAACCGCGTGCGTTCAGCAGACGTAATTCTTTAAATTGTTCGCATGGTCGCACATATATTAATTGCGCATCAAGCTATTTTTTTCTTCTTCTTTTAAACTTTGGGAAACGCCTGGGGCTTTAGTTCCAACGATAGTAAGGCCCAGGATCTAAACTGCAAGGCATCATAAAAAAGCAAACCGTACTATACGGCTCAGCGAGCATCCATAGGGCTCTTTCGTTTTCATCAATATGTGCTAACCATTTATATTTGATTTCTGTATTGAAGTGTTCCGTCTGCAGTCCAAATAATTCATACGTATTTTATGTTATCCTTGCGGAAATTAGGCGGAGTTCATGTAGAATCCATATCGATTCTGTACGATTGATGCAGAAAGCATACGGGAAATACTAGATGTATTTTTTTTCTTTAACGTCTGCATGGAATTTTTAATTGACGTGGGTGCGGCGAGCCGTATGTCAAGTATATGCCTGTGTCACGGGAGAAGCATTCCCGTCCGGGCGGTGGTGGCACCGCTGCACGAAATCAAATTTGCTGGCTCGCTGGCTATGAGGGTCGCCGTAGTAAGAGCACCGGATTAATTTCGACCTTCTGAGATTTTTTAACGTGCACATAAACCTAAGAACACGAGTATTTCGGCATTCCACCGCCATGGGAAAGCGGCCATCAACCCAGAACTTCTTGTTCAGCAACACAGCACGATAGTCACTGAGGGACGGCGGAGAGTCACCGTGCCTCCCTTGACCCCAGCAAGGACTTTCAATAAAGTTTTCTTTCTGTCTCTCTCTCTCTCTCTCCATACTAAGCAACACGAAAACAGATCGACTTGTTATTTCTTTCGAGAAGTGACCGACGGTCCAGAAGGAAGCTATATAGAATGGTAGAGAGGAGAGGAGAGAGGAGGCCGAAAATGGGTAGAACCGACGCAATCGTGAGATGAGCGAATAACAACAGCCGTGCCACTCTTCACTTACAGTGCCCCCCTACCCCCCCCCCCCCCCGAAAAAGAAAGAAGAAAGGGGAAGAGGGGAATGGGCAGGGTTAGGGAGAAGCTGAGGTGAGAAGGCAAGGAAACGCTACAACTGTTGATACGATAGCGGTTGCGGGCAAACGGGATAAATTTACGTTCAAGATACGGCACATTTCTGCTAGTACTTCTAAAAATAAACACCATGCAAATTTTTCAAGCGGACAACTTACCCTAGGCATGCAGAAACAGAGCCCCATTAACGCGCACCGTGGGGTCTATAGGCGACACGACAGAAGCGGTCACGCGTCAAAGAAACACTTCTGCACCCGCTGCAGTAGCTTTGTGGCTATGGCATTGCTCGAGGTTGCGGGTTTGATGCCGACCGCGGCCGCCGCGTTTCGACGGGGGCGAAATAAAAAATCGCTCGTGCGCTTAAATTTAGTGACCCGTTAAAGACCGCTATGATTTCAAAATTAAACTGGAGTCCGCCACTATAGGGCGTGGCTCATAATCCGACTGTAGTTTTAGCACATACAGCCCCAGAATTCAATTAAAGTTTTATACGTCTGCCACGACGTAATGTGCCACGCGAGGCAACGATAATGCTCTACCCTCTTAGAGATTATGAAGTATGGCGAGCAACAACGCCTCAAGCAAGCACGTCTCCCTGTGTGTTTTGTGTACTACGCAGACAAACCGCAGTAGGTGCATGCAAGGTAACGTGTAACATCAACTCACCACTTTCGTACTGGACTAAACGCTGAGGAAATTACACATTCGCCGTCGGCGAAATTATCGTCACTCAAAGCGACCAGCACAGAAAGCATCGCTTACATCGGTTCCCAAAGTACGTGGGATCCGCATATTTTTTATCTCTCTTCACTGTCAGCTTCTAGATTATTTGACGCACATTGAATTGATTATTGAAAACTCTTGCGCTCCCACGTGACGCAAGAGGTGAAATTGTAGGGCCTGAATGATATTACTTTTTTGTTTTCTTGAAGAGGAATTACGCGTCTGACGGTGGTACCAAACCACTGGCCCTCAGCGCATCAACGCGATGATCTAACCATTAGGCCAGAATCTTTTTCTTTTCATGGTATTTATTTCAGGCACGCGTTACTCCTGCGGGAAAGGAACAGATAAACGAGCTAAGAAGTCTCTTTTAGTTGTGCGGTGACGAAGGCACACACACCATACATATACATACACAGAACACCACATAGTTCTTCTAAATTTTTTAAACGTGCTGCTCAAGTCGCGGTCAATCTTCGCAGAAACACTAAAATGGTGGTAGGAACAAGTACCTTACCAATACAGCATACCAATCTGGACGAAATTTGATTTGTTCGTATAGTTTTTTTTTCAATTAGACGATCATTGGAACTATATGAGTTGCTGATGAAATTGAAGGTTACACATTTAAATCTAACATGCGTGTTTTCCACAGGCTATGCATTCCAATGATTAGAAACATGCCAAAGGGTACATCGTCACCATTAGTTTACATCGAGGGCTTTGTGAAGAGTTCGTAGAAGCACATCCTGAAATAAAATGCCGCCACTGCAGCCTATAAAACAATGTCTTCAATTGTTTCACGTACATCACGTAAGCGATAATTAATCGCCCGTATCGTGCTAACGCCAACTATAGCTTTTCGAGATGATTGGCCGCGTGTGTCACATTGCGTCACGTGGGTGCGTGAGAGCCCATACGTGCGCGTCAGTTTTTTTTACGTCAGGGACGTAGGAAGGAAACAGGCAAATTTATAGCATTTGATTAACCACTTCATTAAAGCTTCGCATCACATAGATTCCAAGATGTGCGTTGAATGTGCATAACTTATTTCTTAAGGTGATGGTGCAGACGAGAACGCCAAGGTGCGGCGCTGGGACCGTTCCCGAAAACAGAATCGAAGTACATTCGGCTTCTCCACTAAGTATTGCGTGGGCAGCTTCGTCGGAACCTCCATTGGTGATGGTATAGCGCTGCCCTGGTAGCATCTGAAAAAAATATGCCGCCTCTGGTGCCCGCGTGATGGTTACGTGTTGTAATCTCTGACACCAATTGCATGGGAGGGAGAGGGGGGGAGGGGGCTAGCTGCGACGCAGAGCTGACAGGAGAGATTGTTGAACATGGCTCAACTATTGTATTTCTGTTCATTAACACTGCTAACTGCATTCCAGAGGGCGAACATTTTAGTCGCTGTCAACGACAAGACGCGAGAGAGTGCACTTTTAACGCGCAGCATTCTTTTCCTCATTCTTGTCACTTTGCGATACGCAGCTAGGTATGTTCGTGTCTCGCCTCGTTTTGATAAAATAGAAAATAATGTGTGACCGATGGTGTAATTGGACTTGTGCCAACGAGCACACCAGCCCAATGTTCTAACCACTAGGCCACGATCGCACGTGTACTTCTCTCGGTGTGCGCCACGCGCCACTTTGTCGTCGTCTTTGTTTGTGACAGCTCGTGCGCCGAGGCGCCGTGTTTAGACTGCACTATATGCGGGAGCGGCCTAATTTCCCCAGTATTTTCCCCGTAGCAGTTTACACTACATGTAGCAGCTGTGCGATGTTGTGCCAACTTCATGATTTCCCAAGTTAACCACGTTTTTTAACAATTTTTCGCTGGAATGCCATCGTCGTTTTTACATACACATCATGACATAGCTTTTCGTAAGAACGATTGCATAAAAGTAGTTGCTGAAGACGTCATAATCCGTGTTTCTCTCGCTCACGCTAGTCTGCTACCGATGTAGGACCCAACAGGGAAGTCGAACGGCGGGCGGAAACATACTGGCTCCGCTCTCATATGGTCGTCTTCGACGTGGTCATCGTCGCGCTGTTGTTGTCATGGGCGCGTAAGCTCGACACCAACATATACAACTACTCAATTTACATAAATACGTCGGTTCACCTAGTAATGGTTTGCGGAACGCCAAACAATGCTCGATAGCCAATTAAAAGAAACTATGGGATTTTACGAGCCAAAATCAAGATATGATTATGAGGAACGGCTTGGTGGGGAAATGATTTGGACCCCCTTGGGTTCTTTAACGTGCACCTAAATCTAAGTACACGGGTATTTTCGTGCCCATCGAAATGCGGCCGCCGTGGCCGGGATGTGATCCCGCGACCTCGTGCTTAGCAGCCCAACACCATAGCCACTAAGCAACCACAGCAGGTGGATAGCCTGCAAAATGCTTCGCATAACATCCATCCCCAGAGCGCGTAAGAATCTGCCAATTTAAAAAAATTTTTTTTAGGTTGATGTTGCCGAGAGAGAGAATGAAGAGGAAAGGCAGGGAGGTTAACCAGATATGAGTCTCCGGTTTGCTACCCTGCACTGGGGATGGGGGATAGGGGTTAGAAAGATGACAGAGAGGAAAACGCAAAAAAAAAACCGAACGCGCACACATGGAGACACACACACAAAAGGCGTTCCAGTTAAAGTCGTTCACACAGGCCGGTAGATCGCAAGAAGCGCAAAAGCGCTTGCACGGCCTTCTTCTGTGACGGTAGGTCCTTTCGATGTTGCAGAATTCTTTTTTCGGATAGTGGTTGGTCGTCCAGTTGGTCAAGTTCGTGGCTAAGGCATGCCCCTGTGGGCTGTACTGCGGGAAGGTGCACAAAATATGGCCAATTGATTCTTCATGGCCGCAGTGATCACAGGTTGGGGTGTCGGTCATCCCTATGCGGAAGGCATAGGCTTTAGTAAAGGCAACGTCCAACCAAAGTCGATATAGAAGCGTGGCGTCTCTACGGCGAAGCTGTGATGGCGCTCGAAGACTTAATGTTGGATCAAGTGAGTACAGTAGCGGATTTCTTAAATGTGGCTCATTCCATTGCGACGCGGTGCACTGCCGAGCAAGTAGGCGGAGCTTCCGTGCCGCGTCAGTTCTAGAAAGAGGAATTGGGACGTGGCGCTCCTCATTATTGGCTGAGCGGGCAGCGTGATCCGCCCGTTCATTGCCGATAATCCCGCAGTGATGTTGCCGAAATAAACACCATGCTAGTGGAGGTGGTGTGTGTGTGGAAGAGTCATGTGTAAATTTGTATTCAGCAAATGTGCATTTCATTGCTTTCGAAGAGTAACATCTCTATCTGTGGTGCACAGTGCTCAGCGATTGAAACGCGATACTCGGGCAGTATGGCAGCCGGCCATTCTTGCGCCACCGGTGAGCGCTGGGCGATCGCTGAAGGGGTCAATTGCGTCACGCTGCATAAAAATGAATCTCGTTTTCATGTGACACAAAAGTGCATCAGCTCAATCTCCCCAGCGGCCAACGGCGGCGCAAGAAAGTGCCGGCCGCCACGCAGTCTGAGTATCGCGTTTCAATCGCTGAGCACTGTACATAGACATATGGCTAGTAGTAGCTAATTTGCGAAGCTTATATGAGGAACTTCGTGGTCTTATCATAGAAGTCGAACAAGTAACTGTGAAATACTACCACAGTTTGCAACAATTACGCGTCTCGAGATACCTACTTTCTTTAGCCTGATTAATTAACAAGGTTTGCTCAGCCCAGATGCAAACAAACGCTGTCACATAGCAAGCTCAGGAACACATTTATAGTAGAGCAACTCGCAGCGAAAGCATATGTTGCCTTCTGAGTATGTAGGAACGGGAGAGCTTTAGCGCAAAGTAGATTTCGGGCTGCTCGCATTGGTTGCTTGCAACGTTACTCCGATTGAAAAGGGAAGCTCTTAATAAATATTATCAGGCGTACTAATAATAAATCCCCACCGTTTATGTCCGTGTTAGAGTGCAGTGTCAATATAATAGGAAATGAATCAGTAAAGAATACGCAGAAGCTTCTCAGCATCTAACAGTAATTTACCACTAACTGCTCACGGCAAGAAAAAAAAACAAATGTGTGTTATACAATCCACCTTGCTCTCAACTTGAGAACGACGCGTCACCACGTATAGCTAAAGGCAGTGGAAATGAAGACTGCGCCCCCCCCCCCCCCAAAAAAAATGTTAGTTGACCGCAAAATATATGCGGTTGAGTCAAGGTGAGAGGATACGAATACTAGATGCACCAGTTATTTGCCCGAAACTTTCTCCGCACTAAATGGCTAGTTCTATTGCAAATGCAGCTGCGGGCACGGCCAAACCACGGTAACTCGGAAGGCTTCCGTTGCGTTGGAAACAGTATTTGCCGACGCATTATCGGCTTTCGACCGGAACGTTTTTTCTTCTTCATATTTTCGATTAAGGCGAACCTATAACTCGCGTCCCAAAGTTCGGCTTAGATCTTGCGAATTTCTTGGTTAACGATTCATCTATACTGGCTGGGATAAATAAAAAAAGAAACACAAATTTTGGCCCGTACTATTTATATGGGCAGAGGGCTTTGAGGTCAGCTGTGAGCTTTCTGATTCGCTCTAAGATTCGATTTTCATGGCATATGTATTCGAGCACGTTCTCGTCGACGGAATTCCATGAAATTGATTAGCCTTGGAGAGTGTTTGCCTCCAACTTTGCAATGCTAAGTGAGCGTCTTTGCAGCCTGAAGTAAAAAGGACAGACCGTATAGCTCATGATTATGGCTTCTTGTGCTAGTTGGTACATGTTTATACTAAGGGGACGCTAGAAAACTTGAAAAGGAAAAAAAATCGAGAGGCACACATACGCACAGTGACAGGAAGGTGGCTGGACTAATAATTGAGCTTTATTCTCGAAAACACCTCCCCTAAGTCCGCACTGAACATGCGGAGGGACCAACATAACAGATACACGGTAATTGAATTTATCTCTACTATACACGTCAACAATGTTCAAGATATTGAAGCTCTTTCTTGGTCAGGACACCGATGGCGCACTTACACACATGCCCGGGCCAAGTTTAATACCGTGTAAGAAGCACGAATTAACATTAACCATTATGCAAGATCGATTAGCCCAGCATTTAGCCCTGCTTAATCGTCTTTTCGCCATAACCATAGAAATCACTACAACGCTAGGAGCTTGTCTACGTGTTATACATGCACCGAAATGCCACACATCAAGCTAGCACTCTGTTGTACCCATGTTTGAATGCAGATCGTCCTATGGTTGCAGCCAACCCGTGGGAAATCACTTGACTACACTTGCGAAGCTACAAACGACTATATTGTCGTTAAGTGCATTGACAAGCCATTCCCTTTTCTCATACCTCTCATTTCCTTTCCGATAATTGTGGACAAGTGCATGCATTCATTCCCGACCCATCGCAGTGACTGCCGCACTCAACAAACTTGAGCATTTGGAAAGCCGGGCGTCGCGCATTTCGCATTTATCTTGCAGCAATTCTGAGGCTTCTTTCGACGCAGCATAAACGTATCAGCGAAGAAACTTAAAAGTCTAGTAGCGCGAAGGATTGGAGTACATTCAAGAGTAATACAACAGTCCTTACCCGCCGGGGTTCCTTGTAGTGGCTATGGTGTTGGGCTGCCAAGCACGAGGTCGCGGGATCGAATCCCGGCCACGGCGGCCGCATTTCCATGGGGGCGAAAACACCCATGTACTTAGATTTAGGTGCACGTTAAGGAGCCCCAAGTTGTCCAAATTTCCGGAGTCCCTCACTACGGCGTGCGTCATAATCAGATCGTGGTTTTGGCGCGTAAAACCCCACAATTTAGTTTTTAATAACACCATCCTTCTAAAAACGGCATCCTCTTATTCGTGGCATAGGCGGTAGTATAGCAAATGTAAGCATTCCTTTCAATGCTGTTTCATGGCTGTTGCGAAGTTGAACTCGTTCTTCATTCGCTCGCCGAGGGTCTCTCACCCTCGGCACCCTTGCCAACATTTCGCTGGCCATAATGCATCAAACATTTGTTTTCGCCGAAGGGGTGCGTTCGTTTTCACCGATCTGCGGAGCATTGCTACTCTCTTGTCCTCTCAGATTTTTATACAGAGGAGGACACCGAATGCTCGTTCCCCTTCTGGACGTCCGTACTGCATTGCATAAAACCTGGGGCCGTATAACGTAAAACTATTTCAATATGTTTTATTCCAATCTCCTGACGTCAAATTTGCGTAACGGCCGACGCAAGCATCGGGCAGTCACCCGCACGGTTGTCTGAACAGACCAATCAAACGCTCTCCCCGTTCATAGGAGGTCACTTTTGTTTGCTTGAAAAACCAATAACATTGCCTGCACTGAGCGGCTTGTCTTATCTAATTGGCTCACAAGAGGCGAGGAGCACGCTCAAGCGGAGAGGGATTCGATGGGGCCGAGCCAGTGTACTGAAAATAGATAACCGGATGAACATGGTCGTGCCGCCGTCTGCGATTGGTCTGCTTTCTCTTAGTTAGCTTGCGTTGGCTCGTCGACAATCGCGGCGGCATGCAACGGAAGCTAAGAATGACGCTAAAACGGATTCTCAACAAAGAAGAGTTGGCAGAAATTGGTCGTAAACATGCCGAAAGTTCTCCACAACGTTACATGGTCACACAAAAAGTTTTATTACACGTAAATAAACCCATGCTCTCCGCCAGGTGCGAGTAGCCAGTGGCTGAGCGATCGGCGGCAGCCATTTTTTATTCCTTTCCGAACAGGGAAGCTTGTGGGTATTCAGAAGGAAATTCAGTTTTGTTCTGCATATTAATGAATTTTTAACGCGTATACGTCACTCTCACGCCTTGAGTTATTGCAGTTTTGTGACGTCGCGTGGCAGGCAGGTGAAGTGGGTGCAGCCCGGAATCTTTTGAGCAATAGCCGAAGCCTAATGGCGAAAAGGCGTTGAATGAGAAATAACTATTTTTCTTTTGTTCGGTGAAATTATGCATAATCAGTGCGTACACGTCATATCAAATGGGGAGCTATCATGGTTTTCTTGACGTCGCGTGAGAGACAGGTGAAGTGTAGGTGGTTCAACAAATTTTTGACCGATCGCGGAGGGCTGATTGCAGAAATGAGATAGAAAAGTTTGGCATAGTTTTAAGTTATAGCACCCCTGACTTGCGTACCTCATATTACGCTTGATTTTGAGCGAAATGTGGAATACTATCCCTATTTCTTTCCTTTTTTTTACCTAAAGCTCAGAAATCATTTTGAACAGAGCGTGCAGGAACGTCGCAGCACTATTATGACGCTTCTGTGCAAAACGTTTGTTAGAAGTGTAGCTAGGCAGCGCCTAATGATGTTCCTCATTTGCCCTAGCGTTCGAGAGCAAGAATGTTTAGCAACTTTAGCATTTAGTATTCTTATGATCCCGAGAGAACATTATTATTATTATTATTATTATTATTATTATTATTATTATTATTAGCAGCAGCAGCAGCAGCAGCATCGGACAACATATTGTGTAACTGTAAACACTCGTCCACTACTGCACTGCATGGGCGTTTAAGATAAAGTGGAACTCGTTGGTTTGTCTTTTGACGCTATGTCAAAGTGTATTTCTTAAAAAGCTGTTGGTATTTCAACAGTTCTGTAATTAACCTTACTGAATAATCGTTTTAGGTCACAGCAACAGCTTACACACGTTGCTTTCGATGATGTCAAACGTTAATGATAATTTCCTATTTGCGCTTGAGTTCACAAAACCTTATACTCACGATGGACGACCGTTTCAATTTATTGATGTCAGTCAAAAATTGCCTGTACTTCCCTTTCAACAATCATTCCTCGTCTTTCTCCCGCTCTCTCCTTTAAGATATTTTAGAGATTTTCTTGTCGCAGCCTTCTTTTAGAGTTTGACAAGAGTCTGTTTGCCGCTTTATGTGCTGTGTGTTTGCCTGGGCGAGACGCAGATTGTCCTATGATCTACTGCCAGAAGGGAAATAGTAAATAACAAACTGCCGCCTTGACCATGGTATTCCATAAACCCTTGTCCTCCGCGAAAACGTTTCAACATTGGGCCACGTTACTGAAGTACCACCCAATATATAGGGTGTTCCAACTATTATGCACGAAGATATAAAGATATGCAAATGCCACGTCTTCTGCTGAAGTGGTGCGAAGAAATTAGGAAATTTGCGGGTGCTAGTTGGAAGAGAGAGAGAGAGAAGGGAAGACGGAAAGGCAGGGAGGTTAACCATACTGAGTCCAGTTTGCTACCCTACACGTGGGGAGGGGAATGGGGAGTGAAAGAGGAAGAGAGAGAACCTATATAGGTGTAGGATGTCTATAGTCGGGCACTCAAGTCTGTTGCCCTCAGGTAGCGAAAAAGCGCTCGAACTGCTTTCTGGGCCAATGAACTGTGAGGCCAGGCTCTCAAGATCTTCGCTTCCGTAAATGGCCTGTCATCCAGTCTATTTAAGGCACACTGGAGAGTCTCACGTTGATTATCGAAGCGAGAACAGTGGCACAGAAGGTGACTGATGGTCTCTTCACACTTGCACTTAGCGCACATTGGTGAATCCGCCATTCCAATACGATAGCTGTAGGAGTTGGTGAACGCTACTCCTACCCACAGCCGACACAGCAGTGTTGCGTCACGTCGTGGAAGGTTCGCTGGTAAGGTAAGTTTCAGTGATGGGTCAAGGCTGTGTAAACGACACTTAGAATTCTGTGGTGTATGCCAGCAACCTAACGTGATTGCACGAGCGAGACTGCGAAGCTCTCTTGCAGCGTCCACTCTGGATAAAGGTATAAGGAGTGTCGGTGAACCAGCCTGGGCACGTCGGGCAGCGTCACCGGCGAGGTGATTACCAACGATGCCACAGTGTCCCTCCCGGCAGCCACTGAAATATGATATCATGTCCTCTTTCAGATGCGCAATGGCAGGTTTCGTTGATTTGTGACACCAGCTGTTCATAATTGCCACGTCGTAAACTTCGCAAGCTCTGGAGGGCTGCTTTCGAGTCACAAAATATTGCCCATTTGTTGGGCGGTTATTTTTCAATGTATTCGACAGCAGCGCGAAGAGCGGCCAGTTCAGAACCCGTTGATGTCGTTACGTGTGAAGTCTTGAACTTGATGACGACCGACTGAGATGGTAGAACAATAGCGCCCGTAGAATTTTCCGAGACGGAACCATCCGTGTAAACGTGAACAGAAGTGCGCCTTAGTCACCTTTACCCACAAGCCCATGACCTGGTACCCCATTTCTATTGACCACCAACCAATTTCCTACGCAAAAACTCACCGATTCCTAGGCGTTATTACAGACAGAGCCCTTTCATGGAGCCCCCGCATCTCATACTTGAAGAAGAGGCTTACTTCTATCTCCCATATACTAAGGTTTCTTGCCGGTAAAACGTGGGGCACATCCGTGGCATCTATGCTTCAATTATACAGGACGCTCTTCCTAGGATACTTGCGATACAGCACACCAGTGCTGTCCAATGCTAACAAAACTAACATCCATGTCCTACAGAGCATTCAAGCCCTTCGAACATGTCTGGGGCTACCTCGAAATGCTTCAACCGTGGCAACAATTGCCACTGCGAAAGACAACCCAATAAGGACCTATATAGATATCGACGCACTCCGGGCGCATGTTCGCCATATATCCAGAGTCCCTGACCACCATCTCGCTCACTTGCCTGAGAAAAGACCCAAGGCAGCGTTCTCCAGATCAATTGCGGCTAACCGGCACTCTTTGTGTCTTTGAGGCACTCACCCGGAACAAGAACGCCATCCCCTATGTGGTGCTTGAAGAAGCCTCCTGTGTACCTTGCTGTTCCAGGAATGGTGAAGAAAGCTAGCCTGACCACCGCGGCTCTCAAGCAGATCACATTGGAACTTCTGCATTTTTCATACGCTAACCGAATTCATGCTAGTTCGAATCGGTTGGTGCAGGACAGGGGGCAAGTGGAGATCGGAGGGAGAGGCCTTCGTCCTGTAGTGAACATAAAAGAAGAAGAAGAAGAAGAAGAAGAAGAAGATGATGATGATGAAATGACACGTAGCTGAACAGAACCGAGGTTATGTTGTTTGCCGTCACTTGCAGATAGCCAGATTATTTTTTCATTCCGCCTGATTCGACAATTCTTCTTGATTAACTAATCAACTTCCCACATATTATAATTAGATTAAAAGTGTCAATTAGAAAATTGCAGAGCAACGTAAAAAAGTCCCGATGCAGCTTTTTGTGGCTCAATACGGGCTATATAAAATCGTTTTTCCGAGCGTGAAAGTAGCCCACGAATACACGCAATGTGCCTGGAGCGGCCAGTCGAGCGGCCAGTCGAGTGGAAGATAGCTTTTTGCTGTGTTGCTGTGTTACGCGAAAAGCAAACGTAGTGACTCGGAGAGTTCAACCTCTTTGAGTGCGAGTGATTGTGAAATGGCTTCGTGCGGCAGGGTTCCATCAAAAGCTCATTTTTGAAGGAAGTGAAGAGAGCGCCGAGAACTTGGACTCCGAACCTGTTTGGTCGAATATCGACAGGACCAATGGTGATCGATATTCCGCCAGCACCTCCTCGATTTCTATCTTACGAACAAGTTGTACGAATCCTCGTATGAATCTTTCACTTGTTCGTAACGCGGAAGTAGAAAGTTTTTTTCCCCCCTTTTTCGATGAAGAGCTTGTGGTCAAGCTCAAATGTGTGCAGTGAAGCACACCTTCAAAAAAGTGCAAGATTTATTTTTCCTAGTAAATTTCACTTTTCTGACAGAAACGTTTTCCAATGGTCTTGCTTTATATGATCATCAGAATCGTTTGCACGAAAGAAAAATCGTTCTTTTTTTTAGTTGTCTTTAGAGAATTAATCTGATGTCCCCCACTATGGCGTGCCTCATAATCATATTGACGCATCTGCATTGTTTGGCGTTTTCCGAGGACCGTTATTCGTGGACTAAGCGCGGCTACAAAGTTATCGCTCGGCGCAAGACGCACCTACATGTATCGAAACATTCCTGAATGTTTTCGCTGGTGCTATGCCGAAGGAATCTGATTTAATCTGATTGTGTGCGTGACTCGAATATTGGTGTACGTTTTGGAACGTATACACGAACACCAGGGATTGCGCTGGAATGTATGATGAGTCATATGTAAATTGCCGGGACACTTGACCCGCGAATCAGATTTCAACTATTGGCGATGGTGCTTGCCGCTGCCGTAGGTCATCTGCTGCTTGTTTTATTGGGGACAAGGTCGCCCAACAAACCCGCCGCGGTTGCTCAGTGGCTATGGTGTTAGGCTGCTGAGCATGAGGTCGCGGGATCGAATCCCGGCCACGGCGGCCTCATTTCGATGGGGGCGAAATGCGAAAACACCCGTGTACTTAGATTTAGGTGCACGTTAAAGAACCCTAGGTGGTCGAAATTTCCTGAGTCCGCCACTACGGCGTGCCTCATAATCAGAAAGTGGTTTTGGCACGTAAAACCCCATAATCTAAGGTCGCCCAACAAAGTGTCAAATCATGAACTAGGGCTTATGACAAGTTGATTCCTCACCGTGATATTACTGTGACAATATTGTGGTTTTGGCGCTTAAAACCCCAGAATTTAACTTTTCCCTTCCCCCATTGCAACGTAGCCAACCGGCATAAGTCCTAGTTATCTTCCCTACCTTTCATCTATCCTTTTCTCTCGTCGGAAAGGAACAAACGTTGCCCAATAAATGATTCATACGCCAGACAAATGAATATAGTGTATTTATTATTGTCATATTTATCTTCTTGTTAATGTGAGAAATTTGAACATTGCAGCCTGTTTTACATAGGGGGCTTATCAAAATATTTTTTTCCCCGCATATCTTGGCATGATGGCGCTCAAACTAAGCTCTCGGCCTTTCTCTGTAACAAATGTGCAACAGCATTCAAGGGCCTTATTCTCTAACGGTTCGCTTTGGAACCGGTTCGCTCTCACGAACGCCATTGGTCGGCGCTTCGTTATCATCATCCCTGGTGAGTGTGACAACAAATTTTGTTGTCGTCACAGAGATTGTCAATCATCTGGAAAATCATCTGGAAAGGAGGAAAGGAACCCGTCGTCTGCTACGAGAGGAACCGCGGAGAAATGGTTCGCTCGAGGCTCGTGCACGGTGGCGAGCATAATCTTGAGGGTTGCTAGGGCAACCGTGGCCGTCTGCTAGTCTCGCGCTGGTCGGCGCGACGAGAGAGATGTCGATAGTGGCTTCTTTTGCTGGCGAGCGTTGCCCAAAGACAACGACGTGACGAGAGGCAGCGGTGCGACGCGTGGGACATGAGCGAAGGCGAGTTCCCATGACATTTTAGGCGTCCCAAAAACAGAATGCGATGGATTTGCGACGAGCTAGAATACCACGCACCACAAGATTTAGTAGCGTTGACACTGCGACGTAAGCGCTGTGCGCGCTACGGTTTTTTTTTTTTTGCTACGCGCGTTGTTTTCAACAGTGTGTCTGGCACGCAGAAGCTATTGGGTTGTCGCAACCGTCAGTCAGTTGCACCATTACCCTCGTCGCTAAGGTCATTACGATTGGGCGAAAAGAAAAAGGGTTGTGAGCTTTCTCTCCGCGCTGCAGGAGAAAGCCGTAGTCAAGAACGCTTTCTTGACCGTGGCAAGATTCTCGAAGTTGTGGGATGTATGGACAGAACTCTCATCCGCAATCGTTCATCCTAAGAAGTTCAACCACGGCTGAACGAAATCCTATTAGAGCCACGGCCTGCACACAGAGAACCGCTTTGATTGCTTATCGTATGGTGCACCACCTAGCGACAAAAAAATAAAGAAAGCAACGCAGGTAAAATTAAAGCACTAGCTGTCTGCGTCGGATTAAATGAGAAATTAAATGTGCAAGTGTTGTATACAAACGAATATTTTTTTTTACCGAACTAGCAACATCCTTCATTTGCTATATCGTCCCCAAAGTAGAAACAAAACTGATGACGTGACCTTGCAACAGAACGCCGCTCGTTCATTGGTCTCCCTCGCGCCGCGACATTCCACTCTTTCTGCGAGTGACGTCACCTTTACGTAACAGCCACACCGAACCGGTTCCAAAGCGAATGGTTACAGAATACGGCTCAAGTTCACACTTGAACACAGTTATCATAAGCACGGAGAAATGATAATTCTTGCTCCGTGACCATGAGTATACAGCGCAATATTTTTGGGCCTGGGCGTGCGTGTGCGTACGCGTGTGTGTGCGTGCGTGCGTGCTTGTGTGTGTGTGTGTGTGTGTGTGTGTGTGTGTGTGTGTGTGTGCCTGCGCGTGTTGTTATTGTTATATGACGTGATATGTCGTTATTGGTAGCATATATATATATATATATATATATATATATATATATATATATATATATGTAATATATCATTACAGCAGTCATAATTGTTGAAGTAAGCGTTCGTTTCCTTACGATAAGCGGAAACGTGTTCTGTGGTACACTCCCACGAAGTTTCTGTGTTAGTATGTGGCCCGCCCAGCCCTCCTCCGGAATGCGCCAGTGATCAGAGCAGATAACCTCTTTTACGCGTGAGCATATATGCCCCACTCTGAAGCTTCGGGATGCGAGGGCGCTATAACGTAAAACTATTCCAAACTTTTCTATTCCAATTCTGCAATCAACCCTCCGCAATTGGTCAAAAACTTTTTTGGACCACCCCCATTTCCCCTGTCTGTTCTGCGACGTCACGGAAACCGCGATACCTCCCCATCTGATGTGACGCGTACCCACTGATTATGCATGATTTGACCGAACAAACAAAAATAGTTATTTCTGATTCGACGCCTTTTCGCGATTAGCCCTCGGCTATTGGTCAAAAGTTTTCGGGTGGCACCCACTTCACCTGCCTTTCACGCTACGTGACGAATCCACGAAAACTCCCCGCGTCAAAATGACGTGTACGCGTTAAAGATGCATTAATATGCCGAACAAAACTGAATTTTCTTCTGGTTCCGCAAGGAATAAAAGATGGCTGTCGCCGATCGTTCAGGCACTGGCTACTCGCACCTGCCGGAAAGCATGGGTTTATTTGCTTATTATGAAACCTTCTGCGTGGCCGCGTAACATTTTCGAGCACTTTAAGCACGTTTGCTACCTCGTTCTTCCAACTCTTCTTTGCTGAGGATCCGTTTTACTGTCAATTATAAGCTTCCGTTGCATGCAGCCGCGATTTTCGACCAGCCATCGCAAGCTAAGAGAGGGAAAGCGGACCAATCACAGACGCCGGCACCACCCTCTTCATCCAGTTATCGATTTTTAGTGCACGGGCTCGGCCCGATCGAATCCCTCTCCACTTGAGCGTGCTCCTCACATATTGTCAGCCAATCAGATACGACAAGCTGCTCAGTGTATTAAATGTTATTCGTTTTTCATGCAAACAAAAGTGATCTCAAATGAACGAGGAGAGCGTTTGATTGCTCTTTCCAGACGACCCTGCGGGTAACCGCTCGATGCTTACGTCGGTGGTTACGCAAATTTGACGTCAGGAGATTGAAATAAAGACATATTGGAATAGTTTTGTGTTATAGGGCCCCTAGTGTATCAAGCTCGGCAAAAAAAAGTTGGCCCAGCGCCAATAATGAGGTTAGCGGCGCAGGTGTCATGGCGGATGGTGGGTGACCTCGATAAGAATAGGCGAGCGGCACTGCGGATGACGTCATCGGCACAGCTGGCGCGGTGCCAACTCGCATAGGTAGCAGGCCGCGCAAGGGGTGACTAGCGCCCGACATAACTCGACGCTAGGAGAGGCGCGCAATCAGTTCTGTATCGGCGCTTGGAAAGAGCCGTCAGTACTTCATTGCTGTGAAGCAGTCTGGACGGAGTGCATCGCTTTCGTGATCTTACAGCTAAACAGCGAGTAACGTGAGCTTACCGATCCCGAAGTCGTCGCTCTCGTCAGAAGCTGAAGAAACAAGAGCGGCGAGTCCTACTAAATAAGATGTGAAATTAAATAGTCATTTAATTATGTAGGCAATTGCGCTGTCTTCAAGAGCTAAAAAGTTGGAGAAATAATTAGACAAACAATAAGATGAACAATTATCTAAACAATAAGAGAATCATTAGTTAAATAATGACGGCAGAAATCAGTGAAAGTACGCTCGCGCGAAATACGAGTTCACTTCGTTGAACGAGGGTCGTTTTTCATTCCCGGAACACAACACGATGTGTGCATGTTTGCTTTTGCTTGATTTCTAAATAATGTGTATGGTGGCATAACACTGTTTGCTGAAATGGTACCCTTAATTACACGTGCCTGAATCACGCTGGAATCCGCTTGCATCTAGATTAAAAAACTTCCAGCGGAATGTGCCATTCAAGGTACATAGGTAATGCCCGATATTCAGAAAAACGTTGCGCACCTTAGAGACGGCTTCTTTTGTTTGTAATTCTACAGCTCACTAGAATTCGTAATAACGTGTTCTGTCACCACTGTATGGTTCAGCTCCGTTGTTAAACAACTAAACTGCGACAACAATAACAAAAGAATGTGACATAGACACATTTAAGCACTTAGAAAGTACTGCGAGGCGTTGCTGCAGATGGTTCAACACATGAGAACGAAGAAATCCTTGGCTCGCCCTGAGGCAACTGCTATGATTAAAAGTTACAGGCTGTAACCTGAGTCTCACTCTGAGCAGCTCTATGCGTGGTGTTCACGGTGTTTAGCAGCAGCTCTCAAGCTGCCAGACTGCGTTCGTAATCGTGCTTGTAGTGCCGTCCTAGTTGCGCAACGAAGCGTTTCTCCAGTCCGCAAATGCTTTGGTTTAAATGAGCGGGCCGTCGCTGCATGGTAACTTGAAAGAGCACAGTGCTTGATGGAGGCACGGCTCTGTTTTCGTTTTTCTTCTTTCATCGTTTTATGCGAGTCTTCAGCATGTCGAGTGGCTATCGTGTGATTAGTATCAAAGTGTTGCACGTTCGTTATGTGCAACGACCAAATGACATTAACTGAAATTTGGCGTTAGGCTCTGCACGTATATTACGTGCACGCAAGTAAACCAAGCCGTTTTGGCCCGAGTTTCACTGCACTCCTGTCATCGACACATACGTAAGTCACAAGTGAATTTATCCTTCGGCCGACGGGCGTGTCACCTGACGGGCACACTTTATTTAGGCCAAGAGCATCGTTAAATGTGCTAAACAAAACCCCTGCAGAAGATGTTCGGGTTGAGCTTACGCAGACTCGGCGAAACACCAGTGAATTCACCAACGCACGTCTCCACAGATTGGATCGACGTCTGCAACACCGTATTTTACCAGGGTTACCACGAGTGGAAGCAACACTTCTGTGCGGCCTGTGGCTCGGCGTGGCATTCACGAATGCCTGTTCCTTCCGCATTGGAGTGGCCGACGACAGCCCAGCTTGCGACAGCTGTGGCTGCGAGGAGACGACCAAATGCTTCCCCTGTGGCTCTCCCCGTTACAATGTGGCAAGAAAAGTGCTCGCGACCGAGCTCGATAAAGTACATGATCGTCCCTTCCCAGAAGAAAACGTTGTAGGGCACTGGCCCAGACGAGTTTCGGCACTCAAGGCCCTAAGGGCTCTGCTCAAGTTCTTAAGGGCTTATGACTTGTGCGACCGGCTTTGAACGTTGTAGGGCGTAGTATCGCGTTATTGTGTGAATTTTTCTCACTTTACTTTTAGAGCGCAGCTTTTAGGCACCCGTTCCTGCGGCGAGCGTCGGTGTTGCCCCTCGTAAGCGAGTGAACGAGCGCAGTGAATGATGAAAATTAACGCGGAGCGCAGCGGGTGATGAAAGACAAAGACAGCGAAGAGAGCGCGAGGAGCAAAGCGGAGGAGGAGGGTATGGAAACGCGTGAGAAGGGAAGCGAAGTGCCGTGCAAGGCGGGGTATGCGGCGACGGTGGCTACGAGATGGCGCCAGAGCAGCATGCGTCGTCTGTATGGAAAAAAAGCACTGCATGAGCGGAGGTCTGTCTGCGGCGACTTCTGTGAATGGCGCCCACGCGTCACCCACGCGCTGCCTCTCGCGATCTCCCGCTTAGCGAGGCAGTCGCGACACACTTCGCTCCATTTGGAACATGCCGCACGAGACAGATTGTCCACGCCAGCCAATATATCGCGGAGTGAAATCATGTGTAGAGCTGCGGTCAAATTTAGCATCAGGGAGTATCTTTATCGTCGACGAATTTTTTTATTTGTTTCTTCTATCACTTTTATTCCCTTTACATCTTTCTCCAGCACAGGGTAGCGAGCCGATACTTACACTGGCTAACCTCCCTGTCTTTTTTTCCCTTTTGTCTCTCTCTCCCATTCACCTGAGCTGCCTACACGAAATGACCGCATGCATAATATTGCGTGATGTCATCTTTACACTAGGCTTGTAAAGGCTTATGACATGTTGCATACTTGTCCACAATTCATAGTCTTTTCCCCTTTTAGCTTCAGATGTGATCAGGCTGCGTTCCGTTGTTGATATAGTAATGTTTTCCCTGAAGGATTAAAAATAACGATGTCAGCCAGATGACAGCATCTCTCACTTTCTTTTTTACTATCGCCTCTCCATGGGTCACGGCGGAATTTTATTTGGGTTGAAAGTTTCAGGCCCATAATGAGTGATGCTTCCTTGTACAAAGAGCGAGACTTTTGCGGAGGGCCTAAGTCAACTGTTAAAATCTATGGAACGCAGAGGTTCGTGTAGTGCGATAGGCACCAGTAATCGCGAGGAGAATAGATCGCTGGGCTGACAGTACTCTTGTAGTTAAGTGAGCCGCTAGAAATGGGCCCCATCGTATCGGCGAACCATACGTAATTCATTGTAGACAGCAATAAGCTGTCTGTAAAGGCGTCGGATTACGACGGAATTTTCTTTATAATGGGACCGAGTGAATGTCAGCAGACGCGCAACCAATATATCAGCTTTTGATTCAATGTTTTCGATATGTTCGTGAAATTTTAATATATGTCAATGACCACTCCCAGCAACTTTATGTGGTCTCTATGCTTTAAAAAGCGCCGTCCAGCTTGACTGATAGACGAGGTTGTAGTCGCGAGGTGCCGGTAAGCTTTATCAGCATACGCCTGCAAGTGAACACCCTGCGGGAGATCCAGGTCAAGTAAGGGATGAATGATGACATTCCCCATTAAAGGACTAATCGGAGAACATTGTGGGCTACCTATAGAGGGTTGTGCCGACGCTTCCCCCGTAAATAGTGGATATATTACCTTGCAATAAGTCAGGAATTATCTTAGTAACTAATACAGATTTGTAGCGCAGACGTTTTTTTTTTTTTTGAATAAGAAGAAAACTGAAACATGACGTCATGCCATGCACTATCAAAGGCGTCTGAATTATCTAATGATATTAATATTGGCGGTGCTTTCGCTTATTTGTATGGTGTTACTGTTGCCCACAGTGCGTAAGGGACTACAGGGGTGCTTTTTGAATCCGTTAGGCCGAATTGACGTTCGTGAATGAGGTTGCTTGAGCATCAAAAGTAATACAGGCAGGAATTTAATGAAAGTTCATTAAATCGGGAATTTCCGAATAGGAAAGTCATGACAGCGGTTATATATGCGGAAGGAAGATTAGGAGATCGGCCAGGTTTTGGGGATTAATATAGTATTGCCCACCTTCCAAGAGGAAGGCGATTGTCGCGCTTATCAGATGCGTTGCAACTTATTGGGCTAAACCTACTACACTCGTCCAATGGATTAGCGCCTGTGGCTCATAGTCAAGGTTTCGTGTCCTGCGGCTGAATTCACAAAGCTTGTCGTTCGAAAGTGGCATGTTCCATTGGCAGGTCGCCTTCCCTAATATCATGCCCAGCATCAAGATTAACTGTAAATAGCTGTTACGAATAATTATTGCGCAATACCTCCTTAGGGAATACAGGCTCTACACTTCCCAGCTGTGGCCTGATGTTCTTCTCTACTTTAAAGGAAAAAAAATAACTCTTCTGCCGGTTAGTACCCTAGCAGCAGCATTTAATCCCTTGACACCACCGTACACTGTCACCGTGTAATTTTTACATATTTGCATGTGCCTCAGTTCTGCGCACATTTATTTTAGCTGCTCCTCCTATGCTTTAGTGCGCCTATAGAATGCATGTGGCAACACTTGGCCGATGGGTTAGCGCAGGATTAGCGCTTGTGTATGGTATATATATATATATATATATATATATATATATATATATATATATATATATATATATATATATATATATATATATATATATATATATATATATATATATATATATATATATATATATATATATATATATATATATATATATATATATATATATAGTTTATATTCGTTGATAGTAATACTGTACATTGTAGTGCTAATCGCGTTTCTGTTGCACTTCACCTCTTCGTTTCTCTCAGTGTACATTTTGTAAATTTTATTTCTGTCGTGCCACCTATGTAGCCACCGAGGGTCCCGGGTTACAGTCTTACAGTCTTCGACTTTGGGACCCAGGTCTGTAAAACAGGAATGTAACTGTTTCCTTTCTTGTAATGAATAAACTTGACATTATATATATATATATATATTGCCCAGGGATTTACGTTTTTAGGAAGGCACAGAGGGAAAAGGTGGCGCTACAGCTAATTTCAAAGTGAGGATCGGTTCTAGGCCAACATAATGTATAAATTACAGTTGTATGCATTTGTTTTCTGCGAGCGGTCACGATACTTTAGCAATGATCACTCCTTAATGGTAAGTTCGTTGAGGGCGACCCTGCCTATGCGCAAATTTTAAGTGTATTCCTGCGACTGTTGCATACCTGTCGCTTTCATTAGTTGAAATTCGATGTGAAAAGGAGTAGCCGGTGCTAACTAAAGGCGCCAGCATCTCTCTAACACGATATACCAAAAAGAAAACGTACAAATGATTCATTTCTCCTCTACTCCGTTCTTCCCATCATTCGTTGCTACGCGTAACGGTATACGCGTAACGACACTAGGACCACCGACGAAGCGCGAAAATCCGAAGATTGAAATGGGACAGTTAAAATTATTGCGCTCCTGCACAAGATGATCAATAAACCAGCTTGGTGGAGTAGCAATTCTTTTCCTTTCCTCCGGAGTGGTGTTTTCTTATCACCTGCGTCCTGAGGCACACGGTTGCTGTAAGCAGATTAGGTGTCCTTATTCCGCCATATATTCGTAATTCAGAAAGAACAGCCCTCTCAGGATAGAGTTCAGCAGCAAAGGTACCACGCAGACGCTTTTCGGTTTTGTTTATTTGAAGTACGCCAGCCAAGTTATCAAAAACTAAACGCTTTCTTCAAAATATAGGAATATTGACTCCAAGTCTTATTCACAATACAGCCTAGTAGTGCACGGGCGTCGCTTAGCATATTCCCGATGCTCACTGCGCATTCTGACACCGCCATTCGAATTTGGCGCTCATAAATATACAGGAGCGCAAATGGAGACTATGGCCTTCACCCATGCACGCGCACTGCATATTCCATTAAGGCGCCGATACCCTGTATATATTTCACCCGGTTCTCATTTCTTAAAAGCGTTTTATGGACACAGCAATCAATGTTGGGCGTTGCTTTCCTCTGCAACATCCCCCATCCTATAAACTCGAGCCACGGGTCTACTTACTTTATATATAAGTATATAGATATATATATTATGCAAGCACCATCTTTGTAGCGGAGGTGTGACACTGTACACGCAGACTATTCATATCATCGTACAAGGACTGACGCGAGATACTTGAACTGGCAGAATGTGCGCAATGCTTGCTCAATTTTTTCGCTTGGACTGCCCTCTAGCGCATTTCTCTTTCGTACATTGTTTGAGTGGCGAGGTCTCTTTCCTTCTTGTTTCTTGTTTTGTTTATTTATTTTTTCGCAGTGCTACCAAGCCTAATTTGCACGACGCATGTGAGGATCACCGGCTCATAATAGTTTTCCGGGCGCATTTATTTAGAATGTAAATGTCTCGTTCGAAATAACCTAATCTATCGAATGTTGCAGAAAGAGTCTTCGATGATTTATTATCTCCTCGTACTATGCAGCTTGAACTAAGGGCTATAGCTGTCGTCGATGTGCCCACTGGTAAGACTTCAAATTAAGCACGTTGCTCTTAAAAGTTTGTACGCTTGCTTCATAATTTTGTATTGACAGGCTCCACAGTTGAGGAACAGGGTGCCCGTGCATGACCGGAATCTCTCCAATATAATTGTACGACATACATAATATATCCGGTCAAAGTTCTTACACGAAAAACTAAGTACGAGGGCGATCGAATCAGAAAGTCTTTGCCCGTATTTTTGTTGTTAGCCAAATTACGGCTGCCAATGCGAAGTGAACATATCCATTCCCAGCGGTGGACCTTTCCTGGACCGGCCCGGCCTTGTCTGCCGGTCGCTCCGCGACACGGCGCTGCTGTCCGTTGTGGAACATGGCGGTTGTGCTTCACACGTCCACGGCGTACGAACAACGAAGTGTGATTGTTTCTCTATGGAGCAAGGGCCGAACGCCTATCGAAATACACAGGGAAATTCAGCCCACGTATGGGGGCTGACTTTGCGAGGTGGTGATGTTATGAATTCGCAAAAGGCCGTGAAGACTTGCATCACAATGAGCGGTCGGGGAGGCCGTGTGCGTCGCTGACTGACGACAGGGGCATCTCAAGTTTAGTGCCACGATAAGACAAATGTTTCAACCGGTGTGGGGACTATGGGGGAAATAGTGCAAGGTACGTAGAATGGTACGTTTATTTGTAATTACCTGTATGTACTTTATTTTGGCAAATACAAAATAGTGGCAAAAACTTTCCGAGTTGCCCTCGTATAAATAAAGAACGAGAGAATGACGATTACTTTTTCTCTTTCTTTTTTTATATCAAATAGAGTGGCATTGTCCAAAGTGCATCTATTACTCTGACTACACCGTCAGATAGCATTTCTTTTTATGCGAAGCATATTACGAGAGCTCAACCCAGCTCCTCAGGCGCGGCGGTGTCGCCTTCAATACCACGTGACACCGTGACGTCACGACAGAGGAAAAACGGGGCTCCAACTCGCGCCGTCGCTCGCGGCGTCGCGGCGGTATATAAGCAGCTGCGCTTGCCTCTGCTAGACACTCACGAGGTGAGATGCCTCCTGGAGACAGAGCTGCTCGTTGGAATGAGAAGCGAAGGTTGCGGCGTGCTACAGAGACTGATTTTCTAGGTGGCTTTGGCTCAACTCTTGCAAGATGGGCTGGGTGGGAATCGAACCAGGGTCTCCGGAGTGTGAGACGGAGACGCTACCACTGAGCCACGAGTACGATGCTTCAAAGCGGTACAAAAGCGCCTCTAGTGAATACGGTGTTGCCTTAGAAACGAGCTGTTTCTAAGGCTCAGGCGTGCGTCGCTTGCTCAGGCGCACATTTCGTTGCCGCGCCGAACGCTGCGTTGCTCGACGCTCACCGCGTCCAATGCGGGGCGCGTAGTCGCTGCGCCGTAGCCCATTGTCTTACACCCCTTGGCGGGTCGACGGGAACGCTGTCGCGTTCCACTCTAGAAGGCGAAGCAGAGTAACGCATGAGTTGTTTCTTCGTCTAGCCGAACCAAATATAGCCAAGCAACAGCAGTTCACCAGGCTAAACAGTGGTTCAACAACTAAAATAAAGGCTAGTATGCTTCGCATCCTGGGCTTAACCTTGGCTAAGCCACAGCCATTTTTTTTCTGCATAAGATTGTCTACAAAAATTAAAAAAAAAGAAACGCTCATATGCTGTTATCAAGGATGCACTCGCGATGCGTTTTGCAATATAAATATTAGACAAGCTGCACTACCGCTTCTAAGTCGAGTATAGCTAAACTTACATCAAACCATGCTTTCAAACTTCCTCTTCTATATTATTTTAACTTCACACCGTCGGTGTGACACAATATTTATGCCCACCGTGGTGGCTTAGCCTCTGTGGCATTGAGCTGCTAGGCACTAGATCGTGGGATGGAATCCCGGCAGCGGCGGCCGCATTTCGATGGGGGCGAAATGCAGAAAACGCCCGTGTACCGTGCATTGGGTGCACGTTAAAGAACCCCAGGTGGCCAAATTATTCCGGGGTCGCCCCTACGGCGTGCCTCATGATCAGATCGTCGTTTTGGCACATGAAACACGAGGATTTAACGCAATATTTATTGCAGGTGGAAGTGGTGCCGTTGGCTCGGTTAACACTGGTTAAGTTTTCTGTAGCCATATTGCAACACCCTAACTCGAAGCGTGCGCTGCCTTAGTTCGCAAGTTGCACCTTTATAATCACCTTACAAACTTTGAGAACACCGAATAGACTCATAACTTGAAGAGTTCGCGTATGCGAAGTGGAAAACGTCGTACATGAGAATAAAACAAGGCGCGAGCCTTTTACAGTGCCGTGGGGTCACGGCTTGTATAATTCATTGCATCCCGCTTGCATAGCCGGTTGGCTCAACGTAAGCGCCGCCTTTGACCGCGGTGTTTTGTCCTCCTTACAGACGCTTCGTTGGCTCAACCGCAAAGCACCCCGCATATCAACGAAAGCTATTACTTCTTCCATACCTTTCCATGTCCCAACTTTCAAGCCTTTTCTACGCAAAAACTGGAGGAGCTATTGGCAACACTTATGGCAGGTTGAAACAGTTAAGAAGTTCCCCTTTATTAAGCCGCAGTCAGGATTTTGGCCCTGCACAACGAAAACACGATGAACTGATGTCCTTTTCTATCAACTCGGAATAGAGCGTAAACATCGCTCCCATAATTATTTGCTGGCAGGTAGGCAACCAGCAACCTGCGGTAAATGTGGTGACAGAATGACCATCCTTCATGTTTTGTTAGAATGTAAGGGAGCAGAACTTCATGTAAAAATTACTTCCCTTTAGCGCACAGACAGCACATAGACATTTCATCCGGCAATATTCCGTGGTACAGACCCGTTTGTTTATATAGCAAATCACTTTTAAGCTTTTAAAATAACGTTCCTTCATTTCAATTTATCAGCACAAGCGATCTGTTGAACAGCGCCCTCATAAGGGGCTGCTCCTACGGCACTAGTGTTTCGTATAAGCACGTCTCTCAAGGCTCTTGCGTTTGAGGTCCCTGGTAAAGGCAGTTGTGCTGCTTGGAAACTATTACTACTGTCACATTTTAGTGTATCATCCCTTCGTAAGTTCTCTTTTATGTTCTGTCATATATAACTGTAACAACTTTAATCCATATATATTTTACATGGTTTACAGTGACTGTCATTCGGTCTTTTTATAGCCATGTTAATTATTTCCCGAACATAGCGGAGAAGGGCATTGGCGTTCCAGTTACTTTTGTGCTTGAATGCATGCAAGGATGTTTTGTTAAGAAAGTGACTGGAACGGTCGATGCATTTCTCCGCAAAGTTCGTGAATTTATATATTGAAACTGGTGTCATCCTGAGAATTCGTTCCAAGTGGAACTGCCTTGCGAACTCCATGACTAGAATTTGTAAATTGTAATATGGGCCATACGGGAATTAGTTCAGTTCAGTTCAGTTTATTACCTTAAAGGTCCCCCGTAGGGGCATTACATAAGGGGTGGGTTTTTATAAGATAGCAAAACATCGTCATAAATAATTATTTAACGAAATGGTCGGTTACAAGTTGTGTGAACGAAGATGGACAAGTCGTATTAGCGATGTTGGCGGGAAGGCCATTCCAGTCTGTGGCGGTACGGAAGAAAAAGGAGGCTGCGAAGGTGGTTGTCCGTGCACGTGGGCGTGCCACTTGAAGTGGATGGCTGGTGCGGTGAGATATGCGTGCTGCTGCTGTTATGTAAGGCTCTTGATTAAGGGAAGAAAAGAAGAACTTGTGGTACAGGGAAAGACTGGAAATGCGACGTCGACATGAAAGCATTGACAAGCCCGATTCTGATTTCAGTGATGAAACGCTGACGTCGTATGAATATGAGGTATGAATGAATCTAACAGCACGATTTTGAACTGATTCTAATGCGTCGGTGAGATATGCTTGATGCGGGTTCCAGATAGCTGACGCGTATTCCAGTTTCGGCCTGACAAGTGACTTATATGCTAGTAATTTTAAATCTGATGGGACCTGCCGTAGGTTCCGTTTTAGAAGACCTAAGGTTTTGTTAGCTGCAGAGATAATGCTAGGGACATGTGCGCGCCAAGACAAATCGTGAGACAGGGTTACACCTAGATATTTATAGGATTGTACTGATTCTAATGGTGTCGTATTTATTTCATATGGGAAGAAGGAAGGGTTGCGACGGCGAGAGAAGGACACGAATTTACATTTCTTGGCGTTAAGGGTCATCAGCGAATTGCTGCACCATTCTAAAACACTGTTAAGATCATTTAAATCCAAATTTAGTGAATGTTTTCAATTAGTGGATTATGCATTGCAAGTTTTTGTGCAAGTCGTGTCCGCCTCTTTGAGTAGACCAGCTCATGGACTAGAATTGTACTAGCAGCCACAGGCAACTTATAAAAATTTTGAAAGTGTTCGCTGAAACGCCCCGGTCTAGTATCCTTCTGTACTCTATCCTCTGTGCTATCAACTCTCCGTGTCCTTTTACTCCTTCTTTATTGCAATCGATAGTTGTAAAACATGATTGTAATTTATTGCAGTCACGACAAATCGCCAACATGATTGCTATTGATAGTTGCGCGATTTGAAACGAATGAAAGACTGACTGACCCGAGCGCAGAGCATATATACCGTATTTACTCGATTCTAAGCACCCCCTTTTTTTCACCATCGCGATGCCCAAAGTGAGGGGGGGGGGGGGTGCTTCGATTCGAAAAATCTAGAATGACCCCCCCCCTCCCTCTTTTCGCTGCGACATCAATCACGACGACACGGATGCGAGAAATAACATTTTATTGTGCAAAAATTCAAAAGAAAAATCGGTGCACACAGTGAACCCACCGCTTGTGTCGGATGCTCAGTTACTATCACTGCCACTCGAGTTCGTCGCACCACTTGAACCGCCGCTCTCGGTATCCCACAGCAGGTCGTCTTCCGTTCCGTCAAAGTGGTTTGTGATCGAGCAGTTCTTAAATGATTTGACCACAACGTCCACTTGGACCCGCTTCCAAGCGTCCGAAATCCTCTTTGCAATGGTTGATGGGGACGCTTTCTGTAGCTTTTGCCATACATCCGTATACAGTCAGGCTGTACGGCGTACTCGCGCCTCGGACGCCGTGCCACCTCGGGACTCCGACGGCTCCGGCTCGATGACAGAGTGAGCAAGCGCCCTCTGGCCTTGGCCACGTGCGCTTCCTAACAAATAGGGGGGTGCTTAGATGCAAACTTTATTCCCAATTCTTTCGCGAAAATAGAGGGGGGTGCTTAGAATCGGGGGGTGCTTAGAATCGCGAAAATACGGTAGTATAGAACTTCGCGGTCTTTCTCTTTTCTTTTTTCTTTTTTCTGCGCCGTTCGTGTTCCTTAAGCTGTTGCAGCAGTTTGCGACTCAAGAGTACTAGTGTCTGTTATCGACGATGATGAGGGAGCCGCAGGAATTTAGAGAAAGCAGCAAAAAAAAAAAAAAAAAACGTTGGAGGATGCTTAAGCTTCGGCTTTGAGAGCGGAACGCGATAGCATTAAAAGATCCCTGACTGCTTGTCACGCTTCCCGGCAAGCGCAGCTTTCTTGCAGATGCGCGGAGGCAATCGCGATGATGTTGTTGCAAGGAACCGAGTGATCCGCGCCCCTCCATGAATGGTAGAAACGCTGGAAGAGGGGGTTTGTGTTTGAATTTCCACGTAACAGAATTATGTTTTTGGGTATATTGAAACTTAAGTCCGACGCTATCATCTCTGCGGGTTGTGTTAAAGTCGTACTTTACGATTTTTGTGATGAATTTTACTTTGTGGAATTTAATTGGTTCAGTAATAGCTCTGCGCCACGCATATATAATTACGAAGTGCTGTAGGCGACGAAGCTGTGCTCGTGTCATCCACTACTGCCTGCTACCTCCCTAACTAAAACACGGTTCCCGTCATTTAGAATCGAAGACTGCATTGCATCTGCGTGTTATTATTTAGTTTTTTTTCTTAGCAGCTTTCTTTGCTTTACCTTTCCTTTTCTAATGCGTTAGCATTTCGAGGGTACTTCACGCACTTTCCTGGTGCTATGTATGTATGTATGTATGTATGTATGTATGTATGTATGTATGTATGTATGTATGTATGTATGTATGTATGTATGTATGTATGTATGTATGTATGTATGTATGTATGTATGTGTATGTATGTATGTATGTATGTATGTATGTATGTATGTATGTATGTATGTATGTATGTATGTATGTATGTATGTAACCGTTTTCCCGTGTACCTGGGTCACGGGTATTCACTGGTGTAATACAGGGTGTGTCCAAAAAGTAATGTCAGTGATTCGATTAAAAGATAATTATTGATCAGTTCACTACAATGCATTAGAAGGTTTAAAAATAGGCTCGTCCTGCATCGATACATCGCTCCCACAGAGATTTCCAGGCATCGAAGGCGTCACAGGGGCCCTCCTCTAGAATGTCCTTGAGAGCCTTGGTGCTAGCCTCTTCGACTTTGTCAACTGTCCTGAAGTAACGTCCTTTTATGGCAGTTTTCAAGCGCGGAAACAAAAGCCCGGGGGAGCCACTTCAGGACTGTAGGGCGGCTGGGGGACCGTTGGCACCTTTGAACGGAACTTGACGCCGGTCACGAGGAAGACGGTGTGGGCTGGCGCGTTGTCATGAAGTAACCAATCACCCGCGGTGTCAGGCCGGACGCGATAAACCCTTCATTTGTGTATGTCGTATAACCTCATGGTTCATAATACCCTTGATGTCAACGAACACTATGAGCATGGTCTTAAGCTTTGACACGCTCATTCTGGCCTCCTTGGGGCGTGGGAACGCCGAGGTGTGCCACTCAGCGTGTTTTGGGGTCGTATTCAAAGACTCAAGACTTCTCACCTGTGATAACATTGCCTAAATAATGGGCGTCACTTTCACACAGGTCCTAAAGTTCCTGGTATGCTTCAACTCGGCGCGATTTTTGGTCGCCCCTTAACATTTTGGGCACAATCTTCGCGCACACTTTTCGCCTCTACAAATTATTCGTCAAAATCTCGTGGACGGAACTTTTTGTAATGTTTGGAGACTGTGCCTCTAACCGTACACACGAACGACGGCCTGAGTACAAAAGATCTCAAACACGTGTCACATTTTTGTCGGTGATGGTCGTTGATGCCCGTCTAATACGGGCTTCATCGCTGACCTCTTCACGACCTTCTAAAATGTCCTTGTGACAGCAGTAAACTTGACGTTCCGACAAACAATTATCACCAAAGGCTGTTTTTATCACAGGAAAGGTTTCTACTGTGGACTTCCCGAGTTTAACGCAAAACTTGATAGCATTCCTTTGTGCACAGGAATTGAAAATGAGTATAACGGAAAAGTATGTCTTTACTCTCGAGATGGTCGTAGACAACTGAGCGACCACACGTGCGTACCCTATCTTCCCCTTCCACCAACCCCAACTTGTCCTAGCGCACTGTGAAGCACAGTCACTTTACAATATAGTCACTGAGATTACTTTTCGGACAAACCCTGTAAGTAGCGCATCGAGCTGCTTCGAGCCTGTCTGCTCCTTTCTGTGTCCGTGTTTCACTTCGCGCTAGAAGCCAAAATAATGTGCAGAATACCCGCTGGAACTCCCTGGGCATCGCCAGATTAGCCTCTTGACAGCTGTAATGATCTGTGACCCCCCGCAAGAACATTACCGAAATTGCAGCGCTTACGTTTGTACTAACGTGCAAGTCTAGAAGGACGGTAGATAGAATGGTAGAGAGGAGGGAGAGAGGAGGCAGAGAATGGGGTAGAACTAAAACCCCTAGATAATTTGAAAGTAGCGACACTCTCCTCCCCGCCACACTTTCCTCCTCGATTCTCCTCGCGCGCTAGCTGCGCGCGCTGCACACGGCGCGCCCTTTCTCCTTGGCTCCCGCGGACGGAACCCAGTATTCGATAGAGGCACATGATTTTCGGCCACTTGCCCGCCCCAGTGATGTAGAAAATTTTGAAAATGGTGATAACCGCATCGAGAATGCTGAAGGTAACGTGTATGAGTAGGTTGGTTTCTTCTTGAGCAGTATGAATCGGCTATACTGATGTAAAAGAAGCTTTCATGCGCGTTACTACCATCTAGCCTTTCCCGCGGCGAAACAACCTTGCTGTGTCGCTTGCGGCTGGGAGTGGCGTGCACGAACCCATACTCCTATCGTTTGGGAATGGCCGAGAGCCCGATGTGTGACTCCTGTGGGTGCGAGGAAACCATCGAGCACCTATTGTGTACCTGCCCTCGCTACGATGTCCAACGCCTCTCTCTGCGGGCAACTTCACACTGACTGGACTCGAGACCGTTCACCGAGTCAAAGATACTCGGAGCGTGGCCACACCCGTCACTGGCTCGAAAAGCGATTCGTTCACTAGTGCAATACTTGAAGTGCACCGGCTTAAGAGACCGTTTATAGTGTCCTTGTGTATAGTGTCCCTCCCACACGCACTCAGTGCTTACTCTATCCCTTTTTTCCTATTCCTATTCCCCTTTCCCCCATCCCCAGTGTAGGGTAGCAAATCGGATGCTCTTTTGGTTGACCTCCCTGCCTCTCCTATTCTTGTTTTCTCTCTCTCTCTCTTGACGCGCGTTCTATACTCCAGACATATTTTTCTGCCGCATGATAAGCTGCTTTACTTTGTGCATCTGATCTAGTATTGCTTGTGATGCATCCCTCTGTGTTTGGCTTTCTTTCTTGCCTGTGCGCACACGTGAAGCTCAGGTATTATATTCAGCGCGCCTTCTCATAATAGGCATGTATTTCGGAAAGGATTCTCTTGCGAAACACAACTAGTAATCTTTCTTCACGACCTGCATGCTAACCTTGTCAACAACTTGCAAACTGACGCCATCTTTATAGATTACGCAAAGGCATTCGACCCAGCCCCCTACCAAACACTTATGGTAATATTATCCTAGTTAAACTTGGACTTTCAAGTACTAAAATGTAACGAAGCATTCCCAAGTAACCGTTCTCAATTCGTGCATGTCAATAACAAATATTCCGACTGTCTCAAATTAACATCAGGTGCACCTCAAGGTTCCGTCCTCGACCCCCTTTTATTCCTAAAATATATTAACGACTTACCCCTTAGTGTATATTGCAAAATCCGAATGTTTGCTGATGACTGCGTAATCTACCGAGCAGTAAATAACGCCCACCACCAAGTAGATATACCTACAGCAAGACTTTACTAAGAATGGTGTGAGAAGTGACTTCTATCTCTTAACCCCAACAAATGCAAGCTTGTTTCCTTTTCCCACCGTAAAAAAACCCTTACTTTTTTCATATAATATCGTAAACGTCCCTGTAGAGTCGGTATCATCGTTCAAATATGTAGGTGTCACACTGTCTAACGATCTCACATGGAATGCACATATAACTAATATCATTTCATCCGCTAACAAAATACTGGGCTTCCTAAAACGTCACCTACGTCGTGCGCCCCAGCACCTAAAGTTGCTCGCGTACCAGTACCTCATCAGGTCGAAACTCGAATATGTCTCCACCATATGGAACCCGCCCCATACATATCTCATAAACAATCTTGAGTGAGTGCAAAATCGCGCCGCCCGATTCACTCACTCCCTACACTCATACGATATCAGCTTTTCATCCTTGAAAGCACAATCCTGGTTATCACCACACTCTGTTCGCCGTCGTATCGCCACCCTTTCCCTCTTCCATAATTTTTTTTTCATTCTTCACTCAACTTACCGCCTTACATCATCACCCCGGACATACATTTCACACCGCACTGGGCATCCACTTCAAGTGTCCCGTTTTCGCCCCAGGGGCCGAATCTTATAACTGTTCGGAAGGGAACCGGTTCGCTTGGCCTCATCTGATTGGTCAAAATTTTGCTTGCTATGAAGGCGCTGCTGCGATACTTGAAAGACACGGGACTTTCTGACAAATTGTGACAGTACACTGTGTGGCGCAGGACTGTACGGTGACACTGCGTAAGACTAGGAATGCCTTTGCGGGTTGCGTGACAGTGCCCACAGAAATAGTTCGTGTGTACGTGCGTGTGTGTGCTTAGGTTTTTTTTCCTTTTTTTTTATCCTTCTTTCTTTCTCACCTATTGCATCCCCTTTCCCTTCCCCCAGAACAGGGTAGCCAACCGGAGATAATCTCTGGTTAACCTCCCTGTCTTTCCTTTGTCTTTCTCTCTCTCTCTCTCTCTTGCTTGCGTCAGAGGCCGTCAGAAACAGCGGCCGGGCGGCACCGCAAATTGTGATCACGTCCCGCATCTGTCAATCATTTCCAAAGCGAACCCCTCTTTGGCTAAGAGCGGCACCGGCGAAGGGGAAGTCCGCTTTTGGTTACGCTGCTGTGGCTTGGCTGTTGGCTCGGGGTCCTGGCCGCGCGCGCCGGTCGCGCGACCCCGGCGACACGCGGGCATCGCGCGCGCGTGCGTTGGTTGCTTCGGAGGCTATCACTTGGCTTCGTCGTCTGCTTGGCATTGCTCTTTCGGTGTCGACCACGGCTGGAAGTGCGATACGCCTTCGAAGAAATGACGAATAATGAGTTGCGCCACCCCTGCCGGCTTTCTAAGTGCACCTTTTGCAGGCTACGCTATCTATTAGAGGAAGGTGCAAGCGTACCAGTAGTCATTCTAGGCAGTGGAAATAATTGCGCACAGCGGTTCATCGCCACCGGCCTACAGCTCCAAGAGGTCGGTCGGAAGCGAAGCATTCATCGGAATGGTCTAGATCTCTGCTGCTGACACTGTCCACGAAGTTGCTTTCGCAATTAATGTGTTGGCCGCTAGAAGGGCTGCGTGAGCTTTCCCGTGACTTCCACTTCAAAGCCAATGCCAAGGAGATATTCGCATAGTGAGATCGAATTCCCAGTGCTATCGCCAGCGAGAATAGCTCGCAGATCGCCGTTCAGCAATCAGAAAGGTTCAACCTAGGCTAGTCCAGTGCTTCCTTCGTTAGGCTAATAAAGCTATACAGTCAGGAAGGGAAGATATTGTGGAGTTCTCTTATTTGACTACCATTATTTCTCTAGTTCTGGAGTGCCGCATTTTGTGCCTCAATTTCACGGCATAGCGCGCACCGTCTGCACCACCCTCTTCAATTTTACTTAGCGCAGGCAATGCAGGGCCCGTATATCGTATTGTTCGATTTCAAGTTCCATTGCTTCTATCACGCGACGCGCTGTGCGGCAGATCGCAGGAATAGCGGCAGCGCACGGTGAGCGAGTCATGTTCAAGCCAGGGGTGCAGCCAAGGGGAGGGGGGGCTTATGGGGCTTCAGCCCCCCCCCCTCCCCCCGAAATTTTTTCGTGCTGTCCATGCACCGTTAACCAATGGAACACCCGGCTCCGGAAATCATTCTGGATTTTGTCTAGAATGTCTTTTTCACGCTCGAAGAAACATTTCACCGAGAGCATTGCGAACTCGGGAGTGATTTCATGACAGCGTCTATGCACCGGGAGTTACACAACGCAAGCAGCCCCATCCGAGCACAAAGTTTCAAGGGCGTCATGATGGCGAACGGGCTCGCCGTGGCATCTGGCGGAGGCTGCGGAATCTACGGAGCGCATAGATGTCAATTTCGAAACTCTATGGGTATCAAGTTCTCATAAACTTTTGATCTGAACATGCATTGGCATTTCCAAAGTTGTGCTTCCGATTTTCATTTGCGGAACTTCTTTTGGTTTAACGCTGTTATAAACATTTGACGCCAAAGGTGTATTGACTTTTCTAAAGTCGTACATCGGAGCACACAACAAGGCAACCAAATCAACACAGTATCCGACAAGTTGACAAAGCACGCAGCGAGGTCCGATGAGATGAAGCGTTCTGGTGATTTATTTGTGCCCGCCGTCTCACACAAAAAAATATCAACGTTTTTTTTTTCACCTTCTCCAAAGCATCCATGTCCAGACCCTAAAGCCAGGAAAGGTAGCTACGTTTTTATTTATATTTTTCAACTTTGACTTTTATTCACGAGGACACATTGAGCCTCTTCAATTTTTTTGTTCTCGGTACCCTACCCGCGGGCTGCCACAGCCAGCCAGAGCGCATGCGTTTTTCTCGTGTTGCCCCGACTACCGCGCGGCGCAGTTCGGTGCTCGTTCGGTTTTCTCTGGCCGAGTGGATTTTTGCCTGGAAGAGTTTTATTCTCTTTCTTGCTAGCAGACGAGAAAAAGGAACAATGGTCGCTCGCCGCCATCACTGTGTGGACTCGACGGATTGCACCGCGTTCGCTTGAGAGCAGCATCTCCGGAAAGTCTTACCTATCCGGTGTAGGATACCGAGCAATATGCGTATGGTTCTTGGTGGACCAAATGTCACACGTTTTCTTCGATATTCCTTCGGTAGCCACATTAGGGGCCCAAAATAGGCATTCAATTGTGCAAATACGTTGCTTTGCGTTTTTTTTTTTCATTTCGGTGCCCCCGCCCCACAAGAGGAAGAAAAAGACATTGTTGTGGCACAGCGAATCGTCGCATGGGAAAAGTTCGATTTTGTTACTTCTTCTTTTGCGAAAAGGAAAGCAATGGGCCACGGGACGCTTCACTTGCCGGATACTCTTATCATATTATGGCGATAGCAATTATACGGACACTACCGATGCGTTCCTGCCGTCGCCCTCATGTTCCGTATAAAGTCCAAGGGCGATAACATCGGGACCACGCGCCGCATACTGTATGTGCGAGTGAAAGCGTATGGGGGCAGTGGCATGGGTGGTCCGACCATGGTGGCTCAGTCTTGTGTGTGCAAAGGAGAAATGCGGGGAGGAAACGGGATCTGGGAAATGGGGGCGGGATCTGGGATTCCGTGAATCTGTGATTCCGCAACATGTTTATTTGTCTTATTTGATGCAGTATATACAGGGACTTTTTGTTAGATACGTAGAATAATTGAAGACTTTTACGTATATTTAAATATCTTGTTGGGAGGTTTTGTGTATACACAAAACACATCACATGGGAGTGCCCCAGGAGGCCTCCGCACATAGTCCCATATTACACGAACATCCACTAATGAGGAATAGGCAGTGGGAGGCATGGCTTGCGGACGAGGGTTGGGAGAGCCAGTTGGCTCTTCTGGACCAAGCCCAGTGAGCCGCTTGTGCCAGTGGGGCCCTGGAAGAGGGGCTCCAACCATCGTGCCTTATTTTATTTACATTGAATAAAGTTTTACTCTCTCTCTCTTGTGTATAAGTGCAGTGAACGTTGTTTCCAGTGACACTTTTCTGCCCTTTATCAAGCTGTATCTTCGCATTCCTATTGTACGAGGGCGAGTCAAATGAAAGTGAGCCAACCAACCCCGCGCAATAATGGTTCGGTTCTTTATCTGCGAGGCATGCTCGTATCACACAGGCATTTCTCATTTACATAATTGACTTGCAGGGGTGAGGATAAATGTTCTTTAATGCTCTCATACACTGGGTTGAACATGCTTGCGTGGCGTAATGTACGCTCCCGAAGTTGAGCAGCCTGGTGCCGTGAGGTTTTTGACTGCTGAAGGTGCTTCCTCAAAAGAAATTAGTCGCCGTGTGGCTGGCGTGTACTTTGAACATTGGATTTCATTGGCCACTGTGAAGAGTTGGAGCAACCGGTTCAAGAAGGACGTGAAAGTTGCAAAGACGATCCAAGACCGGGCCGAAACCGCCGTGCAATCAACCACAACAAAATTGCGAATGTTGATGAGCTGATGAGACAAGAACGGAGGATAAGCATCGATGAACCGACCGAGCGTGTGAACATTAGTCACGGTTCCGGTCATGCCATAATTCATGAGCATCTCGGTTATCGGCTCTTGTGCGCGCAACGGATTCCCAGAATTTTGAACCACCGCCAAAAGACGGATAAGTTCGGCGCTACCTTGACTCATCTGATCCGGTATCACAATGAGGGTGACGACGTGTCTGCAATTGTGTTCGGGGACCAACCATGGTGCCACTACTACGAGCCTGAAACACGACGGCAAAGCTTACAGTTGAAACATTCGAATTCACCACCCCCAAGAAAGCAAAGGCCGTCATTTCCGCCGGAAAGGTGTTGTTGGCTTTTTCTTTTCGATCATCAGGGGTCATTACTGATAGAACTTTTTAAATCTTGAGAGGCTATCAATTCTTTCCGATATTGTGGAACGCGAGATCGGCTACGTGTCTCAATCAAGAACAACCGACTTGGAAAATTGACGAATAGGGTCAACTTGTTCCACGACAATACCCGTCTCCACGTCGCTGATGTGGTTAATATAAAACTGGCGAAGTTCAAGTGGGAAACGCTGCAATATCCGCCATACAGCTCAGATCTGTCGCCTTGCGACTTCCGCTTTTTGGGGCAACAGAAAAAAAAAACCAGCTCAAGGCAACCATATTCCTGTCGGACGATGACGTGAAACAGTCAGTTACAGATTTTTTGGAGCAGCAGCCCAAGAAGTTTTATGAGACGGGAATCGCGCGACTCGTTAGTGAATGGGACAAATGTTTTATTGCTCATGGAGACTACTTTCAAATAAAGTACTCCGTTTGTCATATATTCGCATTGGATCACTTCATTTGACTCGCCCTCGTATATATTGCAGAACACCTGCTTTTTATACTTGCTCTCTGTTGTGACTATAATTTCGGTGCAGTTACTCACAATACACGACCGGTGACAGCTGCTCCTTCGCCATACAAAGGAACAAAGGACAGCGTGATTGAGATTTTTCCCTGGCCGTTCCATATGTGCAAGAATGTAAACGACGCTCTTGAATGACAAAGTTTCATTAACATATTTATCCTCAACTTGTTCATTTATTGGCCATTACATTTTTCATATCAGCGGCATGCAATGCTCTGCTGGTTTCGAACTGATATAGTTCAAAAGTTCGTGTGATATTTTCTTTACTTATTGAATAGACAAAAACATGGAAGCATTGATATATGTTACTGTGGGCACAGTTTTTGGCACATAACAGTACATTCTTCTATAAAAAAACTAATTATTTTACTTGTTTTGACAGTGCGTAGCGTCGAAGAATTCGTTTGCAGGATCTTTGGCAACGGCACTGCAGTTATTATTAATGTATTTGATCCCTCGACAAATTGTTTAAGAGGAAGCTTTAGCTCGGGCCCAACTTCGTTTTGATCTGTTCAGATACATGTAAAACGCAGAAACGCTTTTCTGAGATAACCCCTGGGTCAATTATAATGAAATTTGTTGCATTTGAGAGAGAAAGTTTAATTCTAATGTCTGTTGGAAGGGGAATTTGGATTTAGGGCCTCAATTTTCTGTAAAATATATTGAAAAATTCGAAATTTCGAAAAAATAGAAACACCACGTTTACAAACTAATTGGTCTGGATCAAGAACAGATATCGCCGTTCTGTAAACGGCATTTACTATAACAGTCAAAGCGGACAAATTTTATATTTCAGTTTGTATCTTATGTGAATTTGTTACGTTGTGTACAAGGGTTCTGCAAGAGCCGCATTTCGATAATACTAAATTTTTTTAGACTCATGTGTAACATATCAATTTTGTCCGCTGTAGATGCAATATTAGGTGCAATTCACACAATTGTTATATCATTTTTTTTATTCTTGAGTTAGAGTTTTAGGCTTGACAGTTTCGTTCTCTGAAAATTTGCAATTTTGCCAATCTTTAATAAAGAATTGACAACCTAAATAAAAATTAACCTAAACAAACCTCGTCAAATTCGGTGCAGTAGTTGCCGAGAAAAACGAATTCTCCTTCTACATGTATTTAGGTAGGAGTGCCAGAGCTAAAGCTTCTTCTTAAGGAGGAGGCCGAACTGCAACGTGAGACCTTCCCTCCCCCCCGAACGAAATTTCTGGCTACGCCACTGGTCCAAGCCGATGACGAAGGGCGAAAGAAAGAAGTAAAATTGATATAGTCGGCTAGTAAAGGTGACCCTAAGAACCAGTTCATGGTTTTGTCGCGCTCACTACTTAAGTGTTGGCAGTGCATTCCTATTGCGCGCATCGTGCAAGCTCCTGGTGGCAGACGACATAACGCTGCGCTCTGCCAACTCACGCTTGCAATACGACCTGTTGGCAGAGAGTGAAAAAGAATGACATTTATAAATACTTTCTGCATTGAGTAAACGCCCGGCACCACACGTTTATACATTATAACTTGCCGTATAATATTTAAATTAGCAAGCAGAAACATTGTGCAGTTCCTCGATTAGCACGTCATATGATGGCGTACACTTCAGAGGTAGCACACTCTTGTCAATTGGTCGCGCCCTCCCCTTCTTTCACCTCTGGCTTGGGAGTGGCACATTTAGTGACGTAAGCGGCGAAGCGAACGCTTCGTTTGCCTAACCGTTGTAGGATTCAGGCCCAGAACTGTCACTTTTTCCGCCTCTTTTTTTTTTCCGTGCAGCCAAAGATTGAAACGACCTTCCCAGCTCTAATGTTTCCATCACCTACCCATCAACTTTCATCGCGAACTTAACAAATAACCTCTTTTGTTAAAGGGAATGCATCCAAATGTATTTTTATGTACAAATCACCCCTTATGCAATAGCCCCTAGTGGGGTCCTTAAGGAAATAAAAATGGATGAGAAAATGAATTAGTGGCGAGTGCATCGTCCGTCCAAGTGTTTGTCTTCTCAGTGTGAAAGTAGGTTTTGCGCTGTGTTCTCTAAACGCGCAATTTCAGTGCGAGCAGGCGCACGGGATCATGCGAACACCCCCTGCGCATTGCCTGTATCCGTGAGAAACCCAAATAATAATCGTCACCCACTCATGCGTGCGTGGGAGGCCAATTCAAAGCAAATTCGAGAATTGAAAAAAATGCAGAAACTCAGCTGGAATCGTCTAGGTGTGCCTAAGCATGCCCCCAAATTTACGTTTGCCCACTCCCAAATTTCAGTTGGTCCACCTCCAAATTTCAAGTCTACCCCACCCGAAACTTCAAGTTAGCTCCCCCCCCCCTCCAAACTTCAGTTGACCCACCCCTACTATAAGCTCACTCATGCATTTTCTAAGGAGCCCTGTGTATCTATCTCTATGCGTATTCTGTCTTTATTTATTTTTTCGGGTGGTTTAAATTGGCCCTTTTCGCTTATCAAGCTACCAATCATCTACGTTTAACTATTATAACGATGAAAAAATGTCTTAAGTTTACAAATTACGCATCTTTGTGCAGATACAAGGCATTGCGAATTTCTCGTGACGGGCCTGGGGTACTCGCCGAAGAATGCTTACGCATTAAAATAGCAATATAATCTAGGCAGCGCTCGTCACCCGCAATGTCGCGGGATATACCTGTCAATAATTTTTTCAGGGCCTGCATTCGTTGTAGCTAAGTGACTGACGCACGCATCGAAATAAGCTGGAAAGAAAGATCCCTTACAAGCTGCTATTCGGATTTTCAGTAAAACAGGCAGCTGATCCTATCAATTACGCAAAGTGCTATCGAAAGTCCGTATGTTCGCACGTAATTATTCACAGCGGAAAGCAGTACCTGTAGTGCTGCATTTCTCGCTGAATAACATCTGACAACGTGCGAGGGGATGAGTCCCATGCAGCAGAACATTCAGCATACTGAGGACACCCCCATTTTCATGCATCGTACAACGTACGCATTATTTCCACCTCGATATGGTCGTGGCCAGTATCTCCAGCCCCACGCTGCAGCGGTGAAGTTCAGCGCGAAGGCGCTGCGCCTTGAATGTTACTATCTGTTACTACTTGCCACGCTCCGCGTTTTTACCGTCTCCCTGACGGGAAGCCCCGACGCTAGCTCACCTAAGGCGCCTGCTTCCACTTTCATTTAGCCAGTCGGGGAAAGCGTCGCCGAGAATACCAAACAAGAAGTGGCCAACGAGCCCTAAGTCGTTGTGGCCTGCGTCATTGTGCTTGCGTTCTCCGGCTTCCCTCTCTTGCTCCAGGCCGCTCACTACTCGGAGACCGCGATGACCACGGGTACTGCGCCGAATGTCTTCCTCTTTGCTTCTTTTCAGTGTCGTTCTTTTGTTTCCGACTGCTCCCCCTCTCTCCCCTTCGTTTCTCGCCTCAACTTCTCTTTCCTGTGTGTTTCGCGCGTCTTTTTCTTCGCGCTGTGCAGGCTAAGTGGGTATGGAGCTGTCGCCTGTTCTGGGTTTCTTCAGCACACGCGTGGTCACGTTCTTTTTGTCCGTGGCACGTTTCCGTAAATGATGGTCGAGCTAAGCTGTGCCAGCACTTAGGAGTAGTTGCCGGCCATTGGCCACCGTTACTTTAACCGCTACGTAGTACGTATGGCGCACGCACGAAATGGAAATTCTTCTTTTTCATATAGGGTCAGTAGTGCGCCCGAAAACAGCGAGTGCGCCAATTATTTTGTACCTTGTAGACGCGTGAAGTGCGTTCGTAGCCACCAAGAACAATTAATGTGCTGATTTGTCCCCTCTCTCACCCCGCCGCGGTTTCTCAGTGGCTGTGAAGTACCGCTGCTGTGCAGGATGTTGCGGGTTCGGTTCTCGACCGCGGCAGCCTCCCTCCGATGAGGTCGCAACACAAATTCGCTCGTATTCTTATGTGAAGATGAACGTAAAAGAATCAAGCGGTCAGAATTAATCATTGCAATCTTTGCAGCATTTCTCCTGTAGCGGCAGCTGTTCTTTAGGGTCGTAAAACCCCGTCCATTAAAATCCAAATTATTACCCAGCTTTTGCTACATGTGGCCCCGCAACTTCCGTTTCACCGGTGCAACGGAAGTAAGGGTGAAGCTGCGCACGGGAAGCAGCAAAAAGCGTACACCCGGGAAAGTGTGCTAGCCTCAGTAAGCCTATAAGGAGCTCGTTCACCTTCTGCCACAATTTCCGCTGCATCCGAGGATCCCGCGGTGTCATTCTTTATTTGCAGAGCAAAATATGATGACCGTATGCGCGTTTCAGGTAAACTTCGCATTTAGTTTGCGCTTTATTCGGCTGATTTGCACAATGCACAAGAAAAAACAAATGAGTAGTGAAGTGCGAGACAAAATGTGTTTATACTTAACGAGATGATGCCCTCCGAAAAAAGGGCAACACACGACGGTGGGGGTTCACAGCAACTTTCAATAAAGCATGTAACTTCTCGTTTTAAGCCTTTGTTCGTGTGCCGCAACACGCCTAAATGTAACAATCGCCAATGTACCGCTTGATTGTAACCGTTCTTCGTCTTACTCACAATGCACCGTTCTCTCGTATCAAAAAAGCTGCACGGGAGCGGGGTGATTACAAGCGACTGTCCAATAATCGCTGTCTCTGAACAGTAACTTGGAAGGCCCGATCCTGTGCGTTTCTATGGCTAAAGTAGAAAGAAAGTAACAATTGATTTAACGAGAGGGAGAAGGGGGGGAGGGGGGGGTGAAGAAAGCGGGATGTCAAATAGTTCTTGCACCTAACAATTGTAACTCTGCACAGCCGTTCTCGCCTACACTATTTCTAGTTGTGCACTCCGGATAACATCATTTTGCTTACATGCGTATAAACGCGTAATTGCAAAAGTAACAACCACTCGACCAGTCTTTAAACTGCGATTACGCATTGCCTGAAAAAGCAGTTGCCTTTCTTCGTTCTTTATAATGCAGATTCTAAGCCACAATGGCATAGTCGCAGAAACAAGGAGGACAGCTTTGCTATTGAAGGAAAAATGGAAGGTGGAAACTAGAGGGTCATAGCCCACAGGTTGTCTCTAGGGTTCAATCTAGGCCTTTACTTGAACCCGACAAAAGGCTCAACGGGCTGAAACTAGTCTATCGCGATTGTGGATACTACATGTGATACTAGCAAAATGGTTGCAATGAACGGACGCATGCGCTAAAGCCGGCCGGAGTGCTAGTGCGCTTCCTGCGGTCTACATGGATTGCGAGATCGGGTATGACAGTAACGAGTGCCACCTCATAAACTGGTGTGCCTATTACCGTTTCGCTTCTAACCTTTCGCCATTGCTATCTGTTTGGGTTCTACGCTACAACTATAAGAGTTCTTTGACTCTATTTGTTCCCTTGCAGGATTGCAATCCTTAATTTTAAGCGATAACTTTCTTGTTGCTGCTTTTGCCGTTGCTGTTACTGCTTTGAGTGACCGAGCAGAGTTGTTTTCCCGCGTCTGTTTACTTACCAAGAAGTATGGCTGTATATAGCGACGCCTAAAGTAAATATATGCGACTCTAAAAGAGCTTTAAGAACACTGCCATTTAACCCTTGCAAACGTTATATCATGCGGTAACGAATTACCGTGTGAAATATCACTGTTCTACGGGCGGCACCACCTACGTTCCGGCTCAAGGATTTTACGTCGTTACGACAGTTGACCCTGTCGTGAGCAGCACTGACGTTTCCTCCGTTTTTATGTAAAAGAGGAAAATATCTTTCTAACAATCTCTGTGTAAACAAAAACGAATTTATCTATTCTTCGTGACGGCGTGCATGAATTACATTGTAATATACGCGAATAGCGACAGGTCAAGTAGTATCATGCTCTACGAGTAGGTGCACATGGTAGACCTGAAAAAGTCGCAGTTATCCAAATGATATGTCAAGCATTGTCAGAAAACAAGTGACATACTGATGATATGCAGCACAAGTATGGCGCTTGTGGCCCAGCATGTATGGTGAGATAGGCTGGACGGAGAGCCGCGCTGTACTTAAGCCTGTAACTGTACTTTTGTGACGATTCCTTTTAACTATACAATATAATTATGTGCCTTAAAGTTTGTAACAACGAAGTTACTGAATGTAATTGATGTAATTAGCGACTGCCTCGCCTTGTACTTGTTCTTTTGCAAATTATGTCCGCTTGGGCAGATATTGCATATGTATTGGTGATATATGACAAGAATATATATATATATATATATATATATATATATATATATATATATATATATATATATATATATATATATATATATATATATATATATATATATATATATATATATATATATATTGCCCATGGATTTACGTTGTTAGGAAGGCACAGGGGGAAGAAGTCGCGCTTCTAGACCAACATAATGTATAAATTACGGTTATATTCATGTTTTCTGCGAGCGGTCGCGATACTGTAGCAATGATCACTCCTTAATGGTAAGTTCATTGAGGGCGACCCTGCCTATGCGCAAAGATTAAGTGTATTCATGCGATTGTTGCATACTTGTCGCTTTCATTAGTTGCAATTCGATGTGAAAAGGAGTAGCCGGTGCCAATTAAAGGCGCCAGCATCTCTCTGACACGATATACCAAAAAGAAAACGTATAAATGATTCATTTCTCCTCTACTCCCTTCTTCTCATCATACGTTGCTACGCGTAACTGTATGCGCGTAACGACACTACCAGTGACGAAGCGCGAAAATCTGAGGATTGAAATGGGACAGTTAACATTATTCCGCTCCTATATAACATACGAATATAACATACGAAGGCAACAACCAATGACACCAGCGGTAGCATATAGGGGAAGTTATCTGCAGTTCGTAATTGAAGTAAAGAAGTTTTAAATAAATGGAAATGAAAGTGGATGAAAAACAACTGGTCATAGGTGGGATACGAGTCCACGTCTTCGAATTGCGCGCTCCATGCTGGCGTAATGCATCGCTCGCGCACATCGAAAAACGTGCGAAATATTCGCACCACGCCAACTAAGTTCTTCCTCCGAAAGGGCAATTAATAGGAGGCTAACGCACCTGCTTTATAGTCATCATCTCTTCCGTGTCCGTTATTTCACGCGTTGTCTAGTCACCACTCTGTTTCGCAATTGCTGTTTCTTTCAAGGAGTGGCACGCAGCCGCTACCTTTTACAACAAGCAGCAAGGTGGCCTGATGTTGTTCCGTCCCCCTATAATGTTTATGCTGCCCCGAGCGCTTGATAGAGACAGCGGCCTGACTCCCCCGCGCACACTTATTCGCAGTATAGTGGAATATGATAGAATAGGATAGATTAAGATAATGTTAACGAGGTCGTTTATTCAGTCCTACTATCTCAATTCACTTGTTCAACGCTCTTGACGTGTGCTGTTTGCGTTCTTGAGTGCCTTTTTCTGCGCTGCAGCCCAAAGATACTGCACTCGGCTCTGCACACATATTAAGTACACTGCCGCTGGCTTTTTTTTTCTTTAGTGTCCCAACACCGGAGACAAGACGGCCATGATGCGCACATTTGTTATACTACATTAAAGAATAGCGCTTGCAACAGTCGCGGACTGCACTGTCATTTTCTAGCACACCTTCGCTGTAGTCGTGCAAGAGAAAAATCTCGTTCTTCGTCAGGCACTTTTATCGTCTTACAAAGACTCCCATCGAGGGCAGCAGAATGCGGCTTCTCTTCCAGTAAACATTACATCTTCGAGTTTCTAGAATAGTATCGCTTCAACGCGCGGATGGAGTTTTAAGGGAAGCGGCGTTCGTAAACACTTGCGCGTCGGATAATTCCCAGAAGGTCTGTAAATGTTCCTCCGGCACAGCGGAATACCAAAATTGGACGATGATATCTGCCGCGTAGCCACTCGCTCGCCACCTCGATTAAAATTGGCCCTGATTAACGCCGCGGAAAATGCGTCTGGTCCATGGTGAACGTCATCACAATGAACTTCGTTCGGGGTGACGACGTACTCAAATTGCAGTCGCTGGCATCATTTACCCAGCGCCGACGCCTCCTTTGGAGTCACGAGCGTAAGAAGCAGGAGTAATTTCAGAGTGGCCACAAGTTGTTGCTTCTTCAAACGCTTATTCTACGGTGCAATAATTTTTAAGCTTTATGAAATTTTTAACAATCGTCTGTGACAGATAGCATAATTCTTGTCCTTGAGCTGTATTATCTCAAGAAGCAGACATTACTAGCATGAGAAATCAAAACACATACTCAGCTAATTAGGAAAAAATCACTAATTTCGTTTTTAGTTGATTACTTTACAGCACATATTACAATATACGCATTGTAGCTGGTAAGTTTGCAACACGCGTATCCACTTGAAATTAATTTCCAAGTTGACACCAGGTTCGAGATATTATTTACCAAAGTGTGCGAATAAATACATGTCCTCTCCGATCACTTTTGTGCTTCAATGCATAAAATAACGTTTTGTTAAAAAAGTAAGTCGAACAACTGTGCATATTTACGGCGAGTTTGATGGCGCATATCTCCAAACTGGCGTCATTCTGGAAATTCATTCCAAGCGGATACGTCTGGCAAACTCACCGGCTGCAATTCGTAAATTGCAATATGTGCCGTAAAGTAATTAATTCAAGGGATAATTAGTGAACTTTCTGTTATTTAGCTGATACGTTTTCGATTTCCCGCGCAAGTAATGTTCGCCTATCTGAATAATTCAACTCAAGGACTGCAAATATATCGTTTGCGAAAAGCGATATTTAAACATTTGGTAAAACTTAAAAATGATCATCCCGAATATGGAACGACCCCATCGTTTCATCTCCACTTCGCGCGCCGGTTCCTTCGTGTTCAGCAAACATTTGGCAGAAAACAGGTATCGTGCCGCACGAGTTGGCGTACGTGTCGCCATCGATGAGGCTTGGAAATGATGGCCTTCTCCATCCGAATTCTTTTAATTTTCTATCTTTATTCTGCAGCTGCACAGGGCATCTTGTAGGTATATTCTACTGTAAGGGCTAATTATAGTGTAAGATGACATATGACATAATTTTAAAAAAAAGCTTGATTTATAGTTATTATGGAAAGGCGACTGAGAAGAGGATAAAGCGAAAGGAAACGTAACATCACTTTCGCTGCATCCTAGTCTCAGTCGCGCTGCTATAATGAATACGAATAAGCACCCACTTCGTCATGCTTTCAGTATACTTTTGTTTAAAAGTATGAAGCTTAGTCGGAACGTAGCAGAGGATCAAAATTTCTCACTAAAGAAGATAGACAAAGCGAGAAGGCTGGCATTTCAGGAAGAAACAGGCCTGAAGCTTCGTGATGCACATGCGTGCCTTCGTGTTGTTCTCTCTCGAGCACTGTTCTTCGCGTTGTCTCAATAAACATAAGCGATGAACTTTCACTGCCGCTACGGCACAACCGACCGCAGAGGGAGGATCAAAAGTGCGGCAACGGAAAAGGATGCGCGCATGACAGCCGAGTGGGTTTCGCTGCACGGGGTCCATATCAGCTGAGGGTGTATGTGGTTCGCCCTTGATAGATTCGACGACTGTACAACGGCGATTTCATTGACTCACAATGAGGTCATGGCGCTGGTTCTAGCTCACATTGCTGCTTAACCTGATCAAGTTAAGCCAAAGGGGGACGATGCCCACACTGTGCAATGAGAAACATCACAAATGAGAAATCATAAGATAATAAATAAAAAAGGGGGAGGGGGGGGGGGCAACGTTAGGCGATTGCTCGGTGCCGCAGCAAGCGCTGTCTCGAATCATTTCTTCATGGGTCGTTCTTGTCCTGCGCATCGGGTGACACGCTGTTCCGCAGCGGACCTGCACTGGAGTAAAGAAGCACGAGCAACCCGTGGTCGTCCGAAGGGTTTATGAGCTGAAAACGATCCGCCCTGTTCCCCGACGATGACGTGGCTGCCCTGGCGAAAAAAATTTAAAACCCTGGAGACAGAGGTATTCGACCTTGTTGAAGTTCCGCTTACGCCGAGTCTCCAGCAGACTATTAAGCGAAGTTGAGTGCACTCAGATCAGCCGAGTATAAATATTAACTTGATTTAACGATTATTAATGATAATGAACGCCACCTTGTTCTGAGAAGCTAGAAAATAAAGAAAGTGTGTCTACTCGAGCTTCATCTTTCAGTGTAATCTTAGTGAACGAAAAGAGCAACGTCCTCAAACAGTCCCCCCCCCCCACCCCCCCATTCCTCTTCTGCCTTCGAAACTTCTTAAGCACTTTCTCTACTTACGCGAAGGTAAAATTACGAGCAGAACTTGAACTGTACTGGTGGACTCAGAAATGCAAGAAACTGCTTTTGGGTCAACGCCCTGAATTCCGAAACACAGTGTCCCAGAAAAAAAAAACAAAGCAAACATCAGAAGAAAGAAAAAAGGAAGCAGAAGAGCAAGGAAGGCGAGTTGTTGCAGTGCAGGTATGGATACGCTTTTAATGACGCTGACTGGGACTTTGTAGGGTGATTCCTAAGCTGATTCTAAAGGGGCTCTTTAATAAGGTTGACCCACATGCAGTACTGGCGTAAGCGTTCGCAGGAGTGGCAAACCTTTTAAAGAATAAGTGTATTTTCCTTGGCTCCCGCAAGTGCACTTCCCTTGCAGGTTTTTGACCTCCTCGCAAGCGCTTATCCTTGCCTCTCGTAGGGAGACTGGACGGTTTACACGAACAGCCTTAAGTGCACGCTGACGGTCTTTTCGTTGCACGCCGACACTTTTTTTTTTCTCTCTTTCTCGTGCACGAAGTCAAAGCTCAAGAAAAGGCTTCTTCGCCACGCCAGCTCCCGTAAAGTTTCTTGCGGACTATATAACGTCTATTTTGAAGAGCACGTCTCTTTTGAAGAGCACGATTTGCGTCCTATTTAGACGCAAAATAAAAATGTAACTCTAAAGCATGCGAGTAGCGAATTCTGAGAGCTTATACGTGAATGCATTCGTAAACGAACTTAACAATATCCTGCTTCGATTTTACAGAAATGCGATTGTGTGACGCATATGTCCGATCGGGCTGCTCAGCGGCTCTGTGACGATCTGGTGGAAAGCACAGTCAAGGGCTCGATTCTCGTGGACATTTCTGCGTTCACATTAAACCTGGAATGCTCAAACACAGTTTGACATCAAGGAAAATTATAACAACTTGCGCACCTTTATTTCTGGTCATAGGCAACACACTTGAACAAAAAAAAACAGAAAAACAATGAAATGTTATTCGGTTTTTAGAAAACGCTGAATGCGAAAGCGAAAACAGTGTCCTGTGAGAGATGTATCGGAGGCGGCTATTAAAATTAATGAAGTTAAGTTCAGGAGTTTTATGTGCCGAAACATTATATGATTATAAGGCACGCCGTAGTGGGGAACTCCCGATTAATTTTTTTGTGGTGCGCCTCCTTGGGAATGCAACGGTCACGGCTGGTACTAGACCCGCGACCTCATGCTTAGCAGCGCAACGACATAGTCACTGAGCTACTGCGGCGAACTGAGGCGGCACTTTACAGCAGGGAATAACTATCGGGAGCAAATATGAGACTATGAATCATGTTTTCGATAGTGCACATCCTTCAACACAGGTAGAAAGAGAGAGATAGTGATTGTGAAGAGGAAGAGGCGCTATGTTCTGCAACCCTTTAGCGAGCACGACTCAGCGCCTTGGGGAGGGGGATAAAGTGCGCCAAGAAGAAAGAAGAGCGAGAAAATCGAGGCGGTCACAGAGGCTGCCGGCGGTAGCCAGGCGGCGCATCTACAAGTTACGCAAGAGCCCCCTGTCCTCCAGTGACGCGAGGAGGTGACTGAAGGCGGAGCTGTGGCGCCGGCCGCGTAACACTAGTTGCGATGACGAGACCACAGGGAGTCCCAGAAGTCGAAATACTGCGTAGAGATAAGCCCTATCTATGTGCACAAAGCGGCGCCGAGACAAAGATGATCGACTGTTTCAGCGTCGCCTCAACTGAGCAGACCGCAGATGGAGTCAGGCCCTTGCTGCCCCTCCGGGATGCCGTCCAGAAACAGCCTATCCGGAAGTGCAGCGGGAGAGACCGCTCCTGCCTTGCGAGGCCGCGGTCAGGAAGGGGACGGAGCGGTTCGACCGTTGGGGACTCCTCCGATCCAGGTGGAGTGCCGTAAGGTGCCGCTGAAACGTGTGCCTCGATTAGTCGAATGCCGTTACAGCGGTGCGGACGGGTACAGTGGCGGGGTGTGCAGATAAATCACAAGATGCTTGCAATGAAAGAGGCATGCATAAGGTTGCATGCATACACAGCATCTTCATGTGTCTTCTCTTATCCCATGAACTTTCCTAACTTAGTGGGTCAAAACATTATATTGATTGCCGGTGCACGCCTTTCTTAACTCTGCTGCTGTATTTTGTAACAATCTATTTCACTTCCCAATTTTCGTTTCTTTTCCTATCCGTCATGCCGAGTGTGCCATGCAGGCGATACTGCGGGGCGTCATCACTCAAGTCCAATACAGCGGCGAAACGAATGGTACGTGAAGCAGATTGTTATAGAATGCACACCACTCGGACTACATACCACAGTAAATACGACCTAACTTCCGTTACCAACGGCTTGAATAGTGTCACTATTGTCCCGGCTTGGCAGTTCCGTGCACTCCACATTCATTCATGCAAATAACTTTATTCAGTGCCCTGCGATTTGGTGGGGTGGGCCTGGACTCCGCCTAGGTTTCGGCCAAGGGTTGTTGGCCCTTGGCGGCTTCCTCGGCTCGCTGGACGGCCCAGAGTTGGTGCTGCAGGTCCGAGCTGAGCAACGCAGACTCCCAGCGCGCGCGGAGGCTGTCGCTGTTTGAGGCTGCATCACCGTAATCCTGTATTGCAGCCTTACGTTCCCATATAGGATATGCTCCAAGGTGGCTCTATAGTCGCAATGTCTGCACTTGTCCGTCGTGTATAAATCTGGATGTATTAGGTGCATAATAGCTGGACTCGGATAGGATCTGGTCTGTAACTGCCGCCATTCGACAGATTGATTTTTGCTTAATTTTGGGTGCGGCGGCGGGAATGTACGCCTCTGCAATCTATGGTGTTGTGTAACTTCGTGAAATCTGGTCATTCGATCTTCGCACTCTCACTCATCGGTAGTCGGTGATGCCGGGCTAACCGATGCTCGGTCCATAAGCTCTCGAGCCATGCGGTGCGCCGCCTCATTGCTACCGTCTGGTAGTGTGTGAGCGGGTGTCCAGATGAGATCGACACTTTTGCCGCAGTTACTAGCTAATTTCAGAGTCGTAGTGCCTCTGGGCAGATTCGACCGTTGGCAAAGTTTCGTATGGCCGTCTGGGAGTCACTGATGACTATGCCCGCTCGTGTTTGCGCTATGGCTAGCGCAATAGCTATTTCCTCTGCGATTTCTGCGTGTAGCGTGTTGACTGTAGCGCTCGTCGTGCATTTTTCCTCGTAATTTATAACCACTGCTGTGTACTCCACGCGTTGGAAACAAATCTACGGCTGCTGTCGCTCCTCCGAGTGCGCAGATTCGTTGAACGGGTACAATAAGCGCATTACGGCAACTAAATGGTGCAAGAAAGACAGCGGTTGGCAACTGTAAGATATCAAGCGACGCATTGCACTGATAGTCGGGCAGAGTCACACTTGTCTGGGAAAATCATTTCTCGCACATACGCAAGCTGGACTAATTCAAATCAGAGTCGCATCGGAAACATGTCCAATCTCGTAGAGAGGGTTTCTTTTGTGGGCACTGCCACAACAGAAAAAAATTTCTCCCAAGCGCACTAACACAAAAAAAAAATCGCAGTGCCGTACGTGTGCCATTCCTGGCGTACAGGCGGGACAACCGCGCCTTCTAACCTCCGCGATTTTGAAATTCACCACCTTAGGTGTGGTGCGCTTACAGGTGGCGCACACCGTCCATATAGGCTATGCGTTTGGTTTGGAGTATTTAAATTAAAATTTTGAGCTATCAAAATCGCGTACCATATGTGATACGATGGGCCCCCAATACAGTGCAACTCTGGGTGGGTCAATATAATTTGAAGGCCTTCACTATGCCGTTTTCTATAGCCCTAGTATTGTTTGGGACGCTGAACTCTGTCAATCAATCAAACAACTGTCTGCCACTTGACGATGATCTTTTGGTTATTGTGTGATGCCGGCCCATACGTAGCAACCTTGAAATCCAGGTCACTGAAATCAATACGGTTTGGGAGGGGGGGGGGGGGAGGGGAAGACGAAGTCGCAAAAATGACTTGGCGATCTTTTATCGCACACAAGGGTATATAGGTTGAGGTGCTTCCTTGTGAAAGGAATTTTTCTGAGAGTTTATTTTGGAACGTTTTTGAGTATTGCTACCTCTTGTGGAAGCTTATGGCGATGCTAGGTGCTGTAGCTAGCTGTAGCAAGCTGACGCTTCGCAACGGCAGATTGAAGCCAGGACTTCTAGCTGCATTCGTATGTACGTGCGAGCTGTGTTGTAGTATTTAGAGGAAGATAATGTTCCGCGGCAATGAAATCCTTCCATAAAGAAACCTGCAATATTTTCATGCTGAAATATGCTTCAGTAAAAAAAAAAAGGCTTCATATGTTATGTGACTGATTCATTAAGTCTCGTAAAGATACTCCCAAGCAAGACAAGATTGAAGAAAAAGCTAGACTTCACCGATTTCTCGGGCTTTGAACTGATTTACTGCGACATTAGCCGCACTCTCACAGCGAATACCGCAACCTCCTCCTCATGAACGGTTTCTGTTCTGTGATTTCTTGGATCTGTGCACGCCACACACCGTCTTGTCTCTTCCGTTACAGTATTTGCTGTTGTGGCCTCCGAAATATATGCACAGACACAACCGCTTTTAGAGTCTGTGTTGTAGAGTGCAAAACCTTGCACAAGTTACCAAGTTCAAACGTTTCGCGATACCGCAGTGATAAGCACGTTCCACCCCGTTATACATTGGCGCAGAGAGCTCGAATAGCCGTGGCAGAGGCGGTCAAAGTTTAGCTTTAAGCGCGCAACTGCATGTGTAGGTACTGTCTGCGCCTTCTGCCGATATGTTTCCATGCAACGCGTCGTATACTGAATTATGGAACCGTTGGATATATGAGTGGGTCTCCGTGCTCTAGAGAGATACCTTTAGTAATTGTATATGCATACAGAGAAGTATTATGTCGTGCCTTATTGCTTGATGAGGCAGAGCAGAGATGCGCTCACTGCCACTACGGCATACCTGCCAACCCGAGAACCTTAGAATTCGTAATAGTCACGTAAGCACAGCCCCCAAAAGGGAAGGGGGGTGGGGGTTGGGGGGGAGGTGTTGGTTCGGGGTATTACATGTTCCTTTTCTTTTTTTTTCTGAGTATAAAAACCTTTTGTAGGGTACACATGCACTTTATTGTCGATCCTTTACCTTTGAACGCTGCAAACAGAACCCGCCATGGTTGCTCATTGGCAATGGTGTTGGGCTGCTGAGCATAAGGTCGCGGGATCGAATCCTGGCTACGGCGGCCGCATTCCGATGGGGCCGAAATACGAAAACACCCGTGTACTTAGATGATTTAGGTGCATGCTAGAGAACCCCAGGTGGTCGAAATTTCCGGAGTCCTCCACTACGGCATGCCTCATAATCAGAAGGTGGTTTTGGCACCTAAAACCCCATAATTTAATTTAATTAAGCACACAAATAGCAAACTAACTTTTAACCGCAGAGCCTGACAAGTAACACATTGTTGTCAGGATATCAGTGACTTTTTCAGCGGCATTGCTGTTGCCAATTTGGCCTGTTAGGGAACTAGTCTTAAAAAGTCCCAGTTTCGCCCGACAGGCGAAATATTGATTGCGATAGCAAATTATTAGACAGCTATACAAAATAAAGTTAGTCGTTTTATCAGCTGCATGAACTGCCGTAAACATTCGCTTACTAACTAAATTAACACGCACATTGTCACCCGCCGTACACACATCACTCGAGGACCGCGGGCACTGGCTATCAGAATGCTAGTGTAATGAAGAGCGGCAACAGCGGTGAGCGAATTCCCCTTTGTGCTGCATCTCGCCTCAGCGCAAGCAAGGTGCCGGCGAACACAGCCCACGCAAAGCCATCAGCTATACTCAGCCGACTAGCCTTCGGACCCAGCGCAGATAGCCTCCAAGACAGGACGCGCGCAGCCGCGCTCAGCCGCTGCAGCTGGAGTGAAAGGGTAGATGCGCCCTAAGCTACTACCAGCCTCCCCCCCCCCCCCCGGTTAGCACGCCCGTATTTCCCCACTCTCCCTCCCCCCCCCCCCCCCCCCCCGCCCTGGCGAGCCCGAAAAGACACCGTCAGATCAAGTCACCACACTTCTCAGCTCACCCTCGCAAGGCTGCGCTCGCACCTACAGCATTGTTGCGCGGCCGCGATGTTATCGCACTTGGAACGGAACATCACGGTGATGCCAAGGGTGACGACGACTGAAATTCGCCAGGCGTGGCCACATAATTGCTTTCGCAATCCACAATGAGTTACTTCAAGCAAGCATTCCTCTCGTGTCCTTTCACCATCAGAAAACTCCCAATAACTTCTTTTGCCACCGTCGAGCGGAACTTTTTCGCGAAAATTTTTCGTAAGGTCTGATGCACCGTTCATAAAATTGTAGAATAAGCCTAAATCGTAAACTTCCCGAAAAATTCGGAAAAGTCTGCAGGTATGCTACGGTGTAGCTGAATACGCCGTGCTATACGTGTGAGCTGGTTTTCTGAGGTTTGGATTTCCTGCAGCCCGAGCGATGCTGTGGCGGTGGTAGCCGAAGTTTCTTTATTTGGCTATCGTTTTGCATCTTTTGGGGCGCCGGTCGCTGGGAAGCGTATTTTGAATTTACGCTGAGGATTTCACGCGTGAAAGGGAAAGTGAAGGGCGAAGAGCGCCGTTGATGGCCTTTCATTTTCTTTTTGGGCGCACGGGGTAATGCGACTACCGTCAGTGGCCGGTCCTCGCCAGCGCGGGCATTCCATTTTACAAAGTTGTTCCCTCTGGGAGCACACCTTGCAGTACGTTTGAGCGCAGCGTATCCGGAGTATGCGCGCTCGCTCGAGAGAAGCGAGCGCGTACTCCAGAACGGCTGTAGTTCGAGAAGGGCCCGCCTGTTCTTTCTTGCACGTGTTTTTCTGCGCGCGCAAATCCAGCTGCTAGTACAGTTAACCACAGCCACTTCTGCCAGGCCGCCGCGAAGGAAGCGAGAATTTGCGCAAATACTGAGAGAGAGAGAGAGATGCAAATGAGAGAAAGGCAGGGAGGTTAACCAGAATTAAAACCTCCGGTTTGCTACCCTGCACTAGGGGAAGGGAAAGGGGAAGTAAGGATGGAAAGAAGAGCCTGACAAAAATAAAAGCGTGAGAAAAAAATATGAAAAGGGATGAAATGGGGTCATTATAGTCTTTCTAATAGGCCACTGTCACGTAGAAAAGTCAACAAAGCCTTGACCGACTTTTGCTGCGACGACAGTTCACGTCGGCATTCCAAAACTGACTGTTCTGAAAGTGGCCTGTCGTCAAGGCGTGCCAACGTGGTCGCTAGTGACAGCCGGTGCGCGCTGTATTGAGGACAGTGGCAGAGCACGTGTTCGATGGTCTCCTCGCCGCCGCAGTGTCTGCAAGCCGCGCTGTCGTCCATACCGACTCGAAAGGCGAAGGATCTTGTGTAGGCGACACCAAGCCACAGTCGGCAAAGTACTGCTGTTTCTAGTCGAGAGAGTCCAGTTGGGGGTCGAAGTCGAAGTGATGGGTCCAGTCGGTGTAGACGTGTATACTTTAAGCTTGGTGTGTTCCATAAAGTTTTGGCGGCTTCATTTGCAAGCACACGAAATACTGAGGGTAAACAACGTCCCTCAGTACATCAAAGGAGCAATGGGGATAGCATAACTGGAACCCGGATCTGTGGGTCGGGGGCTATCCGAGGCTTCCGCGTGCGGGGGTGTATGGGATCGGTTGTCTGTCGATCTTGTATGCGAAAACCCCACGGCACGCTCCGAATTTGGTGGCCCTAACCCACATACCAGCCTGGTTCAAGCTTTGATCTCTCATCTGCCCCTTGGGTGCCCTGAAAGTCTCGCGCCTCTCACTTTATAAGAATATCAGGTGATCTCCTAATACCTACGTCTACCTATTGTGATTTTATTTTCGCATGGCAAATTATCTCGTAGGACTAAATGGCACAGGAAATGTATAGATTACACCAAACAGAAAGCAGCGAGAAAAAAATAAGAGCCGCCATGCCGAAAACAAGTTGTGTGGCCCTTCACTGGAACCAAGCAAAAAAATGCACTCTTGACACCAGCTCACCCAGAGATGCGCCAGTAGCATGGTATGCGCGGCCTAGTTGCGTAACCACATGCGTATCTATAGTATTCTTGGTCCCTCAGCGGGCGGTCACCTCCTGTCTCCCTGGCCCGCTCCTGTCGCTATCGCGAGTGGCTGACACCAGTTTAGAGGTGTTAATTCCCGAACTTTGCCAAGAAATTTATTGGCGGCCCAGTTACTTTAGGGCTTCTATCCATAAAATGACGTTGTGTTAAAAAGTAAGTGGAATGACAGTGCATTTAGAAGCGAAGCTTTCTTTGCCTCTTCCTTCGACTTTTTCACTGCTGCTGCCGCTGTGGCTGTCTTTTCCGCCGCATCGTAGAGTGGTTCAGAGCGTGTATATACATGGCAGGAGCGTGACAGCGACGAAAGGCGACACGAGAAACTCGTTTAGATCTTTCGATCGCATCGCATGTGCACATTATCTTCCGAAGATGTCCGGGTGCCAGCACATTAGCCACTTGACAGCTGTAATTATCCGTGACCCCCCGCAAAAGCTTTGGAGAAACTGCAGCGCTTACCTGTCTACTAACGTGCAAGCCCAGAGGGAGAAGGGGGGAGAGTAGGCAGAGAATGGGTAGAACCGAATAACAGCCTTGCCACTCATCGCTCTCAGCTCCCATACAAGGAGGGGGAGGGTGCGCTTTTTGTGAAGCCTAGACCATGCGGCGCCGTAGGGTCTAGGCTTCGTATGGTCTAGGTGACACTACGAAAGCGGCCGCACGTCAAATCGACACTTTTGCGCCCGCTGTGGTAGCTTTGTGGTTATGTCATTGCTTGAGGCTGCAAGTTTGATGCCGACCGCGGCAGCCGCATTTCGAAGGGAGTGAAATATAAAAAACCCTAGCGTACCTGCATTTAGGTGCACGTTAAAGAACACTAGTGTGTCAAATTAATCCGGAGTCCGCCACTACGACGTGCCTCATCATCCAATTGTGGTTTTCGCACGTACACCTCCATAATTCGATTAAAGTTTAACACTTCTGCCATGACGTGATGCGTTATGTGAGGCAATGAAAGGCTGAATCTTCTCAGAGATTGCAGACAACGGCGTACAACGCCTCAAGCAAACATGCCTCCCTGTGCGTTTTGCGTACTACCCGTGCACACAGTAGTGGTGCACGCAAGGTAATGTTGAACATTAAATCACCACTTTCGTATTGGACTAAACGCTGAAGAAATTAAACGTTCGCTGTCACAAACAGCACAGAAAGGTTCGCTTACATTGATTCCCACAATTCGTGGGGTCCGCTTAATTGTAAAGACACGTTATGCGCCTTCTAGGACGGAAATGTAACGCAAGGCGTTCTGGAGTGGACTACCGTCAGTTGCCCCAATGTATATATATATATATATTGTCACGCTCTAACACAAGAATAAGTGACAGTAGGATCAGCCAGAGATGAAAAAATGCCAAGCACTGAGCGATGGTTCTCCAGCTGGCGCGGGATCTTCGACTTTGTCGTCTTCTTCGCCGTTTTGCTGGGCACGCAATGCTGAATGTTCGCTGGCTCAAAACACCAGGTGGCATTATTCCCCCTCCCTATGAAGCATCGACTCGATGCTCAAACACAAGACGTACACGAAAGGTACGCGCATTAGGTAGGACATAAAAAAAGGGGGGAAACGCGCTAGCACACATACGGGCATGCACACGAGGGGAAAAAAAATGGGTTCTGTCGGCGGGAGCAAAAAAAGAAAAGAAAAATCACTTCGCAGTTCTGTGGAGGACGACGCGACGACAGCAAAAAAACAAGAGTTTGTTTCACCAGTAGACTTGACATCACCGTGCAAAATACGGCTTGAGGCGGACGACATGTACAGTCTCTGCGCGTGGTAAACGGCGCTTGGGCGATGGTAGGTCTCCGTCTGGAATCACTTCATAGTTCACGTCGCTTACACGCCTTAGTACTGTGTATGGGCCAAAGTACTTGCTCAGGAGTTTCTCGCTAAGGCCTCGCCGTCTAATGGGGGTCCAAACCCAAACTTGGTCACCAGGCTCATAGGTAACTTGTCGATGGTGAAGATTGTACCTTATGGCATCTGTACACTGCTGCTGCCTTATGTTGGCACGGGCCAGTTGACGTGCTTCCTCGGCACGCTGAACGTACTCCTCGACGCCAGGAGCTAACTGGTCGAGCTGATCAATGTCTTCATACGGAATCATGGCGTCTAGCATAGTTTGAACTTCTCGACCATAAACGAGGTGAAACGGCGTAAATCGTGTACTTTCCTGTGTGGCAGTGTTGTACGCAAACGTTACGTACGGCAGGATTTCGTCCCACGTTTTGTGCTGCACATCGACGTACATAGAGAGCATGTCTGCCAGTGTTTTGTTTAGTCTTTCTGTCAAGCCGTTAGTCTGAGGGTGGTATGCAGTGGTCTTTCGATGAGTCGTGTAACTCAACTTCAAGATGTCGTCCAGAAGCTTCGCCGTAAATGCCGTCCCTCGGTCAGTGATGATGAATGATGGTGCGCCATGCCGAAGCACAATGTGGTGCATAAAGAACTGGGCAACTTCCGATGCTGTCCCGCGTGGTAGTGCCTTCGTCTCAGCGTAACGCGTCAAGTAATCAGTTGCGACAATGATCCACTTATTGCCGGAGGAAGACAAGGGAAATGGTCCAAGAAGGTCCATTCCAACTTGATCAAACGGCGTACGCGGAGGGTCGATGGGTCGTAGAAGGCCTGCAGGCTTGAAGGGTGGTGACTTTCGGCGCTGGCATTCACGGCATCCTTTCACGTAGCGTTTGACGCAAGCAGTCAGGCCAGGCCAATAGTACATTTGCCGTACCCTGTCCAGAGTCCTTGAGTAACCCAAGTGACCAGATGTCGGCTCGTCGTGGCAGGCTAATAGGATGTCGTCGCGAAGGGCTTGAGGCACTACTAGAAGATGTGGCTTGTCGCCGGCACCTGTGTTTCTTTTGTATAGGATGCCCTCTCGAAGGCAAAATGACGACAACCGTCGCGAAAGTGGGCGAGGAATGGGCGCGATGCCGCCTTCTAAGTGATCAATGATGGGCCTTAACTCAGCGTCCGATCGTTGTGTAGCGAGTAGGTCCGGTCTGCTGAGGGCTCCCAGGAAGGCGCTGTCGTCTTCCTCGTCAGGATTCTGAGATGCAACAGGTGCTCGTGATAGCGTGTCAGCATCTTCATGTTTCCTACCAGACTTGTATACGATGGTGATGTCAAACTCCTGGAGTCGCAGACTCCAACGTGCCAATCGTCCAGAAGGGTCTCGGAGGTTGGTCAACCAGCACAAAGCGTGATGATCGGTCACCACTTTAAATGGCCGCCCGTAGAGATACGGCCTAAACTTTGTAGTAGCCCAAATAACCGCAAGGCACTCCTTCTCTGTGGTGGAATAATTTGACTCTGCCCGTGACAGAGTGCGGCTCGCGTAGGCGATAACTCGTTCAGTTCCGTCTTGCCGTTGCACCAGGATAGCTCCGAGACCGATATTGCTGGCGTCAGTGCGTACTTCTGTGTCAGCATCCTCATCAAAATGACCGAGCACGGGAGGAGAAGACAACCGACGTTGTAGCTCCGCAAAGGCAGTCCGTTGTTCATCAGTCCAGAGGAATGGTACGTCGTCACGTGTAAGGCGAAATAGCGGCTCTGCAATCTTCGAAAAATTTTCAATGAAGCGCCGATAGTAGGCACACAAGCCCAAAAACCGTCGGACACTTTTCTTGTCGGTTGGAGTGGGGAAAGCAGCTACGGCATCAGTCTTCTCGGGATCGGGCCGAACACCTGCCGCGCTCACGACGTGACCAAGGAACTTCAGTTCCTCGTAACCGAAATGGCATTTCTCTGGCTTGAGTGTAAGGTCAGCCGATCGAATGGCTTCGAGTACATTCCGAAGCCGTCGAAGGTGCTCGTCAAAAGTCTCCGAAAAGATAACGACATCATCGAGATAGACGAGGCAGCTTTTCCATTTGAGGTCAGCGAGAACTGTATCCATCATTCGCTGGAATGTGGCTGGCGCGGAACAGAGGCCGAAAGGGAGTACTCTAAATTCGTAAAGGCCGTCCGGAGTCACAAACGCAGTTTTCTCACGGTCCCGCTCATCTACTTCAATTTGCCAGTAGCCACTTTTCAGATCGATAGAGGAGAAATACTTCGCGCGCCTCAATCTATCCAGAGAATCGTCGACACGAGGCAACGGGTACACGTCTTTCTTTGTGACGTTGTTTAGCTTCCGGTAGTCAACACAAAACCGAAGCGTGCCATCTTTCTTTTTAACGAGAACGACTGGCGATGACCAGGGACTGCATGAAGGCTGTATTACGCCGTCTTGAAGCATTTCCTTCACCTGCGTTTGAATGGCATGTCGTTCGGTCGGGGAAACACGATAAGGCAGTTGCCGTATGGGGGACACGTCGTCATAGGTGATGATACGGTGTTTCGTAATCGACGTTTGACGTATCTTCGACGACCGTGCAAAGCAAGAGTGGAACTGGAGCAACAGCTCACGGAGGTGTTGTTTGTTCTCTTCAGGAAGCGTAGGACTAATGTCGACGTTGCGTATAGATGGTTCAGCATTTTCGATTGCCTCGGAAACAAAACACTCCGTGACATCAGCGATCGGGTCGGCGTAGGCGATGACAGTACCGGGGAAAAGGTGCCGGTGTTCGTAGCTGAAGTTCGTGACAAGAACCTCACAGTGGCCATCATGGAGATCAATAAGGCTTCTTGCTACGCAAACACCTTGAGAAAGCAGCAGAGAGCGATTGCTTTCTGCGACCGCTTCACCGTGTAAGAGTCTGTCACATGCCACCTGAACCACGACACTTGCACGTGGTGGTAACAGGACAGCGTCGTCGACGACACGAAGAGGTGCTCGAGGGTGGATGGTGTTGGTCGTCGCTGCCGCGCTCTTTGTCGAGAAAGTGACGAGGCGTTGGCGAATGTCGATGATAGCTCCGTGCTCCCGGAGAAAGTCCATGCCGATGATTAGGTCTCGAGAACACTGAGGGAGAATGCTTAAGCTGGCAACAAACGTAGAGCCGCGAATCTGTATTCTTGCCGTGCACATGCCGAGTGGGGTGACGATGTGCCCGCCAGCTGTACGAACTGGCGCTTGATTCCAAGGCGTTGTCACTTTCTTCAGAAGGGTGGCCAGTTTTTCGCTCATTATAGAATAATCCGCTCCAGTGTCCACTAAAGCAGTCAATTCGCGACCGTCGAGGAGTACAGGAATGTCCAAGGAAATTCTTTTTCTGTAATCAGCAGGTACCGTCGTCGTCGATGTATCGTCGGTCCGCGTACGCGTCAGTAGGGGTCCTTGAGCACGTCCAGACTGAGCGGCCTCGCCCCCGAAGGTCGCTGTGGTTAGTTTTCCCGGCGCGGGCTGGGCGACCGACCCCGCACCACACTCGAATACGTACGGCGAGTCGGAGAAAACCGCCGCGGCGAAGGGGAGCGTGACTGGTGTCGAGTTGATGGGGATCCGCACTGTTGGGCAACGTATTGTTCAATTTCAGGAGGACGCTGGCCGAACCTAGGTCGCGGCGAGTTCGCTGAAAATCCGCGTAGTCCGAGCTCTCGATAGGAGCACTGTCGGTAGACGTGCCCAGCTTCGCCACAGTGAAAGCAAAGGGGACGGCGATCAGGTGCCCGCCACACGTCTGATTTCCTTGGGGCCTGTCGGTGGTCCTGGTAATACGAGGCCGCTTGGACGGGCTGTAGCATGGCCGGGCACGCGGTGCGAAGTGGGGAGGGAGGTGGGGCAGGTTGCCTCAAAGCTTGCGCATACGACATGCGGGAGCTGTCAGTGCTTAGTGGTCGAGCTTCGGTGTTGAAGGGTGGTTCTCTTAGCGCTTGCTGGACTTCGTCACGGAGAACGCTGGACAAGGAGTTGAGCGTCGGCTGTGAGGGTACCGACAGCTTCTGGAGTTCTTCGCGGATGACGGAACGAATGAGCTCTCGAAAGAAATCGACATGGCCCCCGAGAGCTCCGAAGAAGTCCGTAGGCGAGGCAGCGTTCACTTGGCGTTCGTAGGATGGTGCCCGCTGCCGAAGCGTCTGTTCAATGGTGACGGCCTCGGAAAGAAATTCTGACACTGTTTTGGGAGGACTGCGCACGAGACCGCCGAACAGCTGCTCTTTCACTCCGCGCATCAGGTACCGCACCTTCTTTTCTTCCGACATGCTGGGGTCGGCTCGGCGAAAGAGACGCGTCATGTCCTCGACATACATTGCGACACCTTCGTTCGGCATTTGTATACGGGACTGAAGATCACGCTCAGCTCGCTCCCGGCGATCAGGGCTCGCGTACGTCTCAAGAAACCGGCGTTTGAATTCTGCCCATGAATTTAGGGCATCTGCACGGTTCTCGTACCAAACACGTGCACCATCGTTAAGGCTGAAATATACGTTTTTCAGTTTCTCTGCGTCATCCCACTTGTTGAACGCGGCAACACGTTCATAGTGGACCAGCCAGTCTTCAACATCCTCATGTATGGCGCCGTGGAAGGGATTTGGCGTTCGCGGATTCAGCAGCGTACAATGAATCGGCGTTGGGCCTTCCATACCTGTTGGCGTGGTCGGAGCTGCCATTTTCTCTGGGAGGAGTCCAAACTCAGGGGCTTGTCCACGGATCCTTCTGCTGGCGCGGTGTACAGGCGTAACCACCGGTACAGGGCTGGAGCTCCTGCTGCTCGGAGGGGTGTGGTGCATAGATTAAATTACCCCGCACCTCCACCAGTTTGTCACGCTCTAACACAAGAATAAGTGACAGTAGGATCAGCCAGAGATGAAAAAATGCCAAGCACTGAGCGATGGTTCTCCAGCTGGCGCGGGATCTTCGACTTTGTCGTCTTCTTCGCCGTTTTGCTGGGCACGCAATGCTGAATGTTCGCTGGCTCAAAACACCAGGTGGCAATATATATATATATATATATATATATATATATATATATATATATATATATATATATATATATATATATATATATACACGTGTGTGTGTGTGTGTGTGTCACGTGACTGACTTCCTGAAATTCGCACATATTTCTTTTATCCCACGTTTGATGGCGCATATCTCGAAAATGGTGTCATCCACCGAATTCTTTTCAAGTGGATATACCTTGCAGTCTCATCGCCTACAATTTGTAGCTTGGAATATGTGCCGTAAGGTTATTAGTTTAAAACCTCATTAGTTCATTTTTGTTAAATAGTCGATTATGCATTTTAATTCGTCATGCGAGTAATACCCTGCTCTTGGAGTAGATCATCTCAAGCAGCGCTATCTATCACAGCCGGTTTTTAACGCTTGCTTAATGTGTTCGCAGAAACACCTGGTGTACACGACCACTCAGCTGCGCCATCGACGTGTTTTTGTTCGTAATGATGTGAGTGCGCAGAACATTGGCAGGCTTGTGCAACAATCACTATTTATGCTAAATTTTGAGTTATCCCTACATCCCCCGGGTGATCCGGAGCGATAGCGTACAAACCTGCAGTGCAGCAGTGTATACAGTCAAACGCATTTATAACGAAGTGCTTGGGGCCTCCTAAATCATTCATTATACGGATCACTTCGTTGTAAAGGTCACGTACCGCACAGCCTACAATAGAACCAGGACCGAATTATTCCTTCGTTATAGATGTCATTTCGTTGTAGAGACATTCGTTGTATACGTGCTCGACTGTATAGTGTTGGCTTATAGGCAGTACTATTATTTCTTTTTTTTTTCAGGCTGCCATGGTTCATACCTGAGTCTTCCAACGTTTAAGAAACCTCGAAACGCTACTGCATTCCATCTTCTCCAAGCTATACACTTTGAGAACTACCTGAATGCCGGCGTGATAACTGTTTGCTCAGCGCACTCTAAAGAGCTTTCTGAACAAACACCCTATTAGTAGAGTGTTTGCCACAAATATAGCACCTTTCCTGCGAAATAGTCGTCTCTGATTGGAAAAGGGTTGTAAATGTAATTAGCGACGAAAAAATGCGCGTCTCTATGCTCTATACACCGCTGAAGCAATAGCATGACTTTCTTCTTTTCCATACAACGTTCATGTAGAGGACAAAGGCGTTATAGCTCCTTCGTTAGAGCCCGGCAGCTGCGCTAGGAGTCGATGAAAAGACTTGCCTTCGTCGAGGTCTCGGCGAAGACGATTCCTCATGTCAAAACTTTGAGTGAGTGGCAAAAACTGTACCTAGCCGAGTAGCGCACGGCGGCGGTTACAACTGGCCGGACGCGTGATCACATTTAGTTCCACGATCTTCGGTCCGTCACGCGCAATTTTCCTGCATATGTTTTGCTTTCTGTGCCGCTGCTTCTTTCTCGATCATGAAAAGCCACGTCCTGCCGTATTCGGTGACGAAACAGGGCGCTTCCACACACCACGAAGAGGAAAAATCTGCAACCCCTAAAACACAGGGCGAGGCATTCTTCATTAAACAAGGATACCAGGGAAGACCGTTCGCTATGGAACCATTGAGCGAATTCGTAAACTTGTTGCGCGTCGTTGGTGCCGCTCCCGATACGCCGAGTACCTAAGAATAATATACAGGGTGTTGCACTTAACTTGAACCAAGCTTTAAAATTATGCATATGCTACGTAGTTGGACAGAACTAAGGTAATCTTGATTGCGTTCGCTTGAAGATACTCAGATTATATTTTGCAATCCGCCTAATTAGATAACTATGTAATTATTAAAATTAAATTAAAATTGCCAGTGAGAAAATTGTAGAGCAATATGAGAAGCTCCCAATACAGGTTTCTGTTGCTCAATACACGCTCCATAAAAGTGTTTTTTCGAGCGTGAGAGAAGCCCGCGAATGCACGCAAAGGGCCTCGAGCGGCCAGTCGCGCAGCAATTTTCCTTCGGACGTTTTTTACCCTCGAGCACTTGACAGTGAAAAAAAAAATCAAGAAACGCCAGCTGATCCAAAGAATCAAAACAAATTGCTTCCTGTAACCGCGCTCAATTGTATTCTGAAAGTTCTAGCAGATTCGCCTCAAAGCGACTTCCTTTACACACCTGTCGCTGGGCACAGTTAGCGCTAACAGTGAGATATATAATGGAGTTAAAATATCTAAAGCGCAGCAGAAACTCAAAACGTGCGTATTGAGATCGCGCACGTAGCGTCTATAGCCGATTCACACCATGACTCTCAAGCTAAAGCTTCCTGGAGATGAGGTTATCACCGACCATTGTTAAGGGCGGATGAAAACTTATCCACCCCTGTCAGGCCCATCCCAGAGTATATCCATCAAGTGGCGGTGAAGGATATCGGTGGGTGGGTGCACAAGAGAAGCAAAGTGCCGCGCACAAAAGACCTTGAAGCTCGCCGCGTTGCATCCCGGTCCAGTACGTCCCGCTGCTGCGAACTTGAGGTAGCGAATGAAGAAACAGAAATGATTAAAAAAAAATCGTCTAGCACCGCCAGCACGGCGTTTTTCAATGGGCGGAAACAACCTTGTTGCTAGGTGCTGGCATTGCTCCACTCTATACGCAACAACCTTATTCTGCAGCGATGAGCAACGATATTGGTCGGAAGCTTCAATAGGGCTTAGTGCATGAAAGGTGGGGAGTGGGAAGAGGCGGAGAGGCGGGTTAGAGGGGGGGGGGGGGATTATTTAACCCCGTCACGGCCCCAGCCTCGGTCCCCTCTTAATCAATCTCATGCTAGTTTTGCGTTCGGCTTGTGCCGCCGCAATGAATGTCACATACTTGTCATCCACTACACATTTACAGAGCATGCCGCACAGCGGAAATTGATTTTTGAATCGCATCGCGGCATTGAAACTGGGCACCCATTCAATAAAACGTCTTACGTTAAAATAGTTCGCCGTAAGTACAGATGCTAGGTAATCCTGACGTTGGGCTTAATATTAGGGAATGAGGCCAGCGAACGGCAAACAGCTCTTACGAGCAAAAACTTTGTGAATTCAGTCCCTGCTTTATGGCGCAGTTTCTTTTTTCGCCGGTCCCGACGCATGCATGGCACGCGAAATTTGAGAGCAACCAACTTCCAGCTCGTGTGCGCGACAGATAGGCGCTCTGAGGACACCGTTCGCCGAGCACGCGGTATAGTCTACCGCGCTTCGGCACCGCACCAAATACATTCTCCTCAATTATGGAAGCTGCTTGGTTCCGCTCACATACAGCGGCATCTTCCGTATACGCCGGCAATCCTCCAACGCTTTTATAGCCGACCTGCCTCTCTGGTTTCCTTTCCACCCTTCGCTCAATGCGCACCAAGCTGACGCAGCATGAATGTCATTTCTCCCGGAAACGGAAGCAATCTTCTGGGAAGCGCGCTCGAAGGTGCCGTTTTGTTTCACCGGCAGCGCACGGACCGGCGCCCAGCGCGGCGCGCTCAGGTAGAGCGACAGTCGTCTTGGTCGGCTGTCTCCAAGGCACCGAGCCGGGCGACTGTCTGTCAGGGACAGCCGGCTTCTCTTGTGCGCAGGCAGAAGAAGACGCTCGATTCGCGGGGAGCCTCGAGTGCGCAGGGCGAACCGCGGCGCGGTGCCCTGCTGCTTGTGTGCGTGCGTGTGTCCCGCGCAGGCGGGCGAATTCGCCTCAAAGCGCGCCGCAGACGAAGACGCGCTCTTGCCAGAACGCACGGGCTCCTCTATCGGAAGGATCTTGTTGGGTATTTATTTTTCACCCCCGCAGCTCTTCTGTTTGCTCGGCTGAAAGGTCCTAGACTACTTTCGGCGGGGAAGAACAGGGGCCTCGGCGGGAACAAACACGTTTTCAGAGCTGCCTTCGCGTTCAGATTCTCTTGCGCGCGCAGCGGTCTGTACACCTGGGCGCACGGCGGCGTTTTCTGGAAATCGCGGCACGCGTTAGTTGTTCGCAAGTACGCTCTGTTCTCTGGGTAGAGCATTTTAATCGCAGGTTGGATGAATAGTGCTGGCGTTTATTTGCGCAACTCTGGGGCCACGTGAAGCGTTTGCCTCGAAGCACAGGCTGGCACGATTACAGCAAAATTTCCAGATAGGACAGCTTTGTTCTTTCCTTCGTGAGCTTCCGCTCCTGTTGCGCAATTAGGTGTGCAGGAAACTGTCAGCGTTGGGTAACCTTCTTTTTTTTTTCACACACGCAGCTTTAGAGGGCAGTCCGTAAAGGTCGGGCTAGGGAGTAGCACCTGTCGAGCCGTATTACCTCATCCAAAAATGCGTTCTCAAGAGGGAAGCGAAAATTGATGAGAGCATCCTAGCGTTTCTCATCGAGCTCGTCTAATCAAATAATTTTGGAAGCGAGAGAGACAATGCTCTTTATTGAAAGGTAGTTCAATCAGCTGGCGTATATATTCGCCTCAATGCTACGCTGCAGGGTATGAGAGGGGGGAGAACGAAGGTCCTAGAATAAGGTGGGCAGAAGAATAGAGAAAAAAAAATAAGGAGGCGGAAATCTTGGTGATTGGTAGCAGAGTAAGTGTCCTAGGTGATGAGAACAGGCAATATTGGTAAAAGTTTAAGGTTTAAACTTGAAACACATACACACACGTTCTTGATGAGATGATGGAGGCGGGTGACAGTCTGTGTAGCAAACCTATTGATTCAATACTAAAAAAAAACCACAAGTTCAGGGCTTTCCGCTGTTTCGATGGGCAAGGCCAGGGACCCAACATTCGTGTCAAAGTCAGCGGGCCTTGGTCGAGTTTTTCAATGTTCCTTTGATACCGTGGTGGATCGTGCAAGTGAGGCACTGAAACAAGGTCTGCCATGAAGACTCTGCGGTGCCGCAGTTGTCACATGTCTAGGCATTACGAAAAGTAAACTGTTCGCGTATGCAACGTTTAGTCGAAGCCGGTGGAAAAGGACCTCCAGATGCTATGGTAGCCATTGTGGTAGTCTCGACTGGAGTGCTGGGGTGATTTTGTGCAAAAAGCTTGTCGTTGACAGAAGGTGAAGGCAACCTTTTCTTCCGTTCCTTAAGCAATAGCGCCTCGCGCCAAAGCTGAAGCTTCACTTTTAGTGAGAAACACTTTTATAAATCTTATGCTATCATGGCCCTCTGGGGCTGCCTCATCTTCACCTTTTCTTCACCATTTATTTCGCGATGTCCTGGAGAGAGAGAGAGAGAGAGAGGGAGAGAGAGGAAAGGCAAGGGCAATGTCCTGGAAGCCACTGAAACGCTATTACATTTCCAGCGTTAGATGCGAAGCGGCTATATGTGGACCAAAATGGAATTTTTTGATCTAGTAATCCTTGTCGTACAAAGGCTTTGTAATGCTGCCTTTGAGTCTGTGAAAATTGGCCGTTGTCCTTGAAATTGCCGTAGTATGTAGCTCATCGCCTATTTCGTTGCATACAGCTGGGCCAATGATGACAAACTTACTCCCTCTAAATGCCATGAAAATATCTAGCCTCTTCAAGGAACTAAGAAACCACAGGAATAACGATCCTATGTAAAGGTGTCTTCAGTAAACGTGCCTCGTAGTAGGGTACTTCACGCTCATGTAGGTTAGTGCTGCCTGTATAATAGATAATTGAGGCATGTTCTTGGAGTCTATTCTAGGGATGCACTTCTAAATGCGGAGAGGAGATAGCATCCATGGAGCGAACTGTGGCGGCATCATGTGTGGCCCCTGTTTAGGGATTGTCAGTTGAATTTCGCGAACAGCTTATCCGAATCCGCAATTTATTTGAAATTTTTGATTTGACTCAAGTGAGACATGGTCGTGTGCGTGCAATTAAAGACATTTCAGCTGAAAGGTAAAAAAAAAAAACTTATGCTTAGCGAACATAAGTCTTTTCCGTCGGGAGCCCTCGGAAGCCGTCCACAAGTGAAAAAAAATAAAGGCATTCTTGGAAGCAGCAGCTGTCCACTGAATGACCCTAAGGGAGTTAAAAAAAGCGGGGAACAACTTGGCATCCACGTTATCGGCATGCTCGAGACCAGGTCGCGATAAGACCGAAACACGCGGCCACTGTGAGTTATCAATTGTTCATGTCCTTAATTGAAGCCTTCTGTGAATGGTGTGCCAAATGGGGAGGTTTAAAGAACAACCCGGCGACCAACTAGTATTGATACAGACTGACATGCAGGCTGTGTTGCAGCTTTTGTGCGGCCAAATGATGGCACGCATTCTTTACGAGTATAATAGAATGACTCATGTGAACAACCGGGAGAGTGGCTATTGAAGGTCGATTCCGACAACAACGGGACAGCGTGGCAGCGGACGTCACACACAAGATTCCTCTTTACCCCAGAAACAACTCGGCTCTGAAAGCAACGCAAACTGACGCGACGTGATAAAACTCCTGCTTAATTTAACTGCGCTGAATGGGCAATGCTAGTCAGAACCACAAATCGTTCTGTTGAGAAAATGGGCATATTTTGGCGAAGTAAGTAAATGGGGCACTGACGTAATAGTTCTGCAGAAACCCGCAAGGCAGAGAGACGTAATTAATAAAAGGAAAATGAGGCATCCACCCAAACATTGCTAAGTGCTACAAAGGAAACCCATGCGGGTTCCTCGAAAGAAAATCTGCTATCCGCCTGGTTAGCTCAGATAGTAGACCGGTTACCCCGGAAAGGCGGTGGTCCCGGGTTCGGGTCCCGGACCAGGACGAATGTTTCTTCAAGTGCGAAACTTTTCTTTCGAGGAACCCGTACGGGCTTCCTTTGTAGCACTTAGCTACGTTTGGGTGGGTGCCTCATTTTCCCTTTATTAAACGGAACACTATTAGACAACCACTACGACGAATAGCCCATGTGGGAATAGTTGTGGCGGGGAAGAGAAGCCTAAAATCTAATTACTTGCATGAGGAGACTCTGTGTGACGCCGAAAGTGGGTGCATTTTTACATGCATTATTAGATGCTCCCACTTTCGACATGCAAGGTGTCAAAATGAATTGTCACTTTTGTACGTTGTTCTGTTCAACTCAACATATGATTTAACTCAAAGGTAACAAAATGAAGCAAGCTGAACAACACAAACATGATGGAACCATCCAAAGTATCTTTATTTGAATCTTAACCATAATATTCCTCTTTGATGTTCTTTGGTCACTTCTGTCTAATAAATAATGTACTGATTTACTACGCTATATTTTGTTACAACAGCAATAATGCCACTATTTAGTGTTTTAATCCCGAACAAAGGTTCAACACATACAATGCTATGGTGAGTTCGAGTTAGCAATCATACAGTGGACCACTCTCAATATCCATATGGTGCATTTGACATTATTCCAGTTCACATGTACAAAGTCCGTTGAGTAGGACGGAATCGAGGCATAGTAAGTAATAAATCCCAATGAAAACCAGCATCGGGTAATATGTCTGACATTCACACTTTCATGTAGTATGCTCCCATGGCTTAATGAATGCGAAATTCTTCGCTTTTTTTTTAAGCATATCGCACATTACCCGTTTACATTTGCCTGCTAGTTGAGATGCCTTGTGCCTTGTTAACCATATTTATAAGTACAGACATCTCAGTCTAGTAAGCTGTCGGAACAAAGCCTGCCGTCAGTGAATTTAGTACTTCGAACGCTGGATTAGCCATGCCACGGGATAGCGTTAAGTAGGCACTAAACGCATTATGGAGCTTGTGGAGCTTCCGCTCGAGACTTCCATAGTGAATCATAGTTAACCTTAATCCCGGTGGCCGCTTTACCTAATAGGCTTCGAGTCATTATTAAATATATATTCTCCCGATCTACTCCGGTGCAGACTGAAGCCAGTTCGGACGTTCAGCTATCTAAAGACAGTTACAACCACAACAGTGATCGTTAATTATCTATGATCAGAACGTGCGAATTGGATAGCATCATATGTCTGAGCAGAACAAAAAAAGAAAGCGCAGAACGCTAAAAATTCAATGCTTTGATAGACCCAAGCCCGGGAACTAGTCATTGTACGGCGGCAACGGGACGTATGCGTACTTTGATCCCGTCGGATAGTAGTACGCGTAGTAGCGCTTCTGGTAGCGCTTTCCGTAGTTGTGGTACGGGCTCAGCGTCGTCTTGGGAGGGCTGCTGCCCGAACCAACGTGGTCCTCGTAGGCGAAATAATGTGGCGGAGGGAACGGGTATCGCCTGGCGGGCGGCGGGTAGTAGTAGCCTCTCCGGGAGTACGGCGGCGGCCTCCTGTTCCAGTAGGCTGGGAATCCCTTGCGTCGCGGGTGGCAACGGGGTCCGTGGCAGGTCGGCCTGCGCAGGTACGACTCGATCTTGTCGGCGATGTAGGTGGACGGGAAGTCGGCGTAGCGGGACGGGTAGCGGCTCGGTCTAAACGGCCCCAGAGACCCGCCAGCGTGCCAGGGCCTCGCGCGCAGACCTGATAAGCCGAGGTCGTAGTTGGCGCGGTACGTGGCGCCAGTCAGGCCGTCCGTGGACACGATGGCCGGCGAGAACGGTGCCCGAGCCAGCGAGGTCAGTCCACCGCTGGACATGAACGGCCTTTCGCCAGCGCCAGCCGCCGGCGACACCATGACGCTCGTGGAGACCGTGGCTTCGCGCTTGGCGCCGGCTCGTCCCGATTCCGCCGGGAATCGCACCACGTCCGTGGTCAGCAGCTGCGGGTTGCGCACCGTCCACGCAAATGCACCGTGGCCACCGCTGTGCGTGGTGAGGAGAGCGCCGCACACCAAAGCCTGGCGAGGGGAGAATGAGAGAAACTCGTAAGCACACGATAAAAAACCTACGTTCTCGAAGAAATAATGATTAGACAAGGAATCAGTGAAGATAAGGAAGAAAAAACTCTTGCGTATAAAAACATTTATGGACTATTTGGTGTCTCAGGCAGGGAAAGTATAGAATAAGCGCAAAAATATAGAAAGGAGAGGAATACGAAGAAGGAGACAGAAAACGCAGCAATGTATGCAGGCTGAATACAATACGCTCAAGAAACCAGCACTCTTGTTGTCTTCTTTGTATCTTACTCATTAATTTTGCACCCGTTTAATACTTTCGTGCACAGAACTTGGCACCGAGATCTACTCAGAGCTAACGTAGTGCCTCTGCTTGCATGTTAAGCTGCAATGGAAAAGGGTCAAATTAGAGAGCGACCCAAGACTGAGTAACGCGGAAGAAATTTTATTTCTTCTGGACATTTGAGACACTGAATGTGTGTTTATGAGAAGGTAAGTGTAAGTCTACAGTATGAAAATAAAGATCGTATGAGTGTAAGGAAATGAGCGGATGCCATGAGTCTACTTTCACCAGTCAGTCAGCAACGCAATCTATCTCTTAGACATTGCGTTGACAGTATAATGTGATATGCAAAGGAAATATTTTTTAATCCTGAAGGGCACACATCCGCGAACAGGGGTTGTACGCGACTGCTGCTGGCTGCGCTCATAATGCTTCACCACAAAACCGAGACAAAATTGATAGTTTCGCTCATGAACGGAGTAGCTTACAGCACGAGCCGACGACAATAACAAGGCTTGTAGTTTTATAATTATCGCTTGCATGATGTCACTGTTCTTACCAGGGTCATAATTAAGCTGTTTAACATTATACAACAAATCTTTTCTTAAATTATGCAATTCTTTGAGAGATTCCGGAGAATATGTAGATGCTATAGTGTCAAACGAGATCATATAAGCGTTTCGAAACGTAGTGCAAGAACTGTTGCCGCGCATATTGGCATCATATTCGAACCTGAGAGCATAATGCTCCAATTTTTTTAGTGGTCTCTCTTTGGTTCGGTCGATTTTTCCCAGATGTAGTGCACTTTGGATTCATTAGGGCACAATTTTCGTGGCAGAGCAATCTTCCTGTTCATTTCGCCTTCTTTCGACGTGCTCGGCTTCCACACCTCTGTCGCCGCTACCCTTCGATCAATGCCGCAGCGAACGGGCACTTTGAAATCGCCCGCTCGACGCGATTGCTGCGAGCCAAGGTATGCGCTGTCGGTGGCAATGAAAAGTTGGTAAGCCGACAATGTAGCTAAAATGTGGGGCGAGATGTGGCAGAGAGAGACCACAGGATGCTCGGCGTTAGCGGATTCCGTGGCATTCGCCTAAATGAGCCGAGCACGAGGTGTCTCGCCCACTCAGGCACGTAAGACGCATGGCACGCGCCTTATTTGGGCACCGTTGCACGCAGCAGACACACGAGCGCTCCTCATAAGTGGCGGCCTGACCCAGGAACGTCCGGTATGCACCTGCGAGGAGCGCGCCAGTATAGAAGTCGCCTCAGCTGGCCGAAAAAAGGCGCCACGATACGCGGCCGAGGCAATCCTGCGGCGATGAATGGACTGCTCTGATGGCCGAGTCGTGCGCAGTTACGACCGTGCCGGCGCTTTTCGTACCGTATAATGCGCCAACGACGACGCGCCTCCATGATCGCGGCGCGTCCGTCGGGACCGCGGCCGACACGGGCCATGCGACTGAATGTCGCCCCACTGCCGGACGCGGCGAGAGGTATGTGAATGATGGATGGTGTCTCGAGGGACGGTCGTCCATCGGCGCCCAGCACCCTTCGCTGCTCCGGAAGTGGTGCCGCGCCGGCTCGACGCGTGACGGATGCGCCGGCTGTCGACGACAAGCGAGCCGTGCAGCTGGAAAAACTGGCCGAGTCGCCGGGAGGCCGCCGCTGCCTGCGGTCGTCCCGCCAATCTGTTCTCAGGAACGACCTTATCGAAGCGTTTCGCAAACGACCTTATACCTCATCGAATCCCGGGCGCGCGCGCAAACAACTCACAGCCGGGCGCAGGAACATATACAGTGCACGGCGCCGCATTCTACGGACATGCAGCGATTGCCGGAAACACCTACTACGAAAGTGATGGCCCCCTCCGTCTGCTCTATTTATATACTTTTTCTCCCCATGTATTCCAAGCTTCACATTGCTACTGAGAACTGTTCAAGAAAAAAAAGCAAAAAAAAGGAAAGAAATAGAGACCATGACAAAGAGAGGAAAGTTCTTTTCGTGTGTGATACAGAATCACACCTATAGGTTCACGAGCGACGATTGTCTCCTGCGCTGCGGCCTCGGTTCGTTCTGAAATGATGGAACTCTGGGCGAGCTCTGATAAAGGTTGTAGAATATCTTGCTTTTTAAACGCTCGCTTAGTGGAAGAGGAAAAAGAGAGAGAAACACAGGGAGGTTAGCCAGCGTAAATAGCGGCTGATTATCCTATGCTGCGGAAAGGGGGAAATGTGTGTTTCTGTGTCTTCGTTTCCCCGTACTCTGCTATCATGAATAAAAGAAGACAGAAGGACAGAAGCAATACAAGATAGAGATATATAAAAATGCGCACAATAATGCAATGCAGAATGCCGCATCCACTATGCCTCTAATTGTTCCAACAGCGTATAGCCTGTCCACCATGATGTCATCGTTAACACCATGTACCCCACTAAGGCTTCCCTCGTCAGCATGGTGAACATGATTCCTCGCCTTGTGGAGCTCGCGCGAATTTGGCGCACACCCGTGATGTCAGGTAAGCACGTGTAAACTTAATATAATTTTGAGCCCTCCCATAAATATGGGAGGGCTCCGTAACACGTGGGTCATTTTCTTTCTCTTTTTGGTTGTTGTTAATGTTAATCTACGCTTTGCCTAATATGGTCGTTATCGGCCTCGAATAAGTTTACCTCTCAATATATGCTGATGACATTTCCCATCGGACGTCTGCGGTTACTAGCCTACAGGTGCGTGCGCTACTCTAGCAGGCACCAACCCTCACATGAGTCTACTTCCAGACATAAAGCTTGACTGTGTCAACCGAGAAGTGCCCTTTAGTTGCCTACGTAAAACAATGGCGCTATACCCCGTCTCCATCAACAGTCTGTACAGCACTTATAAAAAGACTGATCGATTTTTTTGTTTAATAATCGACCGGAATGTTTTGTGGACCCTCCATTGCACGTATCTTAATGAGAGAACTGTCGTCTATTGCCCGTGTTCTTAGATTCAGGTGTGTAAACACATAGAGAACATGTGTACGCTCTTTGCTTCAGTTATACATAGTTCTATTTCTGAGATTTCTTACGCTTCAGCCTGCCCATGCTGCCCAATACGTGCAAGTCGAATGTTTGCTTAGTGGATAGCTTAAAAGGTCACGCACTCCGATCGTGTGTAGGACTTCCTCGTTGTGCTTCAACATCTTCAACTATCGTATTCGCTAAATATCATTCGACCCAAACATAGGAGGAGGAGGAGTAGATTTTAATGAAGAGAAAGGAGGAGAGGTCGGCCTAACCCAAACATAAATCGCTGTGTAGTGTCTCTGGGCGGAAATTCGTCCCCTTTACCGCGTTCCGGAACACCCCTCGGCCCTCTCGTATAGACCTCGGGCCACATTTTCAATAGATATTGTCACCCATCAAGATTGCCTTTAATCAAGATACACACTTGTAGCAAGGCGTTCATATCACTTGGGGTGTCTCCGATAGGCTCAGATGCACCTAAATGTCGTCTTTTTTTATGTACGGATGCTACGCACTGTGGGAATCAATCTAAGCGAAACTCTGTATGCTGTTTGCTTAGACTGACGATAATTAACGGCGACGTTGGCGGCGAATGTGTAATTTCTTCAACGTTTAGTCCAATACGAGAGTGGAGAGTTGATGTTAAACGTTACCTTGCGTGCACCACTGCTGTTTCTCTACGTACTCCACAGAACACACAGGGAAACTTGTTTGCTTGAGGCGTTGTTGTGCGTTTTTGTTCATAATCTCTGAGAAGGTTGAGCATCATTACTGCCATAGATGGCTCATCGCATCGTGGCAGAAGTGTTACACTTTAAGTGAATTATGGGGCTGTACGAAATTTAATTTTATAATTGCATGTATACATTGTATGTAAACATTCACGGTGTGCACCACGCTTCGCTGCGCAGCGAAGACGCTCGTGTTCCGCACGACGCTTCTTTCGGGCCTGGTTGTACTCGAACCTGACGACACGCTTCGGAGCCATTTTTCTCGCGCGTGCTTACATGCTGCTTCTGCATACGGGGCCAGCACGCGGTGGAGACGACAGCTCCAAGCGCTCTCTTGAGGCTATGGACAATTGTAATGTTTACACTGTCACAGCCCAGCACCTGCACTTTTGTCGCATAGGGAATCAAGCACAGCACGTGCCACACGCACAAACTGTGAAACGCGGCCGCGGCGGCGCCCGCCGGGTTGCGCGGAGGCTGGCACAATCCGGTGGTGTCGCAAGAAATCCAGGCCGAGCAAGACCACAGCCGCAGCGCCCGGAATGTCGGGAGAAGAGGGAAAGAAAGCTCCGCTTCAAACGAAGAACAAACACCCGAGAATAGTATTGAAACAAATAACGCTGCTATTATTGAACCATATGGGGAATGAATACACATCTACATGGTATAGCAATGGGTCGATCTTATCTACAGTTGCCGTTGTAATTTCCGCTATGCTAATTACTATCAACTTCAAACGGTATCGTAACCCGCTGTAGGGGCTTAGCGGCTATGGTGTTGCCTTACGAAGCACAATTAAGCTCGCGGGATCAAATACCGGCCGCCGCGGCGGCGTTTCGATGGGCGCGTAATGCAAAAAACGACGGTGTCCCGTGCATTGCATGCAGGCACGTTAATGATCGCCAGGCGGTCGAAACTTCCAAGGTCCCCCACTACCGCGTGTCTCATTATAGTAATGTCGTGGTTTTTTGGCACGTAATGCCCCAGCATTTGAAAGAAAACTGCTCCATTGGACATCATTGGCGACAGAGCTTGCTGCCCCGTGTGCCGCTTTAAGATATCTCCTCCAGGAGCAATCTCACAAAAGGGTCATATATTGTAACTTTGAAATTGAAATTTGAAATTTGTCCATACATGACCGGGACTCATGAGCCGCTAGTATGTGATGCAAGAGGAGGCCACCAACGTGTTCTTTAAAAAGGGCATGAAACTGCATTTCAGTTGCTGCCTGGACACACCGGCATTGCTGATAATGACCTCGCGGACAAGGCTGCCCGGTCCGCCTATGAATGTAAATCTTGAGACACCGCAAAGCTCCCGCGCGACAGCGCATACGTATCAATTAGCAATAACTGTTGACGTTCAACGACGAACGCGACCCGCAACTCGATTGAGCGACAGAATCCGCCCTTTGCAACAGCGTCTTTGTGTCGGCGGTGACAGCCCGACAATCGCCAACCACCGACCACAAAAACTGGCGAAAGCAACAAGAGAAGCTGTTCGCTTTAATAGACTGTGCGATGTTGATGTCGTTGTGTTGCATTAATTCCACTGGACAAGCAGTCATGGTGCTAGCCACGAGCTGAGCGATGTGCGCGCAGTTCGTGGCTAGCTAAGGTCAACTCTAACGGCAGTTCTAAGGTCATCCACATCGAAAACAATACAATAACAAGCATATAGCACACTGCTTTTATGAATTACCGCGAATATTACGCACATTCTGACGAGAAGATCGAATCGTTTGGTGCTTACACCAACTGCCGGATACAGGATAGACGGCGATTCATCTTTTCATCAAACGGTTTTTCTGTCTTGCTTCCCAAGAAAAGCAGGGGTGCGAATTAAACCACGAATTTAAATGCTGCAGTCTGCGAAGGGACCACGCTAGCCGGAGCTATGATTTTAATTTACGCTATCCATCCGAGTGTTAAAGGTGAGCCACACTATCATGCATGCAAATCTTCTGGCATACGACAGCTTATTCAGCTGCCTCCGCTCTCACTTTAATATGAGAGGAGGGGATTCGGGGGCAAACTTCAAAGCGCTAAATCTGAAGGGCCAGCTGAAAGAGCCCATACAACGCGCTTGCATTCACTAATTAGACTTGTCTCGCTTCGGGGAGGTTTCTGCCTTTCAACCCCAAAGATGCGAGGGCTGCAGCGGCGGAAACAAAGAGCCGTTACTCGCTTGTATACGAGCGAGTCCCTGTTGAAGTGATGATTGTTCAGCACCTTACACTCGAACTTAAGTTTATTTTTGTGCAAATTGCCGTGGGAGCCCCATCGAGTGGTCTGCTTTTCTTTTTTTCGCGTTTGCTATCCCTCTTAATTATTTCTGTAACGACTGCATTTCTGTAGCGTACGACGCGATTGTGGAAGGTGGAGGAGATCGAGATGACGGGCTGCCACGAAACGAAAAAAAAAAACAGTGCTCAGAAAGCACTGACGACGATTACCAATGCAAGCGAATAGCCGAGTGCGTCTCGAAAGCCCTCGTTATTAAGAAATGATGCGCTCGAAGGCGTAAATTTGTTGCGGTGAGTATACTTAAACAGCGTTAGTTGTTTCATTGGGCAATTCCGTAGATGAAACAGCTGTTAACCAGCACGTCTGTAGCAGTCGTATACAGGGTGTCCCAGCTAACTTGAGCCAAGATTTTATAAATAAAGGCGCGTCGGAAGCGAATTGAACCGAATGCATACTATCCGTACTGGCCTATAGTAACTCAGGCATTTTTATTTATTTTCCCCATCACTCATTCATTAATTAAGTTTAATTACCCAACTTTTGAATTATTGGCTGAGGACCCCAAGTAGGATCGCAGATGTGTAGAGCACCTTCAGACACCACCAATCGAGTTGTTTCCTGTACGATACGTCTCACGAGTCCATTTTTTCCGGGTTGCAAAAAAGCCCGCGAAATTTATATATATATATATACATATATATATGTATATATATATATATAAAATAGAATAAACGTGACGGAGCGCTTGCGCAGTGGTATTGTGCTGCTCTCAAGCGTGCGTTCGATGAACAAGGTCGGCTGCATCGTGTCTGGCGACGAGTAAGGGGCAGGGTATTCTTTATGGCATCGGCAGCGCTCGGCCAGCAGCCTGCATTTGCGCCGTCATCCGACGGGAGCCGACCTTGTTCACCGAACGCACGCTTGAGAGCAGCACGGTACCAGTGCGCAAGCGCTCCCTCAGGAGTATATATATATATATATATATATATATATATATATATATATATATATATATATATATATATATATATATATATATATATATATATATATATATATATATATATATATATTCAATCAAATCAAGTGTATTCATTACAAAAAAGGAAACGGTTACATTTTTGTTTTACAGACGTGGATCCCAAAGTTGAAGACTCTTTTTTTTCGCGGGGTTGCTTTGCAACCCGGAATAAAGGACTACGTGAGACGTATCGCGCAGGAAACAAGTCGATCGCTGGTTTCTGAAGGTGCTATACAAATCTGCGTATCATACTAGGGGTTCTCAGCCAATAATTTAAAATTCGAGTAATTGAACCTAATTAATTAGGGAACAATGGTGGAAAAATTTCCTGACTTACTTAAGCTATTGCGAATGGTATGCGTTCGGTCCTGCTCGGTTCCGACGCGCCTTTCATTTTGGAACTCTTGGCTCAAGTTACGTGAGACACCCTGTATAGGCGGCTCTGTATACATCCAAGCCGATTCCTCGTATCCGTGTTGTCTCCAGCGGTTCGAGTGCCGGCGCGA